>NC_090648.1:459288287-460020787 GCF_040937935.1 Hyperolius riggenbachi | reverse complement strand
AGGGGGTAGCACTTGTCATAGCAGCCATAGCAGCTGCCATGGGGCCCTGGAGCAGAGGAGGCCCAAGTGGTACTTGATGTATTCACTATTAACTTTCTTGTGTACCTCCACCCTCTGACTGTGTCTCAGTGCCCATGCAATGTAGATTGCATGAGAATGTAAATTGCTCAATAGGGTATGGCCTACATCTGATGGCACCATGAAAGTTTTGCTATGGGACTCCATAATGTCTAGCTACGCCACTGGCCTCAACTGTTTTTTTTATAAATCACTTAACTGGCTTGTTTTAGCTGTAGGTTTATTAGCTTTATAAAAAAAAGTGAAGAATGTAAGTTGTTGTCTTAAAGAGTACATGATAAAGTGACAAGTAGTATATTTAAATAAATATGTGAATATCTATGGTACTACAGATGGTCAATAAGATGCATATAAATCTGAGTTCATATACATTGTATGCTATTTGTCTGCAATGGTACCTAGCTTTATAATGGGCTAATCAAGTGCAGTCACTGTGGCATATAAGTTATCAATGTGAAGCTGAATGAATTTGCCTAAAATAATCATAAAATGTGCATCAGCTCAGAATTATTTGCATTTCACTGACCAATCTGTATGTAGTAACAGTGCTATTGTGTCCCATTTTAATTTTATTTCAAAGTTAAATATAAATTTTCCTTCTTAAAAACAATTATTAAGCAGTTTTTATGACTATTATTGTTGTTATTATCACTCATAAACAAGCTTAACCACTTCTGCACGTAGCTAATTGAAATCTATGCCCTGTTTGGGATCTGTTATCCCTGCCAGGGAGTAGATTTCAGTTACGGTGCCACAGTCTCCTGCTGATAGCATTGCTCTCCCATCACTGCAGCCCACTCGCTCTCCCGTCGCTATAAAAGCAGAGCTACGTGTGGCGGTCTGGAGCCAATGTTATTGGCTCCTGACCCTGTGATCACTGTGAGCCAAACAAATTGGCTCACAGTGATCACAGGGTAGGGTAAAACTATGAAACAGAAGTAGTCAACACCGCTACTACAATACTTGACTACCATGACTGTTACGATTGCTTCAAAGACAATTCAAAAAACATTTTTGAACCAGTTTAAAAGAAAACAATTCAAAGAAAACAATTCAAACACAATTTTTCAGGTACCATATGGGGTTGGGGTGGTGGCAGAGGGGGATCTAGAGAGTATGTACAGAGGTTGTTTTGGGTATAGGCTAGTAGGTAGACGGCTGTTCAGCTGAGGTTGATGTTGTGATTATTTAGATTTGATTTGTTACAGACTGTAGGAGATATGGAATGGCATGTACTGTATACCGTTATGTATATGTATTGTATATGTATTAGTATATGTTATGAATATATGTATTTTTAACTAATGTTTTAACAGGTTTATTACAGTCTAAGCTAATTTTTCACAAGGTTGTAAGCTCGTCATGTTATAGTTATGTCTAACCTTAATGGGTTTGTTCCGATGGTGTGCTTCTTCCATATCAATGTTGTGTTTGTATAGACAATATTTTGATGCAAGTGTGGAAGATCTTCAATTCCACAGGGACTTCAATACCTCCCATCCCATAATTAAACTGAAACTATGCTACTTTCACACTGAGATGAACTTTCTTCATACAACCATATATGGTACATCAGGGGAAGTACCCTACAAACCTCTGCAGCTTGCTAAAATGAATCCTGACAACATAAGGCATTAAAGGACAACTGTAGTGAGAGGGCTATGGAGGCTGCCATACTAATTTACTTTTAAGCAATACCAATTGCCTGGCTATCATGTTGATCCTCTGCCTCTAATAGATTTAGCCCTAGACCATGAACAAGCATACAGCAAATCAGGTGTTGCTAACATTATTGTCAAATCTAACAAAATTAGCTGCATGCTTGTTTCTGGAGGTATGGAAAACTGAGGAAAAAACACAAAGACAACGGGAGCCCAAATGGTGCAGTATGTCAGAGGTAGATGAATGTATGGCAAAAGGCGCCCTAAACGCGGCTTTTCATCTAGAGCGGCACTTTATTTGGCCTGAGGAAGTGGGCTAGATCCCACGAAACGCGTTGCCTGTGCTTATTGCTATAAAACTGTTCTATCTTAAGTGAGTTGTCGTCTATGAGGTAAGCCACCTCATTCTTTTAAATGTTAGTGTTTTTAAAGTGTTTTACATATCCACTGGGCGCCTTTTCACCTCCTGCTGTTTCTGGAGGTATTCAGACACTACTGCAGCTAAATTGATCAGCAGGGCTGCCAGGCAACTGGTAGTGTTTAAAAGGAAATAAATATGGTAACCTCCACATACCACTCACAACAGTTGTCCTTTAAAGTTTGAAATTTAATTTACAAATGTGCTATAACGTTGGAGCTGGTGGAACCATATTGTGAGAGGAAGTTTGCACATGTACACATGTGTCCCCATATATATATATATATATATATATATATATATATATATATATATATATATACCAGATTCCAATAAAAATGCTTGTTTTTATTCACAAATACATAGCAATACCTCACTTTAGTTTTGTGGATTCCAGTTGCCCCATAGGTATATGTTTATAACATAATAGGACTTTTATGAAGATGGAAGGTATAGAGTACTGGGTGTTGGTCAGTATTGCTTGCGAATGTTAACCAAAACCATTTTCGATTTTGAGAAAATGTTTGAGAAAAATCTGTATTTTTATCATGAAATTGTTTATTTTAGAGCGAAAATTTGCAAAAAAATTTTAAAATGTTTTTTTTATATCATTTTAACTCGAAAGTCAAATGAAACCTTTTCGCAAAAATTAATGAGAAAAAAATATTGTGATTTTTGCTTGTCATTGGTGTTTTTTACTTTTTAAAATAGCACATTTTAATATAGGATTTGTTTTTTGCCTGAAATTGAATTTTCTGAGGTCTTGCTATAAAACCCCATCACACGTAATTAAAATCCAGGAAGGAAAATCTATGCTTCCTTTGTAAAGAAGTAGATACAATTGTATAACAATTGTAGCTCGTGGTTTTAACGACCTCTTTATAAAATAATATTATACTGTTAATTGGACTGTAGGTCACCTTTAATGCCATGTCGCTTTATGCAGACAATGACAAAAAACTCACCTTTTATCACCATTCCAACAATGAAAGAAAGAACTCTGAACTTCTTTCCATGCCCTTAGCTAGATAAAGTAGTAATTTTGTTCTAAAGTGAAGAACACCCCTGGAACGGAAAGGCTAATTTTAAAGCTAGAACGCTGAGAACGGTTTCTTTACAGCTGTGTTTTTTTATTTTGAATATTGCATTAGAAACATATTGAATAAAAACGTAAAAATGTTCCCAGAAAGATTGAGCAAATTTGTAAGATATATTTAGCAAACATTTAAAGAATTACGCCACTTTGTTACAAAAAATATAAAAAGGTAGTCCCCATGTAATGAATGAAATAGGTACTGTAGGTTTGTTCTTAGGTTTGCAACGTAAATCTGTCTATAAGTCAAAACACTGTGCCATCTCTGCCCCCTCTACCTCCTCTGTGCTCCCCTGTGCCTCCAGTACCCCACTCTGTGTCACCACTGTTCCGCTGTGCCCTCAGTGTCCCCCTCTGTGCCACCTCTGCCTTCCCACTGTCTCACCTTTGTCCCCTTGTTCCCTCAGTGTCCCCCTCTGTGCCACATCTGCCTTCCCACTGTCACCTCTGTGCCTCAACTGTGTCCCTCTGTACCACCTCTGCCCCCTTTTGCTCCTTTTTGTTGCCTTCTGCCCCCCCCCCCCTCTACCTCTCTCCGCCCTCCTTTGTGCCGTCATCTTTCCTAGTAATGATCGTAAAGTACTAATTCTGGTTATACAGCGCAGCCACACTCATTGACGGATGGGAGCATGGATGAAAACTTCCAGAAGGTCCAATGTGGTGTAGCTACTTCTGTAGGTGTTCTGCTCATTGCAGTTCACCAACTAGGGAGTAGGGACCCCAAAAGTCCATCTGAGGGCTGATCCTGTAACTGAACTCTGCAGCCTCCTCCTATTTACCTTCAGGGCTCCAGCACAGGTGCAGTAGCAGCTTTCCGATGGGCTCCGTGCGGAAATAGCGGAGCCTGATAGGGTACACTCTACTGCATAGGAGCAAATTGCCTACGCAGTAGAGCGAACCCAATAGAGCTCAGTTATTTCTGCTGGAGCCTGATCGGAAAGCTTCTACTGCGCATGTGCTGCAGTCTAAAAGGTAAATATTGCCACACGTGGAGTTCAGGGGCTTCCGGCGCTGGATTGCCAGGATGGAGGAGGAAGGGAGCCTCATTAGGATCCAGAGACAGGCTTCCCCCTCCTGAGGTAAGTACACCCCAGGGGTTGTTTTTTTCATTACAGGTTTCCTTTAACTTCCTTGGTGGTAAACCAGAGCTACGGCCGGGGCGGAAAACCACACCCCAGAGTGGTAACCCCTGCACTTGGGGTAGCTGCCGGTGGCTCCATGTACAGCAATGCCTGCAGCAAGCATTTCAACTCACCTCCCAGGGATCCCAGCGGCTCTGCTTCCCCCGGTGAGATCGCCGTCTGTCATCATGAGCTGGAAATCTCACTTTAGGGTTGCAGCACCACCCAGAGGATGGAGGGTAAACTGCAGCACTGAAGCCCAGGGAGGTGAGTGAGTGCTGGGGCTGCTGCAGACTCTCTGCTGGTATAATTATTTTCATAATTTTAGGGACTGCCAGGGAGGTTAAGGATAACTTTAAATTTAAACTAGTAGCTATAAAAAGTACTGAAGCAGAATGCTCAAACTTTCTATAAAGCAGAAAGGAATAAGTAATAGCTTTAATTCAAGAAAACAATGCTTTTATGTTGTGTAAAAAAATACTGGGGCAGTAACAGAAATTTGCAGAGTAAAAATATGATTCTTGTGACATAGTGTTATCACACTTTATAAAAATAAGTAACATGAGACTTAGTTTAATTTACAGTTTTCTAAATGTGTAAATTAACATAAAGAGCAATGTTTTTTTTCTCCTTTTAATTATCAGTTTAAAAGAAAGAGCTGGTATTCAAAAGCAAAATTGATACATAACAGGCAATACAGTTTGGCAAGTCAATACTATGGTGATTTAGTATAGCAAGTCTAGAGCTGGGAATGGGATTGACGTGTGCGGTGCTGTTTGTCGTTCATCAGAGCAGGGATCGACGTGTGTGGCATCCTCCGTTGTTAATCAGGTATCAAGAGGATATGGTACTGAATCATTTACGAGCATACAGGCATACAGTCGGTGGAGTAACGAAAGATAATTATTTATGGTTAATCAGGATCATTAAAGGACTTTTTCATACTTGCGGTTTTATTTCATTTTCGGGTGTTTGTGGAAGTGCTGTGGGAAATATTTTGGTGTTTAACGGAGAACTGAAGTGAGAAGTATATGGAAGCTGCCATATTTATTGCCCTTTAAACAATACTGGTTGCCTGGCAGCCCTGCTGATCTATTTGGCTGCAGTAGTGTCTGAATAAAACCAGAAACAAGCATGCAGCTTATCTCGTCAGATCTGACAATAATGTCAGACACAATTGAATAGCTGCATGCTTGTTCAGGGTCTATGTGCTAGAGTATTAGGGGCAGAGGATCAGCAGGACAGCTAGGCAACTGGTATTGCTAAAAGGGAAATATAAATGGCAGCCTTCATATCCATCTCACTTCAGTTGTTCTTTAACCACTTGAGGACCACAGTGGAAACCCCCCCTAAAGACCAGGCTAATTTTTGTGAAAATGGCCACTGCAGCTTTAAGGCCAAGCTGCAGGGCCGCACAACACAGCACACAAGCGATTCCCCCCTCCTTTTCTCCCCAACAACAAAGCTCTCTGTTGGTGGGGTCAGATCGCCCCCCCCCCCCCCCCTGGATGTTTATTTGTTTGTATATTTTTAAATAAATATTTATTTTTCAAATACATTTTGCTATTTTTTATTTTTATATATTGCCCCCTCCCTCCCCCCACCAGCCAATCCATGTCATAGGCTGAAGCCTATTACAGCTGATCACTGCCGAGACACAGGAGGGGACAGCCATGTCACACGGCTGTCTCCAGTGCTTATCGCAGCGCTGTACATGGTGATTAGACGGTGGTTTCGCCGTCCAACAGTCTCCTGAGCGGTGATCACCGCTCGGAGACTGAAGACGGGGCAGAGCTCTGCCCCCAAGAAGGAGATGCTCGTGCAGCCTGCGCGCGATCTCCTGCAGTAGCCGGCTCCAGGACCTGACGCCAATTGGCGTTAGGCAGTCCTGGGGCTGTTGCCGTGGCCACGCCCATTGGCGTGGAGCGGTCCTAGAGTAGTTAAGGAAACCTTGTCAAACATGAGAAAACTCACAGTGGTGAGAAACCATATTTGTGTGCTGAGTGTGGGAAATCTTTTGTACAGTAAGCATAGCATGTTAGACATGAAAGATCTCACACTGATAAGAATCCCTATTCATGTGCTGAGATTTCTTCAGAAGTAACCATCTTCTGAACAACTGCATGCAGGGGCACAGCAATAGCCATAGCAGTCATAGCAGCTGCTATGGGGCCTTTGAGCATAGGGGGCCCAGGTGGTACTTCACCATTTACTTTCTTGTGTTCCTCTACCCTCTGACTTTGTCTCAGTGCCCATGAACTATGTGTAGTGTAGATTGCATGAGAATGTAAATTGCCCTATTGCTATTGCATTGCTTAAAGCGGATCCGAGATGAAAAACTAAATATAACAAGTGACTTGTCTATATATATCTTATCTAAAGTTTAGATAGTTTACACAGCAAATCTATCTTCAAACAGCTTCAACAGTATATTAATATTTTTTCCTGTGATACAATGGGAGCAGACATGTTTTCTGCTTGTCACTATTACACAATTACACACACAGGCAAGCTTATCTCTATCTAGGCATGCTAATCTGCATATTCTGTGAAAACTCCACTCTTATCTCCTCCATTACACAGGCAACTGATCTGTATCTGCACTGCAGCTCTCAGATTGTGAAAACTCTGCCTCTGAAATCTATAGCTAGTAACACCTTTTTCACCTGCCCAGACTGAAATCCCACAATCCTTTGCAAGCGCCAAGGCACTCTGGAGAAGCTGTGGGTGTGGTTTATTTAGTTTATAGGAAATTAGGGTATTAAAACAAAACAAAACAAGTATTTGGCTTGAGGAATGCCCTATAAACTATATGTAAGGAACACAATTATGCAAGGAGTAAAAGTTCATCTCGGATCCACTTTAAAGCAGTGTTCCCCAACCCTGTCCTCAAGGCCCACCAACAGTGCATGTTTTGTGGAACTCCACAGAAGTAGTTAATCAGCTCTGGTGAGACACTAATTACCCCACCTGTGAATGTTTGTGGTTTCCTGAAAAACATGTACTGTTGGTGGGCCTTGAGGACAGGGTTGGGGAACTCTGGATTAAAGGACACTGAGGCGAAAATAAATGAATGAAATAAATGATTGTATCTATTTTCCTTCTCCTAAAAATTACCTTTAAATATTTTCCACACTTTTATTTTATGTTTAAATCTACTTCTTTAAGTTTTAATTGTTTTATTGTTTTTGCTCAATGACACATTCATTGAAGCATGCCAGAGCTAAAATCTATGGCAAGATGATTGGATAGCACTCCTGCAGAAAATGGCTGATGTGCCTTGCAGATAGGACTCACAGCACATAAGTCCCGATAATGTCTTCAAGTAAAAGATATGCCGGCACCATCTGTATCTGTATGCTCTTTTTATTAATTAAAGACAACCAGACATGTTCCAATTACAACGTTTCGGAGGCGTACCTCCTTTATCAAGTTATGCCTGTGTCTCCACGGAGACACAGGCATAACTTGATAAAGGAGGTACGCCTCCGAAACGTTGTAATTGGAACATGTCTGGTTGTCTTTAATTAATAAAAAGAGCATACAGATACAGATGGTGCCGGCATATCTTTTACTTGAAGAGCTAAAATCTATGAACTGTTGACCGTTTTTATCTCTTTCCTGCTCTCAGAAGCCATTTTCTGCTAGGAAAGTGTTTTATAGTTGGAATTTCTGTGAGGGTCACACTGTAGTCACTTCCTGTCTGAGTCAGGACTGAGTCAGCCACTTAGATACCTGATATTTAACTCTTTTAGACAGAGAAAGAAAAAAAGGAACACAGCATAGTTATTTGTGTGCTAGGCACTGTACATACACATGTCTATCTCATCATGTCACATGTCACCCCGGGTATCCTTTAAAGAGTGCCCATATCTAAGGGCCCCATGACATTTTTGCTATAGGGCCCCATGATCTCCAGCTACTGCACTGACTGCATGCATTGTCCATGAGGCGTGGGCGTGAGTGTAAAAAGTTCTACCGTTTTTAATGAATATCATGTGAAACATATCATAATTTGCAGTGTACACAGTGTTCTGTTTTTTTGCACAAACCATACTTCACTTCCCTGTCAAAAAGGAGCTACTGGATGCAGCCTGCCAGAAGCCACACAAACTCAGTATTTGACAAAACTGAGTACAGCTTTCACATTTTTGTACATAGGCTTCAATTCATCAAAGTGTGTTCGATAACAAAATCCCAGTCCTTAAAATACAGCATTCGGTATTTTACACTTCACTGTGCTAATTCATCAATATTTTCACATGTGTGGTAGAGGTTCGTTAAGTTACCGAAGTACTACGGCTTCAGTTCATCAAAGGCTGTTCGATGACAGCAGAGTGGTGCAGAGCAGCTTGGAATGTCTCTGTGTTGTTACAAGCTGATAACAATAGAAGGCATCCAGACATCCCTTTACATGTAAATGTGTTATATTTACTGTTAAGCTAGGTCCACACTAGACACAGTTGCAGGACGGATGCTGCAGTCCGTGCTGAAGGGGAACTCCCGCGGACCGCAAACGGATCCGTTTTACAAAAAAGTGCATCCGTTTTGCATCCATTTCTGTTCCGTTTTTAACCCCAAAAAATGGACAGAAAACGTTTCTATGCTTTTCAATGGAATTTGGCCAAAAGGGAGGAGTTTTTGGGACAATAATCAATCAATTTGAATGGTAATTCAATGGGCAGGACATGGGTGTGGTCAATTCAGTGGGCAGGACATGGGTGTGGTTAATGTTTTCAAAAAAAGGTTAATTAACCTTTTTTGAGCATTGGGAATGTAGTGGAGGTGGCTGTGGGAGTGGATTTGGAACAATAGCCGGGAAGTGGGAGTGTTTTTTCTGTAAAGAAAGTAGATTAGCACCATGTAAGGATATTTGTAATGTACAGGGGAGTGTTTTGGGAGTGGCTTTGATGTCTATTGTGTGAAACACCTGTTTTCAGCACATTCCAGCAGGAGAGCACTCCAGCACTGCTGCCCAGCCAAGGCCCTGGACCCCATTGTTTTTATGTACTGGCTTAACCTAGTGGTGCTCAAATACCCCTTTTTAAAATTCGAGTTTGGTCGAATTCGAATAGTAAATTATTCGAGGTCATTCGAATATTCGAGTCGAATAATTTTTACTATTCGATTCGACCTCGGACTTCGAGCTCACTATTCGAGTCGGTATTCGAGCTAACTATTCGAATTGGCCTTAAATAGCTTCCAACACTTGTTTTGAGGGTGAATGATGCAAGAAACCTCTTTTTTTCCAAGTAACAACAGCAAGTGATTATGTGGGGATGTTCCTTTAAAAGAAAATGTGGAAAGAGAAGTTGTGTCCTTAATTTTGTTCAGTAGTGTTACTGTATATACTTGTTCTTCTTCTTCTTTATCTTTCTTCTTCTTCTTCTATATCGTCTTCTTCTATATCTTCTTCTTCTATATCGTCTTCTTCTATATCGTCTTCTTCTATATCGTCTTCTTCTATATCGTCTTCTTCTATATCTTCTTCTATATCGTCTTCTTCTATATCTTCTTCTATATCTTCTTCTATATCGTCTTCTTCTATATCTTCTTCTTCTTCTTCTTCTATATCTTCTTCTTCTTCTTCTTCTTCTTCTTCTTCTTCTTCTTCTTCTTCTTCTTCTTCTTCTTCTTCTTCTTCTTCTTCTTCTTCATCTTCTTCTTCTTCATCTTCTTCTTCTTCATCTTCTTCTTCTTCATCTTCTTCTTCTTCATCTTCTTCTTCTTCATCTTCTTCTTCTTCTTCTTCTTCTTCTTCTTCTTCTTCTTCTTCTTCTTCTTCTTCTTCTTCTTCTTCTTCTTCTTCTTCTTCTTCTTCTTCTTCTTCTTCTTCTTCTTCTTCTTCTTCTTCTTCTTCTTCTTCTTCTTCATCTTCTTCTTCTTCTTCTTCTTCTTCTTCTTCTTCTTCTTCTTCTTCATCTTCTCCTTCCTTTTCAATATCGTCTTCTTCACGTATTTCTCTTTTCAATTTTTTTTTAAAGAAATGCAGCTATTTTTGAGCGTAACAAATAGCTGGTGGGCGCACGCATGTTGGAAGCGCCATTGTATGTGCTCCCTGGCAGTGGAAACACAAAGACAGCAGGAGGTAAATTCAGCAGCAGGAGGAGGAGGATGAGTGTGTGGCAGCAGGCAGTCAATGAGGCAGGCAGCTCGCCGTGACATAATAGCCCTGGTACCTAGCGGTGATACCAGGGCTGTAAATAAACACAACAGGAGGTCCCAGACAGCGGTCGTGCAGCCCACATTGTGTCCAATACACAACTGGGACAACACAGTTTTCAACCCGGGCACCTCAGAAAAATTAAACCTTTTTTTTTTTTTTTATGGTTTTTTTGGTTTTTGGTTTTGCAACCAATATAGCTATTGTTTGACGTAATAGCTGGTGGCAGAGTGGCAGCAGAAGGTAAATCATCTGTGTACCCTGGCAGTGGGAAACACAGACAGACAGCAGCAGCAGGAGGAGGAATGGAGGAGTAGGCGAGCAGCTATTGTTTGACGTAATAGCTGGTGGCAGAGTGGCAGCAGAAGGTAAATCATCTGTGTACCCTGGCAGTGGGAAACACAGACAGACAGCAGCAGCAGCAGCAGGAGGAGGTATGGAGGAGCAGTGTGAGTGTGGCAGCAGGTAGGCAGCGTGACATAATAGCCCTGGTACCTAGCGGTGATACCAGGGCTGTAAATAAACACAACAGGAGGTCCCAGACAGCGGTCGTGCAGCCCACATTGTGTCCAATACACAACTGGGACAACACAGTTTTCAACCCGGGCACCTCAGAAAAATTAAACCTTTTTTTTTTTTTTATGGTTTTTTGGTTTTTGGTTTTGCAACCAATATAGCTATTGTTTGACGTAATAGCTGGTGGCAGAGTGGCAGCAGAAGGTAAATCATCTGTGTACCCTGGCAGTGGGAAACACAGACAGACAGCAGCAGCAGGAGGAGGAATGGAGGAGTAGGCGAGCAGCTATTGTTTGACGTAATAGCTGGTGGCAGAGTGGCAGCAGTAGGTAAATCATCTGTTTACCCTGGCAGTGGGAAACACAGACAGACAGCAGCAGCAGCAGCAGCAGGAGGAGGTATGGAGGAGCAGTGTGAGTGTGGCAGCAGGTAGGCAGCGTGACATAATAGCCCTGGTACCTAGCGGTGATACCAGGGCTGTAAATAAACACAACAGGAGGTCCCAGACAGCGGTCGTGCAGCCCACATTGTGTCCAATACACAACTGGGACAACACAGTTTTCAACCCGGGCACCTCAGAAAAATTAAACCTTTTTTTTTTTTTTATGGTTTTTTGGTTTTTGGTTTTGCAACCAATATAGCCATTGTTTGACGTAATAGCTGGTGGCAGAGTGGCAGCAGAAGGTAAATCATCTGTATACCCTGGCAGTGGGAAACACAGACAGACAGCAGAAGGGCAGTACACAGCAGCCCACTGTAGGTGTAAAATGTGTGGCTGCAGGCGACGTAATAGTCAAAGTGAACCAGGCTGGCTTAGTGAGCAGGAGCCAGGAGGTGGTAAAGGGTGGTAAGGCACATTAACGATGGTTCCGGCAGCCAGTTCATGTCCCCCTCTCGCCGACAACAGGGGCCAGGAACTCGCCTTCCACCCACGCCTGGTTCATCTTGAGAAACGTCAGTCTGTCCACAGACTTGTGAGACAGACGTGAGCGTTTCTCGGTGACCACGCCACCAGCTGCACTGAAGCAGCGCTCGGACAGCACGCTGGAAGGGGGGCAGGACAGCACTTCCAGGGCGTACTGCGCCAGCTCGCTCCAGATCTCCATGCGCTTGACCCAATACTCCATGGGATCAACAGGGGCATCGCTGTCAAGCCCGCTGTACGACCCCATGTAGTCAGCCACCATGCGGGTCAGGCGCTGGCTGTGACCGGAGGAGGATGCTGCTGCATGCATCTCCTCTCTAGTCACTGCTGCCGGAGCCTCTACAGTCCTGTAGAGCTCGTGGCTGAGAGACAGCAGGTCTGTGGGGCGCTTGCTGCTGCTGGATGCAGGCACCTGCTGCTGCCTCTGTGCTGGCTGCTGGACAGTGGGGGTGGAAGGCTGGGGGAAGGCTTCCTCCAAGCGCTCAACAAGGGCCTGCTGCAAGCTCCTTATTTGTTGCGCTGGGTCTCCTCCTGCAGGCGGCAGGAACTGGCTCAACTTCCCCTTGAGGCGTGGGTCCAACATCATGCTGATCCAGATGTCCTCCCTCTGCTTCATCTGGATCACCCTGGGGTCCCTGCGCAGGCACGTCAGCATGTGCGCTGCCATTGGGAAGAGGCGGGCCACGTCTGCTGGCACATCGACGTCAGTGCTGTCCTCATCCTCCTCCTCTGCCGCCTCATCCTCTCTCCACCCCCGCACCAACTCAGCTGCGCTGTGCTGATCCCCCTCATCAGCAGCCAGGTCAGGGACCTCCACCAAGTCCTCCTCCTCCTCCCCCTCAGAGGTGGACTGCGCAGCTGGTTGCCGCTCCTGCTGGTCCAAGGCTGCCGCTCCCTGTTCCAGCAAAGCATCGAGGGCCCTGTTCAGCAGAGAAACCAGGGGCACCCACTCGCAGACCATAGCATGGTCCCTGCTCACCATGTTTGTGGCCTGCAGGAAGGGAGCCAGCACTAAGCACACCTGCTGCATGTGCCTCCAGTCATCATCGGGGACGATGGACGGGAAGTTGCTGGTCTTGTCCCTTCTCAGAGCTGCGGAAACAGTGGCCAGGGCAAGGTACTGTTTGACAGCGTGCCTCTGTTCAACCAGACGCTCCAACATCGCCAGGGTGGAGTTCCAGCGAGTCGGAACGTCAAGGATCAGCCGATGGCGTGGCAGATCCAGCTCCTTTTGCACGTCTTCCAGGCTCGCACAGGCTGCAGCCGAGCGCCGGAAGTGACGCACAACATTCCTTGCCGTTTCCAGCAGTTCGCCCATCCCCTGGTAGGTGCGCAGGAACTTCTGCACCACCAGGTTCAGCACGTGGGCAAGACAGGGGATGTGGGTCAGGTTTCCCCTGTGTATTGCGGCAACCAGATTGGCCCCATTGTCGGCCACCACCTCTCCGACTCTGAGGCCTCTGGGGGTCAGCCAAATCCTCTCCTGCTCCTGGAGTTTGGCCAACACATGGGTTGCCGTCAGCTTGGTCTTCCCAAGGCTGACCAAGTGCAGCAGCGCTTGGCAGTGGCGGGCCTTCACGCTGCTGCTGAGGCGGGGGGTTTGGCCAGGTGTGCCGGAGGATGGCAGAGGATCGGAGGAACCTGCTGCAGTTCCCCTGAGCCTGCGGGGTGGCACCACCCACTGTGTTGCTGCTGCTGCTGTGCCCGCTGCTGCTCTCCCATCCTCACCCCCTTCCACCAAGCTGACCCAGTGGACAGTGAAGGACAGGTAGCGGCCTGTCCCGAAGCGGCTGCTCCAGGAGTCCATGGTGACGTGGACCCTTTCACCAACCGCGTGCTCCAGCCCTCGCTCCACATTGGCCATCACAAAGCGGTGCAGTGCAGGAATGGCCTTGCGGGAGAAAAAGTGTCTGCTGGGGAGCTGCCAGTCTGGGGCTGCGCAAGCAAGCAGCGCACGAATGTCGCTCCCCTCCTGCACGAGCGTGTACGGCAGGAGTTGGGAGCACATGGCCCGTGCCAGCAAGCCGTTCAGCTGCCGCACGCGACGGCTGCTGGGAGGCAGAGCCCTAACCACCCCCTGGAAGGACTCGCTCAAAAGGCTCTGGCGTGGCCTTTTGCTGACACGGGAATCAGCAGACACAGCAGAGGAGGCCACTGAGGACTGGCTGCCAGAACAGGCCTCAGTGTCGGCGGCAGGAGTTGCAGAGGGGGGAGGAGCAGTGCGTTTCCGCACTCCTGCTGGTGCTGCTGGAGGAGCAGGAGGGCGGGTGGCTGCTGTTGCTGCTGCTGCTGCTGAAGGCTGTGCAGTGATGGGTGTGGTGCCACTGCCAGCACCAGATGCCTTCAGCCTCTGGAACTCCTCATGCTGGTGGAAATGTTTAGCCGCAAGGTGGTTGATGAGCGAGCTGGTGCTGAACTTTAAGGGGTCTGCACCTCTGCTCAACTTCCGCTGACAGTGGTTGCAAGTGGCGTACTTGCTGTACACAGTGGGCATGGTGAAAAAGCGCCAGATTGGTGACAGAAACATCCCCCTACGGCATGGAAGCGCTGCTGCCTGTCTCCCTGTGGTGGTTGGGGGGGGGGCTTGGGTGCTGGTGGTGGTACTGGCTGATGCTGCTGCTGCTGAGCCTGAGACACCAGCAGGGTGTGGGACGCTGCCAATGCTTGCAATGATGCGCCTCCTTGCAAGGCCCACAAGCGCATCCTCCTCCTCCTCCTCAGAGCTGCTGAGGACGACATCCCCTGGAGGTGGTGGCACCCAGTCTCTGTCTGTCACCGGGTCATCATCATCCTCCCCCTCCTGAAACATGTCCTGCTGGGATGAGGACCCCCCAAACTCCTCTCCTGATGCATGGATGGGCTGCTTGACTGTCGCCACAGTCTTGCTGTCCAATCCCTCATCCCCCAAAGTGCCCATCAGCATCTCCTCCTCAAGATCGCCAACAACAGCAGACAATTTACTCATGATGCCTGGGGTCAAAAGACTGCTGAATGACAGGTCGGCGAGTGACGGTGAACTGGCCTCCTCCCCAGACCCTGCTGGGCGGCTGCTGCGAACAGGGGTGGTGGTGGTGGTGAGGGTGGAGGCCTCGGATGCAGAGCTGATGGCGGGCTGCTCATCCTCCGTCATGAGTTGCACCACAGTGTCTGCATCCTTTTCCTCAATGGGACGTTTCCGACCCGGCTGGAGGAAAATGGGAGCAGGTGCTACACGCTGCTGCTGCTGTGTCTCTGCAGCGTGAGTTGCAGATGCTCCTGCTGGGCGGCGCCCAAGGCGTCCACGGCCAGTGGCTATGGGAGGAATGTTAGCCACTGACGCTGCTGCTGCTGCTGCGGAACTGTGCATGGTGGCGCGCCCGCGGCCGCGGCTTGCCACAATGCTGCTCCCTCTCCTCCTGATTCCCTTGCTGCCCTTCCCCTTGCCCAAACCGCGCTGGCTGCCACTTCCAGACATCTTCAATGTTTTGGGCGTATAGACAAAAGTTTTTTAAAAGGGCGGGTGAAAAGTGGGGTACTTTAATGGAGTGGGTTGGTTGGTGAGGTGACTGAGTGAGTGTCCCCTAGTACAGTAAGTAAGTAGTAACAGTCAGGAAGTACAACTAGCAGTTACAATAATCAGTAGTAATCACAAGTAAATTTAGTGTGTGTACACTCAGACAGTGAGTGCCCGCACGCAGGAGCTAGTAGCCTATGAACACAGTGACTGAGTGTCCTAGACTCCTAGTACAGTAAGAGTAAGTAGTAACAGTAAGTAGAACTAACTAATTACAATAATCAATCAGCGATCAGAAGGAAATGGAGTGTGGGTGGTGTGTGTACACTCAGACAGTGAGTGACCGCACGCAGGAGCTAGTAGCCTATGAACACACAGTGACTGAGTGTCCTAGACTCCTAGTACAGTAAGAGTAAGTAGTAACAGTAAGTAGAACTAACTAATAATCAATCAGCGATCAGAAGGAAATGGAGTGTGGGTGGTGTGTGTACACTCAGACAGTGAGTGCCCGCACGCAGGAGCTAGTAGCCTATGAACACAATGACTGAGTGTCCTAGACTCCTAGTACAGTAAGAGTAAGTAGTAACAGTAAGTAGAACTAACTAATTACAATAATCAATCAGCGATCAGAAGGAAATGGAGTGTGGGTGGTGTGTGTACACTCAGACAGTGAGTGACCGCACGCAGGAGCTAGTAGCCTATGAACACAGTGACTGAGTGTCCTAGACTCCTAGTACAGTAAGAGTAAGTAGTAACAGTAAGTAGAACTAACTAATTACAATAATCAATCAGCGATCAGAAGGAAATGGAGTGTGGGTGGTGTGTGTACACTCAGACAGTGAGTGCCCGCACGCAGGAGCTAGTAGCCTATGAACACAGTGACTGAGTGTCCTAGACTCCTAGTACAGTAAGAGTAAGTAGTAACAGTAAGTAGAACTAACTAATTACAATAATCAATCAGCGATCAGAAGGAAATGGAGTGTGGGTGGTGTGTGTACACTCAGACAGTGAGTGACCGCACGCAGGAGCTAGTAGCCTATGAACACAGTGACTGAGTGTCCTAGACTCCTAGTACAGTAAGAGTAAGTAGTAACAGTAAGTAGAACTAACTAATTACAATAATCAATCAGCGATCAGAAGGAAATGGAGTGTGGGTGGTGTGTGTACACTCAGACAGTGAGTGACCGCACGCAGGAGCTAGTAGCCTATGAACACAGTGACTGTCTGACTGAGTGTCCTAGACTCCTAGTACAGTAAGAGTAAGTAGTAACAGTAAGTACAACTAACTAACAATAATCTATCAGTAATCAGAAGGAAATAGAGTGTGTGTACACACAGACAGTGAGTGAGTGCGCACACGCAGGAGGTAGTAGTAGCCTATATGAACAGTGACAGTTAGTGTCCCTACGGGTACAGTAAGAGTAAGTAGTAAGTAAGTACAACTAACAATAATCAAACAGTAATGAGAAGGAAATAGAGTGTGTGTACACACAGACAGTGAGTGAGTGCACACACGCAGGAGCTAGCTAGTAGCCTATAAACAGTGACAGTCAGTGAGTGTCCTACTCCTAGTACAGTATAACTACAATACTATTAGTAAAGGACAGCAGAAATACTGGTATAGATGAGAGAAATAAACAGAGGACAGCTGCCCACAGAGGCAAGGCCCCCCTGAGGCCTAAACCTGTAAGCTTGCAGCAGCTGCCTGTCTCTAATGTAACACACAAGCTACTAACTAAAATACAATGTCTATCTAACTAACAACAATATAGGTGTATATGGCAGGTGTAGGTGAGCAAAAACGCTAGGTAAATGATCACAATAGAGCACTTGCTAAGCCAAAGCACAAAGGAGCAACTCTCTCTCTGTACAAGTCTCAGGCAAGCATGGAGAAACGGAACATGGCGGCCGCTATTTATAGGGTAGGGGCTGGCCAGGGTCCCCCTCTGTGATTGGCTGCCGTCAGAGGGCCTGGGAGCCCTCTGATTGGCTCTAAGGACATCAATCTGGGCTATGACGCTATTCGAGCTCGGTACCGAGCTCGAATAGCGCCGTTTGCTCGAATAGCTCGAATAGTGAATGGGCTATTCGAGTGTACTCGGATAGCCCATTCGAATAGCTACAGCTATTCGGAGCTCGAATACCGAGCTCGGATAGCTGAAAAAGAGCTCGAATATTCGAGCTACTCGAATATTCGAGCTCTGCTGAGCACCACTGGCTTAACCTAGCCTGGCTGGGTGTCCTGCTGTACTATGCCGGAAACCTCCTGGAGTCAAGTCGGAGACGGTGGTGGGTGCATCCCCTGTTACAAGTGAGGGAGAGGAAAGGGCAGTTCTCTCAGCTCTACAGAGACCTCAGACGACACCCACCAAAGTTCTTCAACTACTGCCAGATTTCTGTGAGTGTGTAAGTACACTTGATTACCAATTTTACCTATACTTTACCTTGTCCTGTTCCCATATTTGTCACATTGCTAATGGTGATATCCCTTCCTTTTTGAAGCTTTGATAAACTTCTGGAGATGTTGAGGCCCCATCTTCAGAAGAAAGACACCAGGTTGCGGACGTCCATCACCCCTGAGGAACAACTTCTGATCACCTTGCGGTATGTAATGTCTGCTTTACCTATACCACTTTTCATTTTGTATTGATGAGGAGACAATTTTGTAACCAAACAAAAACTTTATTTTTTTTTGAGTTTTTATTGAAAAAACTACCAACATGGTAGGTTATAAAGTTCTCCTTCCAACCTGGAAGAGACGGGTTTAGAAAAACTACTTGCTGTTCAGGCATTCAAGTTTTTACATTTTGTGTCTTTGTTTTCCTCTTCCCCCCAGAACACATGTCTTGCACATCAGCCCAGCTTGGACAATAGACAATTGTCTTTGCTATCTGCTGTTCAGGGAGAAAGATTAGCTCTATTGACCCAGGGGGTGTGGGACATTGGCCATGAGCATCAAACCTCTATAGTGCAAAGTAATTTAAGTGCAGTACCTAGAACAAATCTTAAAATTTCTATAAAATGTAAACACTGTTGCTCACAAGGTGGATCCCACACACTGCCTGCCTCACTAGATTGAGCTACCTGCCATTGAAGGCCTAGGATCATCATCATCCCATTGTCGCATTGATGGAAAGATACGTGGGGCATGTGTTGATCACAAGGCCTTCAAAGGCAGGTAGCAAATCTATTGACCCAGGGGGTCTGGGACATTAGCCATGAGCATCAAACCTCTATAGTGCAAAGTAATTTAAGTGCAGTACCTAGAACAAATCTTAACATTTCTATAAAATGTAAACACTGTTGCTCACAAGGTGGATCCCACACACTGCCTGCCTCAGTAGATTGAGCTACCTGCCATTGAAGGCCTAGGATCATCATCATCCCATTGTCGCATTGATGGAAAGCTACGTGGGGCATGTGTTGATCACAAGGCCTTCAAAGGCAGGTAGCAAATCTATTGACCCAGGGGGTGTGGGACATTGGCCATGAGCAGCAAACCTCTATAGTGCAAAGTAATTTAAGTGCAGTACCTAGAACAAATCTTAAAATTTCTATAAAATGTAAACACTGTTGCTCACAAGGTGGATCACACACACTGCCTGCCTCACTAGATTGAGCTACCTGCCATTGAAGGCCTAGGATCATCATCATCCCATTGTCACATTGATGGAAAGCTACGTGGGGCATGTGTTGATCACAAGGCCTTCAAAGGCAGGTAGCAAATCTATTGACCCAGGGGGTGTGGGACATTGGCCATGAGCAGCAAATCCGACTTTTTAGGATCTTGTTCAGGGAAAAAAGAGTAGTTTCCACTTATTTGTTGGGAAGACGTATTAGGGGGGCTGGGTTGCATGCCGCCACCTAGCTGAGTATAAATGGGACGTCCATCTGCTTGAGAGGGAGGGAAAGAAGGGCCTTGCTGATAACTCTGGTATGACTGAGAGGGAGATGGACCCTGGTATGGCTGAGTGTGAGAAGGTTGCCATGCGCTAGGTGGTCTACTTGGTGCAGTTGAGAATTCAAAATGACTTTTGATACACTCAAGCAAACTACACTGGCACTGTATTAAACGATGTCGTGGCACTTGTTCCATTAAAGGCAAAAGTGACATCACCGAGTAGTACACTTGGCTGTTCTGGTGTTGCATTATCCGGTCAATCTCGTGGCGATGCTGCATGTGTAGAGATTGAATCTGCTCCTGAAACATCTGCCTTTCCTTTTGGAGTACTTGGTTGGATTCATGTAATTGGTTTTTTTAGCATTTTTATGTGTTGCAAATATTGTTGTGATAGACCAGAACTTGTATTCTGTAGTCTTCGTGAAACCATACTTTCTTGATTGCGCATCATTCCCACCAAGCTTGAAACAGATCCAGCCATCTGAACATTAGCTGTTCTGCTCTGTCCACGACCACTTGCAGGGCGAGCAGCTGGTCGTCTGGCTTCTGAACGAGTGGTTTCAGCATTTGCTTTGTCGGTGGCAGGTTGTGCGTCTGGCCGTGGAGTGGATGTAGAAGGGGTTGGTGACTCAGATGTCATAGAATCATCCTCTGCTATGTCATCCACGTTGATGGTTGTCAAGTCTTCAAAGGAATGTTCAGGGGATGAATCCCTATTTGTCGCGGCAGGTGCTTCATTAGAATCATCCATGAGTGCATCAAAGTTATCTTCAGTACTTTGGGTAGAAAAAAAATAGCAATGGTTAGATGTGTGAAAAGTAGAGGTGCATCAGTGTTTGCTAAAAAAAAAAGGAACTAGAAAGATTAAACTGTTGTTGGAGAGCATACACATAACAGCAATTTCAAGTTGCAAACGTCACTACACTCACCCTCGCGCTTGTACGAGTGGTCGTAAGAAGGAAAGAAGACGAGTGTGGCAATATGGAGTCCTTTTCGATGCACCACTTCCACTCCTCTGTTCTTCTTTCTCCACCTTAAGTTCCTTGACAAAACTGTCCCGTATACTTCGCCATTTTGTCTTCATTTTTTCAACTGTGTAAACAACAAATAATACGTTGTCATTTCATTTCAGGTTCCTTGCGACGGGACAAAGCTATGCAAGTCTACATCTAACATTCAGAGTGGGCAAAAGCACCGTCGCCAACATCGTGAACAGGACAAACCGGGTGATCTGGAGCAAGCTCGTCGAGAAGTACATGCCGGTTCCCGACTCTCAAAAGTGGATGGAGGTTGCTGAACTGTTCTGGGATAGGTGCAACTTCCCGAACTGCCTAGGAGCCATTGATGTCAAACATGTGCGGCTACAGAAGCCAGTGAGGAGCGGGAGTCTGTATTTTATTATAAAAAGTACTTTAGTTTGGTACTCCTTGTGGTAGCCGACGCAGACTACAAGTTTGTCTACGTCGACGTTGGCTCCTACGGCGGTTCAAGTGACTCGGGGATATTCCAGCGCTCCAGGTTACATAGACTACTGAATGAGGACCGGCTGGACATCCCCGGGGACAAGCCATGGCCTGGAAGAACATTGCCCAGCTACCCCTACGTGTTTGTTGGCGACGAGGCCTTTGCCTTGTCACACCATGTCATGTGGCCATATGGGATGAGAGGCCTCGGCCGCCAGCAACGCGTGTTCAATTACCGGTTGACAAGGGCTCGTAGGATGGTGGAGTGTACATTTGGCATCATGTCGAACAAGTTGAGGATGTTCCACTCGCCACTACAGCTGAGCCCTGCCAACGCCACAGCTGTAGTTAAAGCAGCTTGCATCCTCCACAACTTTGCTCAACAGGAGCAAGGGTACAATCTCCAGCATGCCGACATGGACTACTTGCCCCAAATTCGCCGGTATGCGACTAGGGGTAGGGTTCAGGCCCAGAGGAATCGGGATCGGTTGGCACAGTACTTCTTGTCGCCGGAGGGGTACTTCCCATACCAAGACATTATTGTGCCTCTTTAAGTGGACATTTTTGTTGCTGTACCTGTTTTTTTTTTTTTTTTTAGGGGGGGGGTGGATGTTTACGCTGTTTTTAGTTATAAATTTTATATGTAAATTTTTGATTGTATATTGTTTTGTTTAATAAAATTTTTCAAAACTTTTTACAGTTGAGTGTTCTTATAAATGCAACATGTGTGGCACTGGGGAAGGCAGTTTAGGAGACACTTCAGGGGTGCAGAGCATTTTTAATACACTGAGGGGGCTAGATTGAGGGGGGGGAGGGGACGGTGGGGGGGCAGAGAGTGGCATTTTAGGAGACACTTCAGGGGGGCAGAGCATTTTTGATACAATGAGGGGGCTAGATTGAGGGGGGGGGGAGGGGACGATGGGGGGCAGAGAGTGGCATTTTAGGAGACACTTCAGGGGGGCAGAGCATTTTTGATACACTGAGGGGGCTAGATTGAGAGGGGGGGAGGGGACGGTGGGGGGCAGAGAGTGGCATTTTAGGAGACACTTCAGGGGGGCAGAGCATTTTTGATACAATGAGGGGGCTAGATTGAGGGGGGGGGGAGGGGACAGTGGGGGGCAGAGAGTGGCAGTTTAGGAGACACTGGAGGGGGGGCAGAGAGTGGCATTTAGATTACTTAAAAACATCTATTTCAAACCACACAGATATGAGGGGGCACACTTACGTTCCTTGGCCTGCTTCCTGGCTGGAAACTTGTCATAATTAGGAACAAATTGTTTTGTGATCTCCTCCCATACCCTCCTGGCATGCTGTAGGTCACTATAGAGGTCATTCTTCTTGTCATAGAGCTCTGGCCGCTCTTGGACGGCCATAATGAAGTCCTCCACATTGATGAAGCTCCTGGGCATGATGTCTGCACTCGTGTCTCTCCCAGCTCGTAAACAGGAAGCTGTCAGAGATGACGTTGAGGGGAGGAGAAGGAAGTTCAGGCTATCCGTTTTGTCATCCGTTTTTGGTGCTATTTTGCCTGTGGAGATGGAGTTGCGTTTTCCCATTGATTTTCGCTACCAATCCGTGTATCCGTGGTCCGTGAAAATGCAGCAGATCCGGACCTTCCGTTCAGATTTTGAAAACGGGTCCCCGCAAACGCAGACGGATCCGTTTTTTACTTGGGTGAGGCTGGCTGCTATTTTCAACATTAGTATCCGGGACTCCGTTTTTCATCCGGTTTGAAAAACGCAGCCACGGATACGTTTCCGGACCTAGTGTGGACTAGGCCTTACTTATACTGCCTCTGCTGCTCTGAATCTGTCCATCAGTGCTTCTTAACATTTTACTTATTTGCCACAACGTAGATAAACTTCCTGGAGACATTACAAATGCCATGCTTGGTGATTTCACCACTTGCATCTTTGCATATTCAAACAGGGACTCAAAGGGTTACACCACCGAAGGGTATCTGGGGATATCTTTTGTCCCGTTCTCTCTGCTCACTGCCTGGGGGGTCTGGAAGCTTGTGTGGAGAAGCCAGTGTGACCTATCAGCACCTATCAGCGGCACTAGCAGGAGAACAGGGGCTGTTTCTATTGGCTGCCTGCTCCTGCTAATCATGAAAACATTCACACAGAAGACTTTCGAAGCCTGTAACGACAGAGGAGAGCTGGAGATAATCACCGAATGTGTTAGCGAATGTGGTAACCTTGATGAATTAACATTTACTGACATTTGCTGACATGTGTTGAGCACATGTCGGTAATTTTTCTCATTGCTCTGTCATTTCAGCTTCTCATTCGGTAACAGCTTTGATGAATTAACATTTTCGAAAGTGCTCTGTTAAGTCAGCTCTTTTCAGCTTTACCGAATGCGGTAATGCTTGATGAATTGAAGCCATAGTTTATTATATCTTTTCATGGGACAAGATGAGACACTTTGATACAATGCAAAGTATTCAGTGTACAGCTTGTATAATAGAGTAAATTTGCTGTCCCATCAAAATAACTCAACATGCAGCCTTTAATGTCCAAACCACTGGCAACAGAAATTAACACACCACCAAGTAAAGAATGTAAAAATTCAATATTTTGAGTGTTCACCATTATTTTCCAGCACTGCTTTTACTCTCTTGGGCATGGAGTTCACTAAAGCTTCACAGGTTTCCACTAGAATCCCCCTCCACTTTCCATGACAAAGCTGGTGGATTTTAGAGAATGTGTGCTCTTCAACCTTCCACTTGAGGATGCCCCACAGGTGCTCAATTGTTTCAGAGCCCTGACTTTACTGTTGCCTCCAGGGGCCCTTGAAGAGTCTTTAGCAGAGTAGGGCCTCACCTGTCCCAGTAGCCGCTGCATGGGGATGGGGGGGGGGGGGGGTGTAAAAAAAAGTTTTAAAATACAGGAAAAAGAGGTAAGATTTACCTCCTCCAAGTAGGCACAAGATAATGCTAGTGTTGTCAAGCAATTTTATTGACATACTTCAGGGATCGTACAACGCGTTTTGCAAGAACGACCCTGCTTCGTCAGGCAATAGGACAGAGCATATACAATGCAGGTCTGAGTCTGAGCCACAAACAGTTCTTTCATCTACATACACACTTCTTTTTTTTCTAATAAAAACAGGTGCACACAGTTTTACAATGAATAACTGGCTCTCTTTGTTAGCATTTCAAATGTTACCAGAAATATAGCAAAAGCATGAATGTGTTGAATACACTGAAAAAAAAGAAAATGTACAAGTAAAGTGTAAAGTGTAAGTAAAGACGAATGTGTAGTAAATGCATTTAAATTATCTGTCCCTTATTGACTAATGCTGTCTTGATAGTGGAAGTATTAATTTCCCTGGAGTTTAGTAATAGCATCCATTTGTGGAATACAAAGAGGAAAATCCCAACCTCACCCCAAAAAATTGTATATATAAAACAAATAGAATACATAAAAAAACACTTCATTGTAGTTAAAGAGTACTTAATGAGAACGGATTGGGGTGTCACATGATTAAATACTTGTCTGTTCAAGAGTCATTCCTCCAGGCAGATAATTGCTTTGCACCTTTTGGAGAATGAGCCCTGCCGATTTTATTTTCAAAATTGCTGCCAATGCTCTGCCCACCCCATCTGCATAATCATAGCTAGCACCCAGCTCAGCAGCTGCTGCTGATTGGTGGCTGCCAAGCTGTGGGCGGGCCATGACAACACAGGCAGACGTTCACCAAAGAGCTTTGACGGTCTTTGGAAACATGACCGTGACTGTTCTACCAAGGAGGCTAGCAGAGCATTACCTGTGACCCGAAGATGTCAGGAAAAATAAGTATTCAACCCTGTGCTCCCCCATACATTTTCATTAAGACAGAGCCTATCATTAAAGACTCTGTCATATACTGTATACATTATATACTCTTTAATACTGCTAAAACGTATTGGGCTCTAATTCAGAAGTCTGTCCTAATCAGGATGTGTTAAAAATGGAACACTATATGATGCCAAAAGTTAGCAAGGCCAAACATGAATCATTATGGAGCCTACAGATAAACGCTAAAAGATTACTGAATAGGCAATAGCAAGACCACGATTCCATGTATGGACCTGCTCTGTTAGCTTTCACAACAGCCTGGATTTATTGAACAAAAGTTATTTAATAGGTAAGTGCACCTAATTATAGTCAACCAATCGTTATTTCACTTCTCACTCTGGCTTGATATGATCCAGTCAAGCCTCCTAAAAGTCAGTTTAAAGAGAAACCGTGACCAAGAATTGAACTTCATCCCAATCAGTAGCTGATACCCCCTTTTACATGAGAAATCTATTCCTTTTCACAAACAGATCATCAGGGGGCGCTGTATGGCTGATATTGTGGTGAAACCCCTCCCACAAGAAACTCTGAGGACCGTGGTACTCCTGGCAGTTTCCTGTCTGTGAACCTTGTTGCATTGTGGGAAATAGCTGTTTACAGCTGTTTCCAACTACCAAAGAAGCAAGCAGCAGCTACATCACCTGCCAACAGTAAAAATGTCACCATGTAATAAATGTCAGAATGTAAATTGGGGATTTAAAAGATTTTACAATGGGCAAACGCTGACTAAATCATTTATACATAATTATTGTAAAAATGAAGCACTTTTCATTGCATTATTTTCACTGGGGTTCCTCTTTAACCTTCTAACAGCAGGCATTTTTTCTTAATAAATCCAGGTCATAGGCACGAGATAAATGATGTTCTCCCATGATCTCCAGCTTACAGCGTCTTCATAAATTAGCCAATTGTGTTGCTTATCATTTTCTCTGCATAACTGAGTAAAAGTTTCAGCCATTCAAATGGGAAAACTAATTTATGTTTAAACAAATATTTCAAATTATTTCAAATGAATGATTTTCCAAAGCAATAAGGTCTGAGGAACCTCCCAAATGAATTAAGAGCTAAGATGATCTGGGAGAACAGCCAAGCACTAAATATGTTGCAAAGAGATAGAGCAATATCTTGTAGCATTGTCCTACGGAAAAGTCTAAGGCTGCTATTGTAATACTGAAATTAAAACACTCATGTATATTTTATGGCATGTTTAATTATTATAAAATGGCATATTGGATATGTTTATGTCAAATGTCTTAATTTGCAGAATTAAAATTTGGAAAATTTCAAAATTATTATTTACATATATTCAAGACATGAATTCTAGAGGGAAAAATGTAATTAAATTCCAAGAAAAAGGGTAAACTGTACAAGCAGTTATATTACATAATCTACATTTCATTTATTTCATTATGTTCTGTTTTATACATTCATCACGGAAAGGTGACAATAATGAATTACAGAGTAACTATAATTCTGTACATTATATGGACTTATGTGAAATAAACATGGATATACACTCACCTAAAAGATTATTAGCAACACCATACTAATTCGGTTTTTGACCCCCTTTTGCCTTCAGAACTGCCTTAATTCTACGTGGCATTGATTCAACAAGGTGCTGAAAGCATTCTTTAGAAATGTTGGCCCATATTGATAGGATAGCATCTTGCAGCTGATGGAGATTTGTGGGATGCACATCCAGGGCATGAAACTCCCGTTCCATCATAACCCAAAGATGCTCTATTGGGTTGAGATCTGGTGATTGTGGGGGCCATTTTAGTAAAGTGAACTCATTGTCATGTTCAAGAAGCCAATTTGAAATTATTTCAGCTTTGTGACATGGTTCATTATCCTGCTGGAAGTAGTCATCAGAGGATGGGTACATGGTGGTCATGAAGGAATGGACATGGTCAGAAAACAATGCTCAGGTAGCCCGTGGCATTTAAACAATGCTTAATTGGCACTAAGGGGCCTAAAGTGAGCCAAGAAAACATCCCCCACACCATTACACCACCACCAGCAGCCTGCACAGTGGTAACAAGGCATAATCGATCCATGTTCTCATTCTGTTTACACCAAATTCTGACTCTATCGAGACTCATCAGACAAGGCAACATTTTTCCAGTCTTCAACTGTCCAATTTTGGTGAGCTTGTACAAATTTTAGCCTCTTTTTCCTATTTGTAGTGCAGATGAGTGGTACCCGGTGGGGTCTTCTGCTGTTGTAGCCCATTGGCCTCAAGGTTGTGCGTGTTGTGGCTTCACAAATGCTTTGCTGCATACCTCAGTTGTAACGAGTAGTTATTTCAGTCAACGTTGCTCTTCTATCAGCTTGAATCAGTCGGCCCATTCCTCTGACCTCTGGCTCTAGCATCAACAAGGCATTTTTGTCCACAGGACTGCCACATACTGAATGTTTTTCCCTTTTCATACCATTCTTTGTAAACCCTAGAAATGATTGTGCGTGAAAATCCCAGTAATTGAGTAGATTGTGAAATACTCAGACTGGCCCATCTGGCACCAACAATCATACCACGCTCATAATTGCTTAAATCAACTTTCTTTCCCATTTTGACATTCAGTTTGGAGTTCAGGAGATTGTCTTGACCAGGACCACACCCCTAAATGCATTGAAGCAACTGCCATGCGATTGGTTGATTAGATAATTGCATTAATGATAAATTGAACAGGTGCTCCTAATAATTCTTTAGGTGAGTGTATGTAAATATTGCTGTATACCCCCCCCCCACCACCACCACCACGGTAACCCCCCCCCCCCCCTTCACCAGGTACAGTATACATGAGTTTAGTACATTGATTCTGTATGAGCATAGAGTGTTGAGGATGAGTTTGACACTTTCAGATATTGGTACATAATACTGTTTTCGGGGAGGTGTATACATTTATCTAGGATAAGTCATATAATAGAAGGGTCAAGGATAGGGTGGGGGGTTAATGTTTCACATTGTTGGGACTACAAGGTTATAATTTTTTAAAAGAGGTTCACTGTTCTAGTAATCCCCAATGAACTAACTAGGACAAAAGTGAATGCAGCAGCATTGTCTATGATAAAAGACTTGTGAAATATGTGGGTCTATTTTGTGGACCCTGATGTGAGTTAATTGTTTTGATTTTATTTATTTATTTATTTTTTAAATTGGGCACCAGACAATTTGAGTAAATGTTACCAATATTTTACTATAGCTAAACCTAACCTATTCTCACACAGAGCCCTCCCTCTACTGATGCCTTACCCTAACCAACCCCCTACAAATGCCTAACCTTAATGAGCCCCTGTCAATGCCAATGCATATCCTTAACTACCAACACCCTCTCCCCATTGATGCCTAACCCTGACCATCTATCTACAAGAGCAGGCACTATGGCAGTACCCACACTTCCAAGGTGCCCAAATTTCCTCCTTCTATGCCCTTTACCTGGTAAAATATACTAAAATTGCCCCATGAAAACATCTTATCTACACGTCACCACTGACCTGACCATTTTATCCACATTTATTCTGTTGAATAAGGCCATAGACCAGTCCAGGAGAAGTTATTCACTAGGACAGCAACCACAAAAACCATGGTTTCAAGAGTCTCTTGCCCATCCATAGCCAATGACTGGGTTCTGTGATTGACCAAGACATTATACAGTCCCCTTAGGCCCCATTTACACTTAATCAGTTGGTACACATTTTTTTTTCTTCTCCATAGCAGTGCATTGTGAAAAAGATTTCAGTTATATAGCATTAGGTGTGAAAGGTGCCATAGGAAAACGTAGGACTTACCAGAGATGAACGATTCACACAAAATAAACATATCAGTTGATAGCCTGTAAAGAATAAACACTCTACCTGATAATTTCGTCACTCTGGAGTGCCTTTTTGAGTGTTTTTTATACATTATTGCTCCAGGAAATATCCAATATGGCCGCCGGCTCATATCTCTTCTGCTTCCAGGTTATAAACTGTTCTGGATGTGCTGTCTATAGACTATAGACAAGCAGGGCTGCAGCAGGCTTTCATCTGTCTGCTTTCAACTTTATTATTCTGGTATGCTGTGTGGCTGCCTGTAGGAAGTGTCTCTCATAGAAATGAAACTGCATACAGTAGATAATGACTGGCTGCACACAGATACACTTGTGTGTTTCAGAGCTTTATTCTCAGCAGCCGCAGCCCCTCCCGTGTCAACAGCTCTGAGTATGAAATATGAGCCAGGAGGGGGAAGGCTTGGGCTTGAAAAGACTCCACAGAAGAGTGACTCAGCTATAATGATTCCAGGTCAAACCTCGACTGAATAGTCGGTGGATTCTTATCACAGTTGATAACAGATAGATTAGACTGAGAAGAATAAAACTAAAAGCAGGGTAGATGTTTACTGTCATGTTCCCACTGATAAATGTAATAAAATACATGAGGGTGCTTCGTCTCTGGTTCTCTTTAAAAATCAGTTGACCTTTCAGTTATAACTGAGAGCAACTAAGTGTAAACGGGGCCTTAGCCTGCCATCTTTTCCCAGAAAACAAAACAAAAAAATCCTAGCCTGTTGTGCAGTAATGTTGTCGTCAGTGACAAATTCTTTAGCTATGAAAATAAAGGCAAATAAGAAATTATCAGCAGCACTTAAACTTCGTTTAATGTATAACTTCATCATTTACTTTCTTTTCTGTTATTGTGTGTTATTGTGTTATATGTAAGAAATGCAACATTGCTTTGTTTATCTAGCATTTCGCACTTCAGACGTAATTAATTTTAATGTATTCTTTTTTAGCTAATCAAAGAGAAAAATGAAAACCCCATACTTTACTGTTTGAAAGTAATCCTCTGTTATATTTTCATTGTAGCATTTTGACTACTACCCAATTAAGCATTCAATCATAACATCTGAAGTATATACCATATGTCCTGAATTAATTTCTGTGTCTTAGCTTTTCTTCTTCCCCAATTTGATGTGATTACGATGAATGTGCCGGAGATTTCTGCTCAAACATGGGTGGCGTAGGGGTGCAGCAGGAGCCAATTGTATAGAGCCCAATAGCTGGAGACGTGCCCCCCCAGATCTTGAACCAATTAATAGTCGTCCCCTAGAGGCACTGCAGAGCACTCACAGCAGCAGAGCAAACTCACCACTCGCCTGTTCAATCCACATACTCACTCCAGTGTGTGTCCTCCCGTCTCCAACCCCCGAACAACACCACCTGTTCTCCACGACTCAGCAACCTGTTACTGAACATCTACATCCTACCAGCAGGGCCGGTTAAAGTAACAATTGGGCCCTAGGGCAAAATTAGCCTGGGGGCCCCCCAACAGACACCCCCGACCAGAAAGCATCATTAGAGGCCCTTTGTTGCAGCCAAATTTCCGTCCTGGGCCCCTGAGCTGGCTGCTGACCCTCCCCCAATCACCTCCCAACTTAACAGACTCTGCAGAGTCCCTGGGGAGCAATAGCTAAGATGGGGGAGGGACACCTTGGGGGCCCCTACAGACTCTGGGGCCCTGGGGCAATTGCCTATTTTTTCCTATGGTAGCTCCGGCCCTACCTACCAGGTCACGGAGAACAAACAAACACAGAACATTTATATTGCGCTTTTCTCCTGGCGGACTCAAAGCGCCAGAGTTGCAGCCACTAGGACGCGCTCTATAGGCAGTAGCAGTGTTTGGAAGACTTGCCCAAGGTCTCCTACTGAATAGGTGCTGGCTTACTGAACAGGCAGAGCCGAGATTCGAACCCAGGTCTTCTGTGTCAGAGGCAGAGCCCTTAACCAGTACACTATCCAGCCACTGCAGAACAGGGACCAGTGTTGAGGAATGAAGATGGACGGACACAGAAGGGAGCACGTTGCCGGACAGGTGAGTGAGCACCACTGTGAGAACTCTGCAAAGGCCTTGGGGAGCAATATTAATTGGAAGGAAACCTGGGGGCCCAACAGTTGACTCTCTCAGCAGCTTGATAGATTTTTAATGGATTTTAAGCTGATATCTATTAAAAATCTATTTGCCGTGTGTGGCAGGAAGGGATGGTCAGAAATGTCGATTTTGATTCCCCCGGATAATTTTAATTTCTCCAAGGCCAATAACAGATTTCGCAGCATTCCAATTTCCGGTTGATTTTCATTTTCCGAGTTCTGTGTAGCCTTTTTTTTTTTGGTTATTTTTTGCATTCTCTGGCTGACCAAATACTTCTGAGTTTTTTTCTGTATTCTCTGATGGGTCTAAAATTACAGAGTTGTGGTAATGCGGTATTTCCACCAAAATCTAATTTCTGAGTTCCATTTTCCAATTTCCAAGATCTGATCAGAATCTAATCGGAAACACGGATTTCTGATTGGATATTCTGAAATTTCTATTCCGTGAGATTCAAATGAGTATCCCTAGTGGCCGGAATAGATCCCTCTCTGACCAGATTTTGCTTAGAGAGGATTCTATCTTTTAAAGTGATCCTTAAGTCAAGTATAAAAAATGAGATTTACTCACCTGGGGCTTCCCTCACCCCCCTGCAGCCGATCGGTGCCCTCGCAGCCCCGCTCTGACGCTCCAGGACCCACCGGGGAACACTTCCGGTTTGGCCGTCGCCGGCCTACAGGCATGGGAACGCAAGTGATTCTTCGCGTTCCCAGCCTGTATATCGCCCCCTATGCTGCTATTGCGGCCTCCTGGTTAAGGATCACTTTAAGTATTTCATGGGGCCATCTACTAGTGTATGACCACCTTAAGACTTTGGTAAGGTCATTAGGTTATGACAATGTTAGAGACAGAATTTATAACTCCTCTGAGGGATAGACATTGACGAGACCATGTATTTGTAAGCACTGCCAAGTACGTGATAGCTGTATAAATGACTGAAGACCGACCAAGAGCTGAAAACCTCACACATATCAGGAATGTCACCTGGTGGGGATCGGCACCTGATCCCTCAGGCAACATTAGAGGGCCAAGGATGACAGATGGGTCATTAGCCTGTAGGCTATCGGCATGTTCTGTTCTTATGTGGGGGGACCATGCAACAAGGGCGTGACGTCGCGCTGATGGCGGGGTAAGTTGAAGTAAATTGCTAGCCGAGCAGCTGAGAGGGATCAGGGGCTGCTGTACACACGCTGGATTCTCATAACTGACGTTAAGTGATTAATAAAATGCCTCCTTGATTCATTAGAACTATTAGAGTCATAAAGCTATTTCTCTGATGATATAAGCTTATAGACAGTTAAACAATAGGGATGGTTGGAACTGTCCATTTCCTGCATTCCACCAATGCCAATTTCAATTTTTCCCAATATTTCATTTTTCCGATTTTCAAATTTTCCGATTTCAGATTTTCGGATTTTCTGTTTTTCAAGTTTTAAGGAGTACTTTACTAGTCATTTTTTACATCAGAGAATGCAAGAACTAGAAAATAACAAAACATAGAAATCAGAAAAAGGAAATCGAAAAAAACCCCAGGAAAACGGAAAGTCTCCTGAGTGGTATAAAATGACTGCGGTGATCTGATGTTTGAAAATGCTGCATTGGTCCAATTCTTCAGAGTTCTGTGATTGGGCTAAAATGACTGAGTTTTCCAATTTCTGAATTTCCAATCAGAAATACCAATTTCCCAATGGAAAATGCGGCCCTGCCACTATATGCCTTCACAGACCTTAGAATACACTTGAATTGGCCTTTAACTAAAGCAAAGTAATATTAGCCCTATCCATGCAAAAGACACAGTCTACAGACAGTTAAGACCAAAAAAAAAAAGTAAAACTACACTTAATCTTTTTATCTTGTCATTATTATATTATACTCATTGAAGTGACAGCCTGAGACTCATAATTGCAAAGGCATATTAATAAGGAATAAATGCAGTTTATTTAAAAGTCATCATATCCCTTCCAAGGGCAATACGGTCTTTGGCAGCCAAATAGCTTTTGCAGCAAGATTCTTATCGTTAATAGCCTTTGATCTTTCTAGTTTTGTCTAAGCAGTGTTTTCACTGCTACCTTATTGAACAGGTGCTCCTTGCCTGTAATTTTCACAATTCTCATCGCAGTCAATGTGAAGATAATTGAAACCCCGCTGATCGATATGGTTATTTTTTATTGAACAGCCTTATCTCCCATTTACAAACATGTCTTCATCTATTTTCCTTGTTTTCTCCTCTACAAGGTCTTCGAAAACTTTCCCTTGTTTAGTGGCTTGTGTAGACTTCCCTGCATTCAGTAGCAAGAACATTATTTGAGAAGATAATTCTGCATGGGAGCTATAAATAAGTAGCAATCGTGTTGTATTGTGTATGTATGTGAATTATTATTATTGATTTATAAAGCACCAACATATTCCGTGGCGCTGTACAAAGTAAGAAAACAAACATGGGGTACATAACGATACAGACAATGATATACATCAAATATGGACACTGGTACAAAATACAGAAACAGTGATTACAAGGACATATGTAACATGATGAATAAAATGTATCACAGAGTGCAAGCGAAAGACCGAGTAACAAATTCCAAGACACATAAGGGTGAGAGAACCTTGCCCTCATGGCTTACAATCTAAAGGAATGGGGGGAAAAAAGAGGTGGGAGAGTATGCAGTATACATAGAGGCAGTGTGTGTGTAGGTTATCTAGGTTATCTAGGTGTAGGATAAGAAGGACAACTTGGTGAGAGGTCAAAGGGGGAATGGCCTAAGGGCTCATTCACACTAGAGGCGTTTTCAGCCTTTTTTCAAGCGCAGGCAAATCGCCCCCAAAACGCTTGTGCAATGAATGTCTATGAGAAGGTTCATATCAGTGTGGTTCGTACGTTGTGTGTTCGGCAAAGCGGTGCCTGGACCATTTTTGGGGAGATTCTGCCTCAATGGAAGGTATAAAAAGAGCGCTAAACGCTCACACAGGGCCGGCGCTCCCATAGAGGCAAATGGGTCAATTGCCCCGGGGCACCGACCTCTGCAGCAGCACGCGCCACCCTCCCTATCAATGCTGCTCCTCGGGTTCCTGCAAGTGCCTCCTGTAATTACTAATTACCTATCTCAGTGTGCGGGCAGGAAGTGGCTGCACATACCGTGCACATTCTGAGGCTGGCACGCTGTCTCCTTCCCACTCTATGACCCGGTGCATGTTTACACATTATGCGCCGGGTCATAGAGAAGGAAGAAGCCAGTGTGCCAGCCTCAGAGCAGAGTGCACGGAGTGTGCAGCCACTTCCTGCATGGGAAGAGTGCTTAGAAAAGCGCTTTTCACAAAAGCGGAACGCCCACCCAAGCACCGGAAAGTGAAAAACAAATTGCTAAAAAAAAAACAACGCGAGCAGAGCGCAATGTGAACGAGCCCTAAGGATGTGTGTAATTCATGACAATTGTTTAAGAATATTAGTAGTAGAGCATTAATGCAAAAATGACGCCAGGAAATTTGGGTGCAGAGTGTAGCCGGAGAAGGCCTCACCCTGCTTCCTATTCCTATTCCCCCTCCAGGCCGTCATGGACACAGCATGTAAGATGTAATATGGCTGCCAGCTATTACGCTGTTTTTAAAGTAAATTGGGCTCTGTGTGAGCGTTGCTATAGCCATAATTCACAATATGGCCCATGGCGATGCATGGGTTGCCCAAATTTTCCTGCGCCGTTTTGCGCAGTTTCGGTAATAATATCCCTCATTTTTCTTTTTTTACTTTTTTTTAAGATTTAGGTATTTATTTAAAGCTTATTCTGTAAAATAATGTTTCTACTTCCTGCAGGGACAGTTCTGCAGGTCAACAAGTCCAACTAGAAATAGCATCTCAGCTAAAAAAAATTTCCATGATGAACAGTTTGGTCATTAAGAAAACAGGCATATTTCACTGTAGGTTATATACAGTTTCCCAAAGATTTTGCAATTTTTTTTTATTTTCAAACAAAGTAAATTGCATATCTGAATGAATATAATATGTAAATATCAATACTATAATCTGTGGCTCACAATTATGGAAATCCAGTGTAATGAAAAGTTTGTGTCACAGATACTAATTCTCTGTTATAATGAATTATGATACTCACCTGCTCTGCCCACACAATGCCATATAAGGTGAAGGCATTTTTGAATAATAGCATGACTTTTTTCTGGAGGTTGGTTTACCTCCTCCATGGACCAGCCTCCAGCTCTGTAGCCCATCCCCTGGTCTGTGGCCAGATTTCTTTTACATGATTCTTCTATTGTTCGTACGGCTTGGCTCTTTGTGTGTGGTTGCAGCTGCATTCTGAGCAGACACAATGCGTCGGCATACAATATGGTAATCCATCTGGCAAACTACAAAAATGCAGATATCTGTGCTACAGTATGCAGGTGCGGAAGAGAGGAGATGGATGCTAGGGCACTGAGGGAGAGGTGGTGGGCGCTTGGAATAAAGCTGCAATGTTACATGGCTGTCTCTTCACTTGACTACTTTAGATGTGATTCTTCTTTTTGATTGATGGAGCAAACCGTGAGTTTCAACATTAAAGGGATACTGTAGGGGGGTCGGGGGAAAATGAGCTGAACTTACCCGGGGCTTCTAATGGTCCCCCGCAGACATCCTGTGCCCACGCAGCCACTCACCGATGCTCCGGCCCCGCCTCCGGTTCACTTCTGGAATTTCTGACTTTAACCACTTGCCGACCGCCCACAGCCCATGGGCGGCGGCAAAGTGGACGCCTAAAGGACCGCAATACGCCTTCAGGCGGCGCGTCCTTTAGGCATGCCGGGGGAGCGATCGCGTCATTGATGACGCGCGCTTCCCCCGGCAACTGGCTCCGCCCACCCGCCGTAACATCCCGCCGGCCGTACGGAAGCGCCGGCGGGATGTTAACCCCGCGATCGCCGCATACAAAGTGTATAATACACTTTGTAATGTATACAAAGTGTATTATACAGGCTGCCTCCTGCCCTGGTGGTCCCAGTGTCCGAGGGACCACCAGGGCAGGCTGCAGCCACCCTAGTCTGCACCCAAACACACTGATCTGCCCCCCCCCGCCCACTGATCGCCCACAGCACCCCTCAGACCCCCCCCTGCCCACCCCCCAGACCCCTGTTTGCACCCAATCACCCCCCTAATAACCCATCAATCACTCCCTGTCACTATCTGTCAACGCTATTTTTTTTTTTATATCCCCCCCTGCCCCCTGCCCCCTCCTGATCACCCCCCCACCCCTCAGATTCTCCCCAGACCCCCCCCCCAGACCCCCCCCCCCCTGTGTACTGTATGCATCTATCTTCCCTGATAACCTGTCAATCACCCGTCAATCACCCATCAATCACCCATCAATCACCCCCTGTCACTGCCACCCAACAATCAGCCCCTAACCTGCCCCTTGCGGGCAATCTGATCACCCACCCACACCAATAGATCGCCCGCAGATCCGACATCAGATCACCTCCCAAATCCATTGTTTACATCTATTCTCTCCTCTAAACACCCACTAATTACCCATCAATCACCCATCAATCACCCCCTATCACCACCTGTCACTTTTACCTATCAGATCAGACCCTAATCTGCCCCTTGCGGGCACCCAATCACCCGCCGACACGCTCAGATTGCCCTCTGACCCCCCCTTATCAATTCGCCAGTGCATTAATTACATCTGTTCTTCCCTGTAATAACCCACTGATCACCTGTCAATCACCTGCCAATCACCTATCACCCATCAATCACCCCCTGTCACTGCCACCCATCAATCAGCCCCTAACCTGCCCCTTGCGGGCAATCTGATCTCCCACCCACACCATTAGATCGCCCGCAAACCCGCCGTCAGATTACCTCCCAAATGTATTGTTTACATCTGTTATCTTCTCTAAACACCCACTAATTACCCATCAATCACCCATCAATCACCCCCTATCACCACCTGTCACTGTTACCTATCAGATCAGACCCTAAGCTGCCCCTTGCGGGCACCCAATCAACCGCCCACACGCTCAGATTGCCCTCAGACCCCCCCCCCTTATCAATTCACCAGTGCATTAATTACATCTGTCCTTCCATGTAATAACCCACTGATCACCTGTCAATCACCTGCCAATCACCTATCACCCATCAATCACCCCCTGTCACTGCCACCCAACAATCAGCCCCTAACCTGCCCCTTGCGGGCAAACTGATCACCCACCCACACCAATAGATCGCCCGCAGATCCGACATCAGATCACCACCCAAGCGCAGTGTTTCCATCTATTCTCTCCTCTAAACACTCACTAATTACCCATCAATCACCCATCAATCACCCCCTATCACCACCTGTCACTGTTACCCATCAGATCAGACCCTAATCTGCCCCTTGCGGGCACCCAATCACCCGCCTACACGCTCAGATTGCCCTCAGACCCCCCCTTATCAATTCGCCAGGGCATTATTTACATCTGTCCTTCCCTGTAATAACCCACTGATCACCTGTCAATCACCTGTCAATCACCCATCAATCACCCCCTGTCACTGCCACCCATCAATCACCCCCTGTCACTGCCACCCATCAATCAGCCCCTAACCTGCCCCTTGCGGGCAAACTGAACACCCACCCACACCAATAGATCGCCCGCAGATCCGATGTCCGATCACCTCCCAAGTGCAGTGTTCACATCTGTTCTCTACCCTAAACACCCACTAATTACCCATCAATCACCCCCTGTCACTGCTACCTATCAGATTAGACCCCTATCTGCCCCTAGGGCACTCAATCACCCGCCCACACCCTCAGAATGCCCTCAGACCCCAGCCCTGATCACCTCGCCAGTGCATTGCTTGCATCTATTCCCCCCTCTAATCACACCTTGAGACACCCATCAATCACCTCCTGTCACCCCCTAGCACACCTACCCATCAGATCAGGCCCTAATTTGCCCCGTGTGGGCTCCTGATCACTCGGCCAAACCCTCAGATCCCCCTCAGACCCCCTTCCGATCACCTCCCCAGTGCATTGATTGCATCTATTTTCCCCTCTAACCACCCCCTGAGACACCCATCAATCACCTCCTGTCACCCCCCTAGCACTCCTATCCATCAGATCAGGCCCAATACAACCTGTCATCTAAAAGGCCACCCTGCTTATGACCGGTTCCACAAAATTCGCCCCCTCATAGACCACCTGTCATCAAAATTTGCAGATGCTTATACCCCTGAACAGTCATTTTGAGACATTTGGTTTCCAGACTACTCACGGTTTTGGGCCCGTAAAATGCCAGGGCGGTATAGGAACCCCACAAGTGACCCCATTTTAGAAAAAAAGACACCCCAAGGTATTCTGTTAGGTGTATGACGAGTTCATAGAAGATTTTATTTTTTGTCAAAAGTTAGCGGAAATTGATTTTTTATTGGTTTTTTTTCACAAAGTGTCATTTTTCACTAACTTGTGACAAAAAATAAAATCTTCTATGAACTCGCCATACACCTAACGGAATACCTTGGGGTGTCTTCTTTCTAAAATGGGGTCACTTGTGGGGTTCCTATACTGCCCTGGCATTTTAGGGGCCCTAAACCGCGAGGAGTAGTCTAGAAAACAAATGCCTCAAAATGACCCGTGAATAGGACGTTGGGCCCCTTAGCGCACCTAGGCTGCAAAAAAGTGTCACACATGTGGTACCGCCGTACTCAGGAAAAGTAGTATAATGTGTTTTGGGGTGTATTTTTACACATACCCATGCTGGGTGGGAGAAATTTCTATGTAAATGGTCAATTGTGTGTAAAACAAATCAAACAATTGTCATTTACAGAGATATTTCTCCCACTTAGCATGGGTATGTGTAAAAATACACCCCAAAACACATTATACTACTTCTCCTGAGTACGGCGGTACCACATGTGTGGCACTTTTTTACACCCTAAGTACGCTAAGGGGCCCAAAGTCCAATGAGTACCTTTAGGATTTCACAGGTCATTTTGCGACATTTGGTTTCAAGACTACTCCTCACGGTTTAGGGCCCCTAAAATGCCAGGGCAGTATAGTAACCCCACAAATGACCCCATTCTAGAAAGAAGACACCCAAAGGTATTCCGTTAGGAGTATGGTGAGTTCATAGAAGATTTTATTTTTTGTCAAAAGTTAGCGGAAAATTGATTTTTATTGTTTTTTTCACAAAGTGTCATTTTCCACTAACTTGTGACAAAAAATAAAATCTTCTATGAACTCACCATACTCCTAACGGAATACCTTGGGGTGTCTTCTTTCTAAAATGGGGTCATTTGTGGGGTTCCTATACTGAACTGGCATTTTAGGGGCCCTAAACCGTGAGGAGTAGTCTGGAAATCAAATTTCGCAAAATGACCTGTGAAATCCTAAAGGTACTCATTGGACTTTGGGCCCTTTAGCGCAGTTAGGGTGCAAAAAAGTGCCACACATGTGGTATTGCCATACTCGGGAGAAGTAGTACAATGTGTTTTGGGGTTTATTTTTACACATACCCATGCTGGGTGGGAGAAATACCTCTGTAAATGACAATCTTTTGATTTTTTTACACACAATTGTCCATTTACAGAGTTATTTCTCCCACCCAGCATGGGTATGTGTAAAAATACACCCCAAAACACATTGTACTACTTCTCCCGAGTACGGCGATACCACATGTGTGGCACTTTTTTGCACCCTAACTGCGCTAAAGGGCCCAAAGTCCAATGAGTACCTTTAGGATTTCACAGGTCATTTTGCGGAATTTGATTTCCAGACTACTCCTCACGGTTTAGGGCCCCTAAAATGCCAGGGCAGTATAGGAACCCCACAAATGACCCCATTTTAGAAAGAAGACACCTCAAGGTATTCCGTTAGGAGTATGGTGAGTTCATAGAAGATTTTATTTTTTGTCACAAGTTAGTGGAAAATGACACTTTGTGAAAAAAACAATAAAAATCAATTTTCCGCTAACTTTTGACAAAAAATAAAATCTTCTATGAACTCACCATACTCCTAACGGAATACCTTGGGGTGTCTTCTTTCTAAAATGGGGTCATTTGTGGGGTTCCTATACTGCCCTGGCATTTTAGGGGCCCTAAACCGTGAGGAGTAGTCTGGAAATCAAATTCCGCAAAATGACTTGTGAAATCCTAAAGGTACTCATTGGACTTTGGGCCCTTTAGCGCAGTTAGGGTGCAAAAAAGTGCCACACATGTGGTATCGCCGTACTCGGGAGAAGTAGTACAATGTGTTTTGGGGTGTATTTTTACACATACCCATGCTGGGTGGGAGAAATAACTCTGTAAATGGACAATTGTGTGTAAAAAAAATGAAAAAATTGTCATTTACAGAGATATTTCTCCCACCCAGCATGGGTATGTGTAAAAATACACCCCAAAACACATTCTACTACTTCTCTTGAGTACGGCAATACCACATGTGTGGCACTTTTTTGCAGCCTAACTGCGCTAAGGGGCCCAAAGTCCAATGAGCACTTTTAGGCTTTACAGGGGTGCTTACAAATTAGCACCCCCCAAAATGCGAGGACAGTAAACACACCCCACAAATGACCCCATTTTGGAAAGTAGACACTTCAAGGTATTCAGAGAGGGGCATGGTGAGTCCGTGGCAGATTTCATTTTTTTTTGTCGCAAGTTAGAAGAAATGGATTCTTTTTTTTTTCTTTTTTTTGTCACAAAGTGTCATTTTCCGCTTACTTGTGACAAAAAATAATATCTTCTATGAACTCACTATGCCTCTCAGTGAATACTTTGGGATGTCTTCTTTCCAAAATGGGGTCATTTGGGGGGTATTTATACTATCCTGGAGTTCTAGCCCCTCATGAAACATGACAGGGGGTCAGAAAAGTCAGAGATGCTTGAAAATGGGAAAATTCACTTTTTGCACCATAGTTTGTAAACGCTATAACTTTTACCCAAACCAATAAATATACACTGAATGGGTTTTTTTTTTAATCAAAAACATGTTTGTCCACATTTTTCGCGCTGCATGTATACAGAAATTTTACTTTATTTGAAAATTGTCAGCACAGAAAGTTAAAAAAATCATTTTTTTGCCAAAATTCATGTCTTTTTTGATGAATATAATAAAAAGTAAAAATCGCAGGAGCAATCAAATAGCACCAAAAGAAAGCTTTATTAGTGACAAGAAAAGGAGCCAAAATTCATTTAGGTGGTAGGTTGTATGAGCGAGCAATAAACCGTGAAAGCTGCAGTGGTCTGAGTGGAAAAAAAGTGCCTGGTCCTTAAGGGTTAGAAAGACTGTAGTCCTCAAGTGGTTAAAGTCAGAAAGCCACTGCGCCTGCGTTTCCGTGTCCTCGATCCCACTGATGTCATCAAGAGCGCACAGCGCAGGCCCAGTATGGTCTGTGTCTGCGCAGTACACTCCTGGTGACATCAGCGGGAGCGAGGACACGGCAACACAGGCGCAGTGGTTTTCTGACTTTAAAGTCAGAAATTCCAGAAGTGAACCAGAGGCGGGGCCAGAGCATTGGGGAATGGCTGCGCCAACACAGGATGTCTGCGGGGGACCATTAGAAGCCCCGGGTAAGTTCAGCTCATTTTCCCCCGACCCCCCTACAGTATCCCTTTAACACAAGCTACAGGACATGGTGAGATCAAACTTTTAACACTTTACTCATTGATGTTCTAGACCAGTGTTTCTCAACATTTTATTGGTATGTACCCCCTATAAAACCCTGTACTCACCAAGTACCCCCTGGCATAGTAAATATTATCACAAGTACCCCTTAACAAATACATATTTAATCATAGTACATGATAATTGGTTCTAAACAATTTCCAAGCATTTACTGTTGCTTTTAATTAGAAACAAAATACTAATTTGGTGTTTATATAGGATTTATAATTTTCTAAAACTCTAAATTTGTTACTCTTGATCAAGTATCTCAAGCCTGAGTACCCCCTGGAACCATCAGAAGTACCCCCTGGGGTACGCGTACCGCATGTTGAGAAACTAGGTTCTAGACTGTGCCGCACACTTTTTGTTTATGCTTGTTGTAATTTTATTTCTCTAATTTCCATCCTCTACTTTTTTTCTTTTGTCTAACTTTTACTACAGGCTTATGAACTTATGTTTAGTGTTTTGCACCTGTAACCAAAATTTAAATTAGACTTCACTGCCCATGGCAGGGGGGTTGGGGTGGGGGGTACCTTACCCATGCTGTCCCCTTAGCCAATGGCCTCCACTTGCGTTCCACGTCACATTCCACATCACGTCTATGCTTCTTTCTTGCGTGTTGAAGAAGGAAGCTTAGGAGTGATGTGGAAGCTACATGAAACATGAGTGAAGTGTATAGACGAAGGCAGCACCATGCCCCCCCCCTCCCCCCCGCGCTTTCTAATTTAAATTTTTATAACAAGTGGCTACGTACTCATAGCTACTTGTAGTGCACAACAATACTCAATACTTATGTTTCCACTTGACTCATTATAAATACAATTTTTATAATGTTTATTCATATCATATCAACATTTCTGTGTACAGCTTCCACCAACAAGATAAAAAAGTAATTCTGTCAATGCATCCTCTTGTCCTACCCGCCTATTTACTTTGAATGGATGTCTCCACAGACCTTCACCATTGCTCTTGAGCCTTGTAAAGTTACTGAATCATATTTACAAACTTCTGTTCTATACCCAGAATTCTGTTATATATTTTCAAGCTTCTGTTCTATACCCAGAATTAATAATAATTAGTTACCATTTTACCCTTTTTTTCTCTTTCAACTCTGTCAAAAGCCTGCTTGTAGTCTATGAAAAGGCTATGCATACAATATTCGACTCCCAACACTTCTCAAAACCTTGTCGCAGCATGTGCATGTGGTTGATGATCTGCCCAGACAGAATACACATAGACAATTTCCAGTCACCCGTTCATGCTCTGTAAATATATTGTGCTACAGACTGGTGAACACTTAAAAGATACCTGTAGCTACTTAAAAAAATAAAAGTTACATACTTACCTAAGAATAAGGAAGGTTCCTGATCCTATGGAGCAGGCTTTCTCAGCCAGGGCTCCTTAAATACTCATACTCTGCAGGGGTTCCTTGGCATTGTTACCCATCGTGGGGTTGGAAGAAGTATGATAGCAAGCACACTATAATAGGGGTACAGTAAAAAGAAGCACTAAATTGGGAGTCATAATAATAATGAGCACAAAAAGCATTAAAATTGTCAATAAAGGGCACTGTAATGGGGGTAGTGGCATGAACTGCCACATCAGCTTTTAAAGACCATGCCAGGGGTTCCTTGGGATCCAAAAATTACTTGCAGGGGTTCCTTGAGATCCAACAAGTATTGCAGGGCTCCTCCAGGGTAAAAAGGTTGAGAAAGGCTGCTATAGAGCCTTCCCGGTCCTCTCTTGGTCTCCTCATTTTCCCGCTATCCCAGTTCAAATTCCCCACTGGCTGCATCTTTGGGGGTCCTCAGAAGGTTTCAGAAGTACTCGGGTCTCCGATATTTTACAAACGCTAATCCTAACTCCCCCACCAATGCCTAGCCCTAACTGACCCCCCCCCCCCAACGATGTCTAACTTCCCCTGCTGCAAGCCCACCGAAAGTCACATTACCTTCACCACTGTACACAATAAATATCGGGTGCCACCCCATAGGCACCCACGTTAATATCAGCAATTCAAGGAAATGTTGGAAGCTGGGGCCACCTGCTATGCAAATTGCACCCAAATTTCCAGCCACCATTCTTAATGCCTCACACTACTTTTGACTCGTACAGTAGTATTATTTTTATATAGGTTTATGCATCAGGTTTTTAGACGTTAGATACCACCTTATATACCCTATTTCCCTGAAAATAAGACTTACCCTGAAAAAAAGCCCTAGCTGAAATTTTGAGCATGCTTGAAATATAAGCCCTACCTTGAAAATAAGCCCTAGCGGAAGTTAAAGAGGAGGAAGAGATGGCAAGCAAACAGAAACACAGTGGTGCAGAGCCGGTGGGCACTGGTCCTATCATCCCAGCACAGAGTAAGGTTATCAGCTATGTGTAGGGCTGACAGGGCAGGTGCCTGATCAGTACAGTAGCATACCTTTAAATCCAGGAACAGCACAGTACAAAGGATCTGTAAATGTTCTGCTGAGAGACACTTCCTGATAGAAATATAAGACATCCCCTGAAAATAAGCCCTAGCACATCTTTTAATAGCAAAAATTAATAGAAGACGCTGTCGTATTTCCTGAGAAACACAGTTTTTACATTACAATTCCAATGTTATTCTTTCTGCCTATTTTAGGAGGAAGAAATACACAAAAAAGGAGATATCATATAAAGAAAACAGTAAAAAAAAGTTTTTAAGAACTAGTGAAAACACAATAAGATAACTTGGCTACAATAAGATAAATGCCCACAGGGAATATACGCTATAGCCATGTCCATATATCTCTTTTGTATTAGGGATTCTAAGTACTCCTTTATTTGTAATACAAAGCATCCATCTTACTAATTTCTAATTTTTACAAGCTTATTGTGGCATTACACAGAATCCTTATGGGTGTAGTGAAACTATATGGGCTGCCATATATTTTTTTTCCCATCAAGGCATGCTCCTAGTCCTTTTCAATGATAGAGAACTATTGATTGCAAACACTGCCCTCTTCAATTGACTGGGTCCTGTGAATCTCAGATAACGTTTTTGCTATTAGGAGTCAATAATGCGCACTTTGTGAATGTAACTGATTACAGTGTTATCGCTGACTTGATTGTTTGATGGTACAAGTGTTATGAAGCTTTGTTATTGATTTGTAGATAATAAGATTCTACAACTAACAACAGAATGCATTCAGTTAAACATTCCGTCAGGTATTATTTCAGGTCGCTTGCTGATTAAACACAGAATTAATTATAAGTTTAAAATGCATCTTCTAATGTTTCTGCTGGATATGCATTTTATTTTCTTTAGCAGTCCACTTGTTTCTTCTACACAACTTCCCAGTGACTAAGTGACTTGACATTTTATTCTGCTGCCAATACTGTATACCCACAGGCTAAAAACACAATATCTATCTATCTATCTATCTATCTATCTATCTATCTATCTATCTAATGATGATGATTATTAATTTATAAACAGCTCTTACTCAATTCAATTTTTCTACCTAGTTTTCTCAGAGGGAATCATTTTTCATCTTCTGTTTAACCACTTCACATCCAGACCCTGGTTCCCCCTTATGGACCAGATAAGTTTTGACATTCTAGCTATGTCCCTATTTAATCAGCAATAACTTTATCCCTACTTATGACACCTACATTAAATAAATAAATAAATTAAAAAAAAAAAAATATATATATATATATATATATATATATATATATATATATATATATATATATATATATATATATTTTATTTTTTTTTATTTATTTATTTCTTTATACACAAAAAAACTAGACTTTCATTGTATGGATTTTTTTCTTCTGTTTTCTATGCATTTTAATTGGAAAAAAAGGGGAAAAAATTGAAAAAAAAAACATTATTTCTCAGTTTTACCAATTTCAGTTTAAAAATAAAAATGCTACTGTAGGAAAATAGCACACACATTTTCTTTGGCTATATCTACCATTTATCACAAAACTTAGATTATGTTTTTGTCACAGTTTATGCTGAAGATATTTGATTCTGAAATAATGCTACAGTGTGTATGTTTCACTATGAACTGAGAAAATAAAAGTATTTTTAATGCTGAAAAACAATCTTATTGGCTCAGGGAACATATATGCCCTTTCAACAATTAGCAAAAATCTATTAACCCTTCGCACTCTCACATGCAAATGCTCAAACAAATGCATTCACAGATTCACTCATCCAGGCACAACTGTTATCCCTACAGCTGAGTTAAAATCCGGGGTTTTAGTTCACAGAAGAATGCATTCTTATGCTTAGTCACCTATACTGCGCAGAAGTACCCAGGTAAACATAGGTGTCCTAACTGTGGCCCTGTAGCATGCATAGTGCAGACATGCAAACACATTCATTGCATCAAACCTATCAATGGATTAGGAGCACACATCCTGACGTCCTCTCCTGGGACAGACAGTGCATCTTACCAATCGCACAAGGGAGCTAACGTTATGTGTCCAACAATTTAATTACTTATATATTTAGGGAAGAGGTTTTCGGGGGTAAAAGGGATGGATGCAGCTTTCCTTTTGACGTGTCTACAGGGATCATATGGAGCGAACATTAGTTTGCTCCATATTAGGAGGGTCACAATTGAGGTAAGGGTCATCTAATCAAGGGCACTGCTGTTGGATAGTGTCCACTATATATTAAGGATCCAAAAAGCAAGATAAATCGATACGATCATTTTTAGATCGCACCGGGAAAGACACAGCATATAAAGAATTTGTATGCGAGGAGTGTCTGCAATTTGTGCTAACACACAATGCTTTCACTTTCGATGGCAAATGGTACTGGCAAACCTCAGGTACTGCCATGGGTACAGCTGTATCATGTACGTATGCCAATTTATTTCTAGCTTCGTGGGAGGAGGAATATATCCACTCCCCCAGCAACCCCTATACCGGCCAACTCAAGGCATGGTCCAGATATGTGGATGATGTCCTAGTGTTTTGGTCCGGGACTTGTGCTACCTTCCCTCAATATATAAGTAATTAAATTGTTGCAAAATAAGTCCTTCCATCCCTCCTTCTATACTCCTTAATCTACCCAATTTTTAACTCTCATAGAGAACACACCTTATAATTAAGGTGTCATCCTTTTAAGCCCACTATCCCTGTTTACTCACTTTTTTATATAAATATAGTAATACCATATATTAATTATGCATTTGCACTTTGACTTACATATAAATAAATATATAATAAAAAAATGTGAGAAACATGATCTAACAAGAATACACATTATCACTATTTAGGCAATAATTTGCCGTTAAATTTATAACAATGTCACATTAATTTCACTGTGTATTTAGTTTTCACACTGTAATTCGGTTTCTGGCCACTAGATGGTGCATATCCTGCCTTACGATCTCCTCTGTACACAATAGTACCAAGCAGGCACCTAATAAGTGTGGTCTGCTCAGAGATCCGTACTAAGGAAGTGCCGATGGCCAGGAAGTCCCAGTTGGTACGCATATGCGTTCCAGCATAGTATTGGGAGTCCTTACAGGAAGTGGGCGGTTTCTATCGGCAGAGATACGCCGAACGCTGGCTTTAGAGTATATTTAATACCCGGCCAGCAGCCAGCCCGCATTAGAGCCTCCGTGGAAGCGCATTTTTAGCGCGAAACGGCCGTCAGGCATATAGTGCCCAGCACCCACCGCTACCCACATAGCCTTCAAGACCAGTATGTCACATGTTTGCACTTGTTGTATTTCTCTGCATGACAATTTTTTTGCACCATGGAATAAATTATTGATTGCAGTGCCGGCCTCCTCTCCTCTCTCTCCTTTTCCTCAATAGATTAATTTTGATAAGTGACATTTATTGGCAAGTTTGCAATTTTATTTTATTTTATTGGAGACGGGGGGTGGTGTGACTCATCTTTATGCAGCCACCATTTTAACAACTTTTCAACCCTTTTACATGTGTTTAACCCTTGTGGTGGGCCATAACATTCACAGTTAGACCACTGACCAGACAGGACATTCTAGACAGTGTCTTAGCTCTGAATCAAGTAGTCACTCAGAAGTTTTGGCTCCTCTATAAGTTGCCCCCACATTAACCTCCTTAGCGGTAACCCTGTGCTGGACACGGGGTAAGCCGCTGTGGAGGATATCTCAGGCCCCGCTGGGCCGATTTGCATAATTTTTTATACACGCAGCTAGCACTTTGCTAGCTGCGTGTTACTTACGATCGCCACCAGTCCACGCCGATTCGCCGCTACCCGCCTCATTAGAGGGTGCCCCCCGAGACCCCGTGCGCTGCCTGGCCAATCAGTGCCAGGCAGCGCTGAGGGGTGGATCGGGACTCCCTCTGACATCACAACGCCATGGCGATGGGGGAAGCCCTCATGGAAATCCCATTTAGAACAGGATTTCCTGATGCGCCTGATCGCCGGAGGCGATCGGAGAGGGTGGGGGGATGCGCTGCTCTGCGGCTATCAGGTAGCTAGCGCTAGTCTAGCTACATGATTTGAAAAAAAAATATTTTATATAGTGCTGTGCTGCCTCCCTGGTGGATTTAATTGACTGCCAGGGAGGTTAAGTATAAGAAGCTTTATGTCTTTGTTATGGCAATGATATGACAATGATAACTGGATGGGGATACTGCTGTTAATCTTTAATATTGTATCAGACCCTGTAAGTGCAACATTAAAACTTAATAAAGTGAAGTGTTACTAAAACTTGGTGGCAAGGGATACAGTGGGCCAGGCTGAGAAGCTACACCATCAGCTGCTTTCTTAGTATTCCAAAAAGTTATTTAATACAGATAGTAATCATTGAAGCCATACAAAAGCCAGCTGGATAGCATTGTGTGGAGAACTGTACAAGAACTATACAAGAATGTGACAGTTTAGACTTTAAAATAAGTTGGTGTCTTAGGTGGGTCCTCTAGTAAAGCCTTAAAAGTGACTTAGATGAAATACTATAAATGAAAATGTAGTATGTGTAGCAGTAATAGATCAAGCCTGACTGAACCACAGTGTTTAACCACTTCAGCCCCCAGGTGTTTTCACCTTCAGGATAGAAGCAATTTTCCCCTGTCAGAGCTCCTCCCATTCATTTGCCAGTAACTTTATCACTACTCATCAAACAAATGATCTATATCTTTGTGAGCGCCGCCGGTGCACGTCAGCGGCGGAATGCCGAGACCCGAGCTGCGGCTCTGACTTCTGGGTCTTGGCAAGCCGCTGGTGTCTCTGGGGTGCAGGAGCCTGCGCAGTGCTCATTGGTCAGGCAGAGGATGCATACTCGGGGCGCCCTCCGAAGATGTAAACAGTAACCATGTGGGTGTATGCGTGTCAGCTGATCAGCTGACACGCTGAGCATATTAGTCATTTTGGATTCCTTATCTCCCAATTGGTTAAAGCCTTGTATAAATGTTTAGTGAGCACTCTCAGTCATTGCCCGTGATAGCCTATGCTGGGCTTGTTGCTGAGACTGCGCTCACACCAGTTTGCCAGTGCTGTTGCCGACTTTGCCTGTCTCTTGACTCAGCTTAATCCTAGATTGCCTTATTGTTGCTGACTTCTGCCTGTCCCTGACCACGCTTCTCGATTGGATCATCTGTTGCCGACTCTGATTACTCTGATTGCCACCGGGATCGAATTCTCATCCAGTTTGCCTTTAGCTGCACCTATCTGGACAAAAATACTCGTCCAGATAGGCTTAAGTGGTTAAAAGATAAGGCTTATTGTACTGCCATGATTTTTTTTAATTATTAAGACAAAAAAATATTAATTATATTATTTCTCAAAAAAAACTTTTAATTGGCCAGGATAGGGGGTGCTTATGCATATGCATAAGGTGATGTGTGAGCGATGTGGAAGTAGGCCATATACACGGTGGGAGAGGTCACAGCCAGATCATCCACAAAACAATTCACAAGACAGTTGCCTAGGGCCTGCAGAGAGTTTAGGAGCCTGGTGGATGCTAGCCCCCAAATCTTACTAAAAAAAGGCAGGTGAACATCAGCGGTAAACAAAAACTGCTAACTTTCCTAGGGCCCCATTCCATTTTAATACATTTCTGGGAGGGCGTTTGGATGATGGCAGATGCCATGCTCAATTGAAATCTAAACGTAAAGAATGGCACAGCCACCAGCCTCCCCACACCCTTAATTACTCCACTGATGGTGCAAGATGTGAAACAGCTGTAAGGTAGATGGAGCACTTCCCATCAGGAACCTCCTCTGCTGTTTTATCTGCCACAAATAAACTTGTGGTGGTTTCAGACCAGTGCCCCTCCTGCTTCTTTTCCTACTGGCTGATGGACATTGATGTATTGGAGGCTGTATGGTATGTGATGCACCTCATAATATATATGAGACAAGCTGTTTCCTGGTTGGTGAGTTCGGATCACTCCTTCTCTTTGCAAGAAAAAAATCTATGCTGCAAAAAAATAGTTGTTTCTTATTGTCATTTCAGGACACCTGAAATGAGGGATACTGTACATGAAAGCTGCCATATTGATTTTCTTTCAAAAAATACCAATTGCCTGGTGTCCTACTGATGTTACATGCATCAGAAGTGTCTGAATCACCCACCTGAAAAATCATGTGAGAAATCCAGTCAAACTTCAGTCAAATATCTGACCTGCATGCATGTTCAGGGTCTATGGTTTAAAGGAAAGATCCAGGCTCAAAAACAACAAAATAAAATCCACTTACCAGGGGCTTCCTCCAGCCCCTGGCAGCTGCCCTGTGCCCTCACCGCAGCCTCCGGTTTCTTCCGTTGTCCTGCGCTGCAGAAGCTGACCTCACCAGGTCGGCTTCCTGGTCGGCTTCTTCTGCACTCCACCGCGCAGGTCACGTGGTCCGGCCGACGTCATCAGCATTGTAGTGCGCAGGCGCAGAACTACTGTGCCTGCACACTACAATCCTGATGACATCGGCCGGAACACACAAGATTTGGATTTTATTTTTTGTTGATTTTGGGGATTTTGGGTTTTTTATTTTAGCCTGGATGTATCCTTTAAGGTATTAAAGGCAGAGGATTAGCAGGACAGCAAGGCAAATGTGCATTGCTAAAAAAGGAAATAAAAAGGAAATAAAGATGTCAGCCTCTGTATTCATCTCATTTCAGGTGTCCTATAATAAACAGGATTATCTCTGCTCAATTTGCAACTACAGATTAAGCCAATCAGATTTCACAGCTGCCCTGTGCCCTCACCGCAGCCTCCGGTTTCTTCCGTTGTCCTGCGCTGCAGAAGCTGACCTCACCAGGTCGGCTTCCTGGTCGGCTTCTTCTGCACTCCACCGCGCAGGTCACGTGGTCCGGCCGACGTCATCAGCATTGTAGTGCGCAGGCGCAGAACTACTGTGCCTGCACACTACAATCCTGATGACATCGGCCGGAACACACAAGATTTGGATTTTATTTTTTGTTGATTTTGGGGATTTTGTTTTTTTTATTTTAGCCTGGATGTATCCTTTAAGGTATTAAAGGCAGAGGATTAGCAGGACAGCAAGGCAAATGTGCATTGCTAAAAAAGGAAATAAAAAGGAAATAAAGATGGCAGCCTCTGTATTCATCTCATTTCAGGTGTCCTATAATAAACAGGATTATCTCTGCTCAATTTGCAAATACAGATTAAGCCAATCAGATTTCACCCATTCACATTAATGGAAAAAATGTAAAAGGCTGCCATTCTTACAGCAATAAAGCCAGAGTCCCCAAGCTTGGCACAGTTGGTCACTTGGTGTCTGAGATTACAAATTCAGAGAAAGTGGGTGGAGCATAAAACAGCCAATCAAATTTAAGCAATTCCTTTTCAATGAGAAAGTGTAAACCGCAGCCATTCTTAGACTGTTAATCGCAGGGTTTTCAAACCTGGCACACTTGGTGACTGGGCAACTGAGATTAATATTCAGGAAAGTGGGTGGAGCCTACAACAGCCAATCAAAAACAAATCCACCTATTGATTTTCAAGGGGAATATTAAAGTGTTGCCATTCTTACACTGTTAACAGCAGAGTCCTCAAACTTGATACAGTCGGGCATTGGGTGACTGGGGTTCAAATTAGGAAAAGGGGGCAGAGCCACAAACATCCAATCAGCTTTGTTTCATTTCTATGGGAACATTTAAATTATTGATGCAGAGGAACCTGTTAGCTCAGAAACTTGGTCATTAAGATTCTGAAAAGCCCATTTTTGCATGTAAAAGGTCACATCGCGTGTAAAACATCGCATTGCATGTAAAACATCGCACGGAAAGATCCACATTGCGTGCGCAAAGTCGCATTGCGCGCCGAAAACGTCGCATCGCGCGCAAAGTTCAGTATGCCATTAAAACAATAGCACCCTGTGCGCCTAAAAGGTCGCATCCTATGCCCCTGTGTGACGTTTCCAGGGCACTGGGGGCCACGTTTCACGCAAAGGCAAATTAACGCGTGAAGGGTGCGACGTTAACGCTTTTTCAGCGCACTGCACACCGCGCGATCTCTGGCCGTGCTAACTGCTTAACACCCCAGTTAGCATGCCCAAACCTTTTAGGTGTGCTAACTAGGTTAGCACTAGTTAGTGAATCGAGCCCAGTGTTTTGAGGCTAGAAAAAGTGACAGAGCCAACAACATAGCAGGTAAACACTGGGTTATATATATATATATATATATATATATATATATATATATATATATATATATATATATATACAGGATCTTCTCAAAAAATTAGCATATTGTGATAAAGTTCATTATTTTCTGTAATGTACTGATAAACATTCGACTTTCATATATTTTAGATTCAAATACACACAACTGAAGTAGTTCAAGCCTTTTATTGTTTTAATATTGATGATTTTGGCATACAGCTCATGAAAACCTAAATTTCCTATCTCAAAAAATTAGCATATTTCATCCGACCAATAAAAGAAAAGTGTTTTTAAAACAAAAAAAGTCAACCTTCAAATAATTATGTTCAGTTATGCACTCAATACTTGGTCGGGAATCCTTTTGCAGAAATGACTGCTTCAATGCGGCGTGGCATGGAGGCAATCAGCCTGTGGCACTGCTCAGGTGTTATGGAGGCCCAGGATGCTTCGATAGCGGCCTTAAGCTCATCCAGACTGTTGGGTCTTGCATCTCTTAACTTTCTCTTCACAATATCCCACAGATTCTCTATGGGGTTCAGGTCAGGAGAGTTGGCAGGCCAATTGAGCACAGTAATACCATGGGCAGTAAACCATTTACCAGTGGTTTTGGCACTGTGAGCAGGTGCCAGGTCGTGCTGAAAAATGAAATCTTCATCTCCATAAAGCTTTTCAGCAGATGGAAGCATGAACCCACTTTTGAACCAGAAACAGCGGCAGAAGCGTCTGACCTGGGCTACAGAGAAGCAGCACTGAACTGTTGCTCAGTGGTCCAAAGTACTTTTTTCGGATGAAAGCAACTTTTACATGTCATTCGGAAATCAAGGTGCTAGAGTCTGGAGGAAGACTGGGGAGAGGGAAATGCCAAAATGCCTGAAGTCCAGTGTCAAGTACCCACAGTCAGTGATGGTCTGGGGTGCCATGTCAGCTGCTGGTGTTGGTCCACTGTGTTTTATCAAGGGCAGGGTCAATGCAGCTAGCTATCAGGAGATTTTGGAGAACTTCATGCTTCCATCTGCTGAAAAGCTTTATGGAGATGAAGATATCATTTTTCAGCACGACCTGGCACCTGCTCACAGTGCCAAAACCACTGGTAAATGGTTTACTGACCATGGTATTACTGTGCTCAATTGGCCTGCCAACTCTCCTGACCTGAACCCCATAGAGAATCTATGGGATATTGTGAAGAGAAAGTTGAGAGACACAAGACCCAACACTCTGGATGAGCTTAAGGCCGCTATCGAAGCATCCTGGGCCTCCATAACACCTGAGCAGTGCCACAGGCTGATTGCCTCCATGCCACGCCGCATTGAAGCAGTCATTTCTGCAAAAGGATTCCCGACCAAGTATTGAGTGCATAACTGAACATAATTATTTGAAGGTTGACTAAAAGTGTTTTAAAAACACTTTTCTTTCATTGGTCGGATGAAATATGCTAATTTTTTGAGATAGGAAATTTGGGTTTTCATGAGCTGTATGCCAAAATCATCAATATTAAAACAATAAAAGGCTTGAACTACTTCAGTTGAGTGTATTTGAATCCAAAATATATGAAAGTCGAATGTTTATCAGTACATTACAGAAAATAATGAACTTTATCACAATATGCTAATTTTTTGAGAAGATCCTGTATATATATATATATATATATATATATATATTTATATTTATATATATATATATATATACATACATACATGCTGTATATATAGTATTACAGTCTGCACATTTAAACTGCAAAACATGTTTTGCACTGCATAAATAGTATTTTTTGTCCTTGATATTTTTTTCCACTTTAATATAAGTCAATGCTGAGTTATATGTTTCTATCTAAATTCAAATAGATAGCATGCTTTTGCTCCTGTATGCAGCCACTCACCATGCATTGCATTTAAGGGAGGCCAAATGATGATATTAAACTGTAATGCCTTTTTCAGCAGTTAGGCAGTTATGGCATTCCATCTTGTGGGTGTCATTACATTGGATGTAGATATATGAAGCTATTTAACAGAACCAGTTGTACCATATGATGGTCAAAGTCAAATTCCTTCCATGGAATCTCATCAAATAATTTCATCAATTAATAATACAAAGTGTGGTGATAAGTAACGTGGTGCATGGGGCATTTAGAGAAAATGTACTCAAGCATGAACCACTTCATGTGCTATTTATAATTTTTATTTAATTCACAGATTTCTTCCTCCATTTTTCTTCATGGGTCGCTGTACTGGTAAGAAGTCTAAATCGCCCTTTAAAGAGGAGCTGTCAGCCATACTATCACAGAAAAAAAAACACATATATAAGTAGATAAATACGTGCTCTACGTCCATAACATATGTATTGCACTGTCCATGTTTTGATTTTAGTGAATTTTCTATGGTAAAAAAAAGAGAAAATTCTTCTTAGGATTCTCCATTTTAACTGTGTCTATCTTGAAGCCAATCCTGATGTAATTTCCTCCCTGATCGCCTGATTGTGTATGCATTGCCAGCCCTCCTACGAGTGTTCAGGAACTCCCACCCAGTTCTGCAATAGAAAGTGCATTGTCTCAGCATGAGAAAAATATACCAATCAGAGAGAAACGGAGGTGTGGTAGGGGAAAACAGGGAGGAAAGAGGCTTCAGCCAATCAGGCTGAAATAGTTAAGTCTGAGTAAAGCAAGGAAGCAAACAAAAGAAAACCCAGCATGCCCTGCAACTTTCTTTGTGTGGCAATGTACCAAATAAGAGTTAGGTAAACTGGGGAATGATCATTTATCAACAAGAAAAGTAATTCACACTATGGGCTTGAGTCACTAAACCATGATAACTCATATCATGGCCGTTTTCGCACGCATTTTTGCGTTTCCCTCTATATCACTCTATATCACTTCACAGTGGTTTGACAGGCAGTAAAACTCAGGGTAATGATGTGTGGAAATGCATGGAAACATGCAGTGAAATGCACAAAAACTTACTGACAAATTCATGCATTTTTACTAGAGATGGCCCGAAACAGTTAGCCAGTGGAGAGTCCCCGGCAAACTTCCGCTGTTTGCGTTGAACGGCGAACATATAGCGTGTTCGTCCTGCCCCCTATACATCATCAAGGAGCCAAATTTTGACCCCTTACCTCACAGTCAGCAGACACATGGCAGCTAATCAGCTAGCACCGCCTCCTGGACCCCCCCCCCCCCCACCCCGCTATTAAAAAGCAGTTGTGGTGGCCATATTGGATTCTTTCTACTACTGCACAATACCACGCCAGTGCAAATATTTGTGGGAATGTAATGTGATTTTTGCCCTTTAGGGATTAAAACCCGACTTGGCATCAAATTTGTAATGACCATTTCTAAATCATAGACTTCTTATTCAAAATCAAACAAAATAAAAAATCCAATATCAAATCTTCAAGATAGGGGTCCATTCTTGTAGGTTTTAGTATCTATATAAGCAGTAATTTAGTGAGTAATGACAAAATAATAATTTTAACAATTCACAATAGTGGGAGGGTTTCTTTATGTATAACAATATCAATTAACCACTTCCAGATGTAGCTAGTTTCAATCTAAACCCTGTTTGTGGCCGCTTAGCTTGCCAGGTCATACATTTCAGATATTCTCTGCCATGCACTCAAGACGTTGCTGACCCTTTCTCAGATCCAGCAACAATACAGCCCACTTGTTCTGCTGTTACAGTGACAGAAGAGCTGTGTATCCTGGTCAGGAGCCAATTTCATTGGCTCCTGACCCCGTGATTACTGTGAGTCAATCACAGTAATCGCAAGCTAAAACTGGGAAAGGACAGCTCTAGTCCGTAAGGGGGCAGAACAGTCTGGTCCCGAAGAGGTTAAATACTGGGCACATCCCTTGATATTAACCTTGATAGTTCACAATTCTGAAGGCAATTTTGAATATCAGTTAAATATTAAGAAAATATTGGGCAGATGTTCCACAGTTCAGAGTACATTTTTTTTTTCAGCCATCATCTCTGCAATGAGAACACAAACAGAAACAATAGCCAACGGCATAAAATTAAGTGGCATAGGTCTGGTATATTGGACACACTTGCTGGTTTCTTTCTGGGAAATGTATTGGCTATAAAGCCCATGCCAAGCTTATAACAGCTCCATGCACTTGTGTGCAAGTCAGCCTGGAAAAATAAATGTGAAAAGAATATTAGAATTAATGTCAACCAGCAAAAGGTCTTTAGTTTCCATTTTAGTTACTCTGGCACTCATGCCCGTTTCTAGGTCCGTGCGGCCCGTGCTGCCGCCCTGAGCTCTGTTGGGAGGGGGGAGCTGTAATGGAGGGGGGAGCCGCAGCCGCGGGGAGGGCAGCCCAACCTCTCCCTCCCACCTGGGAGGGAGAGGTCGGGCTGCCCTCACTGCGGCTGCTGCTCCCTCCTCCATTATATGGGGGGGTACCTACCTACCCTGGGGGGCAGCTACCTATCTAACCTATACTGGGGGGCAGCTACCTAATCTAACCTATACTGAGGGGCACCTACCTAATCTAACCTATACTGGGGGGCACCTACCTAATCTAACCTATACTGGGGGCACCTACCTAATCTAACCTATACTGGGGGGCAGCTACCTAATCTAACCTATACTGGGGGGCACCTACCTAATCTAACCTATACTGGGGGGCACCTACCTAATCTAACCTATACTGGGGGGCACCTACCTAATCTAACCTATACTGTGGGCCGCTACCTAATCTAACCTATACTGGGGGGCAGCTACCTAATCTAACCTAAACTGGGGGGCACCTACCTAATCTAACCTATACTGGGGGGCAGCTACCTAATCTAACCTATACTAACCTATACTGGGGGCTTCCTGCTGCGCTTTACTCTGCATCGGAGGGGGAGCACGGAGGGTGGCCAGGGGAAAGGAAGGGAGGGAGAGGTCGGGCTGCCCTCCCTGTGGCTGCTGCTCCCTCCTCCATTATATGGGGGGGGGTACCAACCTACCCTGGGGGGCACCTACCTATCTAACCTATACTGGGGGGCACCTACCTAATCTAACCTATACTGGGGGGCACCTACCTAATCTAACCTATACTGGGGGGCACCTACCTAATCTAACCTATACTGGGGGGCAGCTACCTAAGCTAACCTATACTGGGGGGCACCTACCTAATCTAACCTATACTGGGGGGCACCTACCTAATCTAACCTATACTGGGGGGCACCTACCGAACCTAACCTACCTAATCTAACCTATACTGGGGGGCAGCTACCTAATCTAACCTATACTGTAGGGGCACCTACCTAATCTAACCTATACTGGGGGCAGCTACCTAATCTAACCTATACTGGGGGGCACCTACCTAATCTAACCTATACTGGGGGGCACCTACCTAATCTAACCTATACTGGGGGGCACCTACCTAATCTAACCTATACTGGGGGGCAGCTACCTAATCTAACCTATACTGGGGCGCAGCTACCTAATCTAACCTATACTGGGGGGCACCTACCTAATCTAACCTATACTGGGGGGCACCTACCTAATCTAACCTACCTAATCTAACCTATACTGGGGGGCAGCTACCTAATCTAACCTATACTGGAGGGGCACCTACCTAATCTAACCTATACTGGGGGCAGCTACCTAATCTAACCTATACTGGGGGGCACCTACCTAATCTAACCTATACTGGGGTCCGCTACCTAATCTAACCTATACTGGGGGGCACCTACCTAATCTAATCTATACTGAAGGGCACCTACCTAATCTAACCTATACTGGGGGGCAGCTACCTAATCTAACCTATACTGGGGCGCAGCTACCTAATCTAACCTATACTGGGGGGCACCTACCTAATCTAACCTATACTGGGGGGTACCTACCTAATATAACCTATACTGGGGGGCACCTACCTAATCTAACATATACTGGGGGGCACCTACCTAATCTAACCTACCTAATCTAACCTATACTGGGGGGCAGCTACCTAATCTAACCTATACTGGAGGGGCACCTACCTAATCTAACCTATACTGGGGGCAGCTACCTAATCTAACCTACACTGGGGGGCACCTACCTAATCTAACCTATACTGGGGTCCGCTACCTAATCTAACCTATACTGGGGGGCACCTACCTAATCTAAACTATACTGGGGGGAACCTACCTAATCTAACCTATACTGGGGGGCACCTACCTAATTTAACCTATACTGGGGGGCAGCTACCTAATCTAACCTATACTGGGGGGCACCTACCTAATCTAACCTATACTGGGAGGCAGATACCTAAGCTAACCTATACTGGGGGGCACCTACCTAATCTAACCTATACTGGGGGGCACCTACCTAATCTAACCTATACTGGGGGGCACCTACCTAATCTAACCTACCTAATCTAACCTATACTGGGGGGCAGCTACCTAATCTAACCTATACTGGAGGGGCACCTACCTAATCTAACCTATACTGGGGGCAGCTACCTAATCTAACCTATACTGGGGGGCACCTACCTAATCTAACCTATACTGGGGTCCGCTACCTAATCTAACCTATACTGGGGGGCACCTACCTAATCTAACCTATACTGGGGGGCAGCTACCTAATCTAACCTATACTGGGGCGCAGCTACCTAATCTAACCTATACTGGGGCGCAGCTACCTAATCTAACCTATACTGGGGTCACCTACCTAATCTAACCTATACTGGGGGGCACCTACCTAATCTAACCTACCTAATCTAACCTATACTGTTGGGCAGCTACCTAATCTAACCTATACTGGAGGGGCACCTACCTAATCTAACCTATACTGGGGGCAGCTACCTAATCTAACCTATACTGGGGGGCACCTACCTAATCTAACCTATACTGGGGTCCGCTACCTAATCTAACCTATACTGGGGGGCACCTACCTAATCTAACCTATACTGAGGGGCACCTACCTAATCTAACCTATACTGGGGGGCAGCTACCTAATCTAACCTATACTGGGGTGCAGCTACCTAATCTAACCTATACTGGGGGGCAGCTACCTAATCTAACCTATACTGGGGGGCACCTACCTAATCTAACCTATACTGGGGGGCACCTACCTAATCTAACCTATACTGGAGGGGCACCTACCTAATCTAACCTATACTGGGGGCAGCTACCTAATCTAACCTACACTGGGGGGCACCTACCTAATCTAACCTATACTGGGGTCCGCTACCTAATCTAACCTATACTGGGGGGCACCTACCTAATCTAACCTATACTGGGGGGAACCTACCTAATCTAACCTATACTGGGGGGCACCTACCTAATCTAACCTATACTGGGGGGCACCTACCTAATCTAACCTATACTGGGGGGCACCTACCTAATCTAACCTATACTGGGGGGCAGCTACCTAAGCTAACCTATACTGGGGGGCACCTACCTAATCTAACCTATACTGGGGGGCACCTACCTAATCTAACCTATACTGGGGGCACCTACCTAATCTAACCTACCTTATCTAACCTATACTGGGGGGCAGCTACCTAATCTAACCTATACTGGAGGGGCACCTACCTAATCTAACCTATACTGGGGGCAGCTACCTAATCTAACCTATACTGGGGGGCACCTACCTAATCTAACCTATACTGGGGTCCGCTACCTAATCTAACCTATACTGGGGGGCACCTACCTAATCTAACCTATACTGGGGGGCACCTACCTAATCTAACCTATACTGGGGGGCACCTACCTAATCTAACCTATACTGGGGGGCAGCTACCTAATCTAACCTATACTGGGGTGCAGCTACCTAATCTAACCTATACTGGGGGGCACCTACCTAATCTAACCTATACTGGGGGCACCTACCTAATCTAACCTATACTGGGGGGCAGCTACCTAATCTAACCTATACTGGGGCGCAGCTACCTAATCTAACCTATACTGGGGGGCAGCTACCTAATCTAACCTATACTGGGGGGCACCTACCTAATCTAACCTATACTGGGGGGCAGCTACCTAATCTAACCTATACTGGGGGGCACCTACCTAATCTAACCTACCTAATCTAACCTATACTGGGGGGCAGCTACCTAATCTAACCTATACAGGAGGGGCACCTACCTAATCTAACCTATTCTGGGGGCAGCTACCTAATCTAACCTATACTGGGGGGCACCTACCTAATCTAACCTATACTGGGGTCCGCTACCTAATCTAACCTATACTGGGGGGCAGCTACCTAATCTAACCTATACTGGGGGGCAGCTACCTAATCTAATCTATACTGGGGGGGACCTACCTAATCTAACCTATACTGGGGGCAGCTACCTAATCTAACCTATACTGGGGGGCACCTACCTAATCTAACCTATACTGGGGGGCACCTACCTAATCTAACCTATACTGGGGGGCAGCTACCTAATCTAACCTATACTGGGGCGCAGCTACCTAATCTAACCTATACTGGGGGGCAGCTACCTAATCTAACCTATACTGGGGGGCACCTACCTAATCTAACCTATACTGGGGGGCAGCTACCTAATCTAACCTATACTGGGGGGCACCTACCTAATCTAACCTACCTAATCTAACCTATACTGGGGGGCAGCTACCTAATCTAACCTATACTGGAGGGGCACCTACCTAATCTAACCTATACTGGGGGCAGCTACCTAATCTAACCTATACTGGGGGGCACCTACCTAATCTAACCTATACTGGGGTCCGCTACCTAATCTAACCTATACTGGGGGGCAGCTACCTAATCTAACCTATACTGGGGGGCAGCTACCTAATCTAATCTATACTGGGGGGGACCTACCTAATCTAACCTATACTGGGGGCAGCTACCTAATCCAACCTATACTGGGGGCACCTACCTAATCTAACCTATACTGGGGGGCACCTACCTAATCTAACCTATACTGGGGGGCAGCTACCTAATCTAACCTATACTGGAGGCACCTACCTATCTAATCTATACTGGGGGCACCTACCAATCTAACCTATACTGGGGGGCAGCTACCTAATCTAACCTACCTAATCTAACCTATACTGAGGGGCAGCTACCTAATCTAACCTATACTGGAGGGGCACCTACCTAATCTAACCTATACTGGGGGCAGCTACCTAATCTAACCTATACTGGGGGGCACCTACCTAATCTAACCTATACTGGGGTCCGCTACCTAATCTAACCTATACTGGGGGGCACCTACCTAATCTAACCTATACTGAGGGGCACCTACCTAATCTAACCTATACTGGGGGGCAGCTACCTAATCTAACCTATACTGGGGCGCAGCTACCTAATCTAACCTATACTGGGGGGCACCTACCTAATCTAACCTATACTGGGGGGCACCTACCTAATCTAACCTATGCTGGGGGGCACCTACCTAATCTAACCTATACTGGGGGGCACCTACCTAATCTAACCTACCTAATCTAACCTATACTGGGGGGCAGCTACCTAATCTAACCTATACTGGAGGCGCACCTACCTAATCTAACCTATACTGGGGGCAGCTACCTAATCTAACCTACACTGGGGGGCACCTACCTAATCTAACCTATACTGGGGTCCGCTACCTAATCTAACCTATACTGGGGGGCACCTACCTAATCTAACCTATACTGGGGGGAACCTACCTAATCTAACCTATACTGGGGGGCACCTACCTAATTTAACCTATACTGGGGGGCAGCTACCTAATCTAACCTATACTGGGGGGCACCTACCTAATCTAACCTATACTGGGGGGCAGATACCTAAGCTAACCTATACTGGGGGGCACCTACCTAATCTAACCTATACTGGGGGGCACCTACCTAATCTAACCTATACTGGGGGGCACCTACCTAATCTAACCTACCTAATCTAACCTATACTGGGGGGCAGCTACCTACTCTAACTTATACTGGAGGGGCACCTACCTAATCTAACCTATACTGGGGGCAGCTACCTAATCTAACCTATACTGGGGGGCACCTACCTAATCTAACCTATACTGGGGTCCGCTACCTAATCTAACCTATACTGGGGGGCACCTACCTAATCTAACCTATACTGAGGGGCACCTACCTAATCTAACCTATACTGGGGGGCAGCTACCTAATCTAACCTATACTGGGGTGCAGCTACCTAATCTAACCTATACTGGGGGGCACCTACCTAATCTAACCTATACTGGGGGGCACCTACCTAATCTAACCTATACTGGGGGGCACCTACCTAATCTAACCTATACTGGAGGGGCACCTGCCTAATCTAACCTATACTGGGGGCAGCTACCTAATCTAACCTACACTGGGGGGCACCTACCTAATCTAACCTATACTGGGGTCCGCTACCTAATCTAACCTATACTGGGGGGCACCTACCTAATCTAACCTATACTGGGGGGAACCTACCTAATCTATCCTATACTGGGGGGCACCTACCTAATCTAACCTATACTGGGGGGCACCTACCTAATCTAACCTATACTGGGGGGCACCTACCTAATCTAACCTATACTGGGGGGCAGCTACCTAAGCTAACCTATACTGGGGGGCACCTACCTAATCTAACCTATACTGGGGGGCACCTACCTAATGTAACCTATACTGGGGGCACCTACCTAATCTAACCTACCTAATCTAACCTATACTGGGGGGCAGCTACCTAATCTAACCTATACTGGAGGGGCACCTACCTAATCTAACCTATACTGGGGGCAGCTTCCTAATCTAACCTATACTGGGGGGGCACCTACCTAATCTAACCTATACTGGGGTCCGCTACCTAATCTAACCTATACTGGGGGGCACCTACCTAATCTAACCTATACTGGGGGGCACCTACCTAATCTAACCTATACTGGGGGGCAGCTACCTAATCTAACCTATACTGGGGTGCAGCTACCTAATCTAACCTATACTGGGGGGCACCTACCTAATCTAACCTATACTGGGGGGCACCTACCTAATCTAACCTATACTGGGGGGCAGCTACCTAATCTAACCTATACTGGGGCGCAGCTACCTAATCTAACCTATACTGGGGGGCAGCTACCTAATCTAACCTATACTGGGGGGCACCTACCTAATCTAACCTATACTGGGGGGCAGCTACCTAATCTAACCTATACTGGGGGGCACCTACCTAATCTAACCTACCTAATCTAACCTATACTGGGGGGCAGCTACCTAATCTAACCTATACTGGAGGGGCACCTACCTAATCTAACCTATACTGGGGGCAGCTACCTAATCTAACCTATACTGGGGGGCACCTACCTAATCTAAAATATACTGGGGTCCGCTACCTAATCTAACCTATACTGGGGGGCAGCTACCTAATCTAACCTATACTGGGGGGCAGCTACCTAATCTAATCTATACTGGGGGGGACCTACCTAATCTAACCTATACTGGGGGCAGCTACCTAATCTAACCTATACTGGGGGGCACCTACCTAATCTAACCTATACTGGGGGGCACCTACCTAATCTAACCTATACTGGGGGGCAGCTACCTAATCTAACCTATACTGGGGCGCAGCTACCTAATCTAACCTATACTGGGGGGCAGCTACCTAATCTAACCTATACTGGGGGGCACCTACCTAATCTAACCTATACTGGGGGGCAGCTACCTAATCTAACCTATACTGGGGGGCACCTACCTAATCTAACCTACCTAATCTAACCTATACTGGGGGGCAGCTACCTAATCTAACCTATACTGGAGGGGCACCTACCTAATCTAACCTATACTGGGGGCAGCTACCTAATCTAACCTATACTGGGGGGGCACCTACCTCATCTAACCTATACTGGGGTCCGCTACCTAATCTAACCTATACTGGGGGGCACCTACCTAATCTAACCTATACTGGGGGGCACCTACCTAATCTAACCTATACTGGGGGGCAGCTACCTAATCTAACCTATACTGGGGTGCAGCTACCTAATCTAACCTATACTGGGGGGCACCTACCTAATCTAACCTATACTGGGGGGCACCTACCTAATCTAACCTATACTGGGGGGCAGCTACCTAATCTAACCTATACTGGGGCGCAGCTACCTAATCTAACCTATACTGGGGGGCAGCTACCTAATCTAACCTATACTGGGGGGCACCTACCTAATCTAACCTATACTGGGGGGCAGCTACCTAATCTAACCTATACTGGAGGGGCACCTACCTAATCTAACCTATACTGGGGGCAGCTACCTAATCTAACCTATACTGGGGGGCACCTACCTAATCTAAAATATACTGGGGTCCGCTACCTAATCTAACCTATACTGGGGGGCAGCTACCTAATCTAACCTATACTGGGGGGCAGCTACCTAATCTAATCTATACTGGGGGGGACCTACCTAATCTAACCTATACTGGGGGCAGCTACCTAATCTAACCTATACTGGGGGGCACCTACCTAATCTAACCTATACTGGGGGGCACCTACCTAATCTAACCTATACTGGGGGGCAGCTACCTAATCTAACCTATACTGGGGCGCAGCTACCTAATCTAACCTATACTGGGGGGCAGCTACCTAATCTAACCTATACTGGGGGGCACCTACCTAATCTAACCTATACTGGGGGGCAGCTACCTAATCTAACCTATACTGGGGGGCACCTACCTAATCTAACCTACCTAATCTAACCTATACTGGGGGGCAGCTACCTAATCTAACCTATACTGGAGGGGCACCTACCTAATCTAACCTATACTGGGGGCAGCTACCTAATCTAACCTATACTGTGGGGCACCTACCTAATCTAACCTATACTGGGGTCCGCTACCTAATCTAACCTATACTGGGGGGCAGCTACCTAATCTAACCTATACTGGGGGGCAGCTACCTAATCTAATCTATACTGGGGGGACCTACCTAATCTAACCTATACTGGGGGCAGCTATCTAATCTAACCTATACTGGGGGGCACCTACCTAATCTAACCTATACTGGGAGACACCTACCTAATCTAACCTATACTGGGGGGCAGCTACCTAATCTAACCTATACTGGAGGCACCTACCTATCTAATCTATACTGGGGGCACCTACCAATCTAACCTATACTGGGGGGCAGCTACCTATCTAACCTATACTGCGTGCTCCTACTTATCTAACCTGTATTGGGGGCACCTACCTACCTAGCTAGCCTATACTGGTGGCACCTATACTGGCTACCTATATTGGAGGCACCTACCTATCTAACCTATGCTGGGGCAACTATTCTGGCTCCCTATTAGAGGCACCCACCTAGCTAACCTGTACTGGGGGCACCTACCTATCTAACCTATACCAGGGGCACCTGCCTATCTAACCTATACTGGGGGCAGCTATACTGGGGCACCTATGCCTGGCTACCTATACTGGGGGGACCTATGCCTGGCTACCTATACTGGGTGGACCTATAGCTGGCTACCTATACTGAGTGCAACTAGACCTGGCTAACCTATACTGCAGGCACCTATACCTGGCTCCGCGGGGGGGGGGGGGGGCAATTTTTACACCCTCGCCCTGGGTGCTTTTTAGTCTAGAAACTGCCCTGCTGGCACTATATGTATGTATGTGCACTGTTTTGTTTTTGTTTAGTTTTTGTATCTATATAACTGCATATCTACTGTACAGTATATAACTATTCATGTCACTAATTGTCTCTCAGAAAAGTTCACAATCTAATCCCTACCATAGTCATATGTCCATTGTAGTCTAGGGCCAAATTATGGGGAAGTCAATTAACTTTTTCTGTATGTTTTTAGGTTGTGGGAGGAAAACGGAGTGCCTGGAGGAAATCCACATAAACATGGGGAGAAAATCCAAACTCTGTCCCTGGCTGAGATTAGAGAGTGTCATCCACTATGCCGCCATGCTGCTCTTGCATCTAAAATATCGATGTTTACTACAAATTAAACTTTTTCTAAATTTCTGTTTCATGGTGGCTCTCATAGACATGTTTTTATCAACACTACAAGCCAGTTATTGTACTTATTGCGACTTAATTGACCAGAAGTAGCCTTGTAGAAAGGAAATAAGGACTTTTACCAGGGTATATGCAGACTAAAGGGATTTTCTTTCAACATGCACTGCAGAAAGCAAACAAAAAGGAGCAACAGAGGGCATGAAGAAGAAAAAATACATCCGAAAGCCCTTTCTCTATATGTATGTATTCTACGGTACTGGGATTTTTTTTACAATACATTATAATAATTTCATAGTATACATTGTTGTTATTATGGTAATTATTATTATTATTCCATGGTTTTAGTGAAATATTCTTTGGATATTTCCCAGCAGAGAAGTCAAGGATAGGTCTGGTCATGAAAACTCTGAACAGTTGGTCTGTATAATTACTATACCATATGAAAGTGTTCTCGGGAAAAGAAAGCTAAATAGGTAAAACGCAGGCGATAGATTTTAATGTGATGGGGATTATCATGCAATGCATATTAAATGTTTTTTCTGCTTTCTTTTTTTTTTTTCTTTAACAGAAGTTTATGTAACACCATGTTTTCCCAAAATGACAAAAGATGAAGGACAAATGCACCTAATGTGCACAGTGGCTATATTAATGACCTTAGTTGATTGGGCTCTCTGCTAGTGATGAGTGGAAATGGGCAATTTTGTTTCATCAGATTTTCTTTTCTTCACAAGTTCAATCATTTTAGAAAACAAAATGTTCTAGATCTTTGTCATTGTGTTTGGCCCAAATACAAGGCTCCTTCCTACACACACACACACACACACACACACACACACACACACACACACACACACACACACACACACACACACACACACACACACACACTGACACCCACACTCACACACAGACGCACAGACACACAGACACACACATCCACACGCAGACACACACACACACACACTCTCACACACACACACACAGACACACACACACACACACACACACACACACACACACACACACACATACACACACACACACACATACACACACACACAGACACACACACACACACAGACACACACACACACACACACACACACACACACACAGACACACACACACACACACAGAGACACACACACAGACACCCACACACACAGACACACAGACACAGACACAGACACAGACACACACACACACACACACACACATATACATACACACACATACATACAAGCACACACACACACACACACACACACATACACACACATACACATGCACACACATACACACACACACATATGCACACACACACATACATACACACACACACATACAAACACACGCTACCATTGTTCCATTCTTACATTATGTACCAATATGAGCTGCACCTTAAAAGTTATTTGCAATAATTCAGGTTGGAGTGAGCATATTATGCCTCCCATGATGCACCACTGCTGAATATGCAAATCATTCTCTGTGGTCCCTGTAAGCTAATCACACCTTCCAGAACCGCTGGGATGCAATGATGTGTCAGCTTGTTAATTGTATAGAGCCACAATAATCCAACATGCATACAGACTTTTTCAGACTGGTTGATCCTCATTAGTGCATGGCATGGATTAATGTGGCTCTATGCAGTAGCACTTGAAACACCCAGAGTTACAGACTGCCCAGGAAGCTCAAGGTGAACCAGAACTCCCAGGAGGGAGGACCAAAAAGCACTCTTACTAAAATGTTAAGCAAAACAAAAGTTTGCCTTCTTAAAACAGAAGGTATTTGCGATAATTTAGGTTGGAGTGAGCTTGAGATGTCTCCCAGTGCATCTCAGAAAATGCAGATCTGTTGTAAGCTAGCCACACCTCCAGAACTGTTTTAGTTCTTGTGAAGTAAATGCCTAGATTTGACTAATTGTTGACTGTATTAAAATTATTTCAAGACAATTTTCTTAAAGCGGAATGAAACCCAGTATTTCTTCTTTGCTCTAAAAGACTATTTACAGCATATTATATACTACCACCATTTTTGTTTTTACTAGAACAGCACTCAAAGGGTTAAACACAGGACTTACAAGCTTCCTGCCGGAAAAACTGGGCGCATCCGAACTGGAGATGATGTTATCTTGTGTTTACATTCCTCACTTGATACAATTAAGTAAACAGTTCTCTGACACTGCAGACTCTCATGAACACAGTCAGACACTCAGAAAGCATATCTGCTTCTATTACTAGATGAATAAACCAGTTATGAATAAGATGCAAAGTCAGCTCTCAGAGCAAAAAAAGTGTACTTTGGGAACTTTTAATTTCTAAATGAATAATACTACTTATGCACAAAAGCAAATATGAAAAATATATGGTATATAAAAAACTAGGAAATTTATTGAATATTATGTCAGGGTCTTATAAATTTTTGACTTTAGCTAAAAATAACAAGTTTCATTTCACTAGTAGTTGTTTCTAATGTGCAGCTCAAGTGCGGTTCAATATTAACCATATTCTCCAAATGATTGAGATGTTGCTAACCATTGAAACCCCTCTTAGAACATTTCTGAAATAGCTAATTGTAAGACATTTCAGAGATGAGTCAATACAGAATGGAATTTCGCCTTGCTTGCAGAAAAGGTTTGAAGCATATATATATATATATATATATATATATATATATATATATATATATATATATATATATATATATATATATATATATATATATATATATATATATACAGGATCTTTTCAAAAAATTAGCATATTGTGATAAAGTTCATTATTTTCTGTACTGTACTGATAAACATTAGACTTTCATATATTTTAGATTCAAATACACACAACTGAAGTAGTTCAAGCCTTTTATTGTTTTAATATTGATGATTTTGGCATACAGCTCATGAAAACCTAAATTTCCTATCTCAAAAAATTAGCATATTTCATCCGACCAATAAAAGAAAAGTGTTTTTATAACAAAAAAAGTCAACCTTCAAATAATTATGTTCAGTTATGCACTCAATACTTGGTCGGGAATCCTTTTGCAGAAATTACTGCTTCAATGCGGCGTGGCATGGAGGCAATCAGCCTGTGACACTGCTCAGGTGTTATGGAGGCCCAGGGTGCTTCAAAAGCGGCCTTAAGCTCATCCAGAGTGTTGGGTCTTGCGTCTCTCAACTTTCTCTTCACAATATCCCACAGATTCTTTATGGGGTTCAGGTCAGGAGAGTTGGCAGGCCAATTGAGCACAGTAATACCATGGTCAGTAAACCATTTACCAGTGGTTTTGGCACTGTGAGCAGGTGCCAGGTCGTGCTGAAAAATGAAATCTTCATCTCCATAAAGCTTTTCAGCAGATGGAAGCATGAACCCACTTTGGAACCAGAAACAGTGGCAGAAGTGCCTAACCTGGGCTACAGAGAAGCAGCAATGGACTGTTGCTCAGTGGTCCAAAGTACTTTTTTCGGATGAAAGCAACTTTTACATGTCATTCGGAAATCAAGGTGCCAGAGTCTGGAGGAAGACTGGGGAGAGGGAAATGCCAAAATGCCTGAAGTCCAGTGTCAAGTACCCACAGTCAGTGATGGTCTGGGGTGCCATGTCAGCTGCTGGTGTTGGTCCACTGTGTTTTATCAAGGGCAGGGTCAATGCAGCTAGCTATCAGGAGATTTTGGAGCACTTCATGCTTCCATCTGCTGAAAAGCTTTATGGAGATGAAGATTTCATTTTCCAGCACCACCTGGCACCTGCTCACAGTGCCAATACCACTGGTAAATGGTTTACTGACCATGGTATTACTGTGCTCAATTGGCCTGCCAACTCTCCTGACCTGAACCCCATAGAGAATCTGTGGGATATTGTGAAGAGAAAGTTGAGAGACGCAAGACCCAACACTCTGGATAAACTTAAGACCGCTATCAAAGCATCCTGGGCCTCCATAACACCTGAGCAGTGCCACAGGCTGATTGCCTCCATGCCACGCCGCATTGAAGCAGTCATTTCTGCAAAAGGATTCCCGACCAAGTATTGAGTGCATAACTGAACATAATTATTTGAAGGTTGACTTTTTTTGTTTTAAAAACACTTTTCTTTTATTGGTCGGATGAAATATGCTAATTTTTTGAGATAGGAAATTTGGGTTTTCATGAGCTGTATGCCAAAATCATTAATATTAAAACAATAAAAGGCTTGAACTACTTCAGTTGTGTGTATTTGAATCTAAAATATATGAAAGTCTAATGTTTATCAGTACAGTACAGAAAATAATGAACTTTATCAAAATATGCTAATTTTTTGAGAAGATCCTGTATATATATATATATATATATATATATATATATATATATATATATAATATCAGACAGGATAGTATTTATATAACAGGATAGCATTCATAGGACAGGATAGCATATATATATAGCAGACAGGATAGATTTAGTTCCAATCTAACCTTCTGCAATTTGAATTCCCCATTTTAATTATGCCATCTGTTACAGAAAAGGGTTGCTACTGGAACACTGTTTCGGTTGTTATTAATTGCTAACCTGTGTATATCCATTTGTTGATGCAAACTAGGTTTACCGGATTTGTTAATTTACAGAACAATGGGCTTAATTTATCAAGCTGCGCTGCTAAAGCATCACAACCACGGTAGTGCAGCTAGAGTGCACTGGTAACTTACGCGCACTCCTTGTAACTAACGGCCGCTCCACTTGTCCCACCCTGAGCCCCGATGGGTCAAGTGGCTTTCTAGGATGTGATCCCCGCACGTTGATTGACCCAATAGGCTGCCTGTTAAGTCACAGGCAGCCTATTGGGCCAATCAGTGCACTGGGATCATATCTTAGAAAGCCACTGGACCTGTCGGGCTCAGGGTGGGATAAGTGGAGTGGCCGTTAGTTACAAGGAGTGCGCGTAAGTTACCAGAGTACGCTAGCTGCACTACTGCAGCATAGCGTGCGCTGAGCTTGCACTCCTCTCATTAACCACTTCAGCCCACAGTGTTGTTCACTTTATGCATCCAAGAAACTTTCACCTCCCATTCATTCCCCAATAACTTTATCACTACTTATCACAATGAAATTATCTATATCTTGTTTTTTTCACCTCGATTTAGGCTTTCTTTGGGTGGTACAGTTTACTAAGAATTATTTTATTCTAAATCCATTTTAACAGGAAGATTTAGAAAGAAATGGAAAACATTCATTATTTCTCAGTTTTTGCCCATCATAGTTTGAAATTAATACATGCTACCGTAATTAAAACCCATGTATTTCTATTTTCCCATTTGTCCTGGTTATTACACCATTTAAATGATGTCCCTATCATCATTTATGGCACCGATATTTTATTTAGAAATAAAGGTGCATTTTTTCAATTTGTGTCCATCACTATTTACAAGCCTATAATTAAAAAAAATATTAACAAACTCTCTTGACATGCATATTTAAAAAAATTCAGACCCTTAGGTAACTATTTATGTTGTTGTTATTTTTTTTAATTGTAATTTTGTTTTATTTTTTTTTATTTAAAAATTTTATTTGGGTAATTTTTCGTGTGGGAGGTAAACAGCTAATTTTAAATGTAAAATAAAGTATTTATATATTAAAAAATGTATGTGGGTGTAGTTTTACTATTTGGCCACAAGATGACCACAGTCAAAAAATCCTGGAAGCAAACGATCACACTTCCAGGAACTAGAATGAGGACAGGGAACTTTTTTTAAGCGTTTTTTCTCGGGGGTCTTAGATCAATGATCATTGATCGGGGGGCAAACGGCAGGCAGCATACTGCGCACTGGTGCATTGATCGGGGGTAAACGGCATCGCACGCACTGTGCACTGGCAGCAGCACAGCCTATCTGGACAAACATATTCGTCCAGATAGGCTTACGTTGATAAGCTTGTGGAATTCTGTAAATCCACAAATCCAGTAAAGCTAGTTTGCATCAACAAATGGATATTCACAGGTTAGCAATTAATAACAACCAAAACTGTGTTCCAGTAGCAACCCATTTCTCTAAAAGATGGCATAATTAAAATGGGGAATTCAACTCGCAGAAGGTTAGATTGGAATGAAAAAGAAAATGTATCCAAATTCAGAGCTCTATCCAAAGTTCAGAGCTCTAGTTCAAGGTCTTAATGAATTTAGGCCATAATTAATTTTTAATCTAATTACATTTTGCTGCTTCCTGGGCATAAGTGTTATCTATTTAGTCTGGTAGCCTGTTCCTTGAATGATCCAGCTGCTGCTGAAATATCATTCAGTAGCACCAGCTCAAAGTTAACTGTGGAATACAACAGGTCAGTTCCTCGATAGGTCTGATCCTGGCTATTATTGTTGTCCTGAAAACATTATAATGGGTTGGGTCAATCATTTATATCAGTAGCTGTAGAGTATTGTACCGTGTTAACCATCAGTAAAAACAAGAAGCTTCGAATCAGGATGATTTATTGGCTAACTTAAAAGAAAAAGAGCAAGCTTTCAGCAGCGCAGCCTTCTTTAGACTTCAATCCTGTTTGCTTACAAGCTGATGGAACAGAATATATACATGCAACATCAAATACATGTCATTAAGATGCCTTAAATAAAACAGAACATCTACATGGGGTAAGATGATGTTAGCCATCTTCATTTACATTAGGACTCAGGATAAACTTAGTGTTCTTTGTCTTATATACAAATATTATATTTCAAATTGAGTTATATGTGATATTCCTGACAAAGAAACCCATGGGGTTTTTGAAAGCTTGGTCCTTCAATGTATTGAGTCAGCCAACAAATGGAGTTATTTCAAAGTGTGTGTTTGAATATGTGTAAGTAAGAAATTACAGTGAGACTGCAGCCAAAGATTTGTTTGTTTCAGATAAAGCAGGGAAGGGTTAAACTGTATGTTTAAGGTTTTTTTCCCTCTTTGTCTACCTGCTTAGCTCATTTTTTTTTCTCCTAAGTTTTCACCTAGTAGATAATCCTCCTCAAAAATATGAAAAAGTATTGTCAAAATTGTACTGAGTATTTTGTAGCTTGCCGGAGGCTTACAATGAATCTTATTGATAAGATGTGAATATTACCTAGGAGAAAACATAGGAGAAAAGAGTGAATTGAATAAGAGCTGTTATCTCATAACTGGCAATTACAAAATTACTAATTTGTGTCGTAGCGGCAAAATTTGCATCTGTAATCAAAGAGACTCTGTAACAAAAGTTTAATCTTATTTCTGCTATCCTATAAGTTCCTATACCTGTTCTAATGTGCTCTGTCTAACTGCAGCCTTTCCTAGTTGCACAGTGGCTGTGTTATCTCTGTTATATGATCTAATCTTCTCTCCTCTGTCAGCTCTGTCGGCTGAGGCTGGAATGTGTGGAATGTGCTGCACTGCTTGTCATTGGCAGAAGCTATACACACCCTCTCCAGGCCCCCTGCATGACTCACACACTGCTGAGCTTACTCTCAGCATATCACTTGCTCTGTCTTTTGTTTGTAAACACTGGATAAAAACGGCAATTACAAGCCAGGATTGCAGCAGGGAGTGGCAGAAACAGCACAGAGGGGCCCAGGAGAACATAATGAATAGAATGGTATGCTTTTTATTGTCAGAATTTTACAGTACAGATTCTCTTTAAGGAAACACGAAATTATGAACATTTTGGCTCAACAATAGAACATGCCTTTGTCCCTTTTTTACATTTAAAACTACCTCAGGTACACTTTAAACAATGCCCATTGTCTGTCTGATTCTTCTGTTGATCCTCTAATATTAGCCATGAACCCAGAACAAGCAGGTGTCCTGGCTTAAGTTTGAACATGCTAACTGCTTGCTTGTTCCAGGTTCGAGATTCAGATATCAGCAGGACAGCCGGGAAACTGGCATTGTTTAAAAGGAAATAAATCTAGCAGGCTCTGAATCCTTCTTACTACCTGTCCACTTTAGAGGAGCATGACACTGCTTATCAAAGAGGATCTTATCTCAACATAGAGAAGCCTATTTATGTTGCTAAGCACCAATACATTTTTCAAGTGCTTCTCTATCAGCTTTTTCACAAGCTGACTGAAAAAAAAAAAACGAAGAGACTTTGGCACCTCCAAGGAGCCGATGCTATTCTTCTGAAGTGCAAAGTAGTAAGTCACTTCACTGTTTCATAAATTGGAATTCCTATTTAATCTATGCAATTTGCATACAAGCAAAGTGTTATTCGAAAAATGTCAATTTGTAATAATTTTGAAACTAACGCCTCAAAATGAATTTTGTGTAATAAAGGGGCAGTGAAGCTGCAAAATAATCTCTTTACTGTTTTAAAAATAGGCCCTACAGGAACACCTCTTCTGTGAAGAGTCTTGCCAGGCTTTTGTTTAAGTGAGATAACATAAAAAATATTCATAAAAATTTGACAGCTTTTAAATTGCATTCAGACTGCATCCTCGAAAAAGAACACTTTTGTGAAATAGGTTCTTTCCAAACTTTGCTGCATTTCTACGCAATTAGTAAACAAAATTTTTTCTGGCCATATGGACCTTAGTATTAAAAAATCTTTAGGAAGGACATGCTTTTCATACCACGCTGCACTTAGGTGGCATCTTCAGTGTTTCCATATTTGCGAAATGTTGTTCAGCTCTCTTTCCAATTAACCTCTCACCTTGTTTATTGAGATTTGGTGACACAGAGCACTAATGTAGAAATAATTACCTCCGTGACTTAGTGACGGTTTTGTACCAAGAGATTAAGGTGATTTTTAAAAAGAGTTTGAGGTCATAGGCCAAATGGAAGCAATTTGTATTGTTGATAAAAATACAGACGGAGCTCTTCTGGATAAAAGTACATTGTTTAATCAGGAAATTCGTAATGCTGGGCCATAAAACGAAGCAAACCAGAAACAGTGTCAGAATGCCACAATATAATTATATGGAGGTAGTGTGTATGTTTGTTACAAACTTCTAATAGAGTTTACCTTGAAAGGAACATACTAAAGACCTTTACGCACACTAGATAAAACTCCATTATCAGCTACCTCAGCTGAGAATCCAGTATATGTACAGCAGCTTTAGATTTATGACGGCCGACTGGCCAGTGATCCGCATGGCGTATCACTTCGACTAAGCAAGAGGAGCACAAGAGCTTTGTTCTTTCCACTCACACTGTCCGCCATGTGATGTCACAACCATGCCACTCTGTCATTTCTCCTAACCCCTCCTTCCCCAAAGCAACAGAACACATGACTTGCCTGTAGGCTAGCGACACATCTGTACAGTGTTGCCCCTAAAATGCCCTGATCCCTGGCAGGCAACATTAATCGAGAGCATGTGTACAGGCTTTAAGTCTTCAAAAAGCTCTAATCACATAACTGTTTTTGTTTGTTTGTTTTACACAAATTTGCTTCAGAATAAAGCTGGCCTTTCACTGGTCAACGTGACTTCTTAGATTATTATCTGGCCAGGAAGGGTTCTACCTGGTTGAATCCCTCCACACAATACACACAGATTTTGAATAGATGCATGCCCCCCACTAGGGTCATGCAAATTAGTCCACTGCATTTCTTGTATCCAGCTGCAAGCTTTCCTTCCTTACCTTTCTATCCCGGGGGCCTGTATCATGTGTTAAACACTAGAGACCAAACACTACAGGCACCATGGCACTTACCTTACGTGACCACTAGAGGCCTCTAGTGTTTGACCTCTAGCATTTGTGACATGACAAAGGCACCAGGGAGAGAAAAGAGAGGATGGAGAGCCCCATGGTGGAGAGAAGATAGACGGGGGACAGGTGAGTGAGTGTAAGCTCCGCTGCTGTGTCAATGTCCACACCAATTTCTTGAAGTCAGAAGTTTTGGTAAGGCTGCAATTTTTTAACTGGAGATGTTTTCACTCCGTATCAGTAAAACATCATTTAAGCCCCAAGCAAGCAAGCACAAAAATTCTCAAATTAAGTTTGGGGTTATTTATTTAACTAATATACTGTGTATGTATAAGTAAATACATATACAAATATACATATATATATATATATACAGGATCTTCTCAAAAAATTAGCATATTGTGATAAACTTCATTATTTTCTGTAATGTACTGATAAACATTAGACTTTCATATATTTTAGATTCAAATACACACAACTGAAGTAGTTCAAGCCTTTTATTGTTTTAATATTGATGATTTTGGCATACAGCTCATGAAAACCCAAATTTACTATCTCAAAAAATTAGCATATTTTATCCGACCAATAAAAGAAAAGTGTTTTTTAAACAAAAAAAGTCAACCTTCAAATAATTATGTTCAGTTATGCACTCAATACTTGGTCGGGAATCCTTTTGCAGAAATGACTGCTTCAATGCGGCATGGCATGGAGGCAATCAGCCTGTGGCACTGCTCAGGTGTTATGGAGGCTCAGGATGCTTCGATAACGGCCTTAAGCTCATCCAGAGTGTTGGGTCTTGCGTCTCTCAACTTTCTCTTCACAATATCCCACATATTCTCTATGGGGTTCAGGTCAGGAAAGTTGGCAGGCCAATTGAGCACAGTAATACCATGGTCAGTAAACCATTTATCAGTGGTTTTGGCACTGTGAGCAGGTGCCAGATCGTGCTGAAAAATGAAATCTTCATCTCTATAAAGCTTTTCAGCAGATGGAAGCATGAAGTGCTCCAAAATCTCCTTATAGCTAGCTGCATTGACCCTGCCCTTGATAAAACACAGTGGACCAACACCAGCAGCTGACATGGCACCCCAGACCATCACTGACTGTGGGTACTTGACACTGGACTTCAGGCATTTTGGCATTTTCCTCTCCCCAGTCTTCCTCCAGACTCTGGCACCTTGATTTCCGAAGGACATGTATAAGTTGCTTTCATCCGAAAAAAGTACTTTGGACCACTGAGCAACAGTCCAGTGCTGCTTCTCTGTAGCCCAGGTCAGGCGCTTCTGCCGCTGTTTCTGGTTCAAAAGTGGGTTCATGCTTTCATCTGCTGAAAAGCTTTATGGAGATGAAGATTTCATTTGTCAGCACGACCTGGCACCTGCTCACAGTGCCAAAACCACTGGTAAATGGTTTACTGACTATGGTATTACTGTGCTCAATTGGCCTGCCAACTCTCCTGACCTGAACCCCATAGAGGATATGTGGGATATTGTGAAGAGAAAGTTGAGAGACGCAAGACCCAACACTCTGGATGAGCTTAAGGCCACTATCAAAGCATCCTGGGCCTCCATAACACCTGAGCAGTGCCACAGGCTAATTGCCTCCATGCCACGCTGCATTGAAGCAGTCATTTCTGCAAAAGGATTCCCGACCAAGTATTGAGTGCATAACTGAACATAATTATTTGAAGGTTGACTTTTTTCGTTTAAAAAACACTTTTCTTTTATTGGTCGGATGAAATATGTTAATTTTTTGAGATAGGAAATTTGGGTTTTCATGAGCTGTATACCAAAATCATCAATATTACAACAATAAAAGGCTTGAACTACTTCAGTTGTGTGTATTTGAATCTAAAATATATGAAAGTCTAATGTTTATCAGTACATTACAGAAAATAATGAAGTTTATCACAATATGCCAATTTTTTGAGAAGATCCTGCATATATCTTTTTTTTTTTTTTTTTTTTGTTCTTTTTGAGTTACCAGGAACTGAAAAGTTATTTTGTAGAGGGGATGAAAAATGAATCTCCTGGGAGAAAACTCAGGAGAAAAGTTAATTGGATAGGGGCTTGGTAAAAAAAACAAATGCTTACCTAAGGAGAGGGAAGGCACTAGTTCCTATAAAGCTTTACCGTTCCTCTCACGGTCCCCCTGTTCAAATCTCCCACCGATTGAGGCTTTGGAAAACAGGCTGCTCCATACTGCGCATGTGCGAGTATGTGAGAAAGCATGCTCACACATGTGCAGTATGAAGGGATATGTCTTCGGGAGCAATCAAGCTCCCGAAAACTTCTGGAACCTCCTGCAGCTGCAGAGAGCAGTCTCCAACCCATCAGTTGAAGACTGAGGGAACCAGGAGAGGATCTGGAAGGCTCTATAGGACCCAGAACCTTCCCTCTCCTTAGGTAAGAATCTTTTTATTGATTTTTTTTCGCTTCAGACACACTTTAATTAAAAAAATATGAACATTTATGACATTCCGTTTTAATTTGCTCAAAAACATTGTTTCAAGATTTTAAAAATGAATAATATATAAATTTGAATGTCTACCCCCATTTACTAGCAAGATAAATAATCACATAAATGAAAGCATGGAGGAAGCCATATACCATATAACGAATGCAACCCATGCACATTTTTCATTTTCAGACTTAATGGCCTCGATTCACTTACCGGTGCTAACTCAGTTAGCACATCTTAAGACTTTAGACGTACAATCTAGGGAGCTAAGTAATTTGCACGGCCAAAGCTGTTACTGATCACTATCCGCACCCGTGCGCCCGAAACGTCACACGGTGCACGCAAAAGGTCACTGAACTTTGTGTGTGCGACCCCTTGCACGCATATTAGCGCGAGAAGCGGACGGTTTCGCGTCCGAAGTGCCTGTTCACTGGCGTGCTAAACGGTGCTAACACTTAGCACCTTTTAGTGGGTCAAGGCCAATGAGTCTTCTGCTGCACTTAATTGTTTTAATCAAATATTCCCACATTTCTTAGTATCATAATGCAAAAATAATCAACATTTTCTTACGGCTTGTATTGTCTTGTCATTTTTTCAAAGCTTTGGCTTTGGCTATCATTTTAAAAACAATTCTCAACTCTAAAGTATTTTTTTTTTTTTTTGCAAATCAAACACAATGTTCATCTAGCTGTGTGGTTAGTACATGCCTTCCCTTCATGCTTAAACACCATTTAAAATAAAACAATATATCAGTTCCTTTGCTATGCTTAAATGAATAGAATTACATATAGTTTTAATCCCAGATGTAGTGTTCAATCATTTTTTTCTTCCATGGGAAAGGACAAACTAGTTTCACTGTGTGAATTCCTGCAGGTTAATTCCACATTTCTTATTCAGTTCATCTCTTTTGGAAGATGCAGTATAAATTAAATAACTGCATTTCTGATTTCATTGTTACACTTTACACTTTACCTCTAGTTGATATACAATGGAGAAATCCAAGACAAGACAAATAACAATTATACTGCGCTTTTCTCTTCGCAGACTCAAAGCGCTTGAGATGCACCCACTAGGGTGAGATCAGTAGGCAGTAGCAGTGTTAGTGAGTGTAGCCCAAGGACTCCTTGCCAAATAAGTGCTGGATTACTGACCAGGTCTTCTGTGTCAGAGGCAGGGCCCTTAACTATTAGGGCTCATTCACACTTGCAAATCCCAAAATGCTAGCGCTTTTGCTAGCGTTTTGCTCTGCCAATTTTTTTGCGTTGAAGGCAAAAAAAATCACCATTCATATTTGGGGATTTATTTGCGATTGCGTTTAGCGCTTCTATAGCACTGAAATGCCGGGAAATCGTCTGAAAATGGTGCAGGCTACAGGTTTGCATTTGGCGATTTGCATAAATCGCCGGCGATTAACGCAAATCGCCTAAGTGAGAACAGGCCCATAGGATATTATTGCACTAGCGTTTTAAAAAGCGCTAACGCTTGAGCGTTTTGCCGAAATTGATGCCAAAATGCTCTAGTGTGAATGGACCCTTACACTATCCAGCCACTATATATCCATTACTTTGAGTAATTTATTTTTTGGCGGGAGCTTTAACCTCCCTAGCGGTATTGACAGATTATCCATCCATACAAAACATGCTGTGAACAGTATAAATGTGCATACACATCAATACTCTCCTGCACTGTATACTAGACCCTTGCTTGACACATTTTGGCAAGTTACAGGAAAAAAAAAGTTATAAAAATTAATTTTATCACTTTTTGCACAAAAGTCCTGGGGAAATTGAACGCCAGGGAGGACCTCTGTCATGAAAATCTTAAAATGTAAAATACATGTTAACATATACAAATAGGAAGTACATTTCTTCCGGAGTTAAATGAGCCATAAATTACTTTTCTCCAATGCTGCTGTAACTTACAGTAAGTAGTAGAAATCTGACATTACCAGCAGATTTTGGACTAGCCCATCTTCTCATAGGGGGTTCTTAGGGTTTTCTTTATTTTTTAAAAGCATTTAGTGAATGGCAGTTGCTCCGTCTAACTGCCAAAAAAGTGTACGGTGAGCAGGGAGGCTGGTCAGCATCATTGTATAAATCTTTTTCAGGGAATGTCTTTATAAAGAAAAAAGGCCATGCTGAGAATCCCCCATGAATAGATGGACTAGCCCAAGACCTTTGGGTAATGCCAGAATTCTACTACCTACTGTAAGTGACAGCAACATAGGAGAAAAGTCATATATGGCTCATTTTACTCTGGAAGAAATGTACTTCTTATTTGTATGTGTTTTAAATTTTAAGATTTTCGTGACAGATCCTCTTTAAGTATTTTATTGATAATGTTTGAAAATATCTCCTTGGAGAAAATTCAGAGAAATAGTAATAGGATATGGCCCACTGTATGTTGGAACTGATGATATTAATTATTTCCAAAGTGCCTTCATAAATAAGCAAGCCAGGACACTTGTAGGTTTTAACCCATTAGAAGCTTCAATAGACTTATCTTGTTTCAGATAAGTACAATGCAGATTGCCTTGCTGGCTGCTTTGCTTAGCCTCTGCCTCTATTACTTTTGGACAAAGACCCTAAGCAAGCATGCAGATCAGGTGCTTTGACCCAAGTCAGACTAGATTAGCCACAATGATTGTTTCAGGAGGATGATGTAGACACTGCTGATGCCAGAAAGATCAACAGTAATGTTAGGTAACTGGTATTGTTAAAGCAGATCTGAGATGAAAAACTAACTATAGAAAGTTACTTGTCTATATATCTTATCTAAAGTTTAAATTGTTTACACAATAAATCTAGCCTCAAACAGCTTCAACAGTATTTGATTATTTCTGCCTGTGATACAATGATAGCAGCCATATTCTGCTTGACATCATTACACAGGCAAGCTGCTCTGCATCTCCACCCCTCAGCCTGTGAAAACTCCACTCCCCTCTCCTCCTTTCTCTTGCCCTCTCTGCCACTTGTCTCTGAAATCTGGTGCATGCTTCAGCAAAAGCCTCCTTCTCCCCAGGTAGAGCTCCCATGAGAACTTGCAGCATGGGACTCAGACTGCCTAGGCACTGGAGGAGCTGGGGTGTGGATACATTCATTTACATGCAATTAGGTGATACATGAAATTACCGTAAATTAAGCTTTTGGGGGGAAGTATGCCCAATAAACTGTATGTAAGTGGCAGAAAAATGAAGGCAGCAAAAGTTTGTCTCGGATCCACTTTAAAAAAGGTAATAAATATGGAGGCCTCTATATGTCTCTCATTTAATGTTTCCTTTAAAATTATTTAGATGTGTAAAATAGTATCTCATTCATAAAGTTTTGAAGGCTGCTTTCATTCACAATGATTTGCTTATTTTGATAAATATTCTTTTCTTCACTGCACGCAACCCTCAGTTGTCTGCTTGTGCCCATGATGTAACCTAAGTGTTTTACTCTGAAGAGAGAGACATTGGCCCCTATGCAATTCACCTCTTCTTCTGTGTTTTCTCCTAGGATAAAATGTTTCATCTTCTTTTTAAAATTACTTTTCAGAATTGAAAAAATCCACAAAGTTGGTAAAAAAGTACTATCAACATTATTTTTAATATTTTCTTGTTTGCTTGTATTGACAAGTTTGAAAATATCACTTAGGAGAAAACTAAGGAGAAAAAAAATCAATTGCACATGGGCCATTAAAGAGGAACTCCAGTGAAAATAATTTAATATAAAAAGGTGCTTAATTTTTACAATAATTATGTATACATGATTTAGTCAGAGTTTGCTCATTGTAAAATCTTTCCTCTCCCAGATTCACATTCTGACATGTATTACATGGTGACATTGTTACTGTGGGCAGATTATGTAGCTGTTCTGGCTTTAACAGACAGCTATAAACAGCCATTTCCTGTGTGTGTCATTGTTACATTGTGGCAGTTTGCCCAGAGTACCGTACGGTACCAGAGCCTCTTGTGGGAGGGGTTTCAGCACAAAATCAGTCATACAGCGCCCCCTGATGGTCTGTTTGTGAAAATCATTATATTTTTCATGTAAAAGTGGGTATCAGCTACTGATTGGGATAAAGTTCAATTCTTGGTCGGAGTTTCTCTTTAAGTCAAATCCTTTTATTAATACATTCAATCATCAAATACATCCCAGAGAAACTGGACAACTGGGCATCACCGGCGTAACAATAGGGGATGTGACCCCTGCCCCCCTATGCGTAACTACGCATCATAATTACGTATCATGAAAAATGAGATGACTGTGCCCTCAGCAGGAAGTGAGAGAACTCATTTTTTGCGTCTGTACACACATCTGTACACCCTTCTAGGCTCAATAAAAGAAAACTATAGAAGACTGAGATGAAAAAGGCTCTTGCATATCCAATCCAATATGTCTGCTTCCATGAAAGCAGGAAGTAGACAAACTGCAGATTTATCGCAGAATGTGTATCAGCTGTAGCAAATAAATGTTTTTCTTTAAAGGAACTCTATGGCGAAAAATTGTAAAATTTTAAATATGTGCAAACATATACAAAAAAGAAGTACGTTTTTTTCCAGAGTAAAATGAGCCATCAATTTCTTTTCTCCTATGTCGCTGTCACTGACAGTAGGTAGTAGAAATCTGACAGAAGTGACAGGTTTTGGTCTAGTCCATCTCTTCATAGGGGATTCTCAGGGATTTATTTATTTTCAAAAGCACTTAGTGAATGGCAGTTGCTCTGTCTAACTACCAAAAAACTGTGTAGCGAGCAGGGAAGCTGGCCAGCATCATTGTTTAAATCCTTTTATAGGGAGTATCTTTATAAAGAATAAAAGCCTTGCTAAGAATCCCCTATGAAGAGATGGACTAGTCCAAAACTTGTCACTTCTGTCAGATTTCTACTACTTACTGTAAGTAACAGCGACATAGGAGAAAAGTAATGTATGGCTCATTTTAATCTGTAAAAAATGTACTTCTTATTTGTCTATGTTTGCACATATTTTAAATGCTACAAATTTTTGCCATAGTGCCCCTTTAAAGGTAATTATGCTGTTAGAGTAGTTCTGAGTTCAGGTCTGCTTTAACAATTGCCAAGACCACCCCCATTGGCTATAGGCCTTATAATAGACACTATGGGCTCAATTCACTAACCGGCGCTAAGTGTTAGCGCCACAGTGCTAAGTGGGTTTTCCCATTCTAAGCGGCTGTGCTTGCGAAATTGAGCAAACCAATGACTTCGCGCGCAAAGTTTAAGCACTGCGCGGTGCACTCGAAATGTTGCACCCGGTGCGTCCGAAAACGACGCATCGGGTGCGGCCGAAACGTTGCATCGGTGCAGCGCTAAACTTTGTGCGCGAACAGTGATAGCTTTGGACATGCAAACTACTTAGCACCCTAGTTTGCACGTCCAAAGCTTTAAGACATGCTAACTGAGTTAGCACCGGTTAGTTAATCGAGGCCAATGGCTGCTATGGTGATCCCTACACCACTGAATAATACCTATAAAATAGAGGTGACAAGTGTAGATTCAACATTGAAATAAACCTTCCGGCTATTCCTTGCAATTACCTAGAGATACTTTTTGTATGTCAATTCGGATGTTTTATATAACTCTATTTTGATATTGTAATTGGTGTACAGTACTTTGCAAATCCTGCAATTTGCTTGCAGCTTGACATGCTTGCACTAATGGTGTAGTCACACCTAATTAGGCCCGGTTCACATTAGCGGCTGCTATCCGGAATCGCCGTGCCGGAGCCGTGCCGGAGCCGGACCGCATGCGGACCGGACGAAACGGACGCACGGCATAGCAATGAAAGTCTATGCGACCGTTCACATGCGTCCGTTTCGTCCGGACTGGAGCCGGACCGGATCCGGACTCCGGCGTCCGTTCCAACATGCGCTATTTTTTGGTCCGGCTGGTCCGGCTGACGTATCCGGACCGGAGCCGGAATGTTGCATCCGGCCAATGGAAACCAATGAGAACCGGAGAGCGCACAACACACTGGCTATAAAAACCGGATGTTGTACCACACTTCCTATGCTGACTCTATGGTATGGTGGCCATTTTGGATGGGGACCACATGGCACCAGCGTTCACAGAGTGGAGCAGCAGTGACTTCATGCTGGAGCTCTTTGGCAGCAATATGGAGCAGGATCTGTCTGATAGCGAGGGGGTGAGGCCCTACACATCAGAAGACCTCATCCTACAGGTGCAGCAGGTACCAGCCCTGTGGGACAAGGGGGATGCGGACCACAGCAACATCAAAAAATGCAGAGGCCTGTGGAAAAAAATTGCCAAGCTGTATGTGGAGGACTTTGAGAACTTGAGCAAGAGACAGCAAGGCACAGAGGGTATGTTGACTAGAAGTTTTTTTGGGGGGGGGCTTGTGGTTTAAGCTTGTGATGTATTCAACTTTTGCTATGGATTTGTGTCACCCACGTGTTGCCCACCCACCCGTGGCCCACCCACCTGTTCCCCACCCACCTGTACCCCACCTGTGATGTATCCCACCCACCTGTACCCCACCTGTGATGTATCCCACCTGTGATGTATCCCACCCACCTGTACCCCACCTGTGCTGTATCCCACCCACCTGCGATGTATCACACCCACCTGTACCCCACCTGTGATGTATCCCACCTGTGATGTATCCCACCCACCAGTACCCCACCTGTGATGTATCCCACCCACCTCTACCCCACCTGTGATGTATCCCACCCACCTGTACCCCACCTGTGATGTATCCCACCTGTGATGTATTCCACCCACCAGTACCCCACCTGTGATGTATCCCACCCACCTCTACCCCACCTGTGATGTATCCCACCCACCTGTACCCCACCTGTGATGTATCCCACCTGTGATGTATCCCACCCACCAGTACCCCACCTGTGATGTATCCCACCCACCTCTACCCCACCTGTGATGTATCCCACCCACCAGTACCCCACCTGTGATGTATCCCACCCACCTGTACCCCACCTGTGATGTATCCCACCCACCTGTACCCCACCTGTGATGTATCCCACCTGTGATGTATCCCACCCACCAGTACCCCACCTGTGATGTATCCCACCCACCTCTACCCCACCTGTGATGTATTCCACCCACCTCTACCCCACCTGTGATGTATCCCACCCACCTCTACCCCACCTGTGATGTATCCCACCCACCTGTACCCCACCTGTGATGTATCCCACCTGTGATGTATCCCACCCACCTGTACCCCACCTGTGCTGTATCCCACCCACCTGTGATGTATCACACCCACCTGTACCCCACCTGTGATGTATCCCACCTGTGATGTATCCCACCTGTGGTGTATCCCACCTGTGATGTATCCCACCCACCTGTGATGTATCCCACCCACCTGTACCCCACCTGTGATGTATCCCACCCACCTGTACCCCACCTGTGATGTATCCCACCCACCTGTACCCCACCTGTGATGTATCCCACCCACCTCTACCCCACCTGTGATGTATCCCACCCACCTCTACCCCACCTGTGATGTATCCCACCCACCAGTACCCCACCTGTGATGTATCCCACCCACCTCTACCCCACCTGTGATGTATTCCACCCACCTCTACCCCACCTGTGATGTATCCCACCCACCTCTACCCCACCTGTGATGTATCCCACCCACCTCTACCCCACCTGTGATGTATCCCACCTGTGATGTATCCCACCCACCTGCGATGTACCCCACCTGTGCACATAAAACATACACAATGACCAATTATTATACATCAATTTATTTTAAAAAATTAATACATTTAAAATCACTCAAACTTGAAACTCCAAAATAAACACATTTCAACAAAACATATTAAAAACCAAACATTCACCCTCGTCCAGGTGGTGTGGTCAAATAAAGTCTCAGTTGGTCCCTGTTCCGCAGTGACACTACCCTTGGCCTGGTTGCATACCTCCGCAGGGGCATTAGTGGAAGCACATTCGGGGGTTCCGGAGTCTCTCTTTCCTCCTGCCGCACAAAGTTGTGGAGGATGCATGCTGCCTTCACCACGACAACTGCGTTGCCCGGTTTCAGCAGCATGGGCGTGTGGAACACCCTCCACTTTGACACCAGGATCCCAAATGTGCACTCCACCATTCTCCTTGCACGGCTCAACCGAGCATTGAAGTGTAGCTGGCTGGCATCAAGTCCCCTGTCTGGGTACGGACGCATTACATGGTCGGACAGGGCGAAGGCCTCGTCCACCACAAACATATAGGGGTAGGCCGGTGCCCTTGTCCCAGGCCAGGGTCTGTCACGGGGGAGACGCAGTCTGCCTTCCTCCATCAGCCGGCAAAGGGTCGTACGCTGGAAAATTCCAGAGTCATTGGAACTACCGTACGACCCCACGTCCACGTACACAAACTTGTAGTCCGCATCTGCCACTGCCATTAGAACAATGCTGAAGTATTTTTTATAGTTGAAATAATGGCTGCCACTCCCCACGGGTTTCTGAATCCGGATGTGTTTCCCATCCAGTGCGCCAACACAATTAGGAAACTTGCACTCGGTCCAGAAGCCCTGGGCGATCTCCTCCCATTTCGTGGTGTCCGGCACAGGCATGTATCTGGCCCTCAGTCGCGTCCAAAGGATCCTCGAAGTCCTCACGACGATGCCTGCCACCGTGCTCTTCCCAATACGAAATGTGACATGTAGCGATGTATATGTTTGTCCAGTTGCGATGTACCTACAAGAGAAATAATCGAAATCAATTTTTCATGTCGTTACAGGAGAAAGGTACAAGACAAGGTGGCGCAATATACGGGATGCATATGTGAAATGGCTACGGAAGAAAAAACTTGCCGAACGAAGTGGCAGTGGCGGGGGAAGGCGACAAAAAGACTACCAATTTGCCAAGCAATTGTCTTTCATCAATGCAAGCCTGGAACCTAGACTGTAAGTACCACTACTGTGGGCAGGAACTGAGAGCTCATTTACCATGACTTCGGCCATGTATTGCTATGGCCTCAATTCCCATGGCTAGCGAACTTTTCTCACAAGCTTTATCAAATGTTGGGTAGAAACGGGTGATAAAGTGATTGCTAGTGTTTGCTAGCTCTGTGAATTGACGCCACATGCTGTTTGGCACACCAATAAATATTTTTTTTATCTACAGGACTGAAGACAATTTGGAGCAAGAGGAACTGACCCAGGAGGCACGGTTCAGCAGTGAGGAGAGCTTGGTGGATGATGACGTCGCCGATGTAACCTATTGCCCCGAGGCGAGGAGTAGGAGGAGGGAGTCCTTAATCACAACTCCGTCCTTTGATGATGACTTGGCAGAAGAGAGCTTGGATGTTGAGGTTGCAGGACCGAGTGTGGAAGAAGCTGAACCTCCACAATCGACCGCTATGGAAGCTCCAGGGGAACAAGAACAAAGTGAGGAGCACCGAGAGACTGCAGCACAACCAGCGCGCAGGGCAACCCCGACACAGGCCAGAGGACGGGAAGATGCTGCCACACCACCAGTGAGGACCACCACACCAGTGAGGCGTCGAGGTACCCTCCCCCCAACAAGGAGAGAGACAGAGTCCGAGATGTCCGGGGCTGTCTCCGGACTTCTCGGGATTCTTCAGAGCCACCAAACTCTCATAACCCGGCAGTTGCAAGATGAGGACAGGGGCCATATCATGGAGCAGTACAAGTCCCACATCACTACACTGCAATGTGAGCTCGACGCTGTACATGGGCACTACAGGGACGAGCTTAAAATGATGCATGAGATGCACAGAGGAGAAATCGACCAACTGCGTGCGCAGCATCATCAGTCGGTGGGCCAGCTGCAGAACATGATGCAGCAAATGCATCAACAATGCAAGGAACTACTGAAATTTCAGGCACACCCGTGTTTTCACACTGTGATGTCTCTAATACCATATCTTGAAAAGGTGCCTTCACAAAACCTGATGGCGTGCCATTCCAATTTGCTGGAGGTGATTAAACAGCACATGGACACGCCATTATTGCAACCACCAATTTTTAGACCCCCACAACCAACAGCGGTGCCCACCTGGCAATCATCACAGATGTACACCGGCTACAGAGGCAGTCAATATGGGCCACCGCTGTCAGGGTCCAGCTCATCCACGACCAGCACCCAAGAGAGTCCAGATTTCCAGGCAGCAACTCCCACCTTTTCTAGTAGTGGTGCCGATACAATTTGAAAAAAAAAGTCAAATTGTTCCTGGACATGCTCCTCTGAATACCTCCGATCCTCGGAGGAAGGATACCATCACAGGGCTTTTTAACTTTTGGTTTTGCTGGACTTGAACTTTAGGGCCTGGTGTCCCCGAAAGACACTACCTGGGTCACAACCTTGTGCCTGTTGCACTGCACCTGTAGTCCTGCACCTGTGCCTTTGATTCCTCTTGTTCCTTACTTTGTTGATCCTAATCACTTGCACAAGACCCTTGGAGCCATGGGTGAAGGACACCTTCACTGGTCGGTGAGAGGCCTAGCCTTTTCACTGACCTGTGTCCTTCATCCATGGCTCAGAGGGTCCTGTGCCAGTCGTTAGGTTTTAGAAGCACTAATAATTTAGGGCCTGGTGTCCCCGAAAGACACTACCTGGGTCACAACCTTGTGCCTGTTGCACAGCACCTGTAGTCCTGCACCTGTGCCTTTGATTCCTCTTGTTCTTTACTTTGTTGATCCTAATCACTTGCACAAGACCCTTGGAGCCATGGGTGAAGGACACCTTGACTGGTCGGTGAGAGGCCTAGCCTTTTCACTGCCCTGTGTCCTTCATCCATGGCTCAGAGGGTCATGTGCCAGTCGTTAGGTTTTAGAAGCACTAATAATTTAGGGCCTGGTGTCCCCGAAAGACACTACCTGGGTCACAACCTTGTGCCTGTTGCACAGCACCTGTAGTCCTGCTCCTGTGCCTTTGATTCCTCTTGTTCCTTACTTTGTTGTTCCTAATCACTTGCACAAGACCCTTGGAGCCATGGGTGAAGGATACCTTCACTGGTCGGTGAGAGGCCTAGCCTTTTCACTGACCTGTGTCCTTCATCCATGGCTCAGAGGGTCCTGTGCCAGTGGTTAGGTTTTAGAAGCACTAATAATTTAGGGCCTGGTGTCCCCGAAAGACACTACCTGGGTCACAACCTTGTGCCTGTTGCACTGCACCGGTAGTCATGCACCTCTGCCATCGGTTCCTCTTGCTCCTCACTTTGTTCTTGTTCCTAACCACTTGCACAAGACCCTTGGAGCCATGGATGAAGGACACCTTGACTGGTCGGTGAGAGGCCTAGCCTTTTCACTGCCATGTGTCCTTCATCCATGGCTCAGAGGGTCATGTGCCAGTGGTTAGGTTTTTGAAGCACTTCAACTTTAGGGCCTGGTGTCCTCGAAAGACACTACCTGGGTCACAACCTTGTGCCTGTTGCACTGCACCGGTAGTCATGCACCTCTGCCATCGGTTCCTCTTGCTCCTCACTTTGTTCTTGTTCCTAACCACTTGCACAAGACCCTTGGAGCCATGGATGAAGGACACCTTGACTGGTCGGTGAGAGGCCTAGCCTTTTCACTGCCATGTGTCCTTCATCCATGGCTCAGAGGGTCATGTGCCAGTGGTTAGGTTTTTGAAGCACTTCAATTTTAGGGCCTGGTGTCCCCGAAAGACACTACCTGGGTCACAACCTTGTGCCTGTTGCACTGCACCTGTAGTCATGCACCTCTGCCATCGGTTCCTCTTGCTCCTCACTTTGTTCTTGTTCCTAACCACTTGCACAAGACCCTTGGAGCCATGGATGAAGGACACCTTGACTGGTCGGTGAGAGGCCTAGCCTTTTCACTGCCCTGTGTCCTTCATCCATGGCTCAGAGGGTCATGTGCCAGTGGTTAGGTTTTTGAAGCACTTCAACTTTAGGGCCTGGTGTCCCCGAAAGACCCTACCTGGGTCACAACCTTGTGCCTGTTGCACTGCACCTGTAGTCATGCACCTCTGCCATCTGTTCCTCTTGCTCCTCACTTTGTTCTTGTTCCTAACCACTTGCACAAGACCCTTGGAGCCATGGATGAAGGACACCTTGACTGGTCGGTGAGAGGCCTAGCCTTTTCACTGCCCTGTGTCCTTCATCCATGGCTCAGAGGGTCATGTGCCAGTGGTTAGGTTTTTGAAGCACTTCAACTTTAGGGCCTGGTGTCCCCGAAAGACACTACCTGGGTCACAACCTTGTGCCTGTTGCACTGCACCTGTAGTCATGCACCTCTGCCATCGGTTCCTCTTGCTCCTCACTTTGTTCTTGTTCCTAACCACTTGCACAAGACCCTTGGAGCCATGGATGAAGGACACCTTGACTGGTCGGTGAGAGGCCTAGCCTTTTCACTGCCATGTGTCCTTCATCCATGGCTCAGAGGGTCATGTGCCAGTGGTTAGGTTTTTGAAGCACTTCAATTTTAGGGCCTGGTGTCCCCGAAAGACACTACCTGGGTCACAACCTTGTGCCTGTTGCACTGCACCTGTAGTCATGCACCTCTGCCATCGGTTCCTCTTGCTCCTCACTTTGTTCTTGTTCCTAACCACTTGCACAAGACCCTTGGAGCCATGGATGAAGGACACCTTGACTGGTCGGTGAGAGGCCTAGCCTTTTCACTGCCCTGTGTCCTTCATCCATGGCTCAGAGGGTCATGTGCCAGTGGTTAGGTTTTTGAAGCACTTCAATTTTAGGGCCTGGTGTCCCCGAAAGACACTTGGGCAGCTATGCCCTACAACTCTTCCAGCACAAAGTTGGTGGTTGGTGTTCCTTAAAACTGACCGGGCTATACCATAGATATGTTAATTTTTTGTCTTCCATGTTGGAAGAATGTTTCCATGTTGGAAAGTGGTTGTTTTTGCAATAAAAAAATTTGTTTTTACATACCTCAGTGTGATGAGTAGTTGTTCTTGTGGTGTGACTGCTCTCCTGAACGTGGTATCCTTCTTCCTAAGGTCATCCTTCACCATCTCCAAAAGGGTATCAAACCTGTCAGGAGATGTAAAGGAAGAAGCTGTAAAGTATGTTGTGGGACAAGGTGTTGGGTGGAGGATGGGGGAGGTGTGTTTACAGAGGTTTGGGAGTGTTGTGGAGGGTGGGGGTGTAGTGTATAGCTAGGTATACAGGGGTGTGGGGGTCAGGGTGGTGTGTTTAGCTAGGTATACAGGGATGAGGTGTTGTGGGGGTGAGGGTGTGGTGTTTAGGAATGGTGGGGGTTGGTGTATTTAGGCCTATATACTTACAGGGGAATAGACATCCGAGTGTAGCTGTAGAACTTCTGTGGGTGTCGTCTGAGGTCCCGGTAGAGGGCCTGGAACTCTCCCTTCCTCTGCCTCCTGGCTAGTAGAGGGTGCACCCACCATCTCCTGCGAGGAGCACGCCTTCTCCCCACATAGTAGTAGGTAAACAACAGGAAGGAGAGAATTCCCAGGTAATAAGCGTAAAAAATGACTGGATCCATGGTCCTAACTGCTGTCTCTGTATCCAAGGATGGTCTCCACACGTCCAGCTGTCTCCAACAATGACCCCAGAGCTTCTGCTGACCTCCCAGAACCCCAGGTATTTATACAGGTTGTTATCTCTTTAAGAATCCGGATCCGGACCGCAACCGTGTTCATACCGCACGGAAACCGTATGCAACCGGACCGGATCCGGACCGGATCCGGACAGGAACCGTACGGTTCAGGTCCGATCCGGCTCCGGTGCGGTCCGGACATCCGGTGCGGTTTTTGCAAAACCGCAAGTGTGAACGGGGCCTTAGGGTTGTTATTAATTATAAGACATTTTAAATCATCATGCAAAATTTCAGCGGGGGGGGGAGGGGGGTTGTAATTAATTTCATATGTAAGTGTAAAATTTCATAATTTTGGCGTAATTTTTCACGCAGTTTTCACTTAATTTCATGCAATTTTGTGCCGAATTTAGCAGTTAATAGCAAAGCCCCCATATATGCTATTGCTACCAAAATTGCTACATATGTTAAGAAGAACAGTGGGTAGAAGTGAAAAAATATTTTTTCAAAAAGACTTTGTAGTTTTTGAGAAAATCATTTTTAAATATGCCATCAAATATGTTTTTTAAACTGTAATTTTTATGAGCTTAAAAAACATCTTTTCTTTGCCTTTTTAAAATCCGTTTTGTCAAAAACGACAAGTTTTTTGGGGAAAATTAATTTCATGCAATTTTGTGCCGAATTTAGCAGTTAATAGCAAAGCCCCCATATATGCTATTGCTACCAAAATTGCTACATATGTTAAGGAGAACAGTGGGTAGAAGTGAAAAAATATTTTTTCAAAAAGACTTTGTAGTTTTTGAGAAAATCATTTTTAAATATGCCATCAAATATGTTTTTTAAACTGTAATTTTTATGAGCTTAAAAAACATCTTTTCTTTGCCTTTTTAAAATCCGTTTTGTCAAAAACGACAAGTTTTTTGGGGAAAATTCTTTTTTTTAACTTGTACCCACTATTCTTAACATATACAATTTTTGTGTCAATAGCATATATGGGGGCTTTGCTATTCACTGCTAAAGTCGGCACAAAATTACGTGAAAATTATGTGAAATTTTATGCGAATGACTATACAAAATCAATTGAATTCACAAATCGTAATTACGTATAGGCAGGCCTCTTACTCTTTTAAAAAATATATATACAGTATATATATTTTTTTTGATATGTTTATAAATAAAAGTTTATTTTTATGATTGATAAAGTTTAAGGAGTTTATAAACTATCAGAGCCACGGGCTCTTTTGGGTCTAATTGACTGCCTGTCAGAGAGACCTTCCCCTTTCAACTAAGTTTCCAGTATCCCAGATCTGGAGAAATTGCTATGAGCTGGCGACAATCCATTGACTTGCTGAAGATTCTCCATAGGGAAATACAGTAGTCATAGAATGCAAGGGGAGTCCAACTGGGAATCATTTTCTTTTCCATATCGGATTGATACTGTCCAGCAGGCTATTGCCAAAGGTACTAAAAAGTTCAAATGTTATAAAATAAATGGTTTCAGGACTTCTCTAAATGAAGAAAATCCCAACAAGATAGGGTATTTATTTATTTATTTATTGGGGGGGGCGGCAGAAATGTAATTTAAAGGACAACCGTAACATTGTAGAAAAAAAGTAAGATACCCGTCTAACAGGAGACAAGGCTCTTGGTCCCCTAGAACCTTTCCATTATTGTCTCAGTGTCCCTTTTCGCCCCCTGGACCCTATTCAAATCTCCCATTGGCTGGGTCTTGAGGACTTCCGAAGACGATCGGCTCCGTACTATGCAGGCGCGAGTCCGCAGAGCCCCGAGTACTTCCATGGTCTTTCGAGGAGATCTAAAGGTCTCTTTAACATTAAAGTCAGAGGATGAAATGTGGGCCTGGCTGCTGGAACAAGGGGACACAGAGAGGAAGGGGAAGGCTCTAAGGGGTCCAGAACATTCCCTCCTCTTAGGTGAGTATCTAAATGTATTGTTTTACAACGTCACAGTTGTCCTTTAAACATGGCAAGTTTTTATGTGCATTGCTCACATGTACAAGCAAAGAAGGATCCACAGGCCAGACCAGGTAGATGAAAAAAGCTGACAAATTTTATTTGAAAAATTCCACAAACAGTGCAATAAAAAAGAAGACAGAATAAGCTAACGCGTATCGGGCCTACAATCTGCCCTTAATCATAGCTAAAGTAAATCTGTCTAGAACAGGGCTTATATGCAGGTAGGGGGAAAGAGAGTCCCCACCCACCCACCATATAGCCCAGATCTTAAAGGTGCAATACATCCATATGTACAAAAACATGTTACAAACATACTTAATAACAATAGTATAAAGTTTAAGAAAATGTAAAAAAGTTACCACTACATATATGTAAATACAATATATGAAAAATTGCATATAATAATATATACTATATAAATTATATATACTATATAAAGGGGAAGGAGGGAAAGCCACCATCAGCATGGGAAATAAGATCATAGCAAAAATGTATAAGTACAAATAAAATTTGTCAGCTTTTTTCATCTACCTGGTCTGGCCTGCGGATCCTTCTTTGTTTGTACTCTTGGATTGGCCTGGCTTCCCAGATCCTGCACCGACTAGCTCGAGGTGAGGGGGGTAGAGCGTATATGAACTCTCCAATTTTGCATTGCACACATGGTTTTCTTTTAAATCACTTTCGTGGGTCGCCTCTGTATAATTTCTATGTTAGTATAGAAAATGCTCCCCATTAGAATTCATGCTCTACAGCAGAAAGTATACACAACCGTAACTTTTTTCTTTGATGTTGCTTATATATAGTTGCGTCAGTGACATAACATGCTCTGCAGATATCCAGCTTTGGAGCTGCCAATATTGGAAATGGGCGTTTAAAACTAAAAAATGAAAACAAAAACGGCCTTATGTGGACGTAACGTTTGTTAAGGTTTATTGGGGTCCCATTTATACAGTAGTAAAGACGCAATCTGATAAGAAAGCTGGACACATAAAGCCTTTTACTTTGCAACACACACAGGTCAGGGCATTTGCTTTGGAGCATAAAGAATTTACAGGTCTGGTCCCTTCACAGTATGGCAGCCCATTAACTGCAGCTGTCAGAGACATCTGCCCAGCCTGATTACTGTCAAAACCGAGCAGGAATAACTATTCTATGCGGTTCTTCAATTTTCCTCTCCTCTACAAAAAGTCATAAATGATTCTTTGGTAGGTCGTAAAATCACCCCGCAAAACTATTTCTTCATGTATGTCGAAGGTGATCAGTTTCAAGTGAGGATAGAAATAAAACTCACCTCTTGCCTGTGAGCGAAGACATTTTTGGAGTAATGTTTTGCCTAGAAGCAAGCAGACTGCAGGTTTTCCGAGTAAAGTGAACCTATGGTCATTAAAAATGCATATGCTACAGTTTATGATTTGGCTCATTCTACCCATAATTTGTTACGAACTGCTAGAGGGTAAGAGTAAAAAGAAAAAAAGAAAATAATGGAAAACATGGCATAACTAAGATACTGTACTGTTCATTTCAACAGTACCTAGCACTCTTTTTTTATATAAATTAGTCAAATTAATTAGTAAACTATTAATTAAATTAGTAAAGTATGGTGAATAAACATAAGTTTATTAAATAAATCAATGCTAATATTGTAATTTCTGTATTTTGTGTATTGGTGTATACCATTATCTGTATTATTTTATAGTTACATAGTTATTTGGGTTGAAAAAATAATTATGTAATTATATAACTATGCGTGCTCTTTTCCCATGACAGCCTTGTACTTGTATTACTAGGGCTACCTAACCTGCCCAAAATCACATGATCATGTATCTTGTACAATTTGCCTTGTATAACTTTGTTCTATGTGTATAACCTTGTTATGTCCGTCATCCCTGTAACGTCATTGTATAGATTTATTGTTCGACGATGCGTAATATGTTAGCGCTTTATCCGGGGCGTAACTAGAAATCACAGGGCCCCCTGAAAAAAATTGGATGCCCCCCACCCGGCAGGAGGGGTTGCAGCATGAGGGGAGAGCATGGCCACCTACATCAGCAGGGAGGGGGGCACTTCCCCCCTTCCTCCCATAGGGCTCTCCCCTCAACATCATCGTTCCCCCTCCAGCATCAATCATTGGCAGCAATGGAGGGCAGGAACACATACCTCCATGTGTTCCATCACGGAGGTCCGATTTCTAAGTGCCTCATGTTATTTCCTGATAAACAGGAAGTAGAGTCAGACATTTAGAGAGCAGAACCTCAGACGCGTGGAACACATGGAGGTATGTGCTCCTGCCCACCGCTGCTGCCAATTATTGATGCTGGAAGGGGAGTGCTGAGGGGAGAGCACGAGGTGAGGGAGGGGTGTAGTGGCCCCATCCATGCTAAAACAAAGGTGGCCATGCTCTCCCCTCATGCTGCGACCCCTTCTGGCCCCCAAATTGGCACAAATATAGAAATTGCCATAACTACTACCTGTGGCAATACATTATACATTACATGATGTACTCCACCTACTTTGTACAGCATTACAAAATATGTTGGTGCTACATAAATCTATAATAATAACAATAATAATAATAATAACAGTATAAATACTCATACATAAAATGTGTCATTGGATGTTCCATTTCATCCAGAAGTGGATATTAGCAGAAGAAAATTTTAACCATTTAACCATGGACCCCCACAAACACGTAAGAGTTTAACTGTCTGATGCCAGCATAGGGAGATTATGTTTTCCCTTTGTCTACTTTCATTGCTGCATTAGATGTCACTTTCCTAAAAGCTGTGTCACAGTGCTTTGAGTCAAGCCATTATAAGAGATGGAGGAACTAAAGTATGAGTTGATACTTGTGCACTGCCCTTTATTAACCTCCTTGCCGGTTATCCCGAGCTCAGCTCGGGGTAACCTGCGCAGGAGGATTTCTCAGGCCCCGCTGGGCCGATTTGCACAATTTTTTTCCCTACACGCATAGTACGCGATCGCCGCCGCTCGACGCCGATTCGCCGCGCCGAGCCGCCCCCTCCCGCCCCAGACCCCTGCGCAGCCTGGCCAATCAGTGCCAGGCAGCACTTAGGGGCGGTTCGGGATTCCCTGTGACGTCCCGACGTCCATGACGTTGGTGACGTCATCCCGCCCCGTCGCCATGGCGACCGGGGAAGCTCTGCAGGAAATCCCATTCTCAACGGGATTTCCTGCATACTCTGATCGCCGAAGGCGATCGGAGTGGGTGGGGGGATGCCGCCACTCAGCGGCTATCATGTAGCGAGCCCTGGGCTCGCTACATGATTTAAAAAAAATAAAAATTAAAAAAAAGTGCGGCGCTGCCTCCTTGCCGGATTTTTTAGACCGGCAAGGAGGTTAAACATTCATGACTAATTAATTCTATAGCTCAAGGAAAGCTGCAACAATGTTGAAGGCCAGGAAACAATACTTGAAGCAGGCTTCTTGTAGTGGAGTGCACCATGTCAGAGTTTTGAATCAAGCCCCTTAGGTACCATATACCAGATATACCAGATAATTGTAAAAGTGAAGATTGGTTACCATGTCTATGTGATTACAAACTAGTGACAGAAAGTCATTTGTAGCTGTTTAAAAGAAAAAAGTTCCCTTGTGACACAACCAAACACACATGCGCACACACGCAACACACACAGTAAAGGTAGCCATACATACAGCTATGATGGACAGATTTGATCGAATCTATTTAGAGAGATCTGTTGGCTGCCCATACACTACAGGCCGAATCCTGATCATTTTAATGCTGAAATCTCTCGGGAATCACCTGAGTCTGCCACGTCTGCCACATTTTCGGCTTGTCCTGATATAACTCACCATTACTGCCGCGCACCCGATTGACCCCGAAGGCCAGGTATCCTGCAGCATGTTCTATCGACATGCTTGGCTCGAAATTGGTTGCATCGTCGGTCATGCACTTGGTGGGACCAGTTTTCATTCAAATAGGATGGTCGATAGGCCGCCAAGTTGCTAGAATAGATGTTTGGCCACTTTAAGACTTTTTTTGCACCTACATTGCTGTTTAATAGAAAAATCAGTATTTACACTTTTTTCATGGCTTCCTATCCAGTCCAGAATCAGTTTCAAGATACTGTGTCTGACCTACAATTCTGTCCACAAAACCTGTCCAACCTACATTTCCGATCTTACTCAGAGGTACACAGCCTCTCACTCTGCTCCTCCAATGAACTTCGCCTGACCGCCCCCCGCATCACTCAATCCCATGCATGCCTCCAGGACTTCTTAAGAGCTGCTCCAACACTAGGGAACATCCTACCCCCCCATTAGGGCAGCCCCCTCCTTCAACATCTTCAAGAAGGCCCTCAAAACTCACTTTTTCACTCTGGCCTACCACCTCTCACTGGTGTTCTAAACCCACAGCTAAACTCTGGTCCCCTACCTTTCATGTCCCCACCTCTACCTCTAGATTGTAAGCCTTCGGGCAGGGTCCTCCTGCTTGTGTGTCCTACCTGATCAATCACCTCCATTACGGTGCACCCATGCTATGCATTTGAGTGAACTCAACTTGCCTAGTCACCATGCTCCCCTCCAGTGAACCTTGTACGTATACTGTGCTGCGTGATCTGTTTTTTCTTGTATTTCTGTATTGTCTTAGTGCTGTATGTCACCCCTAAATATTGTCTGTAATTTTAACTAATGTCCTGCGCTGCGTAATATGTTGGCGCTTTATAAATACAATAAATGTCTGCTAGAATCTGCTGATTCTACACCTTCTTATCTTTCATTGTACAACCCAGCACAACATGAACAAAGTGGGATGTGGTTCAGATCCACCGAAATGCAGTTCCTAAGATTGTAAAGGCTTTTTTTCAATCTTCGCTGTTTCTGTAAAGCTTCTGTTTCCATTCCATGGTTTACAGTAGCCTCTGCAGACTTATACATAAACTTTTCTGTCATAATGATGCTGTTTTCATGTTCCTAGGGGAGGTCAGTGGAAGTGTAGTTGCTTTTTATTCAGCTACAGGTGCATCATATCAGATGTCTTGTGAAAAGATGCAGTGATATCTAAAATGTTTCTATGTAAGTATTATGGAAATTTCAGGAACTATACAAGCCTATAATTTTTGAAATTTAATTATGGTATAGAATTTAAAGCACACACTTCAAAAAAAGGAACTTTAATGCAGCTTTGTACTTCTTCCCAATCAGTAGCTGATACCCCCTTTCCTCAAGAAATCTTTGCCTTTTCTTTAATAGTTCATAAGGGACATCTGTATGGCTGATATTGTATTAAAACTCTTCCCACAGTGTGATGTCAGGACTATGGCCCTGACAGTTTCCTGTCTGTAAACCTCATTGCATTGTGGGAAATAGCTGTTTCCAACTGCCAAACAAGCATTATGTCCCGCAGTGCATATATATATATAAATAGGAAACAACCTTTGAGCCTATCACATTGCTAGCTTTATATCAGTGTTATCACATTGTTGTTTATGGATAGTTGGTGGACCTAAGCTCGTTACAATAACGGGCTCTAAGCCACTCTAAGAACCCCCCTCCCGACCATCACCGGAAAAAATGACAAAAAACAAAACTCGCGAAATTGGAAATTCGAACTCAGAAATCTGATTTCTATAGAAATACTGCACTACCACAACTCGGTAATTTTAGCCCAATCACAGAACTCTGAAGCATTGAACCAATCAAAAAAATGCAGAGTCAACTTGGAAGTACTTGGCCAATCAGAGAATGCAAAAAATGACCCCAAAAAAAACTACTCGGAAATCAGAACTTGGAAATTGGAAACTGATTGGAAATCCGTAAATTGGTTATCAGCATTGGCGGAAATTGGAATTTCTGCATATCGAAAATCAACATTTCTGACCATCCCTTGTTGTAACAATCTGTGCATGCAGATCATTGAAGTGATTGCTCAGAAACAGAAGATCCCTTTGTAGGAAATACTGAGGTCCAGATAATGGATTTTAAAGGGATACTGTAGGGGGGTCGGGGGAAAATGAGTTGAACTTACCCAGGGCTTCTAATGGTCCCCCGCAGACATCCTGTGCCCGTGCAGCTTCTCCCCAATGTTCCGGCCCCGCCTCTGGTTCACCTCTGGAATTTCAGACTTTAAAGTCTGAAAACCACTGCACCTGCATTGCTGTGTCCTTGCTCCCCCTGATGTCACTAGGAGCATACGCTGCAGGCACAGACCATACTGGGCCTGCGCAGTATGCTCCTGGTGACATCAGCGGGAGTGAGGACACGGCAATTCAGGCACAGTGGTTTTCAGACTTTAAAGTCTGAAATTCCAGAAGTGAACAGGAGGCGGGGCCGGAGCATTGGTGAGTGGCTGCGCAGGCACAGGATGTCTGTGGGGGACCATTAGTAGCCCCAGGTAACTTCAACTCATTTTCCCCCGACCCCCCTACAGTATCCCTTTAAAGTGAATAATAGTGTTTATTTACTGTCAGGCGTTTTTATACGATATGGACATATAAACTATAACCGGATGTATAAAATCAAAAGCTAAGGCCTCCTACAAAAATAATGGGAGGGGTCTTACTATATTAAACACCCAACCTTAAGTTCTTATAGCGAGTTTCTCAAGCTACTGGTACAAAGAATAAAAAGTCAGGACAACTATTTAAACAAACAAACACAGAGCATTTATATCACGCTTTTCTCCTGGCGGACTCAAAGCGCCAGAGCTGCAGCCACTAGGACGCGCTCTATAGGCAGTAGCAGTGTTAGGGAGACTTGCCAAAGATCTCCTACTGAATAAGGGCTGACTTACTGAACAGGCAGAGCCGAGATTCGAACCCAGGTCTCCTGTGTCAGAGCAGAGGCAGAGCCCTTAACCATTACACTATCCAGCCACTTACTTACTTTTAAAATAATTATTTTATTAAATATACAAAAGTTAACAGAGGCGCCAAAAGGATAAAAGGGGTTTTAAAGGAGCTTAAAAGCCAAAACTTGGTAATTAGAGGAGGCAGTGGTGGACTTACCCCCTCCAAGCAGACACAACACGACTGTACATTCAGTCTATTTAATAACGAACTCTAGATAAAACAAAGCAACGCGTTTCACGGGTCAGCGCCCGCTTCCTCAGGCAATAGAAAAAGGAGTTACAGCATCTAGCAAAACAAACGACACTCAGCGCCTCTGCCTGGGGCGCTGAGTGTCGTTTGTCGTTTGTTTTGCTAGATGCTGTAACTCCTTTTTCTATTGCCAGACTGAATGTACAGTCGTGTTGTGTCTGCTTGGAGGGGGTAAGTCCACCACTGCCTCCTCTAATTACCAAGTTTTGGCTTTTAAGCTCCTTTAAAACCCCTTTTATCCTTTTGGCGCCTCTGTTCTGTCTTATATAATATTGTATCCACCCTTGGTGGAGGGTTGCGACCCTTTCTACTATCTACAGAGAGCGACTTCTTATTCCTGAGTGGGGTCAGGATAATCTCCCCACCTGCCTTTACAGTGGTTGCCTATTGGTGACCCATGTTTGTGAGTATAACAACTATTACTCTTTGTCATTACCCCCTTTGTCAATACATACTACACTATTGGGGCTCTTGGTGTTCCTCTGTTTATCTCGTTTGTACTAGCAGTGACACCATTCCACCAGGTGTCAGCTGCAACCAGGACTCCCGCTCCTCAGAGAGTCCGGCCTGTTAGCAGCCAGTGGTCTCTTCCTCTGGCTGCAGTACAGTTTACCATCTGATATTATTATCCCTGGTTACCAGGTCCTCACTATCAAGGAGATAGTTTCTGCACTGCCCAGGGCCACCTGCCCCTCATGTGGCTCTTGGCCGAGCCGTTTACATCTCCTGCTCCTCGGGAGATAGCCTACAGTTCATCAAACACTTTTACTCATTAGGTGTCCAGAGGTTAGTCATACTTGTATTATTGGTGATTCTGCAGATCATCCATAATCAAGTATACATCTGTATTGTTGATGATTCTGCAGATCATCAACAATCAGATTCTCTCTGTGTGCTGACACCAATCATTACAGTCATTCAGGGTATTCTATACAACTTAGTTGGCTTTGATATAATTAAAAATGTAAAAATACCAATAATATGGAATAAGGAATCTTGCCAGGCCTGCACTGCTAACCAGATCTGGGAGTGGTCTCAAGACTGGTAGGGCATGAGAATCTGGGATCCCTTCTTTCCGTTTAGAGAATGAGAGTGTTTTTTAGAGAGTGTGTCCTTTCTTTCCAGAGTGTGTGTCCCGAGTGCCCAATGCACTCATAATTTATACCCCTCTAACTAACTTATAACTCAGCTCCCAGATTACTTAACCCAATCAAGAATTGAAAGGCGTGACTAAAGGTGAAAATTAACTAGCCCATTTGAATATCAACTTAATATTAATCATGTGAATTTATTTCTGGATGTGTAATTTTCCAGCAGGGGGCACACTCGTACTGTGTTCTGATAGTATATAAAAACCTTTAAACTTTGAACTCTTCCTAATCTAAAGAGCATATTATTTGTTTGACAATTCATTTCTTTTAATTTCTCCCAATACTTGTGACTACACAAAGTAGATGAAATTGTCATCTCATAAGCTTTTACAAATTTAGCTAGAATTTTCCAAGGTTTGGTCAACTCATGGTTTCAGTTCAGTAAATTATGGTTCTTGGGTGTGTGGCCTAGGAGTTAAACATTACAACTAAATCATATATGCAAATTCTGTAGAAAACCTTAAAATGATATTCTACATTTGGTATTGAGTATATATTCTTAATATTATACATTTAACTATATAAAATACAAACACAATGTGTATTCTTACGTATGTGAGACGTTCTATGAATAATAACTATAGATATGTATAGACTTCTAAATAAGATGAGATGCATATAAAATATACCTTATGCCTCAATCCTAATATATTTTAACCTCAAGCTGTTCTTTGGGCTTGTAGTAAATACAGACATGGCTTTAAGACCTGTCCAAAGCTAAAAGGTGTACAAATACTTGAATCAACAGCCTGGTAGACTCTTAGGGCCATATCCTATTCAAGGTGATAAGTAGCTTGCAGATGCGAGCTACTTATCACCTTGCCATTGCGCGAGGATTATCGGCAAATCCTATTGCCCATATCCTTCGCGCGATGGCCGATCGTTAGGGAGCATTACTCAGGCGAAAGCCTGAGCGATGCTCCCTTTCACCGAGCGATGGGGAGTGAGGTTTATGCTGTGGTGCTGTCCATCAGCACCATGGCCTCACTCCCCACACATGCGCACTCGCCCGCCGAACATCGCCGCCATCTTCCGCCGCAGCATCTGGGGGTCTCCTTTAATAAGGAGACCCCAAGAGCTCCCCGTCGGGTCGCCGCACACTTTAGAAGCCCGCACGCAGCTCTGCTAATGCTCCTCTGTCATTATAAATACCTCCGCCGATCACCCGACGCGTCTCGCCGCAAAATCCGTCACATAATTACAGTGTATCTAACACTGTAATTACTGTCTGCATAGGAACCCGGGCAAAGCATCTTTGAATCTGCAGTCGGGGCTCCCAATTGGTCTGCTGCCTGAACCAATAAAATGGCTCACACAGCAGACCAATGGGGAGCCCGGCTGCAGATTCAAAGATGCTTTGCCCGGGCTCCTATGCGGACAGTAATTACAGTGTTATACACTGTAATTACGTGACGGATTTTGCGGCGAGAGGCGTCGGGTGATCGGCGGAGGTATTTATAATGACAGGGGAGCCTTAGCAGAGCTGCGTGGGGGCTTCTAAAGTGTGCGGCGACCCGACGGGGAGCTCTGGGGGTCTCCTTATTAAAAGAGACCCCCAGATGCTGCGGTGGCAACGTGCGTTAGCTGGTTTAGACCTGCTTTTTGCAGGTCTAAGCTAACGCTCATGTCTGCCGGGAAGCATCGCTTCCCGGAGACATGATAAGGGTAATTGGATTCCGTGTTAAGAACTCGCTGGGCGATTATATCGCCCAAGCGAGTTCATTTCCGCCTGGGGGGGTCTAAAGTTTAGTAAGATTAGGCGATTCCCCCATCGCCTAAGTTAAGAACTCGCCAGTGCTTGGCGCTGTCGAGTTCAGCAATAGAATGTGGCCCTTAGTGTTTTCTTGAAGATTAACAATATTCACGTATACCTGGATCAGCATTTTGTCAGCAGTCTGTCATTAAACCATGTTCTCTGAATGTCACTACTCAGCTTAAAATTTATAAAAGTAAAATAAAAGATCTATTTCTTGCAATCCATATGATAAACCAAACATGCATGCATATATAATATAAATCAGGATACACTTGCTAATATCTATAATAAACCATACAATCCTATAAGGTCATATTTTTTAAGGACATGAATTATGTTTTTATTCAATCAATAAATCTTTATTAATTCTTGATATCTGAAAACCTGACATTACTAGTGATCAATACATATGAAAAACACAGGCTAACACTCTGTGCACCACAGATCCCAGAATGACAAGCTTAACTAACTGTATCAAATACTGTATATGCCAAGGCAAATGTACAAGCACAGATTCACATATGTACAGGCTGGTTCAGACGGACGTCTGCGTGGCGTCGCGTCTGGGGACGTTGCGGCGGCTGCGTGGTCAGGCTTTCAGTAGCCTTCAGTCGCGTCGTGATGCGGTCGCGTTTTTTTCTCCCCCTAGGGGAACATTAGCCGTCGCGGTTGGCCGCTCCCTGGAAGCAACATGTCGCTTCCAGGGGCAGCCTGAACGCTCGCGAAAATCGGGACCCGAACGCCGCGTTTGGGTAAAAGCGCGCAAAAGCTCAGTGTAAACGCTCCCATTCACTTGAATGGGAGCGTTTACCGCGACGTTTCGAACGCTTGCGGTAAACGCTCCGCAAGCGTCCGTCTGAACCAGCCCTCCTGCACATACACAGATTTACATAGATATATGTACAGAAATGTAATCACACAAAGACAGGCAAGAATGGTTAGACAAGCAAAGGATCAAAACCAAGAAGTCAAATAATACAAACAGCAAGCAAAGAGTAGTTAGAACAGGGAATGGGTCAATACCAGGGAATCTGATAATAAGGAGCAGGATACAGGAACGAATGACCAGACACACACAGATTTCAGGAGAAATGATCTGGCAGATAACTAATGGCAGGCCTTAAATAGGCTGACTGATGGTCATGTAACCATTCACAATGTTCAGAGATTTTCACCTGCAGGTGGGCTGAAGAACTGCATAGTTCACAACTTGAAAAGGTACTGTACATCTGCTGGTGGACAGTAGAAGTCCATACAAAAGTCCATAAGTGCTGCCACCAGCAGGAAATCTGAAGGTACAATTTTCAACATGCTTAGATATACATACTCCACTATGATCCCCCACCGCATGCTCCTGTGCGTGTGTGTTCCCAAAGCTGATCAAAGTGCCTGGAACGAATGATCGCCGACATCAGCGAGATGCCAGTGGTCACTCATAAAATGAAAGTAAAAACACATACATATCACATCTTGTGTACTATTCACAATACATAGGAATAAAGTGTGGGGACATCTTGTGGACACAAAGAAAAATTACACATAAATACATAAAAAATAAATATCATATAGTTATTAACCCCTTTCACTCTCTTATTGTTACCAAAATGAAACACTTGTAAGAAAAAAAAAATAAAGGGACAACTTTTTTTAAAAAATTACATAAATAGTTAACCAAAGGCAACCCCGTTTTTTATGGGCGGGTCAGGTGGGTGACCGCCCTGAGCGCTGTGAGGGGGGCAGTGATGAAGCGGGGAACCACGTCCTCACAGGGAGCCACCCGCGTAGAGGGGAGCCCGACTTCTCCCTCCCTTTATCCAGGGCTCCCCTCCGTGCTACCCCCTCTTTGCAGAGTAAGCGCAGGGAAGCCTCATATGCGCAACGCACCTCCCTTCCCACTCCAATCGCCGTCCTCCATCTGCATAGCCATTTATACATGCTCTACTTCCTGTTAAATGACATCCGAGGTAAAAAATTAACTGAAGATATGAACAATTGTATCTGTCCTCTTTCTCCTAAAAATGACTTTTTTTAAGATATCCCACAGTTTTACTTTATATTTAAATCTAGTTTTTACGTTTTTTACTGTTTCATTGTCTCTGCTCAATGGCAAATACATTGAAATATGCCAGGGCTTAAATCTATAACATTTTGACCCTTTGTATCTCTTTTCTGCTCTCAGAAGTCATTTTCTGACAGGAAAGTGTTTTATGGTTGTAATTCCTTATCAGTGAGGGGAGAGCTATGCTATAGTCTGACCCAGTCCTGACCCAGACAGAAATTGTCACTTTTATACCTGATGTTTAACTCTTTCAGGTAGAGAAAGAAAAAATGGAACACGGCCTAGTCACTTCTGTGCTTGGCACTGTACATACACATGTTCTCATTATGTCACATGTCACCTCAGTTGTCCTTTAAGCAGGAAGTAGAGTGTGTATAAGTGGCTATGCAGGAAATCAACGGCAAGTGAGTGGCGACTGGGGCGGGAAGGGAGGTGAGTTGCTGATATGATGCTTCCTGCTGCGCTTACTCTGAAAAGAGGGGGGAGCATGGAGAGGAGCCCCAGTGAGAGGTAGGGAGGGAGAATTCGGGCTCCCCTCCATGCTTCTCAGTGTGGCAGCGGCTCCCCCCTCCACCACCTATACAGAGGAAGCGCCTATACCTAGCTAACCTATACTCACTGCACTTATACCTAGCTACCTATACTGAAGGCACCTATACCTAGCTACCTATACTGAAGGCACCTATACCTAGCTACCTATACTGAAGGCACCTATACTTAGCTAACCTATGCTGGCTGTAACTATACCTAGTTACTGATACTAAAGACACCCATACCTAGCTACCTATACTGAAGGCACCTATACCAACCTATCTATACTGAAGGCACCTATACCTAGCTACCTAAGCTGAAGATACCTATACCTAGCTACCTATACTTAAGGCACCTATACCTAGCTACCTAAACTGAAGGCACCTATACCAAGCTACCTATACTGAAGGCACCTATACCTAGCTACCTGTACTGTCGGCACCTATACTTAGCTAACCTATACTAGTAGCACCTATAGCTAGCTATCCATACTGGGGGCACCTACAGCTGGCTTCCTGTACTGGGGACACCTTTGCCTGGCTACCTATACTGGGTGCACCCATACCTGACTACCTATATTGGGGGCGTAGTGTGGGCTGCAATTTTTACACCCTCGCCCTGGGTGCAATTTAGTCTAGAAACTGCCATGACCAAAGGGACTCAACTTTTTTATATGTATGTTGTGAGGTATATTACTGTTATTTTGAAAATAAGGGCTTGTAATTAGTGACATAGTATAAACAAACGCAAAGCGGAAAAAAAATCTTCTTTATTTCTGAATAAACTGTTGTCCTCATACATTGTACAAGTGCCATAATTTAAATGTTGTAATAACCAGGACAAATGGGCAAATAAAATGTGTGGGTTTTATTTACAGTAGCATTGTTTATTTTAAAACTATAGGGGTTGAAAATGGATCAAAAGTTTATTTATTTTTCATTTTCCCCTTATTTTTCAAGTTAAAATGCATAGAAAATTCTCCCCCCCCCCCCCCCCCAAAGAATCACCAAAAAAATCAATTTGTGGTGAAAAAAAAGAATGTATAGATCATTTAGGTTTGATAAGTAGTGATAAAGTTACTGGATAATGAATGGGAGGAACACTAAAATGTGAGAATTGTTCTGGTCCATAAAGGGGACAACCTGTCAAGTAGTTAAAGGAACGTTTAGTGGCATGTGAAATGATAAGATAGACATGTGTATTTACAGGGGCAAGCATACATATAAATATGCTGTGTTCCTTTTCTACTTTCTCTGTCTAAAATAATTAATATTCAACTATGCAAGAGACAGTTTCTGTGTAGTAGGGAATAGGGATCCAGTCAGACTATAGCATCACTTTCTGATAAGGAATTAATGTTCTGAAACACTTTCCTAGCACAGAACCGGGCTTCTGAGAGTAGGGGATACGTAAAAAAGGTCAATAGTTCATATATTTTAGGTTTCAGTGACAGGGCACAGACTGTGTCATTGAGCAGAGACAAAACAATAAATCTACTTTTTAAGTTTTTAAACATATCATAAAACTGGGGATATCTAAAAGTCTTTTTCGGAGCAGGATGATAGTTACAATTGTTTATCACATCAGTTAATGTTCACTTAAAGTGGACCTGAACTCTTGCACAGAACAGAAGGAAAACACATAGAAATGCTGCCTGTATGAGGTTAGAGACTTTAGTCTGTCTAAATCACCCTCATCTGTCTAAATCACCCTCATCCTCCCATTTAAACAGGCCATAAAATAAAATATTTGCTACAATTGTTAAACCAGAATTAGGTAAGACATTGCCATAAAGTTCATTATACTTTGTAGTAGACCTGCTTTTTAAGTAGAAGCTTTCCTCTAAGTTTGAGACATCTTACTAATAATTCAAAACACTTACACTTTGTAACAGATTTCGGAAAAGCCGCTGCGCGGACTGGCAGCGAGGCGGCTGGTTCCGCGTCCGGCTCGGCGGTTTGCACGCGGCAGCGTGCGTCTGATGTGGCTGGGCCTGTTAGTGCACACAGATTGAGGAATACGTGCGCGCGCGCTGAGAGGCAGAACCTTTATGACAAACGAGGAGGGATCAGCTGACCAGGTTAGTCAGCTGATCTCAGAGCGGGCGGCTATTGGTTGATCAGCGCTGGGTGGCGCCAGGGAGCGCCGCTCTATATATAGTTATTGCTGGTCAGTCTCAAGTTGTCTGCCATTGCGAACACTTACGTAAAAGCACTCAGACCATAGTCAGATCCCACAGTGTGTTAGAACCAGGAGGACCTGGGAATTCACACTGAGCCAGATTACTTCTGTGTTACTATTGTGTTATACTTCAGACTAGTTCCAGGGTGTTGAGACCACGGACCTCACACCCAAGACTAGGGATGCTGTGTTACCAGTGTATTATACTTCAGACTAGTTCCAGGGTGTTGAGACCACGGACCTCACACCCAAGACTAGGCTTTGTTTGACATCTGTTATGACCTATTGCTTTCCTGACTATCCTTCTGCTTTCTGATTCGGTACCTACGCATATCTGATTACCTGTTGCCAACCCTGCCTGTTCCTGGTTACCGAATCAGCCTTCTGTCTCTGTACTTTATCTGCCCGTGTGTTGCCAACCTAGCCTGCCCGACCTTGCGAGATATTCCTCTCCATTGAGAGATTAGTCTCCAGTCCTGCTTGTGACACCCACCTTCTAGGTGTCACTTAGCCTCAGGGCCTTCTTGCTATTCAGCCTGGGGCTCCACCCCTTTGGAAGTCTCAGGCTGTTGGAAGGTCTTCACACTTCCCAGAGGGAGGTAATTCTCATACTGCCAAGGACCACCTGCTCCTCGGGTGGCCCCACTCAAAGTCATTACTGTTGCACCAAACACTCACACTATGTAGGTGTCCAGAGGTTAGACATATCTGTATTATTGGTGATTCTGCAGGTCATCAATAATCAGGTATACATCGGTATTCTTGGTGATTCTGCAGATCACCAATAATCAGATTCTCTCTGTGTGCTGACACCAATCGTTACACACTTCTTTATTAGCTGACATAAAGTAAAACATTCATACCATACCCAGTAAACATGGAATATTAACAAAACACTGTAAAATATACAGATTAAATTTGTGGAATTCAATACAACAAGATTTACTGCTATTTACTTTGCTACACACCACTGTAAATAATACTGCTCTAGCCTAAATCAATTATATACAAAAATAAGAAAATTACTCTGTTCGGGGTTTCCAGAAAGATGTTTATACAGTACTTGTAAAAATTGTCTATTAAATTATTTGTTTTCTGTTAAGGTTTGTATTGTCATTTTTGTGATATACTGTACTTGTAAACAATACAGTATTAAAGCGCTTTGCTTTAAAAAGTATTTTTATTACATGTGATCATTTTTTAGTAGAGTAACTGAAATCAAAGAAAAGACATTGCTTTTCAATCACTACAATATATATATATTTTTTTACAACAAATTCAAACTGATCCCAGGCATCTAAACATTTTCCAAGAACATTAAAATGTATTCTGAAACAATGGTGAAACGAATAATCATCTACATTGTCCATAGCAGGGAATAATAAACTGACACATAAACAATGAAAAGATTAAAAAAAAGCTACACGCAAACAATTTCGACTTTCTGAATTTTTAAGATATTAAGAAATAGGGTCATAATACTGTAGATCACATGATCTAAATGAAAAAGAAAAAAATGTTTTTGCAATAGATGAAAAACAATGGTATGCCGAGATGAAGTTTAGACATTTCAAAACAATGCAAAGTTTATTTGACGCTTATTAATTTTTCATATTATGAGATTTAATTTTAGTACACAATTACATGTATGAATTTTGAGAAATATCATCAAATGTGCAAAAAAAAAAATGTAAATTGTGTAACTGTAAATACTAATAGATGCTAGCTTACAGATCCAAGAGGCCTCTATCTAATGTAAAATCTATTTCTTAAAGCCCCATCTACACGATACAATTTTTTGTGCGACTCCATCGGATCAAAATCGATTGATCAATTAAATCCAACATATGCGATCGGGATTCGATTAGATAGCGTGGTCGAATGACATTGCAAAACAATGGCAAATCATTCACACTACCAATATAATCGAATCCCGATCTGACATGTCGGATTTAATCGATCAATCAAATTTGATCCGATCGCACAAAAAATTGTATCTTTCAGATTGGGCTTTAAAAGACAGCAATCAAAGTCCCCATTCTCTTGTGTCAGCACAATTAAATTACTGGAGATCTTTAATCTCCTTGGAAGTAACCCCAAGTCAGCCTCAGAGTAAAAGAAAAAAGTAGCTTAGAGCTGTAATCCCAGGTAGATGAGTCTGTGCAGGGGCTGCTGCAGATCTCTTTACAGTATATCTTTTTCCTGCTTTTAACCTCCCTGGCGTTATGATTATTTCCAGTTTTAAGGTCTAAAAGCCATAACATTTTGTTCACAAGTTTTTAGACCCTAAAAACAAGAAGAAAAACATACTACAGAGAGGTCTGCAGCAGCTCCTGCATAAAACTCACTCAGGCACGGGATTACCCCTTGTTCTGTGGCTTTCCGACCCGAGCCTGACTCGGAAGCCTGAGCCGGGCTTACCCGAGCCTGAGCCGGATAACCACTAAGGAGGTTAAGGTCTAAAAGCACATGAAAAAATTGTACCACTGTTATACCCTAAAATCTGGAAAGAATCATACCACCAGGCAGGTTAATTATAGCAAGTATATATTATTATCAGTGTTTCTGGAATATGCATCAGTTTAGTTTAATGGCTGTTTGGCCACATACATAGAAATGTTCTGGTAGATCCTAAATCTGAACATCAGTAAAGTGAATGGAGAAAAAGTTTGGTGTTTGTCTTGGTCCCTGTCTGTCTGCTCCTATCACGTGCATGCATGCATGTGGACACATGCGTGTGCAACCCCCGCCCCACCCACCCATTCCCCACGATGGTGCACAGGTTGGGGAATAGGAACATATGTTGCTAAACCCATTCTAAGTGTTTAAAGTTGAAATGATTGCTGTTGCAATGAGCAACAGTAATCATTCCATTGTAAAACTGTAATTTCCTGTTGGCTGGAATACATTGTGTGGAGCCATCTAGTGGCCAAAAAGAATATTACGATAAAACAAAACAATTTAAATGTACATTTCCTATCACCATAACAATCCCATTAATTCATTATACCCCCTCCCTGCCCCATATAATAGAATAGTAAAAAAAACCTTAAGTGATGGAATTTAAAAGAAAATACATCAATTGTTACTTTAGGGACTTAGCTTTTAAAATATGTATGCTATGGGGTGTATTACTGTTATTTTTGCAGGTAAGGGCTTACATTATTGTTAGAGTACTCAAAATCACATAATGGAGAAAAACACCTTTATTTCCAAATAGAATATTGTCGCCATACTTTATACTAGGAACATCATTTAAATGATGAAAAATGAGCAAATAAAATGTGTGGAGTTTAACTACAGTAGCATGTTTTATTTTAAAACTATATCAGCTGAAAACTGAGAAATAATGATTTTTTTTCCTCTTCTTATTCACCTTAAAGTTTAAAATGCATATAAAATAAAATAATTCTGATCACAAAGTACTACCCACAGAAAGCCGAACTTGTGGCAAGAAAAAAACAATGAATAGATCTTTTTAGTGTAATAAGTAGTGATAACGTTATCTCCAAATGAATGGACACAGCACTGAAATGTGGAAATTGCTCTGGTGGCACAGTCACCGCACGTTAAGCGCAACAGCGACAAAGCGTACCAACCCTAACTAACTATTGAACACAGAACAAAGAGACAAACAGATGGCGAGAACGCTTTGCTAATCTGTTGCCTAACACCAGACAACAGCAAGCGTTCACACCAGACAAAAGCTCTGGCCCACACTCCAGGAACATAGGTCAGAAGGATCCACCGCCTCTACCACTAGGGCAAATGCGATCCAGACAGAAAGACAGATGGAGCAACCAGTAGCAACCGCTGCTCTGGCTTACACTCCAAGACAGAGTACAGAAGGATCCACCGCCTCTACCGCTAGGGCGAATGCGATCCAAACAGACAGACAGATGGAGCAACCAGTAGCAACTGCTGCTCTGGCTTACACTGCAAGACAGAGTACGGAAGGATCCACCACCTCTACCGCTAGGGCGAATGCGATCCAAACAGACAGAGCGATTCACTATCAGCCGCCGTTGGAGAAAGTGCAATCGCAACAGATAAGACAAGACAGAACTAGGCAATACAGATAATAAACAACCTGACTGCACTAGAAGGAATGCTAAGTGCACTCCCAAGGAAAAAATACTCTAAGACAATATTTAGCAAACAATTAGCAGAGGTGCTGAAACTCAAGGTAAGTCCAGCAGAACCAAACCTTTATGACCAGCAGGGAATTCTGGGAGGAAATGGCATTTATACTGCAAGCCTTCAAGAGAGGCAGCGCTATCAATAACCAGATAAGTGAATGCAAATCCCTCACCAGAACAGCAAGTCTGAAACTTGCAGAGTGAAAACAGGTCTCCTTTCCAGGGACCTGCAGCATACAGACCTGAAAAATGGTCAAAAAGCTGCCTGCCTGTGCAGACAGCAGAGCAGATCATTACAGGTTGTTCTGGACCTGGATAGCAATAAATCTGGATAAATCCAAATATCCGAATTCGAATCCGAAATCTGAGTCAATCCGGATTTCCGGAAATCCGGTATCCAAACTTAAATCCGGAACTGGCCTTTAAATTGCTTCCAAAACGTCTCTTATAGTAAATGATGCATGAAACATCATGTTATTTTTAAAGAAAAACAGCAATTGTTTATGTGGGGAGGTATAATAAATAAAAAATGGCTGTAAATTAACATCAGGAGTCCATTGTCACATGGACCCGCTCACCCACCGCATGATCCAGCCAACGTTCCATGTTGGCCTTTACAAACTGTTGCAGTGCTGGGATGGTCGTGCGTAAGAAGTAGTGCCAGCTGGGGATTGGCCACGCTTTAAACTTAATATGAAAAAGAATCTCCTATGAGAAAACTTAGGAGAAAAAGTGAATTGAATAAGGGCCTAAGCCGATTACATTAATGGGTGCTAGAACAGTTGTGCAGAAATATTTGCAGGGAAAGTCTTTCTTCCAGGTCAAGGGACATGGACCTCCTTCCTTTTGTATCCCAGTATGCTTATTTTTAAAATTGCATAGTTAACGTTGCAGCATATCTAGGTCCGCGCGACGTGCGCAGTCATACAGTGCGACAGTACTGTGTGCATGCGTGGGTCTGTGTTCGCATCGATGTAAACTACACATGAAGTAGTTTGCATAGTTTACATATCTATGTGTGGCTGAGGATTTGAACAATAGAAATGGACGCAGTAAGAGAATGCATCGACTCTTCCAATCTATCAGGTAAGACATCATTATCTTCATGGAAAAAAAAAAAGATCTTTTCTTAAAGTGGACCTGAACTCTTGCTTAGGACAAAAGAGAAACAGAGGGAAATGCACCCTGTATGTATTTAGAGATTTTGGCCTGCCTAATTTCTCCTCATTCATCACAAGTTGTAATTTGATCTCTCCCCTGTGTCAGCTGGCTGGTATTGCAGATAAGCTCATTTGAAAGCACATGATGTTAACAATATGTCTGCTGCCATGAAAGCAGGAAGTAGACACACTACAGATTTATTTTAGGACTTGTATCAACTGTAACAAAGAAATGTTTTTCTTTAAAGGTTATCATGCTGTTGCATATCTTTTAGAACAGAGAGGAAGTTCTGAGTTCAGGTCCGCTTTAAAGTAAGAAAATACAAAGGGCTAATTACATTTCTAAAATGAATAGTAAAATTGTTGATACCTGTTCTTTTTTTATTATTATTAAATTGCAAACCTTACAACTAAAGGCTCATACACACATCAGACTATAGTCTTTGGAAGATGAAAGATCACAGACCAATCTTACTACCCTTCATGTAGTATGAGAGCCATACTCTACACAGTCTTTTCTATGGAGCTGAACTCCCCATCAGACAGAAATCTTTGCAAGATGCTGCACACACAGATGCTGTACAGACACAAAATATCAGTATCTGCAAAAGATCTGTTCCTGCCAAAGATCCGTTCCTGCAAATTGCATTCATAGTCTATGAGATCTGCAGATCATCATACACACCTTGTTTAACTGACATTCATCTGCAGATCATACAATCATCTGCAGATCTGAAAATCCATCCTGGTGGATCTGATCTGCAGATGAATGTCTGTTAAACAAGGTGTGTATGATGATCTGCAGATATCATGGACTATGAATGCAATTTGCAGTAATGGATCTTTTGCAGAAACTGATCTTTTGAATGTCTACAGCATCTTTGTGTGCAGCATCTTGCAAAGATTTCTATCTGATGGGGAGTTCAGCTCCATAGAATAGACTGTGTAGGTATGGCTCTTATACTACATGGAATGGGGTGAAATTGGTCTGTGATCTTTCATTTTCCAAAGACTATGGTCTGATGTGTGTATGAGCCTTTATGGCCCATACTCACGGGCTACAAATGTCGCCCGTGAGTATGGGCCATTGAACGGGCGCGGACCCCGAACTGTCGCCCGTCGCTGTTGTCACCAGGCGATTGAAATGTTCAATCGCCTGGCAACAGTCGCAGCCGCAACTCCGCTGCAGCTGTCGCTAGTCCGCGTGAGGTATGCAGAGCTTCCGGCGGGGGGAGGAGGAACGTCGGCGACAGCTTCCGTCGAGCCGCTGGTCCCTCTTCCGCGTGTGTACGCGGAGGGACCTGGTGAGGAGCTGTCGCCGGCCTGTCGCCCGCACGCTCACGTGTGCTGGCGACAGGCCACTTTTGCTGCCCGTGAGTATGGGCCATTAGACTATACTGTTTCATCTGAGCCCAGCAAGTAAATTGAATAAAATGGTTCTTTGACTTCAAATAACCTAAATTGGTATTAATATCTAAAAAGTGTTTCGATCAAAACGAATGCTTTTTGAAAATAAACTGCACAAGTGAGATTGAGAGTTATTCTCTGACTTTTCAGAATAAAGGATTGTGTGTTGATAAAAGAAGCTAATCTGAATATCTCAAGAATAAGACTGTAATGCCTCTTGTAATAATGTTTTCTTTCTTCAGCGCAGAAGGGATTTAAAGGTAATCAAACGTCAAAGAAATGAGGCCACGGGTGGGGAAAGATTTATCTCCATATCCCTTACCTGTTTTATCCACGCTTACATATTTTGGCTGGGAAACTACTGGCAGAGCGGAAATGATATATTGGTAGTACAAATATGCACAATGCTAGCTTTTCCAAATGAATGTAATCTCATCTGTTATATTCCCAAGACAATCTCTAAAATGGTGATCCTACCCTTTGCATAAAATATGCTGCATTGTAAAACTGGTGTCTAGTATTAAAAAATGAACTACGCAATCCTTTGCAATAAAATTTAAAGTGTACCTAAGGCAAACCTTGCATACAAAAACGCATACTTACCTAAGAAGCAACCTAAGAAGGAAACCTCTAGATTCTATAGTAGCTTCTCACAGTGTCCCCTATTGCTGCTCATGGAACCCCACAGATTTCTGACACGGGCTTAATGATAATATGATTGGGTCGCGCTCCTCTCCACTTAACGACCGCCTAACACCGTTTGGCATCAGCGGGTCGTTAGTGGTATAGCATGGAAACGGGCGCTCGATCGAGCGGCCTTTCCATGCCAGTTCACGGAGGCTGCCTCCGTGAACAGTGTGCGAGCCGCCGATCGTGGCTCGCACGCATAATGTAAACACGTGGGGAAGAAATCCCCGCTGTTTACATCAATACAGCGCTGCTGCGCAGCAGCACCGTGGCGAAGATCGGCGATCCCCGGCCTCTGATTGGCCGGGGAATGCCGGCATCTGATAGGCAGAAGCCTATCCTATCAGGCGCAGGACGGATATCCGTCCTGCGCCGCTCAGAGGGGAAGGGAGAGGGAGGGAATGGGTGAGAGGGCGGAGAACGCTGCAGAGGGGGGCTTTGAAGATCCCCCCGCTAAGCAAATGCAGCCGGCGGCGATCAGACCCCCCCAGCAGGACATCCCCGTAGTGGGGAAAAAAGAGGGGTAGTCTGATCACCCTGCTGCACTCCTGATCGGTGCTGCGGGCTCCAGAGACCACGCAGCACCGATCACTGAAAAATCCCCTGGTCCTTAAGTGGTTAACCCATTTGGGACCAAGGTTGTTAGAGTTACATCCTGTGCTACTGAATAGATGTAACTGTAACATCCCTTGGTCACTCTGTGCGCAGCTGAATGGGGGGATTTAAATCTCCCCTCGCTGACCAGGAGCCATGGCAATAGGCTCCTGATCATGTGATCACTACGATCTCCGCCGATCGTAGTGATCACTAGGCGGCAGTGAAAGAAGAGGATCCACTTACCTCTCCTCACGTTTCTCCAGTGATCGTCGTTCTCCCTCCGCTCTGCCCAGCATCCAGCCTCACACTGCCTCTAGTGTCGGGTCCCGGCTTAATGACATCATCAAGCCGGGACCCGTAACTTTGCAGCAGTGCGAGGCTGGATAGCGGGTAGAGATGAGGCTAGGAGAGCTGCTCGTCCCTGGATCTATGGAAGGTGAGTAATTGCTGGCTACCTATACTGGGAACACCTAAGGCTTGCTATCTATACTGGGGATACCTATGCCTGGCTATTTATAATAGGAAACCCTCAATTTAACACCCCGGTCCTGAAGTGGTTAAAGGATATCCAAGGTGACATGTGAATGATGAGATAGACATGTGTATGTACAGTGCTAAGCACACAAATAACTATGCTGTATTCTTTTTTTTTTTTTCGTTCCTTCTTTTCTCTGCCTGAAAGAGTTAAAAATCAGTTATGCAAGTGACATTTTCTGTCTGGATCAGGACTGGGTGAGACTAGAGTGGGGCCGAACCTCCGATTTTAGGTTCGCGAACTTCCGCGTAAGGTTCGGTTCGCGTAAAAGTTCGCGAACCGCAATAGACTTCAATGGGGATGCGAACTTTGAAAAAAAAAATTATGCTGGCCACAAAAGTGATGGAAAAGATGTTTCAAGGGGTCTAACATCTGGACCCCCAGGTGGCGGAGTGGGATACACGCCAAAAGTCCCCGGGAAAAATCTGGATTTGACGCAAAGCAGCGTTTTAAGGGCAGAAATCCATTTGAATGCTAAATGACAGGCCTAAAGTGCTTTAAAACATCTTGCATGTGTATACATCAATCAGGTAGTGTAATTAAGGTACTGCTTCACACTGACACACCAAACTCACCGTGTAACGCACCGCAAACAGCTGTTTGTGTAGTGACGGCTGTGCTGGACTGGTGCGCACCATGGCGAGAGTGCAGGTTTTGGTGGCTTTACAGCCCATATGGTCGCCTGGCTGATGAACAGAACAGGTATGCAGTGGCGGGTTCACTGAACAGAACAGGTATGCAGTGGTGGGTTCACAGAACAGGTATGCAGTGGCAGGTTCACTGAACAGGTGTACAGTGGCGGGTTCACTGAACACAAAAGGTATGCAGTGGCGGGTTCACTGAACAGGAATACAGTGGCGGGTTCACTGAACAGAACAGGTATGCAGTGGTGGGTTCACTGAACAGGTGTACAGTGGCGGGTTCACTGAACACAAAAGGTATGCAGTGGCGGGTTCACTGAACAGGAATACAGTGGCGGGTTCACTGAACAGAACAGGTATGCAGTGGTGGGTTCACTGAACAGGTGTACAGTGGCGGGTTCACTGAACACAAAAGGTATGCAGTGGCGGGTTCACTGAACAGGAATACAGTGGCGGGTTCACTGAACAGAACAGGTATGCAGTGGTGGGTTCACTGAACAGAACAGGTATGCAGTGGTGGGTTCACTGAACAGAACAGGTATGCAGTGGCGGGTTCACTGAACAGTACAGGTATGCAGTGGCGGGTTCACTGAACAGGTATGCAGTGGTGGGTTCACTGAACAGGTACGCAGTGGTGGGTTCACTGAACAGGTATGCAGTGGCGGGTTCACTGAACAGGTATGCAGTGGTGGGTTCACTGAACAGGTACGCAGTGGTGGGTTCACTGAACAGGTATGCAGTGGTGGGTTCACTGAACAGGTATGCAGTGGCAGGTTCACTGAACAGGTATGCAGTGGTGGGTTCACAGTACAGGTATGCAGTGGTGGGTTCACAGAACAGGTATGCAGTGGCAGGTTCACTGAACAGGTATGCAGTGGTGGGTTCACTGAATAGGTATGCAGTGGTGGGTTCACTGAATAGGTATGCAGTGGTGGGTTCACTGAACAGGTATGCAGTGGTGCGTTCACAGTACAGGTATGCAGTGGTGGGTTCACAGAACAGGTATGCAGTGGCAGGTTCACTGAACAGGTATGCAGTGGTGGGTTCACAGTACAGGTATGCAGTGGTGGGTTCACAGAACAGGTATGCAGTGGCAGGTTCACTGAACAGGTATGCAGGTATCCAGTGGGCTCACTGAAAAGAACAGGTATGGTGGGCTCACTGAACAGAACAGGTATGCAGCCAGGAACAAGCTAAGCCTAACTAATCTTTCCCTATGAGAGACAGTCTGCAGCAGCTCGCCCTACTCTCACTAACGCAGGCACACGAGTGAGCGTAATGGCTGCCGCTGCCTGCCTTTTATTAGGGGGGGAGTGGCTCCAGGGGCTAGTGTAGCCTAATTGGCTACACTGGGCCTGCTGACTGTGATGTAGAGGGTCAAAGTTGACCCTCATGGTGCATTATGGGGCGAACCGAACTTCCGCAAAAGTTCGCCTGCAGGACGCGAACGCGAACCACTGAAGTTCGCATGGAACCGTTCGCAGGCGAACCGTTCGGCCCAACTCTAGGTGAGACTATAGCGTAACCCTCACTGATAAGGAATTGCAGTTATAAAACACTTTCCTGGCAATGAATAGCTTCTGAGAGCAAGAAAGAGATAAAAAGCATCAATAGTTCATAGACATTAGCTCTGCTATACTTCAATGACTGTTTCATTGAGAAGCGGCTATGAAACAGTAAAAACTTAAAAAGTAAATTTAACTATAGAATAAAACAGTGGGATAGCCACAAAAGTTATTTTTAGAAGAAAAAGGACAGATACAATTGCTTATCTCATTAGTTCATTCTCGTTTCAGATGTCCTTTAACCTTTTGGGGACCACCTATATTAGATCCTACGCCACACTTGTGGCTGTTGTAGCCTGATGCTTCGTAGGATCTACGCTGACCGCCGTTTCTGCTCCCGACACGATCTTGCGCGCCTGAGAGGGGAGATTAAGCTGTCATATGACGGCTGACATCTCCCCTCAGTGATCAGAAGCCATCGCGTATGGTTTCTGATCACGTGATCACTATGATCGCCGGCACATCATACTCACCACTGTGACAGCTGCGGCAGTAGTGGGGGGGGGGGGGGAGAAGAGGATCCACTCACCTCCCTGCCATTCCCAAGATGATTGGTGCTCCTCTCCACTCTGGCCGGCATCCCCACTCACTCTGACGTCAGTGCCCGGTCCCAGCTTGATGACGTCATCAAGCCGCGACCCGGAACTGAGCAGGGATGCCGGCAAGAGCGGAGGGGTCACAGCGGCTCATCGCTGGAGCCTGGGAGGTGAGTAAAGGCTGCTGCATAGAGGGGGCACCTGGCCACACAGGGGACACGATGGCCAGCAAGCCCCTGCAGGGATCCGGCTGCATGACCCTCCCCCACATGCAAATTTGCCTGGTGCTTAAGGGGGGTTAGGCATCCGGTCCCCAAAGGGTTAAGCACGAGCACAGCCATACTGTGCCTGTGTGTGTACAGGCGCACCTATGCAGTAAGCCGGAGCTACTTGTGCATGAGCAGCTCTGTACAGGTGTGTACATGCTTGCGTGGGTGCAGCACTCGTGCCAGAAGAGGAGCGCAGACTGATGTTAAGGAGGGTCCCGCAAGCAGTGGCAGGAAAGAGGAGGACCCAGGAAGCCTCTATAGGATCAAGAGGCTTCCTTTTTCTTAGGTAAGTATATCCTTCTCGCACTGAGCTTCATCTCGGGTTCCCATAAATTAGAGTAAATTATAAAAGGCTACCCTCGATCTGTTACAGCAAGCTAGGGAAACATATCCTGCGTATAACTAAAATTAAAGTTCAGTTTTCTGCATTCATCAGATTAACAGCAAATGTTATTATAGCTTGCATACCTCGAAGGGGTTCTCTTGCACTTAAAAAAAAAAAAAAACTGTCACTTACCTGGGGCTTCTATCAGCCCCTGCAGCTGGAACATTCCATGCCGTCCTCCTCCAATCACCCGATCCCCACCGCCGGCACTGATGTAATTATTTGTCTAACCAAACAAATAGAAGTGCGGATGCGTGGCCGCGTCAGTGCCAGTGGGAGCTTACTGCGCAGGCACAGTACGAAGTTTTCCTATACTGCACCAGTGCAGTAAGCTCCCGCTGACATGCACGGGAGCGAGCACGCGCACGCCACGGCCGCGCAGCCGCACTTCTATTCGTCTAGTTAGACAAATATTTACACTGGTGCTGGCAGTGGGGAACGGGTGATCAGAGGAGGACGGCGCGGGATGTTCCAGCTGCAGGGGGCTGATAGAAGCCCCAGGTAAGTGCCGTTTTTTGTTTTTTTAAAGTGCACGGGAACCCCTTTAAGTTTTTGTGCAAGGAAACAGTGATTCTAAAGAATTCCAAAGACTGCCTGTACGGTAGAGTCAAGTGTGCTGCAAATCACTCAGTGCAGGTAAAGATAATGCATAACTTTGCTCAGTTTATTTTGCAAGCCATAACATGAGAGGTTTCTATAAAGAGTCTATCTATATCAGTACACAGGAATTAAATCCCTGTGAATCAGGCACAGGTGTCAGATTTTTACTGTCTATAATGGATCTTGGTTTTGCAAATGTTCCCTCCGTTATCCAAACCTTAACTACATCCTTTCTCATACCAAACTAAATTCTCCCCACGCCTCTTTGAACTGATATCTAACCAATGCTTAAGGGCTCATTCACACTAGTAGATGTTTTTAAATGCATTAAAATGCTAAAACTAGAGATGTCACAAACATCAAATTGAACTTCTGCAAATGTTTGTGAACATGCAACCCTGGCAAACCGCCATAGACTTCATGGGCAGGCATATTTTAAAACCTACAAAGACTGTTTCTGGCCACGGAAGTGATGGAAAAGTAGTTTCAAGGGGTCTAACACTGTGGCATGCCAAAAGTCCCACCAAAAATTACAAATGTGATGCCAAGTCAGGTTTTAATCCCTAAAGGGCAAAAATCACACTACATTCCTACAAATAATGCACTGGAGTGGTATTGTGCCTGCAACTTAATGTAGCAACAATAGCAGTAGTACTGTGCACAGCTCTGGGTGTCAGTGGGCTGTGGAGTGTCAGCAGAGAATGAATCCAGTATGGCCACAGCAACTGCTTTTTAATAGTGGGCAGGGGGGTCCAGGAGGGGGTGCTAGCTGATTGGCTGCCATGTGTCTGCAGACTGTGAGTTAAGGAGTTAAAGTCTGGCTCCATGATGATGTATAGGGGGCAGGTCGAACACCCTATATGTTCGCCCTTCACCGCAAACGCGAACAGCAGAAGTTTGCTGGAAAACTGTTTGGGCCATCTCTAGTAAAAATGCATGAATTTGTGAGTTTTTGTGCATTTGATTGCACGTTTCCATGCATTTTCACACATTACCCTGAGTTTTACTGCATTGTCAAACCACTGTGAAGTGATATAGAGGGAAAGGAAACCAGGTGATTTAGCTGGGCTTATCTACATGATCCATGAGCTGAAACTCACATAGCATGCATTTCTATGAGCTTTAATCACTCCTGATGACGAGTTGAAATGTACTGCACATGTCTATGGACATTCATGTTACCATATTTAATGCACACTGTGCAGTGTGTCGAAACTCACTGCAACTCACATAGTGTAAATGAGCCCTAATGCTATCCTCCCTCCTTTAAATGGAAATACTCCACACCGAGGTACGTTTCTGTCCCTGGGTGGAAGAGGTGGTAATAGGTGGCTTGTATTGTCAGTGACTGCTACATTTCCTGCAGTTGTAAGACGCAGCGCAACATGATGCAGAGCAGGGACAAGGTCCTCCAGCACCCAAGGCTGGGACACCAAAATGCGCCCCTCCATCCCTCCCACCCCAGCTGTCACACACTGATTGCTAGTAGACTAAGAGGGCCACAGAGCCCACAACCTCCCCAACACCTTAATATCTAGTTATCTGGCTTGCTGTCACTGCTATGTATCCCCTTTTCGTATTTCTTTCTGCTTCATACACAATTAGGAATGACAGCTGAATGAATTGTGCGCCCCCTCCTACACTGCGCCCTGAGGCTGGAGCCTCTCCAGCCTATGCCTTTGGCCCGGCCCTGACATGATGTATAAGAAATGGCAAGCATGCATGACCTCTAGTAAGTTGTGAAGCCCAATCACAGCTTGTTTTTATTGAAACTGATATAAAAAACAATTTCCACCTATCCCTTCCTCCCCACCACACACACGCGCATGCGCACACACACAAAACACCTTTCTGCTGCTTTGCTTCCTCAATTTATGTATGTTGTATGTGTGATCTTTAGTGACATCTGTATCATCATTTATCATGTATATCTCTTTTGTTCTTTCTCAGTTTTATAATTCTATTACTTTTTGGATATCATGAAAATGTCTATTTTTATGTGTACAGCAAAGACCATCTGTTTCCTGGTCATTACATATTTTTTTATATTTGATTATGTTAAAATCCATTGGCTCTCTTTGATGGTTAATAGAGAACAGAATAGTAAAAATAGATGATTAATGCTTTTTTGCATTTGTTTTGACTGGGTAATTTTTTTGTTCTAAGGCAAAAAGCCAGCACTACAGGTTAATGAAAGAGATGAAAACAAGATAGCACTGATGCGGTAACTTTACAGCTTGGCAAATGAGACCATTACTTCATTCATTTTCCAAATGCCTGGACCATTACTTCATCCTTTTAAAAGATCAATGGAATGAAATCAAATGATCCACGTATTGTAAATAAAGTGTAAATGACTCTGCTGCAAATGATGATCTAAGATCTAAGCTGGTATCTTTTGGACAGTGCAGGCTCCAAGCATTCATATAAATTAAACAAATGAGCTAAAACAGTTGTTTAGAAATCATAATATAGCTAATACTAATAACCAGAGAGAAAGGAAATTCTTTTTTCGCTTTGACAAAAAAGAAAATAGGACGCTTTCTAAGACCTTAAAAATATTATATAGAGTAGTGCATTATAAGTTCAGCTTATTTTCCCCTCCTACTAAAGATCATGACTTAACTTTAAAGAGAAACTGTAGTGAAAACACTGTCGGACTGGGAGCTGGAAAAACTGAGGAAATCCACCTGCTGGCCAAGCAGCAGTAACCCTGTGTTATCACTGCCAATAGAAACCTGTAGCAAGTATTCACAGTGAGCTGCAACACCTGATTACTGCTGCTTGGCCAGCAAGTGGATTTCCTCAGATTTCCTACATCTCAGTCCAATACTGAGTGAAAACAATGTAATACATAAAATTGCTTATTTTTTAACAATGTTCATTTCTGTTTACCCATTGTAAAATATTTTCCCACTCTGATTTACATTTTAAAATGTATTACAGGTGGCAACATTTTTAGTCCTGCAAGGTGATCTGTTCATTTACTGAGAGTTCTATGTACAGAGGAACAAACTAGCCAGCAAGCTCATGGTGAACCAGAACTCATTGGAGTGTGTGAGGGGCTACAATGTTCCAAAAAGCCCCCTACTAAAATGCTAAGGAAAACAAAAGTTTGATGTCTTAAAACAGAAAGTATTCGCAATAATTCAGGTTGGAGTGAGCTCCGAGATGTCTCCCAGTGCATCACTGCTGAATATATGCAAATCAACCATTTGTTGCCCTTACAGTGGCCACTAATGATGCCATTTCTAGTGAAAAATCGTTTGAGCGATCAGATAATTCTGATCTGAAGAAAAATCGTTCACTACACCATCAACAAACCAATCTTTGCTTCCTATCTATCACAACCAACAAGAAAATCCAAATTTTGGTTTGACCAAAGTCCAATGGGACGACTATTTGTATAATCGTTCAAAATTGATTGTGCCCATCAATGGAGATTATTTACAACCAATCCGATCAGAATTTCTGATCGCTCGAACGATTTTTCGCTAGAAATTGGACCATTAGTGGCCACCTTTAGAAGCTAAACACACCACCAGATCTGCTCTTTTGCAATGATGTGTCAGCTTGTTGTTATTTGTACAGAGCCATAGTAATCCAACATGCATAAAGACTGTTTCAGATTGGTTGATCCTCATCAGTGCATGGCATGGATTAATGTGGCTCTATGGAGTAGGACTTGAAACACCTCTGGGTTGCAATAAGGGGCAACCAACCACTTGAAGCAGGTGGGGAGAATCACGCTGTCTCTACCCAGACAATCCAGTGTAGGCCGGAGGCAATTTGGTCACACTCTTTAAAAATTGTAGATTTGATCTGAAAAGAAAGTATTTGCCTATGCAAATAAATATATATTTTGTTTAATCCTTGTTAGTGTCATTGGAGAGGTAAACCACCTCTTATTTTCTTATTTTATTGTGCTTTTAACAAAGTTTTATTCATCCTGGACCCCTCTTCACCATTCCTCCGCTACTGATTGGTATGAAGTTCAATCCCGAGTTAAAATTCCTCTTTAATGCTATTTTGGAGCTGGAGCATTTCATTGCTTTGTTTTTATTTTGTTTTATGTGTAGTCTTTTCCTAGTTTGCATCTTTTTTAATTTTTTTTGAAAGTTTACTACCTTCCCCTCTAACTTAAATTGTGAAGGTCCACCCCTCATTGAAGTGTACTCATGTGAACCTCAATGATGTCTATCTGGGGCTTCAGTCTCAGGAAAGGTCTTCAATGTCATTTGTAGGTGTACTGTCATGTCGTTGCAGCAGCCCAGTCTCCTGCTTTCACTAATGGGAGGGAACTTATATCCTGTCTTTCACTGCCTATTGAAGGGTGGGCTTGGCTTTTTCAAACACTTACCTACAGCTCAATATAATTCAGCAGGCATTGCCCCACGTATGACAATGTAAGGGGTTCCTGGAATGTTTGATTGACATTAGTGTTTTTGAGATGCTGTACAAGGTTGTGGTAGTTAGAACGGTATGAACGGAGCCAACGTGGCTCTGAAGATCTTGAGGGTAAAACATTTGGGCAGGTATGGAGTGTGAAGGATTAGATAAAATGTATTTCTGAACTGAGGCTTTCATAACAGGGTATGGGGATTTTTTTTGTTTGTTTTTCTTTTGTTATTTTCATTTTTGTTTTTTGTTTTAGCAGTGATTTTTTTTTTTCTATTTTGCAATCATAACTTTTTGGTTTGAAAAATGGCAATTAAATACTGCCCCTAGAATTTTTTTTTTAGTTTAATTTTTTTTCTTAATTTTCAAGGCAAATTATATAGACCTCCTCAAATATTGTACCATGTTTTTGGACCAGGAGTTGGGACCACCTCAACCAATTCCCAATGTAAAAAAAACTGAACAATTTTTGTTCACATCAATGTGATAATTTACTGACCCCATGCAAAAACAGTATTTTAAGCTGGCAGCTAATGAAGGCCTTAGCGATTGCTAATGAAACCTTTAGTGATTGCTGTCTATCTGAGTCATACCCTGGTTCAAATCATACGATTTATAGATGTTTTATGACCCATTTTATGACCCATATCTTTAGATAGCAAGATCGCTGGTACACTTCAAGCATCCAGCATTGTTAAGGGTCCATCCTGTGGAATGCTTAACTACCCCCGAGGCCTGAGCATGACCAATCCCAATGTTATTTTCAAGCCCGCCGACTGATTGAAGCCGCTCTGACATCCACTGATTGTTGTCCCTCCATCCCCCTCAATAGCAACAGAACACATCGCTAGCCTCAAGGCTAAGGATGTGTCTGTACAACATCGTCCCCTGTGTTGTCCCCAAGGGATAGTTTCCCAATACCTGATGGATGACAGTTCTTGCATGTGTGTACTTAACTACAGTACTGTCAATCCAAACCAATTAGCGCCACTCATCGGAACCTGCTTTCTTATACATGTGATTTTGCTGGTCAGCACATCTTGAATTAAAGTAAGCCTTGATAGTCTAGACCAGGCCTGGGAAAACTTAATGAGTCCCGGTCCGCATTCTGGGGACCGCAGGCCACATTCCTTAAATTCCAACCCCCTCCCCCGTTACTCCCTGCAAAGTTGTGAGCAGGCACTGGGGGATTTGAAACTCAAATGGCTCACCAATGTCCAGCGTCTCGTATCTCCATGGCAACAGGGCATCACATGATGTGACATCAGAACGTGCCAGCGTGTAATTTTTCTATATTAGAGACCTCAATTTTTTATCTGAATTGACCCCCTAGCATCGAATGTGAATGGTCAATAACAGGTAAATACATGGAATGAGCAGGCAAATTTTTAAAGTTAGATCTCATTGATGGTGAATTGCCCCATTTTCGCTTACCAAACCTTTATGCAGGATAACCACGTATTTTGCTTGATTTGAAGTCAATGGTGCCTATTTTGGTGGTATAATCACCAAATTTGCTAGGTATATTAAGGAAAAACATTTTTCAAAACCGTGCGTTTTTGAAAAAAATCGATCTTAAAAAAGGTTATGACATGGAGTTAAATAACAGATAATGGCCTCAATTCACTAAGATCATGCTGGAGATAATAAGGCAAGAGAAAACTTGCTACCACACAGTGAAAGAGTTATCTTATCTCTTAACCTCCTGAGCGGTATGGACGAGCTCAGCTCGTCCATCACCGCCGGAGGCTGCCGCTCAGGCCCTGCTGGGCCAATTTTCCTCAAATAAAAAGCAGCACACGCAGCCGGCACTTTGCCAGCCGCGTGTGCTGCCTGATCGCCGCCGCTCTGCGGCAATCCGCCGCGAGCAGCGGCGAAAGAGGGTCCCCCCAGCCGCCCGAGCCCTGCGCAGCCGGACCAATCAGTTCTGGCCAGCGCTAAGGGCTGGATCGGAGGCGGCTGACGTCAGGACGTCGGCTGACATCCATGACGTCACTCCGCTCGTTGCCATGGCGACGAGGAAAGCCAAACAAGGAAGGCTGCTCATTGCGGCCTTCCTTGTTTATTCTGGGCGCCGGAGGCGATCGGAAGAACGCCTCCGGAGCGCCCTCTAGTGGGCTTTCATGCAGCCAACTTTCAGTTGGCTGCATGAAATAGTTTTTTTTTAATTAAAAAAAACCCCTCCCGCAGCCTCCCTGGCGATCTCAATAGAACACCGGGGAGGTTAATTCCTTAAATAATTGCAGTATTTGTATAGCGCCTTTCTCCTGTCAGACTCAAAGCACTCCAGCCTAAACAAACATACTGTCATTAAGTTACATTAGTTATGTTAATTAAAATAGATATGTAATATAATCTCTTACCCACCCTGTTTTAAAAGAACAGACAAATGTTTGATTTCATGATGGCAGCCATCTTTTTGGTTGAAAGGAGGTGACAGGGAGCATGAGACACAGTTCCAACTGTCCTGTGTCCTGATCACCTCTCCCAGTTGCTAGGCAACGTGAATAACAACATAGGAAATCCCATCATGCTCTGCACAGCATCAGGGAAAATAAGCCCAGGCTTTTTTTCTTTAATGGGTGGAGCTTAGATAAAAATGCAGCTAACAATGATGCTTTGGTAAGAAAAACAAAGTTCTGATGCTGTGAAACTGTTAAAGAAACACCAAGCCTTTTCAGTTCTGCTGAGTAGATTTTTAGTCCGGAGGTTCACTTTAAGTTACCTCCTCTGTAGTTATTTTCACACATGGTTAATTAACAGCCTGTCTTTAACTCTGGAGTTATTTTAAGGATTGAAGAGTTAACTTAAAGACAGAAGAGTTAACTTTAGGTTTGCCTGAGGTAAAATGTTTCCTGAATACTACATGCCTCATCACCATGGTGATAACTCTACAAACGTTATTAAAGACAGGAGATACGCTTAGTGAATTGAGGCCAATGTATCTAACCATCAGGTTTGAAAATATACATATATCCCCAGAAAAAGCAGTGAATTTCCTGCTGTGATTTCCAGAGCTGCAACACTTTTGTCAGGAATGACTGTACAGCTGCAATATGGCTGTATAAGGATTCCTGGCTATTATATACCTGTTATTTGCATATTATTATTATTGTTATTATCTTTATTTATAGAGCGCCAACATACAGTATTTTGTAGCGCTGTACAACGTGCAAAGCGTACAGCAATGGGGAGCATAGATACATGAGCAGTTCATCATACTGTACATTCAGGACAACCAAATACATAAGTACTGATACATATAATTGATATGTAGTTCAAACAACATCACCAATACAGATAGATATTCATTTGATAAATTGCACAGAAATGGAAAACAAAATGGGTAGGTCCCTGCCCTTGCAGGCTTACAATCTAGAAGGTAGTGGGGTTGAGACACTGGGGGAATAGACAAAGAGGTTAGCAGATGAGGCAGTGAGCTTTAAATTCTAACTATAGCAAATTATAAACTCATTTGAAAAGATATATCTTGAGGGTATGTTTGAAAATTTCCAGGCTCGGGGCATGATGGATAGGCTGTGGTAGAGAGTTCCAAAGGAGAGGTGACACTCGTGAAGTCCTGGATGTGAGAGTAAGAGGAGGTGACCAACCTGGACAACATGGATGATATCTGGAAATTAATAAGGAATTGTATGGAGGGGATAGCCTATCTAGAATTTTGTTTTAGGAATTTGAACCGGATCCTTTTCGTAACAGCATCAGAGGAGCGAGAGAAGAGGTGGATGAGATGAGCAGCAGAGTTCAGTAGGGACTGGAGAGGTGGGCCACAGAGTAGGGTATTACAGTAATCAAGACAAGACATAACTAGGGAATGTACAAGCATTTCAGTAGCCCCTTGTGCAAGGAAGGGACTAATTCTGGAGATATTTTTGAAATGGAAGTAGCAGTAGGTTGTTATTGTGTTAATATGTGGTTGAAATGAATTCTCTGAGTCCAGTGTTCAACCCAAATAATGAGCTTTAGGAGTTGAGGTTATTGTGGTATTTTCTAGATTGATTGTAACTATAGGTGGGGTAGCAGAGAGAGATGGAGGAAATATCACAATTTCTTTTTTGTTCATGTTAAATTTGAGGAATTGGGGCAGTGATCAGGGATGAGCAGAAACTACGCCAGTGTGAATTTACGCATTGTAGTTCGCATCTACGTATCGTAGTTCGTAGGTGAAGTTTCAAAACTACGCTTACGAACTTACGTGTAGCGAAGTACCGATACGCGTAGCTTATGCCCACTATGCATAGTTAACAAGTGTATTGTGTAGTGAACTACGAATGCGTTACTGGCGTCTAATTTTCCGCGTGTGATTGTATGCTTACAAATTTACGCATTGAAGAGGGGAATGTACGCATAGAAGAGTTCACGGTGTAAGCATTTAAAAAGGAATTAATGCGTAACATTTTCTGCATACGGGCATAAGCTTCCGCATAAACTATGCTTCACACTACGCTTAATTGCGTATTTTAACGCGTAGTCTACGTAATTGCATACGAAATGAATATTTGATTTCGAAGCCGTAGTTTGGTGAAGCATAATTGCGTAAAACTACGCGTAGTTCCAGCGTAGCAAAGTTGGCTGACTACGACCATCCCTGGCAGTGATGAGTATGAATTTTGCATAATTGTAATATCACATCATAATTTGTAATTATGATGCAAAATCATAATGCAAATTTTCAAAAAAAAAGTAATTATTTTTGAATGTAAACGTATCCAGGAAACGCAATTTTGTGTATTTTTTTTTCATTGTGAGCTGAATTTAGCGGTTAATAGCAAAGCCCCCATACATGCTATTGTCACCAAAATGACTATGTATCTAACAAGGGGACCCACAGATGCCCGGTTAAAGTCAAATAAAAATTTAACAATGGAAAAGTCCTTTATGGTTGAGACACTCCATGCTGCTCTTCCAATCTGTCTGGGAGGTGGCTCCAATTGTGTGATAATGTTTAATCAATTCACTGTAACAATTAATAGCTTCAATTACTAGAAGTAAGCAATAACACACTTAACAAGGGTCATCTGTGTCTTCTGCCTCCTGCAGTGCTGTGGACAGCAGCATTGGTGGTCTGGCAGAAGACCTCATTATGCCAGTGACATTGCTACGTGTTTCGGCATTCTACACCTTTGTCAGGACAATTGCCCATGTTTAGAGTATTTTTGCTTTCTTCTAGCATGTCCTTTAATCCATTACCATTATTGTAAGTACCTGCATGTATGTGCTTTTGTTTTGTTAATATTTTCTTAAGTTACCTTCTTCATAATTTTCAACAAATGTATTTGCCATTTCGGGACTAATGCTATTTTTACACAAAAGAGTAAATCTTTTGTCAATAACTGAAGTTATTCTTCTTAGTTGGACACATTACAGTCTTCAGAGAATCGCATTATAATCTGAAGACTGAATCAGAGCAGCATATAATTTACATTTCAGATACAACCTTATTTTTGATCCCGGAGGCTAGATGAAGTTGGAGAAAAAATACATCTAGGAAACTGCTATAAACCTGGACCGTTATTAGCAGGGTTGTCACGATATCTTGTAGCAAAGTTTTGAGGATAACAGAAAACCTTTTTTCTGTGCGCAGACTACATATTACTCCCCAATCTGTGGTTATTTGCAAGAGTTCCATGGGGAAAAATAACAGATGCTGCTGAACAAAATGAGGTCTTGTTGTACCTTTCTGTAAGGAAAGTAAATCCTTTCTTATCCATAGTAATACACTCTGGCAAAACACAATTGCCTTTCTTTACATAATTTACTTGGGTTTTGGGGGAGCTTTAGATTCTAGAATTCCACATAAAATATATTCCTGTTTTCTTAAGAAACAATAACGGTGTTGTTGCAGTATTTATTATGTTTCTGATATTTACATGTCTACAGCGTGTAAAAAAAAGGAAGATACTGAGCTGAAGAAGAACATATAGGCCTTTGATTTAGCGGTTCCTGCAGAAGGGGAGTCTGGCTTTTGATGTCTTACTATAGCAGCAAAGGCTTCATAAAAATTAAGAAATACGAACATTGGGGAGCTGTGATATTTCATTCTTATTCTCAGCTACTCTTCTGCAGCGTATTTGCTGTATTTTAAAATGTTTTTAATCCATAATAAAAATGGTGTCTTGTTAATTAGGTGTTTAAATGTAATTTAAAGCAAACCTGAATCTCTCTTTAATGTTTTGCTACAAGTGCAAGACATTATTTTTACCATGATATTCAGCTCCCATACAGACAAATCTTGCACGTTTGAACTTGTTATTTGTTCCCAGCACTGATGTGTTTCTTTCAGCACTAAGGCCCATATGCACTTTTTCTCCTGAGTTTTCTCTCAGGTGATATTTTCACAACTTATAAATAAAATGCCTTTCACATCATCAGCAAGCAAGAAAATACTTAGTACTTTTTCACCTATTTTTTTTTTTCCATTTCAAATTGCTAAAAATGTATTTTAAATCGAGATGAAAAATGATCTCCTAGTAGGAAATTCAGGAGAAAAAGTACATTTCCCTAGCGTTACGATTATTTCCACATTTTAGGTTCTGAAAGCGGTACACTTGTTTCACAAGCCTCAAGCCTAAAAAAAAATCATACCACTAGATAGAGCTGCAGCAGCCCTTCACATTACATGGATCCAACTCGGGATTACCGCTCTGAGATGCGGATTTTCATCCCGAACCTGACTCGGGATTACCGCTCTGAGATGCGGATTTCCATCCCGAGCCTGACTCGGGATTACCGCTCTTAGCTACGGATTTCTGTCCTGAGCCTGACTCGGGATTACTGCTAAAAATGTTAATTGCATATGGCCCTAGGTGAGCAAAACAGTTACCAAAAATAAACTGCCATTTAATAGCTAATATTTGATATTACTTATTTTTCTCATTATTAGTTTTAAATTACCAGGCATTTAAAATAGTTATATAATAAGGTTAGAAAATGAAAAGGAGGACTAACTCAAAAACAAATTAGTGCATTAGGGCAACAAATAGACAGATAAATTATAGATAGATAGATAGATAGATAGATAGATAGATAGATAGATAGATAGATAGATAGATAGATAGGCTATAGACATACACATAGAAGAATAGCTAGTTGTACACTAGTTTAGCTTTCTCACCTTTAGACTTGTCAGCTTAATTTACAATATGATGATTACCAAATGTCTTGGCGTCGTGTACAGGACAAGAAGGAACCAAATTATATTTCTTTGCATCAATCTGTTTGACATGGCAGCATAAATACATCATCACAGCAGAGTTGTTTATGTTCCAGTATGTTCAGCTAAAAACTACAAACAAGGAGATGGAAAGTGCCATGACCATAGCTGTGTTAAAATCTGACAGGTCATTTGCATAATGTATATTTACTTTATAGAGACAAAACTACCAGTTTGCAGATGTGGCTATTTTGTGTTCCATCCTCTTTGTAAAACAGTATTAATGTCATCCTGATACACATAGCAGTAAGTAAAGGAAGCCTTAAAGGGATCTAAGCACATGCTTCTTAACTATGCTCCTTAACTACTACCCGACCACGTCACACCGATCGGCGTGGCCGCAGTGGCAGCCCCAGGACCGCCTACCGCCAATCTGCGTAAAGTCCTGGGGCTCTGTTTTGCTGGAAATCACGCACAGGCTGTGCGTGCATCTCCCTCTTGGTGGGTGGAGCTGAGCTCTGCCTTCAGTCTCCAAGCGAAGATTGCTGCTCGGGAGACTGTTAGACGGCGAAAGCGCCATCTTTTTACCCGTACAGCGCTGCGATCTAGACTAACAGCACTGTACTGGGGACAGCAGTGTGACACGGCTGTCCCCCTGTGGGACACAGGAGTGACCTGCTGTGATAGGCTGGCTGGGGGAGGGAGGGAACGTGAATAAGAAAAAACTGTTTTTAATTAAATTTGGAAAAGCTGACACATGTACCCTGCATGGCACATGTGCTGAATCTAGTCATTCAACGATTTGTGTCAAAGTACCCAGGCTTAGAGGACATCCTGAAGCAGGCTAGGAAATTGTGTGGGCGTTTCAGGCGGTCTTACACGGCCATGGCATGCTTTGCGGACATTCAGCAGAGAAACAACTTGCCGGTGAGACACTTGATATGTGATAGCCCGACTCATAACCCTGGTCATGTTCTCTCACCTGCTAGAACAGGAGAAAGCCATCACCCAGTACCTGTACAATTACAGTAAAAGGACACAATCTGGGGAGATGGGGATCTTCTGGCCCAACAACTGGACACTGATGCGAAATGCATGCAGGCTCACGTGGCCGTTTGAGGAGGTGACCAACCTGGTGAGTCGCAGTGAAGGCACCATCAGCAGCTTGATCCCGTATGCTTACTTCCTGGAGCATGCCATGCGTATAGAGTGGTGGATCAAGCTGTGGAGGAGAGTGAAGAGGAACAGTTACGGGAGGAACAGTTCTGGGAGCAATTTTCATCAGAACCAGATGTTTCTTCAACACCTGCGGCAGCACAGAGGGGGAGGAGGAGGAATAGTCGTGTGGGGAAGAGGAGTCAGACTCGGATGATGAGGAAGGTATTTCTTTGGAGGAGGAGGAGGCGGCAGCGGCAGAAGATCAACTGCAGCAGGCGTTGCAGGGGGCCGGTGCTGCTCGACGTTCCCGTAGTATTGTTCGTGGCTTGGGGAGGAGGAGGACTTACCTGATGTCACTGAGGAAGAGCAAGAAGAGATGGATAGTATGTATGGATCCAACTTTGTGCAGGTGGTGTCTTTCATGCAGTCCAGCCTGTTGAGGGACCCCCGTATAAAAAAACTCAAGGGGAATGAGCTGTACTGGGTGGCCACGCTACTAGACCCTCGGTATAGGCACAAAGTGGCAGACATGTTACCAACTCACCTGAAGGCAGAAAGGATGCAGGACATGCAGAACAAGCTGGCAACTATGCTTTACAATGCGTTTAAGGGTGATGTCACAGCACAACACAATAAAGGTACCACTGCCAGTAATCCTTCTACCATGTCCATGCAGGCAAGGACAGGACACTCCAGTGATCTCATGGTGATGTCGGACATGCTGACATTCTTTAGTCCAACACCTTGCCTTAGCGCTTCCGGAGCCACCCTCCACCAACGCCTGCACCGGCAGGTAGCCGACTACCTGGCTTTAAGTGTGGATGTAGACACTGTGAGCAGCAATGAACCCTTGGACTACTGGGTGCACAGGCTTGACCTGTGGCCAGAGCTGTCCCAATTTGCCATCCAACTTCTGTCTTGCCCTGCCTCAAGCGTCTTGTCAGAAAAGACCTTCAGCACAGCTGGAGGCATTGTCACTGAGAAGAGAAGTCGCCTAAGTCACAAAAGTGTTCAGTACCTGACCTTTATCAAAATGAATGAGGCATGGATCCCGGAGGGCTTCTGCCCGCCCGAAGACTAAGTCAGTCCCCATACACAGCATCTCTGCCTGCACGCCGTGTGACTGGCTGCCTGCCCCAAGACTAAGTCAGTCCCCACACAGCACCTCTGCCCGCAGGCTGCTTGACTGCCTTCTCCACCACCACTAACAGGGTCCAGGACTCCAGGCGGATTCATGAATTTTTATAATAATTTTTCTGGTGCGTGTACATGCCTGCCTAATTTTTCTGGCTGCACTGCAGCTGCAAAAACAAAACAAAAGGCATGTACATGTGCCCATTCCCCTTAGTGATCATTACCTTGCTGCGGTGAAGGTGCTTGCATATCACAATGAAGCAATCACCGCCGGCTATATGAGTGTCTTGGGGGGTGGCACACCAAAGATAATAAGGTTGTTGCGTCATTGTGGACAGGCCAAATTTGATCAGCTGGACAGTCACTGTTCTGTCATTCAGCTATCTCAGCCTGGCGACCATATGGGCTGGAAAGCCGCCATCACCTGCACTCTCGTCATGGTGCGCACCAGTCCAGCACGGCCGTCACTACACAAAAAGCTGTTTGCAGTCACTGCATATCTTTCACTGCATTTTTGACTGCACATTGCATTGTACCTGGCAGTCAGTGCATACCTTTCACTTGAATGGATGGCAGACTTGCCCTCCATAATTAACAGATTCTTGTACAGTCTATCAGTGTCATATAAAGCAGGGCCTCGAAAGTCCTCCTTTTGGTCACTACCTCGGGACGTTCATACCATGCCTGCTCCCTTCCTTGGATGTGTGGTAGCTGTTCCTGTTCCTTTGCCCACAACACATTCTTGCAAATGCTTTAGATTTGGTTCGTCTTGGATGTATGGTGGTGGTAGCCAGTTCTCAGGCTCCGACTACGGACCAGAATCGAACCCTGATTCCCCGGCCATTACCCGTGGTCACTCAAAATGGCAGACTTGCCCTCCATATAAGATTCTCGTTGCAGGTACTGAACAACAAGCAGAACAAGTATTTAAAAAAATAGATGTAAGCTTTAACAATGGTAGAGAAAGAACCATTGAAAGTTGATAAGGCAGTCAGACATTACCAGATATCACTGAGTGAGGAAGAGCAATCTCGCCATGGTGTGCACCAGTCCAGCACCGCAAACAGCTGTTTGCGGTGCGTTACACAGTGAGTGTGGTGTGTCAGTGTGAAGCAGTACTCTAATTACACTCCCTGATTGATGAATACACATGCAAGATGTTTTAAAGCACTTTAGGCCTGCAATTTAACATTCAATGTGATTTCTGCGCTTAAAACGCTGCTTTGTGTCAAATCCAGATTTTTCCCCGGGACTTTTGGCGTGTATCCCACTCCGCCATGCCCCCTCCAGGTGTTAGACCCCTTGAAACATATTTTCCATCCCTTTTGTGGCCAGCATAAATGTTTCTAGTTTTCAAAGTTCGCCTTCCAATTGAAGTCTATTGCAGTTCGCAGAAGTTCACGCAAATCGAACGTTTGGCAAAGGTTCGTGAACCCGGTTCGCTAACCTAAAATCAGAGGTTCGGGCCATCTCTAATTTTTGATGATAATAAGAGTTGATAAATTTGAAGACAGTCCTGAAGCCCATATGCAATCAACTTTTTCTCCTGAGTTTTCTCCTAGGTGATACTTTCATACCTAATCAATAAAATCCGTTTTCAGTCTCCAGCAAACTAGAAAATACTCAAAATATTTTTGATAGGGATTAGGGATTTTGGTACTTTTTCAATTACTGAAAGGTTGTATTAAAGAGGAGGTGAAAAGTTATCTCTTAGGAGAAAACTCAGCAGAAAAAAAAATTGCATATGGGCCTGTTTGTCAAAAACAGTTTATGGGGGAAAAAAAAACCCTGAATATTGGGTTGTATGAACATTAAGGCTGAGTTCACAGTGGTCAGTTGCATAACTCACATGTTAGGAGTGTGAACTGCAATGGACACTGGACATAGACTTTAGTACAAAGACTGCATGCAGTGAGTTAGAATAACATGATCCGTTACAATGCAGTCCTCTGAACAGGCCCAAAGAAATATATGGACAGTGAGTTGAGTTGCATAATTATTCTGCAACACAACTGGACACTGTAAACTTAGCGTTAAAAAGTATCACTGGTTTAGAATGCAAAACAAAAAAAATATTGGTATGCAAAAACAAAATAAAAACCACCTCATTTAGTGCCTTCCCAATTTTGATGATAATAATATGTTGATGAATTTGAAGTCAGTCCTGTGTGTCAGAAACAGTTTAATTAAATAAAAAAAAAACTGAAAGTTGGGTTGATTTGAGTTATTTGAACTGTTATGTAAACCCTAAAAGCATCACTGATCAATAATGCAAATCAAAAAGCAGAAAAAGCATTATTTTGTACTATCCCAATATTCCTTAAAGAGACACTGAAGCGAAAAAAAAATTTATGATATTATGATTTGAATGTGTAGTACAGCTAAGAAATAAAACATTAAGATCAGATACATCAGTCTAAGTGTTTCCAGTACAGGAAGAGTTGAGAAACTCCAGTTGTTATCTCTATGCAAACAAGCCGTTAAGCTCTCCGACTAAGTTAATCGTGGAGAGGGCTGTTATCTGACTTTTATTATCTCAACTGTAAGTGAACTGTTTACTTTTCCTCTGCTAGAGGAGAGGTCATTACTTCACAGACTGCTCTGAATGAATCATTTTGAATGCTGAGTGTTGTGACATCTGCACAGATTATAGAATGATGCAATGTTAGAAAAAACACTATATACCTGAAAATAAAAGTATGAGAATATTTTCTTTGCTGCTAATCTTCTAGTAATTATTCATAGTACACAACCAATTCATTATATCATATATTTTTTTCGCTTCAGTGTCTCTTTAAGGAAAAAAAAATCACACAAAAAAAAATAAAAACACAGAAAAAAACATTGTGTCACCCAGTACAGAATAAGAATAAACCATTCAAACCCAGTGTTGTGAGTTGAAAACACTCATAAATAATGAAAAGGAAAAATGTTTTAATGTGGTAATTAGCCTAACCTAGGAGACAGAAGTTGCAGTAAGTAAACCCCGGCTTCTAATCCAGCTAAATAGAAGCAAACAACAACAAAGAAGTAGCTAATAGGCTTTCCCTTCTAAGAAAAATGAAAGTATAGAGTACATAAAATAAGATGTATAGTAACTAATAGAAGATGTATTCTAGGTTAAAGTAATGAACTGGAATAACTGATGAGTGATGACAGATAAAGACCACAATTTAAAAAGAAATACAGAAACATGGTTAGATGACTGTATTAACCGGTAAAGGAACTTAAAAGGTAGCAATGCTCTTTATCAATATAATCAAATTACACTAGCGCCAATTTCTTAATTGAATTAGACTAAAAAAAGAGCAGAATCCACATGACCTTGGTGTGTATAAGCATATACAGTTAATATTCCAGCACTGGTGAATCAAATACAACTAGGTGTTCTGACAATTTCAAAGTGGCATCCCACACCAAAGGAAAGAACAAGGCTTACAAACTTGGCTTGTTACTGGCTGGTAAGCCTTGTTCTGCTCTTTAGTGTACGTTAGTGATGAGGGAAAATGCCAATATTCTTTTTGCATTCATTTTCACAAAAATAATGTTAAATTCGACTTTAGAGCAAAAATGCTATCAATTTTTTTTTCACATTTTTAACACTACATTTTTGCACTAAAATAAACAACTTTAGCAAACATTTTCTCAAAATCAAAAATACCATTTTCGATGCAAAAATTACTTTGGCGAACATTTGTGAGCAATGCAGGTGTACAATACCACTCTGAAATGTTCAAACACCTGTGTGTATTTGATTCATCAATGCTGGAATAATGACTGTACAACATTCCTTATCAGACTAAAAAAAAGCATAAAACTACCACTGGCAGGGGCGTAACTAGAAATTACGAGCCCCTCTGTGCAACTTTGTATGCCCCCCCCCCTCGCTTTCTGCACAGATAAACTGAGAACCAATGTTATTCATTTGAATAGTACACACTTGAATTTGTTTTCCCCATGCAGATAAAAACAGACAGCAGTAAAGCATTGCATGCATGTTTTCTATCAATTACATTAGCTAATTGCATGCATGTTTTATCACACACGCGGAGTGCAGAAAATGCATACAGAAAACCGACAGACGAGTGTGCTCCCAGCCTCAGCTTATTACACTCACTCTGTCCACCTCTGATGGAGCAGAACTGGCTCTGCAGCCTTCTCCAGCATCACTACAGTACAGAGCACTTGGGGAGAGGGTTGTGAGGCTGGGGGCAGGGCGTACACAAGACCCTGCTGAACACTAAATAGGGACTGTCTGCAAATCTTGTCTACAAAACTCTGTATGATTCCTTATCAGTGGACTGAGCTGATGCAGTCATTAGAACAATTGTGCAGAGAGCAGATAGTGTTTTTCTCTTCATGCCCTTAGTTGTTAGTCTCTCAGGATGGGGGAAAGAAACTTCTCCCCTTCTGCAGCTTCTGGGGCCCCCTGCATCTTGCAGGGTCTATTGTTACTCCCCTGACCACTGGGTTCATATGATGAGTGATTTTACCTATCCAGATACTAACTGGGACACTGAAGCTAGTATTACTGGTAAATAGTGGCAGACAAAGCCAACAGTGGGCCCTATGTGCAGAACAAATAAAGGGGGCCATGACCATGTGAGTGACCATGGTCACAACAGGTCATGGTTGGATCTAAATTTTATCAATAATACAAAAGTACATGAATCTAGGTTACATTCTCATTAACATCATCCTATATTGTATTAATTTAGCACACATTTTATACTTTTATATGACTGGGCCACAATCACTGAGACTCGTGGATTACATAGACAAATACACAGAGAGGGGCCTGGAGGAAAATTGGGCTCTAAATGTTGTGCAGCTGCATGGGCCTATGTCCACCTCTGCTGGTAACATATAGAAAGGAACAGCGAGAGCCCAATATAGTGTAATAAGTACTGGTAAAGGGAATTTTGAAAGTAAGTGGAAATATACTCACAAACCGGGGCTACCTCCTAGATAACCAATGTAAATGCAGGTGGGGAGATTAGACCTGTCCCCACTCAGGAAGAAGTCGCTCTCTGTAGATCAAGAAAAGAAGGGGGTATGTCACCCCTCCACCCAGGGTGGTTTCAATTGTGATATAAAGCAAACAGAGGTACCAAAAGGATAAAAATATAATAAAATTCTTAAAATTGCTCTGGAGGCAGTGGTGGCCTTACCTCCCCGAAACAGACACAAGAAATGTCAATTTCAAAACAGATGTACATTTATTGACATACTCCAAAACAAAGTTGCTGGTAACTGCTGGTAACATACACACTTTTATCAACCTTACAAGATAACTCCCTGCCTCAGGAGTTAGCTAAATAAACTAGAGATGCTCCTATAAACCACAGTTTAAGACCTTACATAACAATGAAACATGTAACAAATAATATATTGTAAAAATGGCTTACAGAGAGATACAAAGTTTAGAGCAGACTGCCTTTTTTCAAGTGGCCAACATAGTAACATTTCACAAAAAGATAATGGCCTCAATTCACTAAGCTTATCTCCAGAAAGGGCCCGGGGCTGTAGCAGGGCGGAATGTGTAGGGCCACGCATGATAGGGGCAGCCTTCCCCCTCCCTCCGTGGTGTCATGGTGAATGGGGAAGACGATTAGCTAGAGGGGTGGAGACAGAAGGGTAGGGGGCGGTATGCTGGAAAAGCAGCAGGAAGTTGGGGGGCGGGCATATCCGGGCTGGCAAGCGTGAGGCTGATAAGCTGACTGCCGGACGTCTGCCTCGCTTGCCGCCCGAATGGAGCATTTCGACCACCTGTTGGAGAGGATCCAGTCGGAGGCAGCTGCACGGGGCTTATCCTGGGTCCAGGTCCAGCTAGCAGCCATGGAAGCGGGCACTTCAGCGGAGGCCGTGGCAGCCAGGGAGACCGGTACGGCTGCAGTGCCCGGTGCTCCGGCCCAGCAGGAGGGGTCAAAGCATGTGCCCAGGTCGGTGCAGCGGCTCAGCCCTGACCCCACTGCCAGAGTTGCGTGCCGCACAGGGACCCTCAGCCCCCTCCTGCCAAGTGCTCCTCCAATGCGCCATGCGGGTCTGGCGGGAGGAATCCCACCCATCGGCACAGCTCACCCGGAGAAGGGCCATCCGGAGTGTCCCCATCACATCGGCAGACGGGACCCCCAGGAGATGAGGCTGCCCTTAGTCCCTGCAGGGCGTCGCAGACTAAGCGGGTCCATCAGAAGGACCATCGCGGGGCGGGTACTGCCCACTCCTCAGCAATGGCGGCAGCCCAATCGCCACATGGTGGGAGCAGGAGCTCCACAAGCAAGAATGCATCTGGAGGGGCTGTCGGGACCTCCAAAAAGGGGCAGACCAAGAAAGGGCATGGAAAAGGCAGGTCTCCGTCGCAGAACCAGGACAGATGCGGTGGTGACCAGGCAGCCAGTGGCAGTTTGGCCTCTGAGGCTGGATCGTGGCAGGAGAAAACGTGGACGCAGCTGGTGGATCTGGCGAGACGACTGGCAGGGACACGTGCCCAGAGCAGCCAGGTGAGGTCAATGTTAATGCGGTAAATGCCTTAGCCACGTTACTGTTGGGAATATATGGGAGGGGGGGCAGGGTGCTGCGGGGAACATGCCTGCAGGGGTCGGGTCGCTGCAAAAAACTTATGAGATAATTAATTTCATGTGGAGTACAGCTGAGAAATATAACATTTGTAGCAAAGAAATCATGTGGTTTTCCAGTACAGGGAGAGTTAAAAAAAACTTCAGTTGTTATCTATGCAAAAGTGCTTCTCTGGGCTATTCGACCCACTGGGTTGAATACAGCCCTGTTTTCTGATGTACTTAAACAGCCAAGAAACAGTGAGAGACAGCTTGAAATAAGGTTTTACTGCAGGAAAGTTAAAGGGGTAGTTATTTCTGCTTTGTTTTAGAGCTTAAAAGACAGAGTGTAGTTTCTAAACTGCAAATATGACAGAATGATGCATAAAAAAAGCTATATAACTGAAAATAAAAATATGAGACTCTATTCTTTGCTACAAATGTTCTTTCCATTATTCATACTACACATACAATTACTTTTATCATAAGTTGTTGTTTTTTTTTTTGCTTGAGGTTTGCCTTAAATGCCTAAATCAAGTCCCCCATCTAATGCCTACTAATGCCTAACTCTAATACCCCAACCCCCATAAGTGTGTAAACCGGATCCCCCACCTAATGCCTTCCCCTTACCACCACATATAAGTGTCTAAACCAAGCGAACGCTAATTGAGGCCGATCATCTACTACCCATTCATTCCTATGTAGTAGCCAATTGGCCACTACCCACATTGAGTGCCCAACTTACCTCTTGGGCACCCAATTACTGATAATTAAAGGACTACTGTAGGAGAAAAAAAGAGTTGAACTTACCAGTTCACTTCTGGAATTTCCAACTTTTAAGTTTGAAAACCACTGCGCCTGCGTGGCCGTGTCCTCACTCCCGCTGACGTCACCAGGAGGATACTGTGCAGGAGCATACTGTTCTAGGCCTGGGCAAAACACTCCTGCTGATGTCAGCGGGTGCGAGGGCGCGGCCGCGCAGACGCAGTGATTTTCCGACTTTATAGTCGGAAGTTCCAGAAGTGAACCGGAGGCGGGAACCGGAGCAACAGTGAGTGGCTGTGCGGGCACGGGACAGCTGCGGAGGGCCATAAGAAGCCCCAGGTAACTTCAATTATTATTACAGTACTCCTTTAATCAGGCTATTAGATGCATGCCGATACCGCGCCGAAATGACATTATTCGCAATACATGGCCATCTGATTTCATTTAGTGTTGTGCGATTAAGCAATAACAACAAAGAGTGAACATCCCATTTCCATTTTATTTCTCATGTGAAAAGAACATTATAACTTTCAGCCCTTGCTTCTTCTAAGAACTCCTGAAAACTGTCTCGAATTAGAAAAAAAAAAAAGAATGCAAGCTACAAAAGAGTAATTGCCGAATGATTTCAGAGCTTCAGATGCCACATGATTATTTTCTGTTACAAATACATTCTGGAGCATTACTCTTCTCCAAAGGCTGCCCCGCACGCAAGTCTGAAATGCTTTTTGCTGTGTATTTATAATCTGCCATGAAGTAGCTGGTAAACACAGGTTTTGCAATCCCCCATTCTCTATCCTACACTAAAAGGCAGCAAGTGAATCATTAAACACAGCTTAGTGCCGTTCTTGCCCTTTCAAAAGGGCCTGGGCTAGATTACCGGACATCAGTGACGTTCTTTAGCACAAAACACAAGATGAGATGTGACTTGCATTGCATGACAGCATTTGCTGTAGAATGTGCATGTTTTGGTAGCTTTTATTAAGGAAGAGAATTTATTTGGAATTATAATCTATTCAGTAACATGCAGCAAACATTTCTCTTAAACAGGCTGGGTACAAACACTAGAAAAACAAGAAAAAGAAAAGAAAAAATAATAATAACTGTAAAGTATAAAATAGATCAGTTTTCAACTCAAACTCAGGTAGGAATCTGCAGTGACCTCTAGTGGTTTTATGTTCCACATTAAATGCAATTATGTACACTTGATAAGAGAATGTTTCATTGCAATGATGCATTCTGCTTTCTGCAATCATTCATAGTGATGATTTATTGATTTAGGAAAATAATATGATGCCAGGTGAGTAAATTACCTCCTCCTGTTATCCTTCCTTAGTTCTGGCATGTTTCACTGTTGAATAGAACAGTTTTCACCCATTAAATGAAACCAGAGATGAACAATTTAATTAGAATGGGGGGGGGGAGCAGGCATGTATTAGATGCCAGCCTCATGCCAACTGCTCCCTCTGTTCTCCTCCACTGCAGCGTAGACCAGGTCAGGGCCAGGCCGAGGCAGAGGCGAGAGGGGCCCCAGCCTCCGGGCGCAGTGTAGGAGGGGGGCGCACGGCTCACTCAGCTATCATTACCCTATTGTGTTTGAAGCAGGCCCCCAGGCCTTGGAGTGCCTCTTAGTCTAATAGCAATCAGTGTGTGACGGCTGGGGTGGGAGGAATGGAGGGGCACAGTTTGGTGTCTCAGCATTGGGTGCTGGGTGACCTTGTCCCAGCTCTGGTCCAGGTCACCGGGTGGTGGTGTACAGGCGTGCAGCCAGGAGCACTTTGCATGTGCACACAACGGCACATTGATGTCGCTCCTGGCCACACGTGCCTGGGCACTATCCTCTGGCCCCAATGGCCTGGACTGAGCTGCAGCAGAGGATTAACGGTACAAAGGAGGGAGACAGAGGAGTATATTGTAATTTAATTGTTCAGCTCTGGTATCCTTTAACCTGCCTAGCGTTCTGATTCCCGCGGCCCCACAATGCTGCGGTGGAGCGCATATGCGTTCCACCGCTAGTCTAGCCTATCAGGGTAGCTAGGGGCGAAAACGCCAAACACCAGGCTGAAAGCCTATTTATGCCCGGCAAGAGGGAGCCCCACACTGTAGCCTCTGTTAAAGCGCATATCTAGCGCAAAACAGCCATCAGGCATCTTGTGCCCTGCACCCACCGCACCACCGCACGTCTTGCACATGGTATGTGACTTCTTATGATACCCTGTATGTGTATTGTTTTACCTATTGCAACTATGGAATAAAGCACCTGCAGTGCCCATTGCACCTCCTTCTCCTCATTTCATGTACAAGTTACTCTCAATCTCCATCAGAGCACGCAGGTTGCACCGCAAGATAAGAAGTGCAAAAATTCTGTCTTCACCACCCCAGCATCAGCTGTCTAGTGATGTAGTGCCAACTATATATCTCTTTCTTTGCTTGTATAATTAATAGAACATTAGTAGTAAAAAAAAAAAAAGTCTCATTTTTATTTTCAGTTATATGGCTTTTTTTCTATAACATTACATCATTCTGTCATATTTGTAGTTTGCAAACCACACTCTCTATTTTAAACTATAAAACAGGCAGCTTCAGAAAACAGTTCTGTTGTGTCAGAGAGCTCAGAGAAGTTCTTTTGCATAGATAACAAGTGAAGTTTCTTAACTCTTCCTGTACTGGAAAACAATAAGACTCTTTTCTTTGCCACTAGTGTTCTAGTTCTTAGCTGTACTAAGCATACAATTCAATACATCATAAGTTGATTTTTGCTTCGGGTTTGCTTTAAAGAGAATCTGTACTGTAAAATTCTTACAATAAAAAGCATACCATTCTATTCATTATGTTCTCATGGGCCCCTCTGTGCTGTTTCTGCCACTCCCTGCTGCAATCCTGGCTTGTAATTGCCAGTTTTAGGCAGTGTTTACAAACAAAAGACATGGCTGTTAACCAGAGTGTGATAGGCTGAGATGAGAGCTTGGAGAGGGTGTGTAAAGCTTTTGCCAATGACAAGCAGTGCTGCACACTCCACACATTCCAGCCTGAGCCCGACAGAGCCGACAGAGGAAAGAAGATATGATTTGTTACAGAGACAGTGCAACTAGAAAAGGCTGCAGTAAGCCAGACCACATTAGAACAGGTATAGGAACTTATAGGATAGAAGAACTAAGGCTCAAAATTTTGTTACAGAGTCTCTTTAAGTGGTATGTTTTCACAACTGTTCTTTAAAAATAAAAATTAGCTGCCATCGAGAGCTCTTAGTATCTCTACACATAATAATGTCATAACCTTATGCCTTCATGTTGAGCCTTCATGTTGAGAGAGTCTTATTACTGGTCCAGATGGAGGTGTCATGAATGCTATATATTTCTCCTGAATAGCTAGTGGACTGAATCCATTTTCACCAAGGCCACCTGCAAGATGGCTTAACATTCCAGACCTTCCTGTATGCATAAACGATTAAGCAATTTAGGTGAAAGGTTTTAACATTTATCTGCTGCTTAATGTTTCATTGGATCTAAGCAGAATTTCCACTTCGGTTCCCAGCAGATAAAACACAATGGCTTCCCACAATTACCTTTGTGGGCAAAGGAATTTATATAGTCTATGCCTTGAAGTCCTTTTACTAACCTGTTTATATTCTATTTTTTGTTTTGTTTTGTTCTTTGTTTAGAAGCAAAAGTGTTTCAGGCGATGCTTTGTACTGCACAATGTTTGAAAAATGTGAGCAAAATATACCACAGATCTAAAAATATCATTTGGTAGTTTAAAATACTGAGTGCTCATACCTTTTTGTAAGAAATATGGCTTTTGTAGTTAAAATACGGCCTTGAAATTTCTTTGAAATCAGAGCATAGAGGGCCTTGTCCAGCATGCACACCATGGTCACCCACTCATATACCGACGCACGGTCCCGGCTGACCATGTTTGTGGCCTCCAGGAAGGGTGCCAGCACCAAGCACATCAGCTGCATTTTGCCCCACTCAGCACTGCAGATGATGTCCGGGAGGTGGGCGTTGCCGGTCCCGAACACGGTGGCGTCGGCGGTGGCTTTGGCCAGGTACTGGTTGACAGCCTGCCTCTGTTCAACCAGACGTTCCAACATGGCTAGTGTGGAATTCCCCCGTGTTGGAGCGTCTATAATCAGACGTTGCCGTGGCAGGTTCAGCTCATTCTGCACACCTTCCCGGGACGCTGAGGCACCCCCCGAGCGGCGGAAATTACCCACCATTTTCCGAGCCGCTTTGAAAAGTGTGTCCATCCCCTGGTAGGTGCTCAGAAATTACTGCACCACCTGGTTCAGGACGTGGGCCAGACAGGGGATGTGGGTGAGGTCTCCCCAGGTTGGCCCCATTGTCGGACACCACCTCTCCGACTCTGAGGCCTCTGGAGGTCAGCCAACTCCTCTCCTGCTCTTTCCCAGGCTGACCATCTCCAGCAGCGCTTGGCAGTGGTGGGCCTTCACACTGCTGCTGAGGCGGGGGTGTTGGGCAGCGGTGGGTTTGCAGGAGGGTGGAACCGGATCAGAGGAACCTGCTGCACTTCCCCTGACCCTGCTGTGGGGTGGCACAACCCACTGGCTTGATAATGCTGCTGTCCCCTCCTCACCTCCTTCCACCAAACTAACCCAATGTGTGGTGAAGGACAGATAGTGGCCTGTCCCGAACAGGCTGCTTCACGAGTCTATAGTGACATGGACCTGCTCACCCACCGCATGATCCAGGCCACATTGCACGTTGGCCATCATGAAGCGGTGCAGTGCTGGGATGGCCTGTGCGGGAAAAGTAGTGCTGGCTGCGGATAGGCCAATCCGGCGCTGCGAACTGCAGGAGCGCACGCATGTTGCTCCCCTCCTACACAAATGAGTACGGGAGAAGTTGCGAGGACATGGCCCATGCAAGCAGGCCGTTCAGCTCGTAGATGCGATGGCTGTCAGGAGGCTGAGCCCTGACCACAAAGGACTCGCTCAGCAGGGTTTGGTGTTGCTTTTGGCTTGCACGGGAAGCCGAGGAGGGAGCAGAGGAGACCACTGAGGACTGGCTGCCTGAACAGGCCTCAGTGTCGGCAGGAGTGGCAAAGGGGGTTCTGGTGGTGCTTTTTGCCGGAACACTGCCAGCACCAGCTTCCTTCAGCCTCTTGAACTCCTCATGTTCAATATAATGCTTTTTTGCCAGATGATTGATGAAGCTGGAGGTGCTGTAGTTGGCTGGGTTACAACTTCTGCTCAGCTTCATCTGGCACACGTTGCAAGTGACAAACTTGCTCTCTACTGAGCGCAGGTCAAAAAACTGCCAGATTGGGGATAGAAATTTGCCCTTATGCCCTGAATGGGCTGCTGCTTTTTTTCTCTCTGCAGTGGTTGGCATGCAGTGGTTGGGGCCTGGGGTTGAGTGGTGCAGCTGGTGGTAGCGGCAGAAGATAACGCAGCAGGCTGAGGGTCCCGCATTCCACGCCCACTGCTGCTCCTGCCAATGTCAGCGATGCTGATCCTCCGTGACAGACCCACCGACGCATCCTTCTCCTCAGACTCAGAGCTAACATCCTCCTCCTGTGGATGGTAGTCATGATCCTTCATCTCGTCATCATTATCAGCATCATACTCCCCCTCCTCAAACAATTGCTGGGATGTTGATGACCCCCCAAACTCCTCTTTTGCTGACACATTAGGCAAGGACTCCCCCCCAACAATCACCGTCACCATCTGTGACTCCTCCACATACCCCATTGTGGCCAGAATATCCTCCTCAAACTCAGTGGTAACAGCCCTGATTGCGCTCGTGGTGTCTGGACCAAAGAGCACGCTGACTGAGGGTAGGCTGCCCGCTGGGGTCGACATGACTGACGAGTCCCTATGCACTGCTGCTGGGCCGCTGCTGCTGCTTCTCCGAACAGGAGTGGTGGTGGGGGTGGAGCTCTCTGTTGTAGAGCTGGTGGTGGCCTGCTCATCCACCATCAGCTGCATCACAGGCTCGGCGTCTTTCTCCTCCAATTTGCGGCGCCGACCCTGCTGAAAAATGGCCGCTACATGCTGCTGCACCTCTGCAGCGTGACTCGCCCTATCAGCTGGGCACCCAGTGCGTCCACGGCCAGTGGCTAGCGGCGGAATGGACACTGTTGCGGCAGAACTGCTGGCGGTGACAGTGCCAGCAATGTTCCCTCTTTTCTTGGCCTTGCTGCCCTTCTCCCAGGTGCCAGTGCCAGAAGACATAGTACAAGTTTGTGAGATGATTGATGATGTCACCAGATGGATGTGGGGTACTTGTACTTTATTGAAATCGGGGTAATTTGTGTTGGACTTTAATGAATCAGCATGGAGTGACAGACAGCAGAGTAGAAGACAGTGTGCACACTAACGGTCTATTTGTCACACACACTGACACACAGCACAGACAGCAGCACTGCATTAATCTGAAGTAAGATAACACAGTACTACTCTAACAACTAACTGCAGTACTAACTACACAATAGCACAGTCATCCTATTCCCTAACCTATACTGTAGCTAAGGCTAATAGCACAGGCCTGGCCTGTGTGCACAACAGCACACACACAGACACAGACAGGACCTAGAGCTGCTGCAGCCTGCAGCACGGAGACTGTCACACACACTAACTAAAATCACAATACAAGCTAGCTGACTAAACAACAGTAAAACAGTGGTATAGTACAGGTGTTTATGTGCAAAAACGCTAGGTTTTCTCACAGTGGAAGTACTTGCTTAGCCAAACAGCACTGAAGATGTCTCTCAGTGAGCAGTCACAAGCAAGGACGAGATTCTCATCATGGCCGCCACTTTATATGCAGGAGGGGCTGGCCAGAGTTCCCCTCTGTGATTGGTTGCTAGGGCTTCTGCTGGGAGCCCTCTGATTGGCTCAATGTCGTCATGGACGCCATCTTCATAGTTACAGTACCCTGACTCAGATATCCAACGGATATCAGACCAGATATCCGGATTGCGGATAAATATCCGCTTAGTGCTATTTGGATTTGCACAGAAATCCGGAATCTGAATCCGGGTTCGGATAGCGGTAAAAGTTCGGATTATCCGGGTAGTTCGGATATCCGAAACCCGGATGAGCACCACTGGTTACTGTATAAACTTGAGTATAAGCCTAATTTTTGGGCCAAAAAAGTGTCCCAAAAGTGGGGGTCTAGGCTTATACTTGAGTCACTACTCTTTGAGTAACACCCACAGTGGTGCATCATCTGAGGGAGACCACATACTTGATGTTTCCATGGGAGGTCCTAGTTAATCTCATCTCGAGTTGTAGCCTTGGAAGGCATACAGGGACAGTGTCTACTGAGTGGTGAGAATCTGTGCATTCCTATATGAAGGTTTAGATAGATGACTATGTGGTTCTGCATTTCTTGTTTTATCTTTATGCCAGCTTAAACTTTGCAACAGGAGTTCTTTGCATGTCCATCTCCATTGTAGGCCTATGTTCTGGTTTATTATTGCAATCTGCTGAATTTATGCTGCTTTTCTAATATATGGTTGTGGCCGGCCATGGCTGTGAGTAGTGTTGTGGTTGTGGCTTTTGCCACCCCAGGCTTATACTTGTTTCAAACATTTTTTCCAGTTTTTTAAGGTAAAAGTTGGGCTTATACTTGGGTCGGCTTATACTTGAGCATATACGGTATACCTGGGTTCCATTTACTGTTAAGGGGTCTTTAATAACTAGTTCAACGTCAATTTCAGCATCAAAATTATATTACTAAGCACTTTAAATTTCAACTGGAGTTTTGGTTGTATGATCTTCAGCTTCCTATTCCTGAAGGAAAGGGCACAGGGGAATTCGGTCAGCACAGTTGGCTGATCAAGGTAGAAACCACTTCTCTGGAAAAGGAAATGTATCTTTGCTTCAGACTTTTCCCATGATCCCCTGTGTAACACAAACTGTGTAGGCATGAAAAGGAAAGGATGTGTCAAGGAGGATATTAAAACATGCAAGGACTCATTTGTATTTAGCCAAGAGACATAGTTTATGTATGATATATTGCAAATGTAAGCTGGATACAAAAGAAGCACCTTTATGTAGCAATAGCTGTCTGTTCAGTAAAGCATATGCAAGTACAGATAAGGATAATCAGCTGTAAATCCTGATTAGTTTCCCGATGTGGTCAGATGATTTCCAGTTATTGTGGTCTCTAAAAATCAAGCTCTTATACAGATTAACTCTATTAAAGGAAACCTGTAGGATAAAAAGGTGCCCAAAATGGGTACTTTCTTTTGGAATCCTCCTCCACTGGGCCGTTCCAGTGCTGGCCCCTCCACAAAACCACCAACAAGGGCTTGTGCAGTAGCATGCACCCGCTTGGGCTTTGGTGAAAAGATCTGAGCCTGGTCGGGTCCGTGCTACTGCGCATGTATGAACCATATGTACCTGCGCAGTAGCATGTACCCAATTATGCTTGGCTATTTCAGCTGAAGCCTGAGCAGGTCTGTGTTACTGCACAGGGGCAGCATGGCTGCGCTTCAGAGCTCCCAGCACTAGAGTGGCCTGATGGAGAACGATGAGGGAAGCCTCTGGAGCAGGCCCGGATTTACATCACAGGAGCCTATAGGCACAGATGTCCTAGCACCCTAGACTTCACCCTCCCTGAACTCACAAACCCCCATCAAACTGCACTGCAAATGTGCTGGCTGTCCCAGCTGTCACTTCTCCCTTACTTCCCTTGCCCATCATAGGCAGCTACAGGTGACCCTTCGTATTCGTAGCCAGAATTACGCTCACAGCTAGATGTGCCCACAAGTATTAGATAGCTAAAACATCAGTATTGCGTAGCTAGAGGTTCCCCTGACTGAAGGGAGATCTCCTCAGTGGAATGCAGAGAGCAGGGTGAGTGACCTCTCATTTACACTCTCACCAGGACTCTACATAGGGAAGCAGTGCTCTGCATTGACACAGCCGTTGGGACAGGACGCAGGGGCCAGGAGGTGGGCCGGCGGCCGAAAGGGTGGGCGTGTGTGCACACGTGGAAGGTGGGCGGCTGTGCGCACAGCCGGAGTATGCGCACGGCGGGAGGGTGAAGCCCATTTTTATATAGGCTTAGGTTACTAAATATATAACTACACAACGACATTGAGTGAACTTTCCCCAGGCTAGCTGCACAAGAGTTTATTTGCTTTAATCCCTCTTGAGGTAAGTTTTTAACTTTTAAAAAAAATGCAGGTTAACTTTAATGGTGACCCAAGGCTACATAAACAGCACCCTGTAAGGAAAAATATGTCTTGTGTTTTTTTCAGTGGCGCAAGTGGGAACACTAATTAGCGGTTGCAAGCCGCTTTGTAGCCTTATTTGGCTAATCTGTTAAGTAATGGTCATGTGGCGTGTAGATGAAAACTGCTAAAACTCAAGACAGGTAACAGATGTAACAGATGTGGGCAGCACAGTGGTGTAGTGGTTAGTGCTCTCTGCTTGCAGCGCTGGGTCCCTGGTTGGAATCCTACCCAGGGCACTATCTGCCCATAGTTTGTATGTTCTCCCTGTGTTCTCGCTGTGTCTGTGTGGGTTTTCCCCGGGCATTTAAGTTTATGCCCACAACCCAAAAAAATAAAGATAAGTTAGTTGACTTCCCTCTATACTGGCCCTAGACTGCGATACATACATTACATTATTTGGACATATGACTATGGTAGTTATTAGCTTGTGAGCCCCTCTGAGGGATAATTAAGTAACAATACAATATAATGTGTACAGCGCTGTGGAAGATGCCAATGCTATATAAATGGTAAATAATAAATAAAAAATAGAAAGAGGACGGGAAACTGTTGTTTTTTTTTTTTTTCTTGCAGAAAGACCGCGCTCTTTGATAAGAGACCATTGTTTTTTCTGCGGGGGACTTAGATCGGTGAAAGGGAACTATATTCCCATTCACTGATCGGGGGCTAACGGCAGGCGGTGGAAGCGGGCGTCTCAGGCAGCAGGAGCAGCAGTGTCTATCTGAACGGATATATCTGTCCAGATAGACCGAAGTGGTTAAAATACAGGATCTTCTCAAAAAATTAGCATATTGTGATAAAGTTCATTATTTTCTGTAATGTACAGATAAACATTAGACTTTCATATATTTTAGATTCAAATACACACAACTGAAGTAGTTCAAGCATTTTATTGTTTTAATATTGATGATTTTGGCATACAGCTCATGAAAACCCAAATTTCCTATCTCAAAAAATTAGCATATTTCATCCGACCAATAAAAGAAAAGTGTTTTCAAAACAAAAAAAAGTCAACCTTCAAATAATTATGTTCAGTTATGCACTCAATACTTGGTCGGCAATCCTTTTGCAGAAATGACTGCTTCAATGCGGCATGTCATGGAGGCAATCAGCCTGTGGCACTGCTCAGGTGTTATGGAGGCCCAGGATGCTTCGATAGCGGCCTTAAGCTCATCCAGAGTGTTGGGTCTTGCGTCTCTCAACTTTCTCTTCACAATATCCCACAGATTCTCTATGGGGTTCAGGTCAGGAGAGTTGGCAGGCCAACTGAGCACAGTAATACCATGGTCAGTGAACCATTTACCAGTGGTTTTGGCACTGTGAGCAGGTGCCAGGTCGTGCTGAAAAATGAAATCTTCATCTCCATAAAGCTTTTCAGCAGATGGAAGCATGAACCCACTTTTGAACCAGAAACAGCGGCAGAAGCGCCTGACCTGGGCTACAGAGAAGCAGCACTGGACTGTTGCTCAGTGGTCCAAAGTACTTTTTTCGGATGAAAGCAACTTTTACATGTCATTCGGAAATCAAGGTGCCAGAGTCTGGAGGAAGACTGGGGAGAGGGAAATGCCAAAATGCCTGAAGTCCAGTGTCAAGTACCCACAGTCAGTGAATGGTCTGGAGTGCAATGTCAGCTGCTGGTGTTGGTCCACTGTGTTTTATCAAGGGCAGGGTCAATGCAGCTAGCTATCAGGAAATTTGGGAGGACTTCATGCTTTCATCTGCTGAAAAGCTTTATGGAGATGAAGATTTCATTTTTCAGCACGACCTGGCACCTGCTCACAGTGCCAAAACCACTGGTAAATGGTTTACTGACCATGGTATTACTGTGCTCAATTGGCCTGCCAACTCTCCAGACCTGAACCCCATAGAGAATCTGTGGGATATTGTGAAGAGAAAGTTGAGAGACGCAAGACCCAACACTCTGGATGAACTTAAGGCCGCTATCGAAGCATCCTGGGCCTCCATAACACCTGAGCAGTGCCACAGGCTGATTGCCTCCATGCCATGTCGCATTGAAGCAGTCATTTCAGCAAAAGGATTCCCGACCAAGTATTGAGTTCATAACTGAACATAATTATTTGAAGGGTGACTTTTTTTGTTTTAAAAACACTTTTCTTTTATTGGTCGGATGAAATATACAAATTTTTTGAGATATCATCAATATTAAAACAATAAAAGGCTTGAACTACTTCAGTTGTGTGTATTTGAATCTAAAATATATGAAAGTCTAATGTTTATCAGTACATTACAGAAAATAATGAACTTTATCACAATATGCTAATTTTTTGAGAAGATCCTGTATATCATAACTTCCTGTATGACCTTTTATGATTAGGACATTTGCAGATGTTCATTTTATGTAAAACATAGTCTAGAATTTGATAAAGTATAACAAATCACTGTTCTATAATTAGAATGAAATTATTCTATACCTACTATAAATTCAATCAGTTTCTGCCCTGAGATAGTTAGAGTGTAAGGCCCGATTCACACTTGCAATTAAGTGGCAAACGGATCTGTGAAAACTGATCTAATAACTGGTCAATCAGATCTGTTTTATCTCCATTGAGGTTCAGCTGCTTCCGTTCCAATTCCCCACATTCCCTGAGACCCCCATCGTCAAAGTTTGAAGAATTGGTTGGTTTCTTCACCAGTGTGAAGAAACGTTCCACTTCCAATGCAATGCTTCAGTGTCCATTTCCGTTCCGCTGAGCTCAGCAGTCCAGAAAAATTAGTCCAGCAGCAAACTTGCGGTTTATTTAGTGGATCGTGTGGAATGGATACGTTCATATGGATGAATGTAAACTGATCCATAGAGTAACATTGGATCTGTTCCCTTCCGTTACGATCCATACCCTTCTGATCTGGGTCCGGACCGTTTTTCATCTCTAATGTGAACCGAACTTTCTGAATTGACATGTCGCGTGATGAGGTAAACAGGGGTACCAAAATTACTACTCCTACTAAGGAATTGATCGAATCTCTTTTTATATTTTCTTGTATTGCAAGTGCAAGTGTATTACTAGTGCTGCTGTCTATGCAAATCAGACAGCTAAAAAGCAAGTCAAGTACCTGGTCCTGGTGTCCTGAAAAGTAAATAGAAGGCAATACACATCTTGTTAACTGATAAAGCACTGCTGATAACATATAAGTGATGAAAAGTTCAAAGGATCATTACTTCTGTTTGTTTTGAAGCTGAATAAAGTGGGTTTTACATTAGACTGTTATGATTATTGTTCAGAACTCCGTCTTAAAACTGATGCCCTTAACCACTTCACCCCCAAGTGAAGTGTTTTTACTCTAACAAACCTGAGCAATTTCACCTGTCAGAGCCCCTCCCTTTCATTGGCCAATAATTGTATTACCACTTATCACAACAAAATGATCTATGCCTTGATTTTTCCCCACAAATTATGCTTTTTGTGGGCGATACTTGTTTACAATAATAACTTTATTTTTGATGCAATTTATAGGGAAAAAAAAATACAGCATTTCTCCAATCCCATCCCCTATAGTTGTAAAATAAGCAGTGCTACTAGAAATTGGGCCACAGCTTTAAGGGCAGACTGCAGAGCCGCACAACTCAGCACACAGGTGTTTTACCCCCCCCCCCCCTTTTTCTCCCCATCAACAGAGATATTTGTTGGTGGGGTTTGATCACTCCCCCAATGTTTAAGGATTTTTTTTTACAAATATTTTCTTTATTTTTTTATAAAAATGGCTATTTATTTAATAATTTTCCCTCCCTCCCCCTGTCAGCCTATCGCTGTGATCAGCACCAATCGCTTCTGTGTCCCCCAGGGGACAGCTGTGTCACATGGCTGCCCCAAGTACAGCGCTGTCTTAGATCGCAGTGCTGTACAGGTATATTAGACGGCAGTTTTGCCATCTAACAGTCTCCGAGTGGCGATTGCCGCTGGGAGACTGAAGGTGGAGTGGAGCCCCACCTTCCAAGTGGAGATGCGCGTGCTCTCCTTCTAGCCCCATAGAAGGCTATTCATGCCAATTGGTGTGGAGCAGTCCTGGGGCTGCTGCTGTGTTCACGCCAATTGGTGTGGAGTGGTCGGCAAGAAGTTAAATTGTGTTCCTAGTACACTGTATGGTGACAATAAATTATTTGGAAATATATGTGTAATTTTTCTGTTTTGGGTTTTTTTTTTGTGTCCAGTCAATAATTACAAGACTTTACGTACTAAAATGACAGTGATATACCCTCATCACATACATATTTTTAAAGAAAGCATCCCCGAGGGAACTATTTATGTATTTTTTAACTGTTTTCTTTTTTTTTTTTTTACAAGTGCTTGGGCATCAGAAGATGGGGGGGGGGGGCTTTGGAAGGTACTTATTTTTTCAATTTTTAACTAAGTATATAAGGTGTGTGTGTGTAATTTTACTTTTTTCACCTTTAGATGGTGCTGCAAACACTATCCTGAATTATAAGTTTTTTGTTTTTTTTTACATTACTTTTACTACTTCCATGTCCATTTGTTCCAGGCACTGCGATAGGTTTGGGAAATGCTTGCTTCCCTTCACTAATCACGGATCTCCGAGACCTGATGGGTACAAGTAGTGGGCGGGCATACATGCACAGTGGTGGAAGGGGCGACAAAAGCATTAAAATGTCCTGGAGCCGTTAAGAGGCTCCAGCACAACGTTTCAATGTGGCGGTTTACCGCTAACTGGTTATACTGAAAATAAAAATATGACACTGTTCCAAGTTATTTATGTTCTAATTCTAATTGGTACTAACTACACATACAGTTAATTATCTCATAAGTTTCTTTTCAGTAGAAGTACAAAACCTGAATATGCACATATTGGGAAGAATGCCTACTGTATTTGTGAAAATCTGTTTAACAAAATCAAAGTTCCTTTATCTTTTAGTGGAAAGATCCTCTAAGATACAGTAACAATACAATCAAACATTTACAAAAAAAAAAAAAGAAGTGTTATCGCTTAAAAAGTTTTAAAATTACTTTATGATGTCAAACTTAGAGTGATGTTATGGAAAAACACAACAACAACAACCTCGCCGAAGTAACCTATCAATTATTTGTTGAATTGAAAAAACAAAAAAAACCTAACACTGTTCTGCTGTGTGATCTAATGCAGCTTAGCCTGATTGTGTCATTTTAAATCATGGCCAACTCAGTGGAAGCAAGTTCCTCACCTGCTATGAGCATTCATTTAAAGACTGTAGTTGTAAAGTGCGAACCGCAGAATCACTTGTTCATACTAAAATATTATGAGGTCACACAGGAATGAAAACTCCACAGAAGCGTGAGAAAAGATCTAAAACTGCCAAATAGAATTATACATTTTCAATTTAAGCTTCGTATATAATTTGTATATGGACAAAGTACAATGGACACAGGAGAATTACTTGACTGTGAACTAAGAGATAGAATCTTGTACATCTTAAAAAAAACAAGTATAGATAGAGGGCGGAAATAATAAATCACTTGAAAAGAGCAGCATGCACTTGACATCAGGTTGTATAAAGATGAATCAAACGCTGGTGTAGCAATCGCTACAGTTATTGATGTGAAGCATAGGTGAGTAGGTAAGGACAGAAATGTTGATTTCCAATTCTGCTGTAATTCCGATTTCCCGAAGCCGAGTATTGATCCTGCGGATTTCCGTTTTCTGATTTCTGAGGAGTCTTTTTTTTGGGGAGGGGGGGGGGCATGTATTTTTGCATTCTCTGATTGGCCAAATACTTCTGAATAGACTCGGCATTCTCTGATTGTTCCAATACTTCTGAGTTCTGTGTTTGGTCTAATAATTCAAAGTTACGGTAATGCAGAATTCCGATTTCTGATCGGAAATACGGATATCTCAACAAGTGGGGAAGACAGTCAGTGAAGCTTATTAAGACTGATGATGTCCATTTGGGCAGTTAATTTCCTCTTTAAAGATGAACTGTCGCGAAAATCTTAAAACTTAAAACACATACTATACAAATAAGAAGTACATTTCTTCCAGAGTAAAATGAACCGTAAATTACTTTTCTCCCATGTTGCTGTGTCACTTACAGTAGGTAGTAGAAATCTAACATTACCAACAGGTTTTGGGTTAGTCCATCTTTTCATGGGGATTCTCGGCATGGCCTTTATTCTTTATAAAGACATTCTCTAAAAATGATTAATACAAAGATGCTGGCCAGCCTCCTTGCTCACTGCACACTATTTTGGCAATTGGATAGAGGAATTGCCATTCACTAAATGCTTTTAAAAATAAAGAAAACTGAGAACTCCCCTATGAGAACAGGGGCTAGTCCAAAATCTGTCGGTAATGTCACAATTCTACTACCTACTGTAAGTTACAGCAACATGGGAGAAAAGTAATTTATGGCTCATTTTACTCTGGGAGAAATGTACTTCTTATTTGTATCTGTTTTAAATTTTAAGATTTTCGCAACAATTCCTCTTTAAGGTAGAGATGAGCGTAATGACCTAATTACGATTTTGCGAAATTTCGCGTAATTAGTGTAATTACGATTATGGCCGTAAGTACATAATCGTAATAAAGAAGGATTTCGCGAAATTTCGCGTAAGCGTAATTTTCGCGTAATTTTCGCATTACAGTCGTATCATGCCGTAATTTCGCATTAAACGCTACCGTAATTTCGCGTTAAACCGTAATGCTCCGTATAATATAAAAAAGCTGCCGACTTTAAGGGTTAATAGCAAAGCCCCCTTAAATGCTAAGAGCCTCAAATTTGGAGAATATATTAAGGAGATCAGGAGGAATAAGAGGAAAATTTTTTTTTTCAAAAAGACCTTATAGTTTTTGAGAAAATCGATGTTAAAGTTTCAAAGGAAAAATTTAAACATTTAAAAACCCGCCGACTTTAACGGTTAATAGCAAAGCCTGCTTAAAGTTTAGGAACACCAAATTCCCAGGGTATATTAAGGGGATCAGTGGGAATAAGAGGAAAAACAATTTTTTCAAAAAGACCTTATAGTTTTTGAGAAAATCGATTTTTAAGTTTCAAGGGCGAAAATGTCTTTTAAATGCGGTAAATGTCAGTTTTTTTTGCACAGGTAACAATAGTGTATTATTTTCATAGATTCCCCCAAGTGGGAAGAGTTTTACTTACTTCGTTCTGAGTGTGGGAAATATAAAAAAAAAACGACGTGGGGTCCAGTGCTGGGCCGAAATTACGCATTAGCGTAATTACGCATCGTAATTCACTACAAATGCACCGTAAGCGTTACGTGTAAGGTTACGGTATTACGCGTAATTAATTACGCGTAGACCGTAGGGTTACGTTTTACGCGTAACAAATTACGCGTAAGACAGTAAACTCCCATTGAAATTACACAGTCTGCCGTAATCGCGTAATATTACGCTCCCGTATAATATAAAAAAGCCGCCGACTTTAAGGGTTAATAGCAAAGCCCCCTTAAGTGCTAAGAGCCTCAAATTTGGAGAATATATTAAGGAGATCAGAAGGAATAAGAGGAAAAAATTTTTTTTCAAAAAGACCTTATAGTTTTTGAGAAAATCGATGTTAAAGTTTCAAAGGAAAAATATATACATTTAAAAACCCGCCGACTTTAACGGTTAATAGCAAAGCCTGCTTAAAATTTAGGAACACCAAATTCACAGGGTATATTAAGGGGATCAGTGGGAATAAGAGGGAAATTTTTTTTTTCAAAAAGACCTTAAAGTTTTTGAGAAAATCGATTTTTAAGTTTCAAGGGCGAAAATGTCTTTTAAATGCGGAAAATGTCCGTTTTTTTTGCACAGGTAACAATAGTGTTTTATTTTCATAGATTCCCCCAAGTGGGAAGAGTTTTACTTACTTCGTTCTGAGTGTGGAAAATATAAAAAAAAACGATGTGGGGTCCCCCCTCCCAGACCTCTTTAACCCCTTGTCCCCCATGCAGACTGGGATAGCCAGAATGCGGAGCACCGGCCGCGTGGGGCTCCGCACCCTGACTATACCAGCCCGCATGGTCCATGGATTGGGGGGTCTCGGAAGGGGAGGGGCAGCCAAGCTTTCCCCTCCCCCTCCGAGCCCTTGTCCAATCCAAGGACAAGGGGCTCTTCTCCACCTCCGATGGGCGGTGGAGGTGGAGGCCGCGATTTCCTGGGGAGGGGTTCATGGTGGCATCTGGGAGTCCCCTTTAAAAAGGGGTCCCCCAGATGCCCACCCCCCTCCCAGGAGAAATGAGTATAGAGGTACTTGTAGTACCCCTTACCCATTTCCTTTAAGAGTTAAAAGTAAATAAACACACAAACACATAGAAAAAGTATTTTAATTGAACAAAAAACATAACCACGAAAAAAGTCCTTTAATATTCTTAATTAACCATTAATACTTACCTGTCCCTTTAAAAGCCAGTTCCCACGCAATATCCTCGGAAATATACTAATCAGTTACAATGTAACAAAGTTATTACAATGTAACAACTTTGTTACATTGTAACTATGCCGCACCCCACGTCACTCACCGCCGCCGCCACCGCGTCTGTGCTGCAGGACCCGACAGAGCTCTGAGCTATAGCTCAGAGCTCTCTAAGCATCTTTGTATTTGGGCTCCAAGGAGCCCCATTGGTCCTTAGCAGACCAATGGGGTTCCTTCTGATTTGAAGGAACCCCATTGGTCTGCTAAGGACCAATGGGGCTCCTTGGAGCCCAAATACAAAGATGCTTTCGAGAGCTCTGAGCTAATATAGCTCAGAGCTCTGTCGGGTGAAGGGACGCTAAGTCCCCGCCGGCTCCGCTGCCCTCCCCGCCTCTCCCACATGTCACCTATATACATGCTGGCACCCATGGGTGCCAGCATGTATATGAGTGACAGGTGTGGGCGGAGTGGACGGCGGGAGCCGGCGGGGACTAGCGTGTATGCGGCGGCCGGCGGGTGAGCGGCGAGTGACGTCGGGTGCGGTGGTGTTACAAAGTAACAAAGTTGTTACATTGTAATAACTTTGTTACATTGTAACTGATTAGTATATTTCCGAGGATATTGCGTGGGAACTGGCTTTTAAAGGGACAGGTAAGTATTAATGGTTAATTAAGAATATTAAAGGACTTTTTTCGTGGTTATGTTTTTTGTTCAATTAAAATACTTTTTCTATGTGTTTGTGTGTTTATTTACTTTTAACTCTTAAAGGAAATGGGTAAGGGGTACTACAAGTACCTCTATACTCATTTCTCCTGGGAGGGGGGTGGGCATCTGGGGGACCCCTTTTTAAAGGGGACTCCCAGATGCCACCATGAACCCCTCCCCAGGAAATCGCGGCCTCCACCTCCACCGCCCATCGGAGGTTCAGAAGAGCCCCTTGTCCTTGGATTGGACAAGGGCTCGGAGGGGGAGGGGAAAGCTTGGCTGCCCCTCCCCTTCCGAGACCCCCCAATCCATGGACCATGCGGGCTGGTATAGTCAGGGTGCGGAGCCCCACGCGGCCGGTGCTCCGCATTCTGGCTATCCCAGCCTGCATGGGGGACAAGGGGTTAAAGAGGTCTGGGAGGGGGGACCCCACGTCGTTTTTTTTTTATATTTCCCACACTCAGAACGAAGTAAGTAAAACTCTTCCCACTTGGGGGAATCTATGAAAATAAAACACTATTGTTACCTGTGCAAAAAAAACTGACATTTTCCGCATTTAAAAGACATTTTCGCCCTTGAAACTTAAAAATCGATTTTCTCAAAAACTATAAGGTCTTTTTGAAAAAAATTTCCTCTTATTCCCACTGATCCGCTTAATATACCCTGTGAATTTGGTGCTCCTAAATTTTAAGCAGGCTTTGCTAATAACCGTTAAAGTCGGCGGGTTTTTAAATGTATATATTTTTCCTTTGAAATTTTAACATCGATTTTCTCAAAAACTATAAGGTCTTTTTGAAAAAAAATTTTTTCCTCTTATTCCTTCTGATCTCCTTAATATATTCTCCAAATTTGAGGCTCTTAGCACTTAAGGGGGCTTTGCTATTAACCCTTAAAGTCGGCGGCTATCTAACATTGATCCATGCGTCAACTTTTCCGCTTGGCAGCATGACCTTACGCATTAATTGCTAGTAGGATTTTACGCGTAAACCTATAACGTAATAACCTGAATTACGGTATACTTACGCGTAATTGCGTAAGTGCTATGCGTAATTATAGACATGTACCGAAATTGACTGTCTATGCCGTAAGCGTAATTTCGTAATGCGTAATAGCGTAAAATTACGCGTAATGATCCGTAAGCGTAGCTTTCTCCATTACGACCAGCACTGGTGGGGTCCCCCCTCCCAGACCTCTTTAACCCCTTGTCCCCCATGCAGGCTGGGATAGCCAGAATGCGGAGCACCGGCCGCGTGGGGCTCCGCACCCTGACTATACCAGCCCGCATGGTCCATGGATTGGGGGGTCTCGGAAGGGGAGGGGCAGCCAAGCTTTCCCCTTCCCCTCCGAGCCCTTGTCCAATCCAAGGACAAGGGGCTCTTCTCCACCTCCGATGGGCGGTGGAGGTGGAGGCCGCGATTTCCTGGGGGGGAGGTTCATGGTGGAATCTGGGAGTCCCCTTTAAAAAGGGGTCCCCCAGATGCCCACCCCCCCTCCCAGGAGAAATGAGTATAGAGGTACTTGTACCCCATACCCATTTCCTTTAAGAGTTAAAGTAAATAAACACACAGACACTTAGAAAAAGTATTTTAATTGAACAAAAAACATAACCACGAAAAAAGTCCTTTAATATTCTTAATTAACCATTAATACTTACCTGTCCCTTTAAATAAATGATCCCTCGCAATATCCTCGGAAATGTTCTATCAGTTACAATGTAACAAAGTTATTACAATGTAACAACTTTGTTACATTGTAACTACGCCGCACCCGACGCCACTCGCCGCTCAGCCGCCGCATACGCGTCCGTGCAGGACGCTAAGTCCCTGCAGCTCCCGCTGTCCACCCCGCCCACATCTGTCACCCACATGTCACCCACATGTGGGTGACATGTGGGTGACATGTGGGAGAGGCGGGGAGGGCAGCGGAGCCGGCGGGGACTTAGCGTCCTGCACGGACCCGACAGAGCTCTGAGCTATATAGCTCAGAGCTCTGAGAAGCATCTTTGTATTTGGGCTCCAAGGAGCCCCATTGGTCCTTAGCAGACCAATGGGGTTCCTTCAAATCAGAAGGAACCCCATTGGTCTGCTAAGGACCAATGGGGCTCCTTGGAGCCCAAATACAAAGATGCTTTCGAGAGCTCTGAGCTATAGCTCAGAGCTCTGTCGGGTCCTGCAGCGCAGACGCGGCGGCGGCGGCGGCGGTGAGTGACATCGGGTGCGGCGTAGTTACAATGTAACAAAGTTGTTACATTGTAATAACTTTGTTACATTGTAACTGATAGAACATTTCCGAGGATATTGCGTGGGATCATTTATTTAAAGGGACAGGTAAGTATTAATGGTTAATTAAGAATATTAAAGGACTTTTTTCGTGGTTATGTTTTTTGTTCAATTAAAATACTTTTTCTATGTGTTTGTGTGTTTATTTACTTTTAACTCTTAAAGGAAATGGGTAAGGGGTACTACAAGTACCTCTATACTCATTTCTCCTGGGAGGGGGGTGGGCATCTGGGGGACCCCTTTTTAAAGGGGACTCCCAGATTCCACCATGAACCCCCCACCCAGGAAATCGCGGCCTCCACCTCCACCGCCCATCGGAGGTGGAGAAGAGCCCCTTGTCCTTGGATTGGACAAGGGCTCGGAGGGGGAGGGGAAAGCTTGGCTGCCCCTCCCCTTCCGAGACCCCCCAATCCATGGACCATGCGGGCTGGTATAGTCAGGGTGCGGAGCCCCACGCGGCCGGTGCTCCGCATTCTGGCTATCCCAGCCTGCATGGGGGACAAGGGGTTAAAGAGGTCTGGGAGGGGGGACCCCACGTCGTTTTTTTTTTATATTTCCCACACTCAGAACGAAGTAAGTAAAACTCTTCCCACTTGGGGGAATCTATGAAAATAATACACTATTGTTACCTGTGCAAAAAAAACTGACATTTTCCGCATTTAAAAGACATTTTTGCCCTTGAAACTTAAAAATCGATTTTCTCAAAAACTATAAGGTCTTTTTGAAAAAAAAATTTTCCTCTTATTCCCACTGATCCCCTTAATATACCCTAGGAATTTGGTGTTCCTAAACTTTAAGCAGGCTTTGCTATTAACCGTTAAAGTCGGCGGGTTTTTAAATGTATACATTTTTACTTTGAAACTTTAACATCGATTTTCTCAAAAACTATAAGGTCTTTTTGAAAAAAAAATGTTTCCTCTTATTCCCCCTGATCTCCTTAATATATTCTCCAAATTTGAGGCTCTTAGCATTTAAGGGGGCTTTGCTATTAACCCTTAAAGTCGGCGGCTTTTTTATATTATACGGAGCGTTACGGTTTAACGCGAAATTACGGTAGCGTTTAATGCGAAATTACGGCATGAACGAAACGCGAAATTTCGCGTTGAAAATTACGCTTACGGTATTTTCAATTACGATTTTAATGGCAATTTCGCTACGCTAATTTCGCATCGTAATCGCAAATTTCGCATGCGTAATTATAGTAATGCGAAATTACGAAAATTTCAGCTCAACTCTACTTTAAGGCTCCTAATATAAGCCTATTAAGTATAAGGAAAGTACACCAAAAAGAAGTACAGACTCCCTGACTGGAAAATACAGTTTGACTTTTCAAATAATGTTAGACATTTAGCTGGCAGCAAATTAAAATGGAAAGATAATTGTGCAATGCTAATATTTCTACTAAAGTAAAAAGTGATGAAAAGGTAAAACTTTCTTACAATTTTAAAACTTCAGCTCATTATCTCCTTTTAAAAACTGTACTTAGAAGTTCAGCGCTCCAAAATTTAGAAATTATTATACACAAAGTGGTAAACCAAGATCCCAGGCAAAAAGTAGAAAATGTTTATGGCATTAATAATGAATATAGTAATCAGTTAAATAACTGTAAAAATGTAAAAGGCATCTACAGTGGGTTGCAAAAGTATTCGACCCCCTTAAAGTTTTCCACATTTTATCATATTACTGCCACCAACATGAATCAATTTTATTGAAATTCCACATGAAAGACCAATACAAAGTGGTGTACACATGAGAAGTGGAACAAAACTCATACATGTTTCCAAACATTTTTTACAAATAAATAACTGCAAAGTGGTGTGTGCATAATTATTCGGCCCCCTTTCATCTGAGAGCAGTCAGTTGCCTATAGACATTGCCTGATGAGTGCTAATGACTAAATAGAGTGCACCTGTGTGTAATTTAATGTCAGTACAAATACAGCTGCTCTGTGAGGGCCTCAGAGGTTGTCTAAGAGAATATTGGGAGCAACAACACCATTAAGTCCAAAGAACACACAAGACAGGTCAGGGCAGTGGCGTACCTAGGGCATTTGACACCCGGTGCTGGGTATTAAAAGACATCCCCCCACCATAAAAAAAGTGACTGTGGCATGCTAAACGCGACACGGCGGGTAATGCCAGGTGTAGGCTCCCTCCCCTAAAGTTGGCCTCAATATAGGTAGCTAAAAAAAATGGGTGTGGTTATAACCTGCGGCGCTAAGCGGGCGTGGCCATGACCGGATGAGGGTGGAGCTAACTAATTTAAAGTGAACCCGGGATGAGAGTGATATGGAGGCTGCCATATGTATTTCCTTTTAAACAATAGGCAGCCCAGCTGATCTATTTAGCTGCAGTAGAACTGAATTACACCAGAAACAAGCATGCAGCTAATCTTGTCAGTTCTGACAATATTGTCAGAAACCACTGACCTGCTGCATGCTTGTTCAGGGTCTATGGTTAAAAGAATTAGAGGCAAAGGACCAGCATGGCAGCCAGGCAACTGTTATTGCTTAAAAGGAGATAAATATGGCAGCCTCAATATTATTCTCACCTCGGGACAGTGGGCCCAAGTTTTGGTGACCCTTTCCCCACAAAATTCACATAATTGTGCAGGTTTTCTCAAGAAAATACACGTAATGTGAGCAGATTTGACCAGAAAACACGTTCAATCGTGTCGGCAGCTTTGCCCAGAAAATACGTGTAATCATGTCGGCAGCTTTGCCCAGAAAATACGTGCAATCGTGTCGGCAGCTTTGCCCAGAAAATATGTGCAATCGTGTCGGCAGCTTTGCCCAGAAGATTCTGATGAAGACGGACGTTACCGTCGAAACATGTCAATCATCTGTATACTGTAGTAGTGGTGAAGGGGCGCCCCATTCTACCTACTAGCCAGTGCACTTCAATTGCTTATATCACCCGAAGAGAGTGCAAGATACAATATAAGTTGGGTGGAACGCAAGGAAGTAATCTGTACAGAGTGTGAGACGCACTGGAGGAAGTGACGTCAACACGGAAGAGCGAAGAACCGGAAGCCGCTTGTTGGGTGAGAGATAGCGTGGCGAGCCGGCCTCTCGCCGCCGATTCCCTGAGGAGGATTGCGGGGACTGATCACCCGAATGACACGAGCTGCCCAGAGCTGATGTGGAAATAGGATATTACAACCATCCACGGGAGCTACACTATACGAGGTGAGATAGACCCAATCGGTGTCCTCAGCTGCGGGAGGAATACCCGAGGGGGTGTCTGCTCTAGAAATAACATAACGCTGTTGGAATACCAGGTGAGACAATATATACCTAATTGGACATTGTGATAACGTGGGGACATCCTGCTGTCATATTGGAAATCAGAAGATGAAATGAACTTTTTCTAGACAAAATGGTCATAATTTCTGCAATCCTAGTTTTATTCTCATCGGAATTTTTGTACATACGTGCATAATCTGCATTTTTTTATATATATATTTTTAAAGTGTAGAATATTTTTACAGACACATATATATATGTGTATTTTTTAAGGGAACCAGGACGCCCATGAGTATTGGTGTACTAGTAGTGAGTGATAGTAATGTGGATGTGGTGAATGCAGCATTTTTATGTATATTTCGCTATAAATCAAATGCAAAGTGAACTAATAAAACAAGAGATTTAAATTCCATATAGTAAGAAAGCAATTATTCAGCGCACCTCTCAATATATTGTTATATCTCTCTTTGTGAACGGTGGGGAACGGGGGTTTCACCCCACCTGAGTAGGTTGCAGCAACAAAAAGGATATATAATATTAAACTGTATCCGAATATATTATTTGGGCAGCGCCCTCCAGTTATTGTATACATGTGGAAGATTTGACCAGAAAATACATGCAATCATGTGACCAACCTGGCCAGAAAACACTTCAATCATGTAGCAGACCTGGCCAGGACAGTTGATACAGAATAGCTAGTATAGTTGCCCCCTGTTTAGGTAATATAGTTGCCCCCAGTGTAGGTAATACAGTTGCCCCCAGTGTAGGTAATATAGTTGCCCCCAGAGTAGCTAGTATAGTTGCCCCCAGTGTAGGTAGTATAGTTGCCCCCAGAGTAGGTAATATAGTTGCCCCCAGTGTAGGTAGTATAGTTGCCCCCAGAGTAGGTAATATAGTTGCCCCCAGTGTAGGTAATATAGTTGCCCCCAGTGTAGGTAATATAGTTGCCCCTAGTGTAGGTATAATAGTTGCCCCCAGTGTAGGTATAATAGTTGCCCCCAGAATAGCTAGTATAGTTACCCCCAGAATAGCTAGTATAGTTGCCCCCAGTTTAGGTAATATAGTTGCCCCCAGTGTAGGTAATATAGTTGCCCCCAGAATAGCTAGTATAGTTGCCCCCAGTTTAGGTAATATAGTTGCCCCCAGTGTAGGTAATATAGTTGCCCCCAGAATAGCTAGTATAGTTACCCCCAGAATAGCTAGTATAGTTGCCCCCAGTGTAGGTAATATAGTTGCCCCCAGAGTAGGTAATATAGTGGCCCCCAGTGTAGGTAATATAGTTGCCCCCAGAGTAGGTAATATAGTTGCCCCCAGAATAGCTAGTAAAGTTGCCCTCAGAATAGCTAGTAAAGTTGCCCCCAGAATAGCTAGTAAAGTTGCCCCCGGTATGGGGGAAGCTTGGAAGGAGGGGTGGCAGGGAGGGGGGCCGGACCCCCCACCTCCCTCACCTAGGTCCCCTCCTTCTGGCGCTTCCCCCTTCTAATTAGCAGCAGCGGGCAGGAGCGGCCAGAGAGGACTTACCTGCTCCTGGCGATAGCACACAGCGTCATCCTCACGTGACGCTGCTCTCCGACTTCTCTGTCACTCACTGCGCTTCCGCCAATCAGGAAGCACAGTGGGCGGTGGAGAAGGCGGAGACCAGCGTCACGTGACGATGACGCTGTGCGCCATCGCCTGGACCGCAGGAAGGAGGTGAGTAAGTCCTCTCCACCCGCTCCTGCCCGGTCGCTGCTACTAGTACTAATTAGGAGGGGGAAGCGCCAGAAGGAGGGGACCCAGGTGAGGGAGGTGGGGGGTCCGGCCCCCCTCCCCACCGCTTTCCCTGCCACCCCTCTATTCTGTGTTGCGTCCCCCCTCCTGTCCGGCACAGGCCTCTGTGGGAGGCCTTGATGACACCCCCTGGGGCGCCCGACACCCGGTGTGGGGCGCCCCCTGCCGCCCTTTTGTAGGAACGCCACTGGGTCAGGGATCAAGTTATTTAGAAATTTAAAGCAGGCTCATGCTACAAAAATATTTCCAACGCCTTGAACATCCCAAGGAGCACTGTTCAAGCGATCATTCAGAAATGGAAGGAGTTTGGCACAACTGTAAACCTACCAAGACAAGGCCGTCCACCTAAACTCACAGGCCGAACAAGGAGAGCGCTGATCAGAAATGCAGTCAAAAGGCCCATGGAGACTCTGGATGAGCTGCAGAGATCTACAGCTCAGGTGGGAGACTCTGTTCATAGGACAACTATTAGTCATGCACTGTACAAAGTTGGCCTTTATGGAAGAGTGGCAAGAAGAAAGGCATTGTTAACAGAAAGCATAAGAAGTCCCGTTTGCAGTTCGCCACAAGCCATATGGGGGACACAGCAACCATGTGGAAGAAGGTGCTCTGGTCAGATGAGACCAAAATGGAACTTTTTGTCCAAAATGCAAAACGCTAAGTGTGGTGGAAAACTAACACTGCACATCACTCTGAACACACCATCCCCACTGTCAAATATGGTGGTGGCAGCATCATACTCAGGGGGTGCATCTCTTCAGCAGGGACAGGGAAGCTGGTCAGAGTTGATAGGAAGATGGATGGAGCCAAATAAAGGGCAAACTTAGAAGAAAATTTCTTGGAGACTGCAAAAGACTTGAGACTGGGGCGGAGGTTCACCTTCCAGCAGGACAATGACCCTAAACATAAAGCCAGGGCAACAATGGAATGGTTTTAAAACAAAACATATCTATGTGTTAGAATGGCCCAGTCAAAGTCCAGATCTAAATCCAATTGAGAATCTGTGGCAAGATCTGAAAATTGCTGTTCACAAATGCTGTCCTTCTAATCTCACTGAACTGGAGCTGTTTTGCAAAGAAGAATGGGCAAGGATTTCAGTCTCTAGATGTGCAAAGCTGGTAGAGACATACCCTAAAGGACTGACATCTGTAATTGCAGCAAAAGGTGGTTCTACAAAGTATTGACTCATGGGGCCAAATAATTACGCACACCCCACTTTACAGTTATTTATTTGTAAAAAATGTTTGGAATGATGTATGATTTTCGTTCCAACTTCTCACATGTACACCACTTTGTATTGGTCTTTCATGTGGAATTTCAATAAAATTGATGCATGTTTGTGGCAGTAATATGACAAAATGTGGAAAACCTCAAAGGGCCGAATACTTTTGCAACCCAATGTATATCTGTAAAAGGCAGCTACAGAGAAGTAGGGATGAGAGCAACAAATCATGCTGCCTATTTATCCCTATTTCAAAGAAAGTGTGCAGAAGAAGAAGAAGAAGAAACCCTTTAAAGGGCAGCACCACTCAAAAAGTTAGGACAGTTGTAGAAAGTTATCAAAAATCTTTATCGCAAAATCTCACAATATACACCTCACCAGAAGCAACAAATAAAAATGTAATGATCGCTGCTGCAGCAGCTATTGCTGGAAGTAGTAGTGCTGCAGCTCAGGCAGTTCTGATCTATTTCCATGCAAGCTGCATAGCTTTGTCTGTCTTTCCCTGCTGTCAGCTTGTGACTGATTATCATTCACCTGTGTGGGAATCTGCATGTCTGCTCCCATTGGATGACCTCAGTATAAAGATCTGCTTCCTGCAGGGTTTCCTTAGGTTTTCATAGCTTCAGTGTAAGCCAGTCTTGCTGTCGCTTTAGCCCCTGATCGTGTTTCTTGTTATAAAGATACTTTGCTGGTCTTTGCATCATATATTGGTTCATTGCCAATATATATGCATACCAGCACGTTTATTATTTTCCTTGTATTTGTGTTACGTTGATACATCAGTGTCGCTGATGTATACGTACACGAACTGTTTATATCCTGTGTGCAGTTAGTCAGCTTTCCAGCACGTTTTGGTAGGTTGCGCGTACCGTGACCACCCGTGCTGAGGTAGTTACCCTGCTCCTGGTTCTGTTTGTGGATTGCGTTCATCTCTGCGAAGAGATAACGAATCCTTCTGAATCCTGTTCTGTTACTGTTTGTGGATTGTGTTCATCTCTGCGAAGAGATAACGAATCCTTCTGAATCCTGTTCTGTTACCGTTTGTGGATTGCGTTCATCTCTGCGAAGAGATAGCGAATCCTTCTGAGTCCTGTTCCCTGTATTACTCCATTCCTAGTCAGCGTTCCTGCTTATGTCATATATCGGTTCATTGCCGATATATACATATGTTAGTCAGACGTTACAAATAGTTTCATTGATAGCTGTAATTGTAATACGCTAGGAAAACATACTTATTGTATATTTATCTGTGTTACGTTCATCTATCTTAATCCTGCTGTTTCCTGACTGTCCTGTCCTGTCTTTGTGAGGCATGCCATCGCCGCAGCGCATTGGCTGCCTCATTCCAGTCTGTCTGGTTTTGGACGCTTGCTGTCGCTAAGTAGCCGCTTGCTAGCAAGCGTTCATTCTGTCTACCTGTCCTGATCTCCTCAGTCCTGGTTTGTGCGCTCAGCGCTACTTTGCGCTGAGACGTTATAACGAAAGCATTGTTTGTGGCTGTCAGATCTGCACCGGCTCTGTGCGCCACAATCTCCTATTGGAGTCAGTCCTCCCCTCCACTATACTAGGGATAGCCTGTTTCCTGGTGCTAGTGTGTGTACCTCCTCCACGCCAGCTCATGCGTTGCATGCTGACTGTGGAGAATACACCACCAAGCCTTACATTATGAAAACCCCATTACCAATCCCCATTGTGGGGGGGGGATTCCCAGAAAGTATGACACTGTTAATTATGGTTCCTGTTCCTTTAAGAAATTTGAAGAACTTAGCTCTGAAACAGAAAATGAGTTTTTCTCTGAATGTGCCAGGTTCCTGACCAATCCTCATCTCCAAGCGACTCCTGTTTCAACCTGGGCACTCCAACTAAGTTATATTTTGTTTAAAGGGGAATTATTCCAGTGGGCATTTGATGTTCTCAATCATTCCGATTTGAAAGAGAGACCGCTGGAATTTCTAGCGTTTGTGATCCATAACTGGTTGCGCATAGATCCGTTGCCTTTTCCTCTTAATGAACTCCTGGCAGCAGGCCAATCAGCTGCTCCTTCAATTGCTTGCAAGAATGAGCAGCAAGCAGAAAGTGTTACTGATAATTTTCCTGCAGCTTTGAATAAATCACCAAAAACAGCAAGGTCAAAGGCAAAACGCAAACGTTCTAAGAAACGTGTCCAATCTGCAGAATCGTTATCCTTAGCGACTGAGACCTATAATGAGATTCTGCCATTAACAGATAATGAAATGCAATTGTCTTTCAGGGGAGTTAAATAGACTTATGAAACTACTAATGAACTTTCCTCCCTGGCTAGGGAAAATAAAGATTTTTGTTTAAAAGAATTATCTGAGTATGATTATGATGAGATATTACAGAGTATTGAACAAATCAACTTATTTGTGAACCAGGGGAAGTTTGCATACACTACAGTTCAGCACTTGCTACAGGTATTGGAGATTCTTAGGAATAAGGAATCTGCCAATCACCTGCTAATTAACCCAATATATGTCCCTGCTACAATCATATCTGCAGACTGTGATCAGCCTAAATGTTTCGCTGTTAAGTATGCATGGGATCCTCCATTCGAGAGGGGAGAGATGGAAGCCCTGGTCTGTGAATGGAAGAATGATTCAAGTTCATTTTGTCAATTTTACAGTGCAAAAAGTGAAATGGTATTGAACGCATACATTAAGTCGGCCTATAACCTAATAGAGACTGGTGTGTGTAGGTATGACTGTGTGGCTCCTTTGATTGATGTGTGGGAACTGATTTTGGATGATTTTTATGTGACTCCGAATTCGCAAATTTGGCGTTCTGACCCGCCTGCTTCAGCACCTTTGGCTGATTCAGCAGGTGATTCGGAGCTCTTTTTGTGTGAAATTGAAGTTCCTGCAATTCCACCCTGTACCATGGATAACTCAGTGTTACTTCCCAGTAAAACAGAAGCCACTGATACATTCTTAACCTTGCCCTGCACAAATTTCTCAGCAGAGAATCCAGAGGTCCTGCTGACTTCCGAGTCCAGCCTAGCCAGTACTCATGACTCTTTGTTCAGTGAAACAGTCACCAGAAAAATCTTGCCTGTCTCTGCAAACACTTCTGCAGAAATTACCTGTGTTAATAAAGTTCAACTCCTGTCTGATCCAGCAGATGCCAATAGATGCACTACATCAGTTTCCGAGTCCCAGCAATCCTGTCTAGTAACCTCAGAACCACAGCATCTGAATTTTCCAATTTTACAAATGAATGGTGATTCAGATGCGCAAACATTGTGTCTTGATCTTCCTGTTTCTACACCTCGCTCTAGTTTCGTGAATAGCTCAGAGCATCTGCTATGTGAACCTGAAATCGCAGAATTATTACCTTGTTCAGAAAATTTTCCAATAAATTTGCCCTGTACCATGAATTGTGCAGTAGATCTCTCCAATGAAACTCAGGTCACAGAATCATTATGCTGTCCAGCAGGTGCTTCCATGGTTTTGCCCTGCAATATGGACTGTTCAGTGATCCTGTCCAGTGAAGCTGTGGTCGCAGAGTCTTATGCTTCACCCAGTACTTTGGATACTTTAAACCCTCTAGCAGAGGAGTCTGAAGCACTGCTTACCTCAGTTGGTGTTGCAGTAATATTCACTTGTCTAGCAGCTGTTTTGGAATTACAGTCTGCTCTAATAAAACTTGATGAATTTCTGCCCAGCAAAGCAGAAGCCATTGAAATATTGTCCTCGTCAGCAAGTGTGTCAGATACCTTGCCCTGTACACAGTCTGATTTAACCAATGTTGTTGAGTCCCTCTCCAGTGTTGTAACAGCCGAGGAACTCCAGCCCTGTCCTCTGCATGTTTCAGAAGTCTTGCCCTGTAACATGGATAATTCTGATTCTCTGGTCAAAATAACAGAAGTCTCAGAATTTCAGTCTGATTTAGTAAGCATTCCTGAAACCCTGCCTTGTATCCTGAAAGATTCTGGTTCTCTGGCCGCTGTGGCAGAGGTTCCAGAGTCCCCTTCCTGTCCAGGGAATTCCTCAGTTTTGCCTAGTCCAGTGGGGGCTGCTGCAATATTGACTTGTTCTGCAGCGCCTCATGAGCTCCAATCCAGTATATTAAATGAGTCTCTGTCCAGTCCAGAGGTAGTTGTGGAGTCCCTATCTGGTTCAGTGCATACATCAGAAGATTTGTCCTGTCTTGTTAGTGCCCCTGAATCTGATTTGTTACTGACTTTGCTGGAATCAGCGACATCTAAGTCTGATCCTGCATTCTCGTGTAAAAATCCAGTAGTTGCGAAGTCTAGTCATGATGATTTTTTTTTGGCCGGTCCTGGTTTTGGTCCCGTCTTGGCTGACCCTGAGGCTCACAGTTCCTTGACGTGCCCAGAGGTTTCTCTTGTGCCAGTGTGCCCAGATGTTCTTTGTGTGCCAGAATGCCCAAGTGTGTCTAAGGTGTTAGCGTGCTCTGATGCTTCCTTAGTGGGAACATGTTCTGATGTTGCCAGTCTGCCTGCATGCCCAGAGATGGTTCTGGTCCCTGAAAGCCCTGATATTGATGTTTGTCCTTGTGGCCCTGACTCGGGAATTGCCCTAGGTTCCATAGGGGTTCTTGATAGTTCTCCATGTGAGCCTAAGGGGCATTCTGACCTATGGGGATCTCTTTGGAGCTTCAAGGTGTTCTGGGAGGTCTCTGAGAAAACTTGTCCTGGTGCCTTGGACTGGTTCAACAGTGGGTTTTGTGTTGGTAAAGACAGTACCGGTGGGCATTGCAAAGGCTTTGGCGTTTCTGAACGGTTCCTGGAAGGCGGTGGGTATCGCTCAGGGAGTTTCGGAGGGCTTTCTTCTGGAAATCATGGTTCTGATGGGTGTCACACTGGGGCTTGTAGTACTGATGGGCATGGTTCTGTAGGTTCTGGTTCTGATGGGTCCAGTCTTGTGGGGACTGATTCTGGAATTCGGTCTTGCCGGGCTGTCCCGGTCATCATGAATTATCAGTCAGACTGTTTTGTTGGGAATTTCAGTTTTGAAAAGCGTCTGGAATCCGCTTTTAAAGGCGGGGGTACTGTAATGATCGCTGCTGCAGCAGCTATTGCTGGAAGTAGTAGTGCTGCAGCTCAGGCAGTTCTGATCTATTTCCATGCAAGCTGCATAGCTTTGTCTGTCTTTCCCTGCTGTCAGCTTGTGACTGATTATCATTCACCTGTGTGGGAATCTGCATGTCTGCTCCCATTGGATGACCTCAGTATAAAGATCTGCTTCCTGCAGGGTTTCCTTGAGTTTTCATAGCTTCAGTGTAAGCCAGTCTTGCTGTCGCTTTAGCCCCCGATCGTGTTTCTTGTTATAAAGATACTTTGCTGGTCTTTGCATCATATATTGGTTCATTGCCAATATATATGCATACCAGCACGTTTATTATTTTCCTTGTATTTGTGTTACGTTGATACATCAGTGTCGCTGATGTATACGTACACGAACTGTTTATATCCTGTGTGCAGTTAGTCAGCTTTCCAGCATGTTTTGGTAGGTTGCGCGTACCTTGACCACCCGTGCTGAGGTAGTTACCCTGCTCCTGGTTCTGTTTGTGGATTGCGTTCATCTCTGCGAAGAGATAACGAATCCTTCTGAATCCTGTTCTGTTACTGTTTGTGGATTGCGTTCATCTCTGCGAAGAGATAACGAATCCTTCTGAATCCTGTTCTGTTACCGTTTGTGGATTGCGTTCATCTCTGCGAAGAGATAGCAAATCCTTCTGAGTCCTGTTCCCTGTATTACTCCATTCCTAGTCAGCGTTCCTGCTTATGTCATATATCGGTTCATTGCCGATATATACATATGTTAGTCAGACGTTACAAATAGTTTCATTGATAGCTGTAATTGTAATACGCTAGGAAAACATACTTATTGTATATTTATCTGTGTTACGTTCATCTATCTTAATCCTGCTGTTTCCTGACTGTCCTTTCCTGTCTTTGTGAGGCACGCCATCGCCGCAGCGCATTGGCTGCCTCATTCCAGTCTGTCTGGTTTTGGACGCTTGCTGTCGCTAAGTAGCCGCTTGCTAGCAAGCGTTCATTCTGTCTACCTGTCCTGATCTCCTCAGTTCTGGTTTGTGCGCTCAGCGCTACTTTGCGCTGAGACGTTATAACGAAAGCATTGTTTGTGGCTGTCAGATCTGCACCGGCTCTGTGCGCCACAATCTCCTATTGGAGTCAGTCCTCCCCTCCACTATACTAGGGATAGCCTGTTTCCTGGTGCTAGTGTGTGTACCTCCTCCACGCCAGCTCATGCGTTGCATGCTGACTGTGGAGAATACACCACCAAGCCTTACAAAAAACCAATTAAAATGCAATCCCATAACAATTCTCCATATACTTTTATACCAGTTGCAATATTTTACATAATAATGATACCACAGATGATTCAATCTATCAGTGTGAAGTCACACACGGGATCAGTAAAGCGCCCTGCGTAACTAAAGAACCTGGGTTCAGTAATGGTGGTGAATAAAATAAGGTGCAACCAATTTTATGCATATGAAAAACCTTGTGAATATGCTATTGTGAATGAACACTCATAGAAAAAGTCAATAAAATGTTCTATCTATGGAGCGGTGCAGGGCCACACATCTCCACACAACTGCACGGTGCAAACAACTCTAACTACAGCAAAGTACAATATAGGTGAACACACAATACATACAAAAGGAACTGACAAAGTGCACAGTGCAATAGTACTATTAAATGGAGAATACTTAGCCCAGATGCAATAATGGTGGTATCAGCATCAGGATGGTGATATGGAGTAACTAGGATCACCTTCAAATGTCTCCACTAGTATCACAGGCGTTACCCTGCTTTTTCAAGGAAAGGAAGGACAATAGTTTTGACCCTAGCACACTAATTTCCTACAGGCTGTGCAGACTAATTGTCTGTACCAATTACAAAGAAAGACACATTACTTCCATCATTAAGCCCCGTCTACACGAGGCGATCCGGCAGCTAGATTAGCTGCCGGATCGCCTCTTCCGCATCCCCGCGCGTACCCGCCGCATCCCCGCTCGCCCGCTCGGATTCGATCCGCCCTCGTCCCCGCGCCGCGCCGCTTATCTTCCGCTCGATTCCCTGCCATTTTCCCCTCGTGGGGAACGTGCAGGGAATCGGCGTCGGCAAAATCGGACCTCAGCGGCTCGATTGATAAGGAACATCGCTCCGTGTAGACGGAGCTTTAGGGACTTCAGTTTAAATGTATGTTAAAGCATTTTTTGTGTTTTCATAAGTTTACAATGTTTTAAGTGGATCCAAACTCTAGCACGGCACCCAATTAAACATATTCATTCCATATATAGAATTCACTGCTGCTGTGGTATTTGTTTGTTTAGTCAGATCAGATTGCCTTATCAGTAGCTGTAAATACAAAAGCATGAGCTCTGTAGGGATTCCTGATAGCTGTCTCCTCATACATAAACACTGAGGCTTAAACTTTTCAGCGCCCCCTGCAAGCAATTCCAAGTTAAAGTTTCAGGTTTTTGTTGTTGTTGTTTTTTAGGTTTTCCATTAATTGTAATAACAATGCATGCCTTTGCTAATCTTTTAGAGCACAGAGGAATTTCTTTGTTTAGTTCCACTTTAAGTTTTTTAACTTAGCATAATTTTCATTGCTTTGTAATGGGTGTTTTTTTTTTAAGTGTTTGCATAGAATCCTGTTTAATTACTTTGTAATAAGTAATTTGCAGAATTAAAGATTTGACAGGAACAATTAATGCTAAACTGTATTTTATAGCTTGGCAGTCACTTTTCTTCCCCTTCACCATCATATTAGCATTGCAGAAGCAGTCTTCTCACTTCCCAAGAGAATGATTTAAGTGGTGCATCATAATACATCAAACAAAACCCATCATATATGCACGAGCAAACAATTCTGGACATACGGTCTTGAGAAAGCCCAAACTGCAGGGCGAAACGTTCGTTGACCCTCCTCCGCACTTCCTCTCGTACTGCATGTGCTGATAGGTATACGTTTTTACTTTTTGCCATTTGTATGTGTATAAAGATTGGATTTAAGGTTTGGAAGTTTTATTTATGGAGCATAGCATGTTGCTCCTGGATTCCTTTTTCCTGTTTAAATGAAAAAATTCTGGACAGGGGTGCAGCAGGAGCCAATCAAAATATAGCAAAGAAACAGGAAAAACTATTTGGAACGGTTGTGCAGATACCTCAGAACAGAAATGGTGCAAAGTCAAACAGAAAAAAACAGAATAAAAAGAGATATAAAGGGAAAGGGGGAAAGATTCCCTAAATAAACATTGGGAGGTTGCTAAAACGTTAAATACAATGTTAAAGTTGCTCTAATGTAATAGTCAACATTCTAACAAACGTAGGGGCGTAACTATATATGCACCCTGTGAACATTTGGGCACGGAGAGAGAAAAATCCATACTCCTCAAACATCACAGTACACAGCACATGGGGAGGGTCAGAGAGGCTGGGGGTAGAGCAGCGCTGTACACAAGAGCCTGCTGCACACTCAATAGGGGCAGTCTACAAATCTTTGTCTGCAAAACTTTTTATGATTCCTTATCAGAGGCTGAGCAGATGCAGTCATCAGAACAATTGTGCAGAGAGCAGAACGTTTTTTGTTCTCTCCGTCCCTTTAGTTGTCAGTCTCTCAGGACAACAAAAAGAAACTTCTCCCCCCTTGGGCCCCTTGTGGCTTCTGGGCCCCCTTGCAGCTGCATCCCTTGCAGGATCTATTGTTACACCCCTGAACATACATATAAATGCTTAGTGATCATTTGATTTAGAATTCCCATTCCCCTCACTCCGAGTTTCAGTAATAACCTCCAATACCAGATACTTCAGCTGGTGGGAAGCATATCTAGTTTCATTGATGTGTTGTGTCACTGGAAATTATGAACCAGTGTACATATTGTCCCACCGCCAGTGAGCTGGATGCAGGGTGAGCCAAATGATGGCTCACCCTGCTGCCACTCAATTCCCCGGCAGAGTTAAGTACTGCTTCCCCTCCAAGTTGTAGCAACTTAGAGGGAGGTGAAATTCGGGGCCTGTCGATCGCCAGATACCCGAATAAACCTTGCGTAGGGTGCCAGAGCACCAGTTCTATGGCTGCACTCGGCGATAAGCGTCGGGCGCCAAAAGGACCTGCTGCTTCATCTGAACCATGTGTATTAACCCTTTCCAATCCTTTTTCATAATCACCAATTGTACCCCCAGGCACTTCATTTATTCTGTTGTGCTGAGGGGGATCTGGATGATCGTGGGAGGTGGAACAATAGCGAGGAGGTGATCCGCTATCAGTGGCAGGGGGTAGTGGTAGCTCCACCCCCTTGCAGGCGCACCACTATAATTTTTTTGCTGCTTGCTGATGAAGAGGATCAAAGTGTAGGACTTTGTCTGACACTTTGATCCATATAGGGTCACACCATGACAGACTACTAGATCATGCAGTGCCGTTCCTAGTGACAGGCTCAAATGTGCCCACGTAATATTTATACTACGTAGAATAGTGGTGGTGGTTGGGGGGAAGGCGTCAACAATGAAAGGATGAAGAGAGTGATGCTGTGTTGGATTTTATAAAGAAACAGTGCCACCTAGCAGCAGCCGCTTTTCCTACACCGGACTATGTTTGACAATGATCCTGTAGTGGAAAATATCAGACATAGTCCAACATAGAATTGGAAACCGTTCACCATCAAAGCAATTGTATGCAATGATATAACTATCTGGCGTCAGAAAGGTTAATACACTGGTGTGGTGCTGTTGTTTAATTTCACAACTAGCTTGTTTTGTACACCAGCATTTTCATAAAAATATATGTCTAGTCATTCATCAAGTGCTCGGATATGGTGTGGTGATCACCAGGAGATGTATTTTCCTCACCCCCTGTTTCTCATGAACAGTGCTGACAGGACAAAGAACGACTGTCAAGTCCCGGGTGACAAATAACACAATCTGAATATGCAGACATTAGGGTCATTTTGGGACAGTCACACTACAGCAGTGGGCAGGGCAAGATATTGCTTGATGCAGACAGACAGACCACCTCGGCATAAGAGTAGAGGTGACCAAAATTCAATAACGCGAGTACATTGCATTATTGATTTTGGAATACTTTTGAGTCATAAAAACATAACAGCTATACTTTATGTTCAATATATCACATAAAGCCGCACTGACTTAAATAGAGCCTTTTATGCATCCAAAAGAGAAGTAGCTCCATAAACAACATATAAATCACTTTAAGATGGCAAAACACTGCATCAAAGCTGATCTGCTTTAATACTGCATATGATAAATTGCTGCCGCGCGTACCATCAGACCTGACGGGGTTTTAAACTAAAAGCCACATGATGGTGTAACAAAAATGCTGCTTCTTCTTTGTTTATACTCACATGAGAGGTCAATAGCCCATCCCGCCATGATGTACCGTATGGCACCTAGACTGACGGAAACTCGTCAGCAAGAAGCTACCAGTGTAATGCATACTACAGTTAAATGTCACGTGTAAGGGAAAAATCCATATACTGGAACTGCATCTTGAAATCCTGTCATATCAAGGAACATTTAGCTGATCAGTCAAACACACAAGTGTGGCGGAGAGTGTTAATGGGTGAAAGAAAAGAAAATGGAGGAAAGTGTTAGAAAATTGACAATTTTTCATTCTCTAACAAACCAATATCATGGCATGACCATTGTAGCCTGGAAACTCAATCGTAGCAGTATTGGTCATATTAGTGGACAAAAAAAGCTAAATACAATCCACAAAGCAAAAAAAAAAAAAAAAAAAAAGGAAATATTAGATTCTATAAAAAACTGCACCACTACAACCATATAGAAACATACAAAAAGAGCTTTATTTGATACAGTAATGAGTACAAAAATAAAAAACACTTAACCCCTTTACGACTGCGTAACGCCGATGGGCCCCAGGACCGCCTAACGCCAATTGGTGTCCTGTGGCAGGGTTTTGCAGGAGATTGCGCGCACCGATACGCGTGCATCTCCACTAGAATGATGGAGTGAAGCTCCATCATCAGTCTCCCAGCGGTGATCGCCACTAGGAGATTGTTAGACGGCAAAACTGCCATCTATTTACACTGTACAACACTGCAATCTACGGCTGCGCTGTACTGGGGACAGCTGTGTGACAACTCTGGAGGCAAGGAAGTTATCCGCTGTCATAGGCTGAAGCCTATGACAGCCGATCACACTGATAGGCTGGCGGGGTTTAAAAAAAAACAGTAACATTTATTAAACAAAAAAGGAAACACATATTTATATAAAAACAAACAAACATTGAGGGAGCAATCAGAGCCCCCAACAGAAAGCTCTGTTGGTGGGCAGAAAAGGGGGAGGGGACCACTTGTGTTCTGTGTTGTGCGACCCTGCAGCAATGCCTTAAAGCTGCAGTGGCCGAAATGGCAAAAAAATAGCCTGGTCACTAGGGGGGCTGTACGCCTACGGTCCTCAAGTGGTTAAAATTGCAATAAACAGGAGTACACAATATTATGGAGTATGTATCCTAGTATGGTTACACATACATTTTTCTCCCTGGGTGAGTAGCTCAATGTCAACATGAGCTGTATCAGTCTAAATGCAGATATGGTGCGGTTTTTATAGAATCCACTTTTTCTTTTTCTTTTTGCCTATACTGTGTTTGATCCTTTCTACACACTCCCAGGTGCAATTTCTATTACCAAGTTTAATTGGCTTTATTATTGCTTGTGTTTATGGATGGTGTGCTTACCCAATTTTGCTATAGTTTTGTACAGTCCCCAAGTCAAGCCTTGTTTGAACAGTTTGTATTAGTATTCTGAATGGATAGAGACTACAGTCACAAAAGCAAGACACACGACAATATTACATTATTACTCACAGAGAAAGAAAGCTGCAGATCAAAGGGTCTAGTCACTGCCACTGGCAGCTGCCCTTCCACTAGCATAATTCCAGCCCATAGAGCTGTAGGTCCGGTTCACCCGGGCGTTTAATCCGGCAGTTGTGGAAAAGGCCGGATTTATACTTTTTGTGCCCCTAGGCCAAGTTTGTTGTGGCTCCCCTTTCATGTACAGCAGTGCCCCTCCCATTCCATGAGCATTGGCTTCTTCCATGTGTATCATGCATTTAAAGTAGCTGTTCTCTTCATGAACTGCTCCCTTGGGCATCAGTTTCCCATTTCCGGCTCAGGAAGCATGCAATAGACCGGCACTACAAGAATTACAGTCTCGTTAAATGCAGGAGGGAGAGTGAGGATTGATTGTTGAGAGGTCAAATCGCATTTCCCATTTTCCATGTGTTGCTCCCCTTTTTAAGCCTCCTCTTTCCTATGTAGCAACTCCTCTTTTGTGTTCAGGTGCCCCCCTTTCCAGAAATTTGGCCCTGACTGCAACATTCTTTAAATGAATGCACTTTAAATAAAAAACACTTGCTTTTTAAATACTAAGTGCTTTCTTCCCCCATCATTTGCGTAAATGCCACGCTTGATCCCTTCATCTCGTCTTCTCCTGAATACTACATGTAGCATAGGACCGGCTATGTTCGCTACTTCCGTGTTTACCGTCAGGGGGCTCACAATATGATGCGATGACAAAACATCGGGAACCAATGCCTAATGCTTTTCTATTCAGTTGCAGAAAAGTGTTTAGAATCGGCTTTTGGAACCATCCCTTATTTGCCCTATTCCACTTCCATGTGAGCAGAGATTTGCTAAATAAATCTGGTTTAACCTGGCAGGGACAGTCTCTATGACCACAAATAGGTTTACCCCCTTGTCTTGACGGTATTAACAACCTCTTTAGTAGGTCTCTGTTATGGGTCGGTTCATCTATTTCCACCACAGCTATTTCAGTGCCACCACTGTTTCCAAGATTACTTTTGCACTGAGATTTGGCTGCTATAGCAGCCAGAGTCCAAGAGCTTTAAAAACAGCCAATCAGAGAGCTTGCTCTCTTAGAGGCTGACATAATCATGTGACACGCTGATCATGGGAAGCCTGTTTAATATGCATCTATCTTATTCTGCTTGATTTATAGGCAGGAAGGGAAATATGGAAGAGAAATTAGTGATAAAAGTAATACAGAAAAATGCAATTAAAAAATAAAAGTAAAACATGTTTTTATCAATTTATTATTACATTGAAAACCAGAAAAAATATAAAAAAATTACATATTAACACCATTTATTGATATTGTTAAGTGCCCTGCTATTTTATTTAAAAAATGAGCTTGTAGAGAGCTGTCAGGACTCTGCATTATCCTCAACCTCCTGAGAAAGAAGGATATAGTTACTACCATAAGCCAAACAACAACTCTACATTGGAGTAGAGGCAGGTGTATAATCATGTGGAAGGGGCATGTCTATGGCACAAACATGGAAGTATGACAGGTCTCAAACCTGGAATTATTTTTGGTATAAACAGGCAATAGCAGTGTAACGATCGGTGTAACACAGAGAGGATCTGATTACCGGTGATCTGCAGTATCACCGAGAATACAAATATATACCCGATTATTGATGATCTGCAGTATCACCGATAATCAGATATATCTCTAACCTCTGGACACCTGAGTAATATGAGTGTTTGGTGCAACAGTAATACTTTGAGGAGAGCCTCCGTATAGAGGGTGCAAGGCAGTAAGAGATACTGCCCAAAGAACAGGCTCCTTCCAAAGGCCTGAGGCTCCCCAAGGGGAGGAGTCAGGCTGAGAGTGGGAAGGACCAGAGTGTGAGTGACACCAATGGTGGAGTGTCACTGACAGATCTGTGAACTATCTCTAAACAGAGGAGATAGTTCTCGAGGTCGGACAAGCCAGGTCGGCAACAGACAGACAGATCAGATACAGAGGAAAGAGACTGATACGGAATCCTAAGGCAAGCAAGGTTTGGCAACGGAGTATCAGATATAGCGAAGTACCAAATCAGAGATCAGAAGAGAGGTCAGGAAAAGCAGAAGGTCATAACAGATAATCAACAATTGTCTAGTCTAAAGGTGTGAGCTCCTTGATCATCAACACCCTGGAACTAGTCTGAAGATATAACAGGATGGTAAAGTTAATTACCACCCCCCCCCCCCCCCCCCCGAGGAGTGGACTCCGGACAGCTCCTACCCGGCTTCTCAGGATGTAGGGCATGGAATTCCTTCTTTAATTTGTCTGCATGCATGCGACAATCAGGTACCCATGTTCTCTCCTCAATGCCATAACCCTTCCAGTGAACTAAATACTGTACTGAGTTCTGTACAATACATAAGTCTAAAATCTTTTCAACTTCAAACTCAGGTTGGTCATCCACCATCACAGGGGGAGGAGGAGTGGAATCTACATGCACTGCTGGCTTAAGCAGGGACGATCTCACCCCACGCATACTGGCAGGAAGGTCAATTGCATAAGTAACATTGTTGATTTTCTTGGTTACTGGGAAAGGACCCACAAATCTGGGTCCTAACTTGGGCGAAGGCTGTTTTAAAGTCAAATGATGAGTGGACACCCAGACCAAATTATTGTGTGCAAATTCTGCAAACGGCAAGAACTTGACCCAATCATTTTGCGCATCCGCAACATAACACCTAAGAAACTGTTCCAGTGACTGATTAATTCTCTCGGTCTGACCATTGGTCTGTGGGTGGTACGACAGTTCCATGCCCAATTGATGACAGGATGCCCTCCAAAATTTAGAAACAAATTGGACTCCCCGATATGACACTATATTTTCCGGAATGCCATGTAGCCGGAAAATGTGCATGATGAAAAGATCGGCCAACTCCTGGGCCGAGGGGAGGCCTTTCAGGGGCACGAAATGGGCCATTTTACTGAATCTGTCAACTACCACCCAAATGACCGACATGCCCTCAGACCTCGGGAGCTCACCCACAAAATCCATGGAAAAGTGGGTCCATAGTTCATTCGGGGTGGGCAAAGGCTGCAATGTTCCCACAGGTGCCAGACGGGAGGGTTTACTTTTTGCACATACTGCACACTCTCTCACATACACCTTCCAGTTAGTTGCCAAAGAAGGACAACAAGCACACCTAGCAACAAGGTCCTGTGTTCTGGAGGCCCCAGGATGTCCAGCATTCTTGTGGGAGTGGAACATCTGCAATATCTGGAGTCAAAACGGCAATGGTACAAACATGACCCCTTCAGGTTTACCCTCAGGGACATCCTGCTGGAAGGGACTTAAAGTCTCCATCCAGTTCTTCCAGGTCTCTGTGGCAGCCAATACCACTTTCTGTGGGATAATAGACTCTGGGTCTGAGGACTGTGCTGTCTCTGGCTCAAAGCTAGTGTTGGGCGAACACCTAGATGGTCGGGTTCGCGAACGTTCGCCGAACAACGCAGCGATGTTCGGGTGTTCGACCCGAACTCCGAACATAATGGAAGTCAATGGGGACCCGAACTTTCGTGCTTTGTAAAGCTTCCTTACATGCTACATACCCCAAATTTGCAGGGTATGTGCACCTTGGGAGTGGGTGCAAGGGGAAAAAAAATTAGCAAAAAGAGCTTATAGTTTTTGAGAAAATCGATTTTAAAGTTTCAAAGGGAAAACTGTCTTTTAAATACATATAAGAGGTTCCAGGAAAAGGGACCGGTAACGCTAACCCAGCAGCAGCACACGTGATGGAACAGGAGGAGGGTGGCGCAGGAGGAGAAGGCCACGCTTTGAGACACAACAACCCAGGCCTTGCATGAGGACAAGAAGCGTGCGGATAGCAATTTGCGTTTTGTCGCCATGCAGTCATAAATTTAATACAGATGAGAGGTTCAATAAACAGGGACCGGAAACGCTAACCCATCACAGATGTTCATTGTTCATGTTACTTGGTTGGGGTCCGGGAGTGTTGCGTAGTCGTTTCCAATCCAGGATTGATTCATTTTAATTTGAGTCAGACGGTCTGCATTTTCTGTGGAGAGGCGGATACGCCGATCTGTGACGATGCCTCCGGCAGCACTAAAACAGCGTTCCGACATAACGCTGGCTGCCGGGCAGGCCAGCACCTCTATTGCGTACATTGCCAGTTTGTGCCAGGTGTCTAGCTTCGATACCCAATAGTTGAAGGGTGCAGATGGATTGTTCAACACAGCTATGCCATCTGACATGTAGTCCTTGACCATCTTCTCCAGGCGATCGGTGTTGGAGGTGGATCTGCACGCTTGCTGTTCTGTGTGCTGCTGCATGGGTGTCAGAAAATTTTCCCACTCCAAGGACACTGCCGATACCATTCCCTTTTGGGCACTAGCTGCGGCTTGTGTTGTTTGCTGCCCTCCTGGTCGTCCTGGGTTTGCGGAAGTCAGTCTGTCTGCGTACAACTGGCTAGAGGAGGGGGAGGATGTCAATCTCCTCTTTAAAGTCTCCACAAGGGCCTGCTGGTATTCTTCCATTTTGACCTGTCGGACTCTTTCTTCAAGCAGTTTTGGAACATTGTGTTTGTACCGTGGATCCAGAAGGGTATAAACCCAGTAATTGGTGTTGTCCAGAATGCGCACAATGCGTGGGTCGCGTTCAATGCAGTCCTAGGCCGAAGAGGTCATAGCCTAGGGTCACAAAAACCTGTTTATTTGGGCTATTTCAATGGTAGTGATGGTGACGTACATAAATCTAAGCTATGGCCGTTAGCAACGTCTGAATTTCACGAAATGTCTCATGCAGGTAGAAGACATATTGTTAGACTTGGATTCCAAAGATGGGGTCCCTACATCTCTGCAAACCAGAGTTACAGGGGTCCAAAATTGGTAAAATCCCCCATAGACTTTCATTGCCTCCCTATTTCACTTTCCAAAATCTCACATCTTTTCAAAGGGCAATGGCTCAGCAGTACCAAATTTTCTAGCATTGTAGGGACCCTTAGGGGGATCATGACTGGTGAGTTTTGCCACTGCTGAGCCATTGCCCTTTGAAATGGTGTGAGATTTTGGAACGGTAAATAGTAGGCCCAATGAAAGCCTATGGGGGATTTTACCAATTTTGGACCCCTGTAACTCTGGTTTGCAGAGATGTAGGGACCCCATCTTTGGAATCCAAGTCTAACAATATGTCTTCTACCTGCATGAGACATTTCGTGAAATTCAGACGTTGCTAACGGCCATAACTGAGATTTATGTACGTCACCATCACTACCATTGAAATAGCCCAAATAAACAGGTTTTTGTGACCCTAGGCTATGACCTCTTTGGCCTAGGGGCCCGAAACTCACCAGTCATGTTCCCCCTAAAGGTCCCTACAATGCTAGAAAATTTGGTACTGCTGAGCCGTTGCCCTTTGAAAAGATGTGAGATTTTGGAAAGTGAAATAGGGAGGCAATGAAAGTCTATGGGGGATTTTACCAATTTTGGACCCCTGTAACTCTGGTTTGCAGAGATGTAGGGACCCCATCTTTGGAATCCAAGTCTAACAATATGTCTTCTACCTGCATGAGACATTTCGTGAAATTCAGACGTTGCTAACGGCCATAGCTGAGATTTATGTACGTCACCATCACTACCATTGAAATAGCCCAAATAAACAGGTTTTTGTGACCCTAGGCTATGACCTCTTTGGCCTAGGGGCCCGAAACTCACCAGTCATGTTCCCCCTAAGGGTCCCTACAATGCTAGAAAATTTGGTACTGCTGAGCCATTGCCCTTTGAAAAGATGTGAGATTTTGGAAAGTGAAATAGGGAGGCAATGAAAGTCTATGGGGGATTTTACCAATTTTGGACCCCTGTAACTCTAGTTTGCAGAGATGTAGGGACCCCATCTTTGGAATCCAAGTCTAACAATATGTCTTCTACCTGCATGAGACATTTCGTGAAATTCAGACGTTGCTAACGGCCATAGCTGAGATTTATGTACGTCACCATCACTACCATTGAAATAGCCCAAATAAACAGGTTTTTGTGACCCTAGGCTATGACCTCTTAGGCCTAGGGGCCCGGAACTCACCAGTCATGTTCCCCCTAAGGGTCCCTACAATACTAGAAAATTTGGTACTGCTGAGCCATTGCCCTTTGAAAAGATGTAAGATTTTGGAAAGTGAAATAGGGAGGCAATGAAAGTCTATGGGGGATTTTACCAATTTTGGACCCCTGTAACTCTGGTTTGCAGAGATGTAGGGACCCCATCTTTGGAATCCAAGTCTAACAATATGTCTTCTACCTGCATGAGACATTTCGTGAAATTCAGACTTTGCTAACGGCCATGGCTGAGATTTATGTACGTCACCATTACTACCATTGAAATAGCCCAAATAAACAGGTTTTTGTGACCCTAGGCTATGACCTCTTTGGCCTAGGGGCCCGAAACTCACCAGTCATGTTCCCCATAAGGGTCCCTACAATGCTAGAAAATTTGGTACTGCTGAGCCATTGCCCTTTGAAAAGATGTGAGATTTTGGAAAGTGAAATAGGGAGGCAATGAAAGTCTATGGGGGATTTTACCAATTTTGGACCCCTGTAACTCTAGTTTGCAGAGATGTAGGGACCCCATCTTTGGAATCCAAGTCTAACAATATGTCTTCTACCTGCATGAGACATTTCGTGAAATTCAGACGTTGCTAACGGCCATAGCTGAGATTTATGTACGTCACCATCACTACCGTTGAAATAGCCCAAATAAACAGGTTTTTGTGACCCTAGGCTATGACCTCTTAGGCCTAGGGGCCCGGAACTCACCAGTCATGTTCCCCCTAAGGGTCCCTACAATACTAGAAAATTTGGTACTGCTGAGCCATTGCCCTTTGAAAAGATGTAAGATTTTGGAAAGTGAAATAGGGAGGCAATGAAAGTCTATGGGGGATTTTACCAATTTTGGACCCCTGTAACTCTGGTTTGCAGAGATGTAGGGACCCCATCTTTGGAATCCAAGTCTAACAATATGTCTTCTACCTGCATGAGACATTTCGTGAAATTCAGACTTTGCTAACGGCCATGGCTGAGATTTATGTACGTCACCATTACTACCATTGAAATGGCCCAAATAAACAGGTTTTTGTGACCCTAGGCTATGACCTCTTTGGCCTAGGGGCCCGAAACTCACCAGTCATGTTCCCCATAAGGGTCCCTACAATGCTAGAAAATTTGGTACTGCTGAGCCATTGCCCTTTGAAAAGATGTGAGATTTTGGAAAGTGAAATAGGGAGGCAATGAAAGTCTATGGGGGATTTTACCAATTTTGGACCCCTGTAACTCTGGTTTGCAGAGATGTAGGGACCCCATCTTTGGAATCCAAGTCTAACAATATGTCTTCTACCTGCATGAGACATTTCGTGAAATTCAGACGTTGCTAACGGCCATAGCTGAGATTTATGTACGTCACCATCACTACCATTGAAATAGCCCAAATAAACAGGTTTTTGTGACCCTAGGCTATGACCTCTTTGGCCTAGGGGCCCGAAACTTACCAGTCATGTTCCCCCTAAGGGTCCCTACAATGCTAGAAAATTTGGTACTGCTGAGCCATTGCCCTTTGAAAAGATGTGAGATTTTGGAAAGTGAAATAGGGAGGCAATGAAAGTCTATGGGGGAATTTACCAATTTTGGACCCCTGTAACTCTGGTTTGCAGAGATGTAGGGACCCCATCTTTGGAATCCAAGTCTAACAATATGTCTTCTACCTGCATGAGACATTTCGTGAAATTCAGACGTTGCTAACGGCCATGGCTGAGATTTATGTACGTCACCATCACTACCATTGAAATAACCCAAATAAACAGGTTTTTGTGACCCTAGGCTATGACCTCTTCGGCCTAGGGGCCCGAAACTCACCAGTCATGTTCCCCCTTAGGGTCCCTACAATGCTAGAAAATTTGCCACTGCTGATCAATTGCCCTTTGAAAAGATGTGAGATTTTGGAACTGTAAATAGGAGGCCCAATGAAAGCCTATGGGGGATTTTACCAATTTTGGACCCCTGTAACTCTGGTTTGCAGAGATGTAGGGACCCCATCTTTGGAATCCAAGTCTAACAATATGTCTTCTACCTGCATGAGACATTTCGTGAAATTCAGACGTTGCTAACGGCCATGGCTGAGATTTATGTACGTCACCATCACTACCATTGAAATAGCCCAAATAAACAGGTTTTTGTGACCCTAGGCTATGACCTCTTCGGCCTAGGACTGCATTGAACGCGACCCACGCATTGTGCGCATTCTGGACAACACCAATTACTGGGTTTATACCCTTCTGGATCCACGGTACAAACACAATGTTCCAAAACTGCTTGAAGAAAGAGTCCGACAGGTCAAAATGGAAGAATACCAGCAGGCCCTTGTGGAGACTTTAAAGAGACTCTGTAACAAAATGTTCATCTCTTTTTCTTCTATCCTACAAGTTCCTATACATATTCTAATGTGATCTGGCTTACTGCAACATTTTTTACATGCCCTCTCTGTGAAATAACTCAATGTATCTTCATTCTGTCGGATTTGTCGCCTTCTCTCTGGAAGGGGCTGTCTCCTCAGTAATGAGGACATGTTATGCACGCCCCTTCCATGCCCTCCCGTGTGGTGTGTTTACATTGCACCTCCTCAGTTCTCTTAGCTTTGTTTATATGAGGTAGATGAGTGAGGGAGCTGCGGAGACAGAGTGTGACAGGCAGAGGCTGGGAGAGCCTGTGTAAGGAGCTGCAGGCTCCGATGAACTAGCCTGTCACGCTTCATTGGATCACAGCGGCAGGGGGGACAGAAGGTAAATACTGACTTCACACTATACGTCCGGCTGCAATACTTGTGAGGTTACAATGAATAATCTTTGTATCTGTCCCCCTGCCGCTGTGATCCAATGAAGCGTGACAGGCTAGTTCATCGGAGCCTGCAGATCGTTACACAGGCTGTCCCAGCCTCTACCTGTCACACTCACTCTCTGTCTCCGCACCACCCCTCCCTTCTCCACCTCACAGAACACGCTAAGAGAACGTAGGATTTGTAAACAGCTGGCTCAGAGAAGGCAGCTGATTATGGTCCAGCAGCACGAGAGGGCATACAGCACATGCTCTAACCTGCGCTCCTCTCGTGCAGTGCTGAGATGTCCAGCAGACTGACCTACTTCCGGTTTTGGCAGCCATTTTTTTTGTTTGTAAACAAACTTTATAAAACTGTTTTTTATGATGTTTAATGCGGCGGGGAGGGGCGAAATTATGACAGAGGGGAATAGGAGATTACCCCGAACACATAAGTATGTTTTTTTATGCTGCATTTTTTAAATACAGATTCTCTTTAAAGAGGAGATTGACATCCTCCCCCTCCTCTAGCCAGTTGTTCGCCGACAGACTGACTTCCGCAAACCCAGGACGACCAGGAGGGCAGCAAACAACACAAGTCGCAGCTAGTGCCCAAAAGGGAATGGTATCGGCAGTGTCCTTGGAGTGGGAAAATTTTCTGACACCCATGCAGCAGCACACAGAACAGCAAGCGTGCAGATCCACCTCCAACACCGATCGCCTGGAGAAGATGGTCAAGGACTACATGTCAGATGGCATAGCTGTGTTTAACAATCCATCTGCACCCTTCAACTATTGGGTTTCAAAGCTAGACATCTGGCACAAACTGGCAATGTACGCAATAGAGGTGCTGGCTTGCCCGGCAGCCAGCGTTATGTCGGAACGCTGTTTCAGTGCTGCCGGAGGCATTGTCACAGATCAGCGTATCCGCCTCTCCACAGAAAATGCAGACCGTCTGACTCAAATTAAAATGAATCAATCCTGGATTGGAAACGACTACGCAACACTCCCGGACCCCAACCAAGTAACATGAACAATGAACATCTGTGATGGGTTAGCGTTTCCGGTCCCTGTTTATTGATCCTCTCATCTGTATTAAATTTATGACTGCATGGCGACAAAACGCAAATTGCTATCCGCACGCTTCTTGTCCTCATGCAAGGCCTGGGTTGTTGTGTCTCAAAGCGTGGCCTTCTCCTCCTGCGCCACCCTCCTCCTGTTCCATCACGTGTGCTGCTGCTGGGTTAGCGTTACCGATCCCTTTTCCTGGAACCTCTTATATGTATTACATTTATGACTGCATGCCGACAAAAAGCATGTTACCTGTGCAAAGAAAACAGACATTTCCCGCATTTAAAAGACAGTTTTCCCTTTGAAACTTTAAAATCGATTTTCTCAAAAACTATAAGCTCTTTTTGCTAATTTTTTTCCTCTTGTACCCACTCCCAAGGTGCATATACCCTGTAAATTTGGGGTATGTAGCATATAAGGAGGCTTTACAAAGCACGAAAGTTCGGGTCCCCATTGACTTCCATTATGTTCGGAGTTCGGCTCGAACACCCGAACATCGCGGCCATGTTCGGCCCGAACCCGAACAACTAGATGTTCGCCCAACACTACACGTGACCCGTTCGGCCAATCACAGCGCTAGCCGAACGTTCGGGTAACGTTCGGCCATGCGCTCTTAGTTCGGCCATATGGCCGAACAGTTTGGCCGAACACCATCAGGTGTTCGGCCGAACTCGAACATCACCCGAACAGGGTGATGTTCTGCAGAACCCGAACAGTGGCGAACACTGTTCGCCCAACACTACTCAAAGCATCTGGATAAAGCATCTGCTTTAATGTTTTTACTACCCGGAGTATACGTAATTACAAATCTGAATCTTGAGAAAAACAGTGACCACCGAGCCTGATGGGGACTCAATCTCTTAGCCCCCTCAATGTATTCCAAATTTTTGTGATCAGTGTAAACTGTAATCGTATGTTCTGCTCCTTCTAGCCAATGACGCCATTCCTCAAAGGCCAATTTAATGGCCAGGAGCTCCCTGTTGCCAATATCGTAGTTTTTCTCTGCCGGTGAAAACCTACGCGAAAAATAGGCACACGGGTGTAATCTTCCCTGCAACCCAGAACGCTGAGACAGCACAGCCCCCACCCCAACCTCTGAGGCATCCACCTCTACGATAAAGGGATAGGAGGTGTGGACGTGTCTCAAAATGGCTGCAGAACAAAACAATTCTTTCAGTGTGAAGAAAGCAGCCAGAGCTTCGGGGGACCAGTGGTTGGTATCTGCCCCTTTCTTTGTGAGACTGGTGAGGGGTGCAATGACTGTGGAGTACCCCTTTATGAACCTTCTATAGTAATTTGCGAACCCTAAGAATCTCTGGAGAGCCTTCAGTCCCACTGGCTGAGGCCAGGACAGCAGAGACTTTGGCGGGGTCCATAGAAAGGCCCGAGGTAGAAATGATATACCCCAGAAAGGCGACAGATGTTACCTCGAAAATGCATTTCTCCAACTTAGCATAAAGCATGTTTTGTCTTAGCTTGTGCAACACAAATCTGACATGAGCCCTGTGCTCTGTGAGGTTAGCTGAGAAGATTAGTATATCATCTAGATATACCAGGACAAATTTATCCAAAACCTTCCTGAACACCTCATTGATAAGTTCCTGAAAGACGGCCGGAGCGTTACACAACCCGAAGGGCATCACCAGGTACTCGTAATGCCCATCGGGTGTGTTAAAGGCCGTCTTCCACTCATGGCCCTCTCTAAACCGTACCAGGTTGTATGCACCACGCAAATCCAATTTTGAGAAAATCTTAGCATTGGTGACCTAAGTAAATAAATCGTCTATCAAAGGTAATGGATAGCAATTTTTTACTGTGATTTTATTCAGACCCCAATAATCAATGCATGGTCAAAGGCCTCCGTCTTTTTTCTTTACAAAAAAGAAACCTGCTCCAGCAGGTGACCGGGAAGGGCGAATGAACCCTTTAGCTAGGTTTTCGCGGACATATTCCTGCATGGCCAATTTCTCCGGCCCAGATAAATTGTAGAGATGACCTCTAGGGGGCATACAACCAGACCCGAGATCGATGGGACAATCGAAAGGGCGATGTGGAGGAAGTGTATCGGCTGATCTAGGACAAACACGTCTGAGAATTCAGAATACTGATCTGGTACTCCCTCCACGTGAATCTTGGTCTGGCCCAAGGTTACCTTCGCTAAACAATGATGAAAGCAATGGGATGACCAGCTCGTTAGCTGAGCTGACCAGTGGCCCAATTTATCTGAGGGGAGTGAAGTTGTAACCAAGGCATGCCAAGAATGATCGTGGAGGTTGTCATGTGTAACACAAAAAAAAAACACATTTTCCTTATGCAGCGCCCCGATAGTGACTCCCACCTCAGGGGTCTGTGACAGAGGACTGTCGCCCTGCAGAGGGGAATCATCTACTGCCGTAACTTGAATAGGAGGTTTTACCGGGGTGACCGGAATACCCAACTTTTTTGCAAATTCATAATCCATAAAATTAGCCGCTGAGCCCGAGTCAATGAAGGCTTCAGTGACTTTAGACTTATCTTCCCATGAAATAGTACAAGGAAGAAGCAAACGTTTATCATCTAGGGGTAAAAATTGCACGCATAGGGTATTACCCCCAACTACTCCTAGGCAGTAGCGTTTCCCGATTTCTTAGGGCAATTCTGTACTCTATGACCCCCCTCTGCACAATAAAGACAAAGCTGCTCTGCTATCCTGCGTTTCCGCTCCACTTGAGACAATTTTGACTGACCAATCTGCATTGGTTCAGGTGGAGGCGAAACGGGAGGAGGTGGATTCACAGGGGGCGCAGCGTGGGATACCATTCTCGCATAGTTCCTACCCCGGGTCTATCTCTGATAGCGCAGACGGTGATCAATTCTGATGGCCGATGAAATGGCCTCATTGATGGACTTAGGTTCAGGCTGACTTAACATAAGATCGGAGACCTCATCTGACAACCCTGATAAGAAACAATCTAAAAGGGCAAAGGTATCCCACCTGGCTGATACTGACCACCTCCTAAATTCAGCAGCATACTCTTCAACCGGACTCTTGCCTTGACGTAACAGCTTGAGCTTCCATTCAGAAGTCGAGGCAATGTCTGGATCATCGTAAATTATAGCCATGGCTTTAAAAAATTCCTCTACAGAGGTTAGGGCCAAGTCTCCGTCGGGCAAACTGTACGCCCAGGTCTGAGAATCACCTGATAACAAAGTTTTAATAAATATAACCCTTTGGGCCATAGTTCCTGAAGAATTAGGTCTCAACTCAAAGTATGATAACACTCTACTCCTAAAATTTCGGAAGACAGATCTGTGACCGGAAATTTTTTCAGGTACAGGCATACGTATGTCTGTGCTAGGAGGGGATCGAACTTCATCCACAGCTGTCTGGAGGGTTTGTATAGACCCGGACAATGCGTTCATTAACGCCCGGTGACTACCCAGCACTTGGTTGATGTTATCAACCGAAGTGGTAAATGTGCCCAGACGGCCGGTGAGAGCGTCCATTTGCATTTTTTGGGTCTGCCGTTCTGTAACGATCGGTGTACCACAGAGAGGATCTGATTACCGGTGATCTGCAGTATCACCGAGAATACAGATATATACCCGATTATTGATGATCTGCAGTATCACAGATAATCAGATATATCTCTAACCTCTGGACACCTGAGTAATATGAGTGTTTGGTGCAACAGTAATACTTTGAGGAGAGCCTCCGAATAGAGAGTGCAAGGCAGTAAGAGATACTGCCCAAAGAACAGGCTCCTTCCAAAGGCCTGAGGCTCCCCAAGGGGAGGAGTCAGGCTGAGAGTGGGAAGGACCAGAGTGTGAGTGACACCAATGGTGGAGTGTCACTGACAGATCTGTGAACTATCTCTAAACAGAGGAGATAGTTCTCGAGGTCGGACAAGCCAGGTCGGCAACAGACAGACAGATCAGATACAGAGGAAAGAGACTGATACGGAAACCTAAGGCAAGCAAGGTTTGGCAACGGAGTATCAGATATAGCGAAGTACCAAACCAGAGATCAAAAGAGAGGTCAGGAAAAGCAGAAGGTCATAACAGATAACCAACAATTGTCTAGTCTAAAGGTGTGAGCTCCTTGATCATCAACACCATGGAACTAGTCTGAAGATATAACAGGATGGTAAAGTTAATTTCTAGTCTTGGGTGTGAGCTCCATAGTCATCAACACCCTGGAACTAGTCTGAAGAATAACACAGATAATATACAGCATTCCTAATCTGGGGTGTGAGGTCCGTGATCATCAACACCCTGGAACTGGTCTAGAGAATAACACAAATGATATACAGAATTCCTAATCTGAGGTGTGAGGTCCTTGGTCATCAACACCCAGGAACTGGTCTAAAGAATAACACAGAATCTGACAAAAAAAGTCTGAGTGCTTCCACGTAGTGATCGCAACGGCAGACAACCAGAGAATGACCAGCACCCAGTATATATAGCAAGGCACTCTCCAGCGCCTCCCCTAAGTGCTGGACCAATGGGAAGTGGTGGAATTGTCAGCTGACCGGCTTGGTCAGCTGACTCCCTTCTGGCTGTCATAAAAGCTCTGCCTCTCAGCGCGCTCGTGCGTCCTTCTGAACCTGTGTGGACTATCAGTCCCAGCCACACCAGACCTGTGCTGCAAACCATCCGCTGTGCTGAGCACGGAACCAGCCGCACCGCTATCAGAGCATGCAGCGGTTCCTCCGCGTTCAGCCATACTGCCAGATGTAGGCCTATGGGTGCAAACCGCCGCGTCAGACGCGGAATCCGCCGCCTTGTTCTCAGGACATGCGGCGGTTCCTCCGCGTTCAGTCATGCTAGCAGATGCAGGCCCACGCGCGCAACCTGCCGTGTTGGATGCGGAATCAGCCGCCTTGCTCTGAGCACCTGCGGAGGCTTTTCCGTGTTTTCTCACAAGCAGTAGTGCAATTTAACAAACATAGATTCATGAGGCATAGGTTAAGTAAAACAAGAGATACAAAACAAAACGGATGTGGGAGGCTAGGGGATTCGGTCAGGAGTCTTCAATATAAGAAAAGAACATCTTGGGAAAAGAAGGTGCTTCTGTGCCTGGAAAGCTTGGAGGGGATGGATCTGTGGCAAGTTAGCAATGATGATGACCTGATCAGAGAAGACTAAAGTAGCGACTGTAGGGGTGGGAGGGGTCTTTCGTTATTCTGTTGGCCCTGGTCCTTAAGCTGAGTACTCACCACCCAACGATGCAACGATATCTCCTTGACAACAAACGTGCTGTGATGCCTCTTCCTGCTCACGACATCACCTGACGTTGCACGATAGCACACGAGGGGCACAAACGGGAAATCAAGCGAATGCAGTACTTTACGAGAGTTGTTGGGGGATATTGAAGATCCAATCTGGCATGATGGCTGTTTTCGGTGCGCATCGCTAAACGCCCCTAGCTAGAACGTGCGTCTGTACCAAAGTCATGAGATCACAGAACGGACTGCTTGGTGCTCAACAAAATCGCTAGTTATTGTAAAGATTGTCTGGAAAATCGCGTGGTGGGTACTGGACTTTAGTCTAGGGGTGGCAGAGGTCCCCCCCTAATGATTCACTTTGCAGCATTGATGATCCTTTGAAGCTTGTACCTGTTGTTTATGGATGAATATGTATGTTACACACAAACACACACACACGCACGCACGCACGCACGCACGCACGCACGCACACACACACACACACACACACACAGATAGTTGATCACAAATAAATATAATAGCTGCAGGCGGTATAGTTCACGAATCATTTACGATGTCAGCTGAAAAATAAAACTCTGATGCCAAGGTACAAGTTGTTTGAACAATTTGCACGTGCCAACACGCCTTACAATTTATCACATACTGGCATGTAGTCTCTAGGTGGCTTTCTTTTAATTTGTCCATAGGCTCCGAAGATACGAGGAGTCTAGCAGGGACTGTAAAAAAGGTTAATTGGTTTTGCTGACCATCTGTTTGTACTGAGAGTAAATGCTAAGAATAATGTGTAATAAATGACACATACAAGGATTAAATAAGTCAGTTCCAAGGCGAAGACGTAACCTATGGATTGTGATAATGGAAAAGGTGTTGGTGCACAGCAATTTTTCCTAAAGAAGTTTCGCTGAGATCGTTTATCTTTTAGTTTATCTTTTAGTACTGAGCTCAGCTGTACAATATTCCACTAAATTTCATAATAATGAAGACTTCTTTACATTAAAGTATAACGCTACTTTAAAGCAAAACAGAACTGAAAATAAATGGATGAGCTAAAAAAACAACATATGTATAGTCTTGCTCCTAAATAGCATTTTCTTGGAATAAAAATTATACATAAAAAAAAGATTTCAGTTTTGATTTTCTCAGCTGAAGGATGACAGTTTTAGATCCTGAACCATTCAACTATTTTGAACTTGAACTGTAAACAAGTTTTATAGTTTGTATTTAGTTATAAGTGAATGAAGCTACCGTGTATGAATCATAAACAGGTAAACGGAGGCGCCAAACAGATTAATACAAAGTTAAAATGAATAAAACTAGGGGAAGTAGCACTGATCTCCCCATTGAAGAATCAGTACGAGATTTATCAGCAAAATTCTTCAATCGCATACTCCAAAAATGCATTTTGGAGTATACATTGGGTCCACCTTGCCTGGAGCGTATTTTTGGAATATACATCGGGTCCACCTTGCCTGGAGGGGTTTTTGCAGTATATATCGGGTCCACCTTTCCTGGGTTTTTTTCCCCCAATTTCCTTGTTCTACAGAGAGCAACATCTTAATTTCCCAGAGGGTTGCCTATTGGTAACTCACACTTGAGATTATAACTCATCACTCAGCTTTACCCATTTTTTCTTAAATACTAAACACTATAGTGGGCTCTCAATTTCCATTTTTATCGTTTATAGTCTGTATGAAGTCTGACTAATGTCTGACTGATGAGAAATTGTAATTTGTAGTATTAAATTTAACTCTAACCGTAGATAAAATAAAAAATAGAGCACAACCTAGATCTATATAGGCTTGAGACTGAACATACACTTTTTATCTGATCATGTCACATGACAAATCAGGTTCAGGTACCCTTTAACAAAAGAGTAATCAGAACAGCTACCTGCATTATGCATTACAAGTATTTTGAAGGAATACCAAGCCGAGTTTAAAATGCATGCACTGACCTTGCGGTGTGCCTTCTTAAATGCTGCGCATGTGTAGTAGTTACAAATCTCAATGAACTGCACAAGTACAGAACACTCCCATCAATGGGAGTGTGTTTGAGGAGGGACACCACCAGGTCAGCTCATGCACAGTAATGTGTGACAGAGCCGACCAGTGGACTTCACCTGAGCTAAAAGCGGAGGGGACCAGGAGGACATCAAGGGACCTTCATGACTGCAGGGGCCTGGGAAAAGCCCCAGGTAATAAAAAGTAAAGTTTTTAACTCAACTTAGTATTCCTTTGATAAGCTGCACACAAGCATACCTGCTCTGAAGCTTATCAGGGCCTGAGGTAGTGAGTGGCAGTGATTAGGGTGTATGGGTGTTAGGGCATCCACATAGACATACACAAGCAAGCCCCACAAATGTTTAATAAACAGCTCATTACAGTAAACCCCTAGACAGTGAGATGCTAGGAATTCACTACCTGATTTTTACATACTTTTGGGTAATTCTAGAAATACATTCAGAAACCCTGTACAGTATGTATACCAAAACATATGCTGTTGCCACAGTTTTAACTATGTTTAGGGCAAGTTCACATTGCATTTTTTAAACAACTAAATAACACATATTGGGCTTGATTCACTAATCCATGATAACTCGGCCGGTTTCACAAACATTTTTGCGTTTGCTCACGATTGTGATTCATCACCCAATCGCGAATTTTCGCACACAAACGTGAGTTTTTGCGTAAAAATGGCCACGATTGAGTGAGAAAATTAACGATGAGCGCAATAATTTGCGATTGCGCACGATAATTTGCGATTATGCGCAAAAGCAAAAATGTCAGCGAAAACGGCCGTGATATGAGCTATCACGGTTTAGTGAATCAAGCCCATAGTTTGGTGCTAGGGATGCTCATTTGGATTCCGTGGAAATGAAACCTCTGCATTTCTGATCAGAAAATGGAGTCATATTACTGCAGTCATTTTAGACGAAACGCACGACTCAGATACTACTGAGTATTCCTGAATCTTGTGATTGGCCTAATATTTCCATGCTATTCTAATTATCACTGTAAAATTCTGCATTCTCTGGTAGGTCCAAAACTGCCGAGTCAACCTGAAAGCATTTAACCAATCAGAGAATGCAAAATATGACCAAGAAAAAGACTTCTTGGAAATCGGAAAAACAGAAATTGGGAAATCGACACTGAATTTCTGTGGAATCGGAAATTGGCATTTGGCAAAACCAGGTGATTTGTTGCTCTTGGAATGATATATATGGGCAAAATATCCATCCGGTGTACTGAATACTAGGAATACAAATGAAGTTTGGTTACAGTCCCAATGACTATTTTGAATCGTTTGGCAGAGAGTGAAGTGTGGGTCGCTATATCCTTTCATAATACTTTTTGCTTCTTGCGGGCAATGCTGTCCCTTCTGCTGTACAGAATGCTAACTGAGACTAGAGGAAAAGGTCACAGAAGGTCATTGATGATGAGCCCCTTGATAACCTCATGATTTGGCTTCTACCATAGATGGGCTTTCTTCTGAATTTCTCATTGGCCATCTTCAGAGCAAAATAAAAATAAACTAAGCAAAAGTCAAAAAGATCACCACAGTGGCTTTTGCTGCTCAACAAGGATATATCATTGCATTGAGACCACAGATAAAGGGAAAGAGGTGCCCTGGTATGTATACATTGGTTAAAAACCAGTTTATAATCAAAAAAGGTGTGGTGGCTTACTTCAATAATGAAATTCTTGTATGAACAAAGTATTTTATTTAGCACAGGCAACGCGTTTTGTGGGTCTCAGCCCACTTCCTCAGGCCAATCACAGTGCCAATTAGAAGAAAAACCAGGGAGCCTTTGCTATTGGTGTTTCTTCTAATTCGCACTGTGATTGGCCTGAGGAAGCGGGCTGAGACCCACGAAACGCATTGCCTGTGCCAAATAAAATTCTTTGTTCATACAAAATTTCATTATTGAGGTATGCCACCTCACCTTTTTCAATGTTAAACTGGTTTTAATCCATCTTATATATACCGCCTCTTTCCCTTTAACTGTACTTAACTTACTCCCATATCCCCTGTTGTATGGGTTGAGACAGAACACCTGTGGTCCTTACCACAGAGGTTCACTGTCGTTTTTCATAAGGAGAGCAACCACATCCAAGTCTAGCCGGACCACCCTGAGTGGAGTCAGGTTCATTGTCTCCATCTGTCTTCTGTGGTTGGTTGCCCCCTTCCAACCCGAATTTGTGAGTTGTATTTCAAATTTTCTTTGTTCACGTTTTTCCTACACCATTTGGGCTCCCCTTTTTGTCACCTGTATCTTTTTGCCTAGGGTGTTGCGACACCCCTCCAACTTTGTATTGCATTGAGACAGTCAGGAACACAAGCTGTTAGAGTATCCAAGTCTGGAGCTGTTAGATTTTTGTGTCAGCATATAGGTGGAACTGATGAGCTGACCAAAACAACATGTATATAGAGAAAAGGAGAGGTCTGAGGACTGAGCCTTGGTTAAATCCAACAGTAAGGGGATGTGGAGAGGAGGTTATACCAGAGTGAGTGACTCTGAAGGGCAGTTACGATTATTTAAAAGCAAATCAGCAATAGCATGCTTGTCTCTATGTATGTATCCTTTTTGGTCTCAGATAAATATGTAAATACTTTAAAGGACACCTGAGGCAAAAATAAACTAATGAAATAAACGATGTATCTATCTTCCTTCTCCTAAAAATGACTTTTTAAGATATACCACAGTTTTATTTTATATTTAACCACCCTGGCGTTCTATTAAGATCGCCAGGGCGGCTGCGGGAGGTTTTTTTTTAAATAAAAAAAAAACTATTTCATGCAGCCAACTGAAAGTTGGCTGCATAAAAGCCCACTAGAGGGCGCCCCGGGGGCGTTCTTCCGATCGCCTCCGGCGCCCAGAATAAACAAGGAAGGCCGCAATGAGCGGCCTTCCTTGTTTTGCTTACATCGTCGCCATAGCGATGAGCGGAGTGACGTCATGGACGTCAGCCGATGTCCTGACGTCAGCCGCCTCCGATCCAGCCCTTAGCGCTGGCCGGAACTTTTTGTTCCGGCTACGCTGGGCTCAGGCGGCTGGGGGGACCCTCTTTCGCCGCTGCTCGCGGTGGATCGCCGCAGAGCGGCGGCGATCGGGCAGCACACGCGGCTGGCAAAGTGCCGGCTGCGTGTGCTGCTCTTTATTTGATGAAAATCGGCCCTGCAGGGCCTGAGCGGCAGCCTCCGGCGGTGATGGACGAGCTGAGCTCGTCCATACCGCCCGGCTGGTTAAATCTACTTTTTAAGTTTTAACTGTTTTATTGTTTTTGTTCAATTACAAATTCGTTGAAGTATGCCAGAGCTAACATGTATGAACTATTGACCCTTTTTATCTTGTTCCTGCTCTCAGAAGCCATTTTCTGCTAGAAAAGTGTTTTATAGTTTGAATTTCTTATCAGTGAGGTTCACACTGTAGTCACTTCCTGTCTGAGTCAGGACTGAGTCAGCCACTTACATACCTGATATTTAACTCTTTCAGGCAGAGAAAGAAAAAAAGGAACACAGTATAGTTATTTGTGTGCTAGGCACTGTACATACCCATGTCTATCTCATCATGTCACATGTCACCTCGGGTATCCTTTAAGTGTACCTGTAGCAAAAAAAAAAAGTACCTCAAATGGGTACTCATCGAAATTGAGGGAAGCCTCTGGATAATCCATGGCTGTTTCAGCAATGTGTCCTGAAAAGCCCTTGTTGACAGCTCACACCTGCGCAGTAGCACAGACCCAATTGGGCAGGGCTTTTCCCACTGAAGCCCAAGCGGGTCTGTGCTACTGTGTGGGCATGGTGCAGCTGTGCTTGATCATGTGTGGGAGCGCAGCAGTGAAGTTCCAGGGTTTCCCAGTATTCAGAGGGGCTCTGGAGAAGCACATAGGAAGCCTCTCAAACACTCAGAAGCTTCCCTCTCCTAAGGTAAGTATCTAACTTTTTCATTTAAAAACCTCACATGCTTGCTTTAAATAGAATCTGTACTGTGAAAATCTTACATAAATAAAAGTACCAGCCAGTTTGTTGTTTTCTGCTAGCCCCCTCTGTGACATTTTCACTGCTCTCCGCTGCTTTCCTAGTGATAAAAATCACTGTTTTATTCATTGTTTTTATAAACAATGAAGATGGCTGCCAAACAGGAAATACATCATCAGAGCAGGTGCCCATTTGCAGTGGCTCCTCTCAAACATGACTTGACTGCTGGAATGTTTCTCCCATTGTTGCCTTAGCTGCTTGTCTGGGCTTTGAACTGATCTTTCTGCACTCACAGCTGTTCACAAGGTCACATAGTAATAATATATTTGGGAGTGTGCTTTTTTACAGGAAAAAAGAAAAAACCTTAAAGTCCTTTTTGTGGCGATCCACTTCACCTCTCTATTTTAAATAAGGAGCCTCTTACAGAGATTTTTTTATGGAATTACCTTATATTTATGTCAAATAAAGATTTTGAGACCACAAGACCTTGCAGTTTGCCTGTTTATATGGTCCTTTCTACATACACAAGGTCACAGACAGGCTGGCTGTAAGCAGAGACCTTGCATGTGACTCATACACACAGCACACACACAGAGCCTGCAGGGGGCGTGGAGGGGGCGTGCATAACTTCTCCCTATCACAGCAGAGGCAGTGCATTCCTCCCTGGCTTGACAAGGCTTGACAAAGAAAAGAAGATTAGATATATTACAGATACAGCGCAACTAGAAAAGGCTGCAGTAATCCAGAGCACATTAAAACAGGTATAGAAACTTATAGGAAAGAAGAAATAAGGCTGAACATTTTGCTACAGAGTGTCTTTAAAGGTGCTAAGAAAGTATGTGTGCTCTTCCTCCACCTCCCTGAGCATTGCTGTCTTCCTGCTTGTGAGAGAGTTTATGGAGGACTCTGTAAAGACTCTGTAAAGACAGCAGGAATGCATTTGATCACCTCTCAATTCTCTGGTAGTTTCCTGTCACTGCCAGACAACCTAACAATGCTCTAGATCAGGCATGGGCAAACTCGGCCCTCCAGCTGTTAAGGAACTACAAGTCCCACAATGCATTGCAGGAGTCTGACAGCCACAGGCATGACTCATAAAGGCAAATGCATTGTGGGACTTGTAGTTCCGTAACAGCTGGAGGGCCGAGTTTGCCCATGCCTGCTCTAGATAGTGAACAAAATACTGATACAAAGAGCAGCAATTCACACTGCATGTTTTCAGCTCCTGACTTAATTTATTTATTTGTTGTATTTATAAAGCGCCAACATATTACGCAGCGCTGGACAATAAATAGGGATACATACAATATTTAGGGGTGACATACAGTAAAATGACAATACCTGAATACAAGAAAGATCAGATCATGCAGCACAGTATGAGTACAAGGTAATGCTTAGTCAGTCACTGGATGGAGCATGGAGATTAGGCAAGTTAGGTTCACTCAGATGCCTAGCATGGGTTCACAGTAATGGAGGTGCATGATCAGGTTGGACACAAAAGGAGGAGGACCCTGCCCAAAGGCTTACAATCTAAAGGGAGAGGTAGAGACACGAGAGGTAGGAGACCAGAGTTCAGCTGTGGGTTTAGAGCACTTGTGAGGGGTAGTAAGCCAGAGTGAAAAGGTGAGTTTTGAGGGCTTTCTTGAAGATGTTGAAGGAGGGGGCTGCCCTAATGGGTGGAGGTAGGGAGTTCCATAGTGTTGGAGCAGCTCTTGAGAAGTCCTGGAGGCGTGCATGGGACTGGGTGATGCGGGGGGTGGTTAGGCGAAGTTCATTGGAAGAGAGGAGTGAGCGGCTAGGTGTGTACCTCTGAGTAAGATCGGAAATGTAGGTTGGACAGGTTTTGTGGACAGATTTGTAGGTCAGACACAGTATCTTGAATCTGATTCTGGACTGGATAGGAAGCCAGTGGAGGGATTCAAGGAGGGGATCCGCCATGGTGGAGCGATGAGAGCAGTGGATAATTCTGGCTGCTGCATTCATGATGGATTGCAGTGGGGCTGTTCGGGTCATAGGGAGACCAGACAGCAGGGCATTGCAGTAGTCAAGGCGGGAAATTATGAGGGCATGGATGAGGAGTTTGGTGGTGGCAGAGGTCAGGAAGGGGCGAATCTTACAGATGTTACGAAGGTGGAAGTTGCAGGACTTTGTGAGGTTTTGGATGTGGGGAGTGAAGGAGAGTGCGGAGTCCAGGGTGACACCCAGACAGCGGGCTTGAGAGCTAGGGTGAATGGTAGTGTGGTTAACAGTGACATGCACATCTGGGAGGTTTATAGATGTCCGGGGTGGGAAGATCTTAAATTCCGTTTTGTCTAGGTTTAGTTTCAGGAACCTAGCGGACATCCAGGAGGAGATGGCTGATAGACAGGAGGAGACCTTGTCCATGGTAGTGGTGGATATGTCAGGGGTGTGGAGGTAGATCTGGGTGTCATCTGCATACAGATGATAGTTAAAACCCATGGAGGAGATAACCGTGCCAATGGAGGATGTGTATAGGGTGAATAGTAGGGGGCCAAGGACCGAACCTTGGGGGACTCCCACCGAGAGGTGGTTGGGGGTGGATGAGGACTCATTGAAGGCGGTCATGATGAAGGAGCGGTTGGAGAGGTAGGATGAAAGCCAGGACAGGGCAAGATTGTGAATGCCCATGGACTGGAGGGACTGGAGGAGTAGGGGATGATCTACTGTGTCAAAAGCTGCTGAAAGGTCAAGAAGGAGGAGAATGGAGTATTTACCTTCAGCTTTAGCTAAGGCAAGGTCATTGACCACTTTGGTGAGAGCAGTTTCGGTTGAGTGGGCAGGCCGAAATCCAGATTGCAGTGGGTCTAGCAGTGAGTTGGCATTGAGGAACTGGGTCAGGCGTTTGTGAACCAGACGCTCAAGGAGTTTTGAGGCAAAGGGGAAGAGGGAGATAGGACGGTAGTTGGAGGGTAGCGAGGGGTCGAGGGAGGGTTTCTTGAGCAGGGGTAGTACAGTGGCCTGCTTGAAGTCTGAGGGGAAGGTGCCTGTGGATAGGGAGAGGTTGAACAGGGTAGTGAGGACTGGGGCCAATTCCGTGAAGTGAGGCTGGAGTAAATCAGAAGGGATGGAGTCAAGGGGGGAAGTAGTGGTATGGGAAGTCTGCAGTAGGTGGATGACTTCCTCGGTGGTAGTAGGAGTGAAGGATGTGAGGGGAGGATAGGGTGGAGGAGGAGCTGGTTGGGAGGGGGTGGGAGGTGAAGATTTGAGATTGGATATTTCCTGGCGGATAGAGACAATTTTGTTGGTGAAGTGGATGGCTAAATCTGTGGCAGAGAGGGAGGAAACAGAGGGTGGGGGGGGGGTTTAAGCAGGGAGTTGAAAGTGGCAAAGAGACTTTCTTTGAACAAAACATACAATGGCCCTGATTTTCTAAGGCACATTCTCAGCAGTGATATACTGTACAGGTATTTCAACAAGCATGCATATTCTGGCTCAGCCTCAAGAAGGATAAGCATGAAAGTAAAGAAACTTTGGAAAATGCTAATCAGATTTGGGGACTGTCAGTTAATAAAGATCAACTGATTTCCTTCTGTTTGCATTCTCATCATTTTTTGACCATGGCTACACCTGAGATCTCCCAGTATTCCATTGGGGATATCATAGTTGGCCAAGATAGTTGGGACTAAATAAACATTTTTGGGGTTTTAATAGTTGTTGTTGTTTTTTTTCACTCTGAAATTGTACTGAACAATTGACTTTCCCAACCAATAATTGTGATTGGAAGGAAATAATTAAAAGTATTGATTGGGCCCATAAATGGAATAAAAATGATAACCAATCTGAATACATTGGATGGAATCAATTTGCAAAACATATTAATAAAACAATTACCAAATTGATCATTAGTTGATTGGCACAATAAACACAGGTCGATCGGTAACATTGCATCATTAATGGGCACCATTGGAGTTACTGTCAGGTTTGTGAAGCAGTGGCTGTGTGACTGCAGTGGTGGGTGTTTTTAATACATTTAAGACAGCCTGGGATTTTTTAAAGCCCTACTTAAGGCTAAAACAAAAAAAATGGAGAACAGGATTAGTATTGATTAGTTCAGCACTGCTCTGCTTGTTTTACCCGCTTTTTATTCTAGTGGAGGATATCTACAACCTCCTTTATGCACCTGGGCCCATATGCAATTCACTTTTTCACCTCGGTTTTCTCTTAGGAGATCATTTTTCAACTTCAATGTAAAATAACTTTTTAACACTTTGCAATGGAAAAAGTACCAAAAAGTAGGTGAAAAAGCATTGTGAAAATTATTTTGAGTATTTTTTTTGTTGCTTGCTGGTGGTTTAAAACGCATTTTATTTACAATTTGTGAAAATATCACCTAGGAGAACACTCAGGTGAGTGTGTACGTGTGTGTGTGTATAGTGTGTGTGTGTGTGTGTGTGTGTGTGTGTGTGTGTGTGTGTGTGTGTGTGTGTGTGTGTGTGCGTGCGTGCGTGCGTGCGTGCGTGCGTGCGTGCGTGCGTGCGTGCGTGCGTGCGTGCGTGCGTGCGTGCGTGTGTGTGTGTGTGTGTGTGTGTGTGTGTGTGTGTGTGTGTGTTTTTCTCCTGAATTTTCTCCTAGATTATATTTTTAATCTTGTCAATAAAGTGCCTTTTAAGCCACCCGAATGCAAGAAAATACTCAAAATAATTTTGATAGTACTTTTTTCATTTTTTTTCAATACTTTTTTTTAGTTAAAAAGTGCTGGAAAGTTATTTTAAATAAAAGATGAAAGATTATCTCCTAGGAGAAAATTCAGGAGAAAAAGTGAATTGCATATGGCCCAGATGTCTTTCCCTCTCAGTGTGCCTATATAGTGTCTCAATCTTCATAAAATGCATCTAACACTGCATAACCTAATAATACTCGGGTGCATATTAATTCGGCGCAGCTCAGTTCGGCGCGGTGAGATCTGAATGACGCGCTAAACTCCGCGGCGTTAAATACTATTCCCCCTTCGAGTTGTCGCAACTCGGAGGGAGATGTAATTCGGGGTCTGCTTCCTGCTACCGCTACATGTCCCCCCTGTGATTTGACTTTTCACAAAATTCTACCATTAAAGGTTCAGTCTAGAGTGAATCCTTAACTTTAGGGATCAATCCTTAACTTAAGGATTACACAAGGTAAACTGCTTGATGAATACTAGGTGATTTATCACCAAGGTGATAACAAGAAAAACAGCTTAGAATCCTTATTAAACATAGGAGATAAGTTTAGTTAATTGTGCCATTGTTCATTGATCCAGCCCCTCAGCAGAAGAATTTGTGGGAGGCTCCCCCTCCATACATCATGGCCAGACCCCCCTGCCACTCTTCCACTCCCCCCCCCCCTCTTGTGTAGTGTGTGCCGTGGGGAGTGCTGTAATCTTTACCTAGTCCATGATGACATCACATGTCATCAGGAGCTAGAGGATCTCAGCATTCGGCACACAGATGCTTGGAGGAACAGGCAGCATGGATTAGGTAAATATAACAGCACTCCCTGCCCCTATAATTCTCACCCCCCCCCCATTTTATTATTACACCACTGGCACCAAGGTCCGTACACACGCCAGACTGTAGGACACTGCTGGGCGTGTTTTCAGCAGACAGTCCGGCGTGTGCACAGTCTGTCGGTAGACTGATACGGCTGTTTCTGAAACAGCCATATCAGTCTGCTGACAGACTGTACACACGCCGGACTGTCGCTGGAACGCCCACCCAGCGGGAGGTGACGACGGACCCGTCGTTGCCTGAAGTCTGGCGTGTGTACGGACCTTTAGCTGTAGCTACTTCATGGAGATTAAGAAAAAGCCTGAGGATAGGTTTACAGTAGACATAATGCATGCACAGTGCATTTCTGCCGCGCGATTCTCCGTTCGGTCGTTTTTGCCACTTGATTCTCCACTCAATTCTCTTATCTTCCGCTCATTTTTCTTTTACATTCACTTCTATCAGAAATCGAGCGGCAAAACGATCGACCGTGAGATTGGACATGTCGGAAATTATCTACCAAACCCCTCTATCTGCTGCAGAAACGCATTGTGTATTCCCAGCATGTGTTATAATGAGTGTGAACTGCAGTGGAGACTGGGAACAGACTTTAATACAGAGCCTGCATACAGCAAGTTAGAATAACGCAATCAGTTATAACACAGTACTGTGAACGGCCCCATAGACTTGTATTGGCAATGAGTTGACATGCAGAACTATGCTGCAACCCAACTGAGCAATGATACATCATACAAACTAAAGTTTCCCCACAGTTCTAACAGTCACTATTACTGTTTATACATTGACAATACCAGACGCAACAAGAAACGTCCTCACCCCTCACAAAGGTCAAATATTTAAAATATTTTAATTACAAAATTCCACTGGCAGCAAAAAATAAAATAAAGAAGACAGCTTGCCCTTATTATTACTCATTATAAGTAAACCTGAATTTAACACACTAAGCATATTTTTTATTTGCATTCACTTTAAAGGAGTAAAAATAGGCTATCTACTAACTGCACACTGGTCACGGCAATTACACTTTATTACTTTGAATCACTGACCCAGAATTAGTATGCAAATCGGGCATATTGACTTTCGGTGACTTTTCTGCTCATTCCAGGTCAGTGACTCAGATACTGCTCAGATAGATCAGCATGACAGCCAAGGAACCAGGATTTTATTTAGGGAAGGCAGTAACGAGAGTCTCCTGGCTTCTCTCAGAGCAGGTTTCTCCGGCAAAATAAGAAAACACAGGAAATACACCAGTTAAGACACAGGACCTTTTAATATCCCTGCAGTAGAAGTGCCATCATTCTTCGACACGTAACACATTTTCGCCGCAAGGATTATCAAAGCTTCCCAGAGCACTGGGATGGATGAAGATACACCTGGATTCCTTGGCACGGCACAAGAAGATAACAACCCCGAACAGCTGCACCTCGGCATCCATGGTGGCTTTACTGCTGTGAAGCTAGTTTCTTCCTCTGTCACAAGTGACAGCTCCGATATTTGTTATTGTAGGAAAAAAATATTCTTACACAACCTTTGCCTGAAAGTGAATTATTAGTCTATTATTTAGTTCTACTTAGCTTGCATTTTCCATACAGATGTTAGTAGTGACTTCCTTGTTAGTATTTTAATAATTGGGACGCGCCTTCCCATCAACCACCGCACGATCAGACTCTCGTATAAAGCCGTTTGGGGAGATAGTGGTCATTTACCAGCCAAAATGCCCTTATACGTTTTTTAGACTGACGTTCAAAAAGCAGTGCTCTTTCACCAGATATTTCTGAGTCATATATCACAGTTAATCAAGTCCCTGCCAGCCTTCTATTTCTCTTCAGAGAGCTGTTGCCATTGTCATTCATCAAGGAGTCTTAGCAAAGCAGGCAATCCATCTGATCTGCGGCCTTAAAGCCTCTAATGTGATATTTCATGTGGTAAGAGTTTGATTTGACCTTATTATTTGAAAATGTGAAGAAAAGGACACTGGGACATGGAATTCTGTCAAATAGAGCGTTTTGTGGGCGGCACCCCCTGTCCTTTTTAGTTCCAGCCATGTTTATCAGAGTAATGAACAATTGCTGGAAACTTTTTCTTATGAACTTTCAAGTTCAGACGTCCCTCCTAAGACCTGTTCAGTTTACATCCTGTCCACAGACTGCATCTGACTAGATGACATGCCAAGAAGAAAATTTACATGTCCTGAATGGTTTTCATATAATAGAGGTTACGTTGAGGACACCGAGGCTTTTTTGTACATTTATGTCATGCGATGTTATTCCTTTGTGAGGCTAAGGCAAGACAATTTAATAAAAAATATCTATGCAATGCAATGGGGAAAAGCTGTCTGCTTGTTTGTTATTCAAGTGACATATTAAAAGGAAATTTGGCTGTTATGATAATAGAAAAAATATATGTTTACATAAGATAGTCATGCATGAGTTTGCCCGAGAAATCTGGAAGGGGCTGTTTGAAGGTCCTGAAATAAATCTCAGCAGGATGGGAATATGAGGAACATATTTAAATCAAAATCAACATTTTGGTATTATAGATTTTAAATGCGTGATTGTTTATATTTTTATTGTCTGTAAATGCTGTTTAACCTTTTTGAGATATAGTTCTGTTTCCATAAAGAAGAACTTTGACCCAGGATTTAACTTCATCCCAATCAGTAGCCAATACTCCCTTTCCCATGCAAAATGTTTACCTTTTTTGAATAGATTATCAGGAAAGTCTGTATGGCTGATATTGTGGTGAAACCCCTTCCACAGTGTGATTGCATTGTGCAAAATATAGATACAAAATCAACATTATAGCCTATCAAATTGTTAGTGGGAGTGTTTATAAGTAATGGCAGTTGGAACTGTCTGTTTTTTTCTTGTCTGTTTGCAGTAAAGATGATGACCCATGGGCTTATGGTGGACTAAACGTGAATGAATTACATTGTGAATATCAATCATTTCTTTATCTATCTTCTATTTCTTAACTTTTCACTTTGCAATCTTTCAGTAAAGTTGCTCTTTAATTCTTTAGCAGTCAATGTATTTATAAGTGCTCCAGGCCAATTTATATTAGCACATTTTTTTATTTGTATTTGTTGCATTTCCCTGCATCTAATTAGTACTGCTGTAATGTGTATTTATGGCCACTTGTCACTAGGGGGCAGTGTGAGACAACAACAGAGGACTTCTGCTCTCAGTCTTTATATTTTCTGCTAGTAGAGAAAGATCAAAGTATTCCAAGAATTTACAGCACAAGAGTTCTGCCGACTGAGGACAAAATCAATACACTTATCTCAAACGAGATAACTCTGTTGAAGTTGCTAATGGGTTAAGGACCAGAGCCTTTTTTCTCCAGATTCCAACTGTGGTCATTGAAGAGCCAATGAAACAGGCTCCTATGCGGTGCACATAGCTTAGCTGTCTTTAGACATTTAAGTACAGAAGAGTTTAGCAGTGGCAGAGCGGTGGGAGCTTTTGGTTATGGGAGATTGAAATCTATGCCCTGGCAGGATCAAGCTCAAAACAGGGTTGTATCCACAAGCGGTTAAAAAATGGCCAAAATTGGTATTTGTAAACTGAATCTCTATTGTTAAATTTTAAAAAGATACCTTTCTGGAATAGTGGTTTGACCCATAATTTAAAGCCAATGGGTACCACTTTAAAAATAAAAAGTCAGATACTCACCTAAGGAGAGGGAAGGCTCGGTCCTAATGAGCCTTTCCTCTCCTCTCCCGGTGCCCTCGGTGCTGCGCTGGTTCCCACGTTCGCGTCCGCCGCCGCAGGGACTTCGGAGGTCTTCAGGAGCACTCTGGCTTCTGAAGACGGGCCGCTCCATACTACGCACGTGCGAGTGCGTCATAGAGGGCGCTCGCGCATGCATAGTATGGAGCGGCCCGTCTTCGGGAGCCCGAGTGCTCCCGAAGGCTTCCGAAACCTCTCTTTGGCGGCGAAAGTGGCAGTATTTGACCGAACTGGTCGAATACTGCTACGGGGGATCCTGCGCGGGACCGGGCACCGGGAGAGGAGAGACAAGGCTCATAAGGACCGAGCCTTCCCTCTCCTTAGGTGAGTATCTGACTTTTTTTTTTTTAAAGTGGTACACATTCACTTTAAGTGTATTTTTTCTCTAGCTTGATACAGAGGTTGAGGGAATAAGGCTGTCAATTGTACTGCCTGAGTCCAGTGCTGGTTTCCGATTGTTTTAGCCTGTTGATAATTGTTGGCAACCTGCTATGCCTTGCAACATGCCAGGACCAAATTATGGAACTAAATTTGCATTAAAAAACAATGCATGGGGGCTTATGTGCGGCACGCTGGTGGAAGGCAGCAACCTGATGTAGCTCTGTTCAGCCTAAGCTCATTTAACCACCGTTCGCGTTGATATATTTTTATTCATTATTATTTATTTATTGTATTTGTAAAGCGCCAACATATTACGCAGCGCTGAACAATAAATAGGGGCAGCGAATATATGCAGCGAATCCAGCCTAATCTTTTAGCCACCCCTATCTAATAACCAGGTGTATGTCACAGAGGAGGAAAAAGGGTGCAACATCACGGCAGAGAGCGGTAACTGACTACCATGAAATTGGGTTCTATTAAACCCCCTAAACTTTCTTTCCTGGGACATCCCAGCTTTCCCCAGCTTACACTGATCGCTCTGCATTTTCATGTTGGATAGCCCATGGATACACAACCTCAAATAAATTCTGGATATCTGACAAATGTATCCCATTTTCGCTATTACAGCTAAATAGAAATATTCCCAACACAAAATATTTTAGGTATCTTCAAATAAGAAACGTTTACCTTGCTTCCTCGGCCCCTAATGCACAATTTAACTGCACCTTTTTTGAAAACCTTTATTTACTCACAGAATCAATTAAAGGGACAATATCTAGAATATATCCTTATTTGGTAAACCTTGCGCAAAAATACAAAACAAAGTCAATGCTTGACTGGGAAGAGGAGCTACAAATTGACTTACCTTTATCTGAATGGTGTGCTCTAGCCCAAAATCTTCATAAAGTTACTAGAACTACCATGATAAGAGATACTGCAATGAAAATATTCACTAGGTGCTATAGAACCCCCCTTAAATTGCACAAAATTTTCCCTTCTGTTTCTCCACTCTGTTTTAGAGGCTGTACAGAAGATGGATCATTTTCCCATATTTTGGGGGATTGTACAAAAGTTTGCCATGTATGGGATAAATTACAGGAAACACTATCTACTCTTTCCTCTACCCAGGTTTCTATTTAACCCAAACATGCACTGCTGTCCGCTCCTAATAAAAATGTCCCTAAAAAATTTAGGAGAATTTATTATGCATTCATATGCTCAATCCTGTGGGCTATAGCACGCCAATGTAAACAGATTGTAGTTCCCCTTTCCGTGGTAGCCACTCAAATAGAAGAAATCAGTTGAATGGACTATCTATTTCATGTTTTACACCATTCTACTTTGAAATATTATGCTGAATGGGAAAATTGGGCTTCTACTTCCTTAGACTCAACCCATAATTTGTGACTCAACATTTCCTAAATTGTCTTGCAAGAATATTCATACTTTTATGCAAACCTATGTTATTAAAGCTATATATTCGTTCTTATATGCTCTTGTTCCTGTATATGATGGACATGCTGTTTTCTCAACAATTTCTTTAATTGTTATAATATACTCAACTTTGATTGTTATTATACAGCTATGATTCCGTAGATTGCCAACGTTATGTTTGTAATATGTGGAATTTTCTTTTTGCAATAAAAACCAAGTGAAAGAATAAAAAACAATGCATGTTCTACTTCAAGAGAATCTTTACATTTTTTAAGGTGTACCTGAGATAAAGAATACAAAAGTAGTTATAATTACGTGGGGCTTTTTGCAGCCCCCTGTATTCTGTTTATTTGATTGTGGTTCTTCCAATACCCTCCATTCTCCCCCACTGAGCATGCATGGTCTTGGCTGAGCACTCTCTCAGATTGTGCTCTTGTCGTAAGAAGCATTCTGGACATGTTCTGTTTTCCAAAACTATAACTGCCCTTGCACAAAATGCTCCTGTCCATGGGAGCACAATAGAGGGGGGCACACACGTCCGGGTATGCACATACGCAGTATCCCACAATCTGGCAGGGATCAGGAGGATGGTGATGGTGATCAAGCAGATGGACTGTGGGGGGTGGAGGAAGCCCCAGGTGAGCATAAATCCTTGTGTATTTTGTCTCAGATTTCCTTTCAATCTATTTCTGGTAGTGCCTTTCGATATTTGACCAGTGGCGGCTTCACATTTTTGGGAGGGCACAAAGGGGGCTCAATTGCTGGCTGGTGGGGCCCATTTGGGTGATTAAAATCAAAGTTAGTATGGTAAGCTTTAGATATTCTTTGCCTAACTCTGGTAATAAAATTAAGGCTAACTCTTTCAGCAATGATAGGAACCAAATGTAAACATCACAAACAGAACTCACGACTCAACAAGCAAGAGGAAGGTGAAGAGGCAGGAGGGAGAGAAACACTGTGTGTGTGTAATTCCTTAGCTAAGCATTGCATAAAATACAAGCTCTAGTTTATTGGTGAATTTAAAAGAAAAACAGTAAGCTTTCAGCTTGTAAGCCTTCTTCAGACTCTATTCCTGTTGACCGACAATGTTAGAACATACAATTAGAAGGAGATAGAAAGATTTTTTTCACAACTATAAGTGTCACCCAAACACACTCATTACAAGGGATCTTGCAAGGATTGGGAGGTATTTATGGCAAATATACTGTATAATGCTGGGAATTCACGGTTTGGTTTTTAGGTGATTAGATGGTTCGATAGATCATTTCCGACATGTCTGATTCCCCTTTCGATTTTTTCACTGCTCGATTTCTGATAGAAGTTAATGGAAAAAGAGTGGAAGACAAGAGAATCGACTGCAGAATCGAGCGGCAAAAACAATCGAGCAGAGAAACGTGTATTCCCAGCATAAGACTTGTGGTTTACTTAACATCTACATAGACTAAAGCTATTATGGAGAGTTTTTTGCAGACCTTCTCCTGTTCACTGTATGCTGATGGAGCCTGGAAACAGTTAACTGGGGGGGGTACAGTGATTCCTAGGGTGAGGAGGGATGACAGTGACCCAGTGTGCCCCCGTGAAGCGCCGTCCATGTATTTGACATGTTTACAATTTATTTATTTTTTTACTTGTACTAGTCTTTAATTAAATGCCAGTTAAAATTGCATTACTTTTGACTGAGCTGTGTTCTGAATATAAATGCTCATATGGCCACTCTTTTCGAAGTATGTAAACAACCATTACTAAAATATCAATATTTTGAAAGTAACATTTATTCACAAAGATTCATTAAAACAAGGTACCGGTATATAGATGCATAAAATGATATTCACCTCTACCTTTCCAGTTGTGCTTGAAGGATTTAGGCCACCCTCAGTGCACAACTGACCTTACTAAAGGTAAATGCATTACCCCAAAACTATTCTATCACCTCCTCCCCGAATGCTATTTTGTTCAGAGTTCACATCTCAGTGAAGCTAAAGAGATGCTTCTCTGTCTTGGAATAGCTGTAGGAAATGCCAAAAGGAAAAGAAATGTCACCAAGGGCTCATTCGTACAAGCAATGATCTGCATCATGTTCATTTTGGTGAGCGTCATTTTGCAGCCACAGCTCATTGCATTGATCTCCCTTTACACTTAAAAGGTTTTTTTCCTCCATTAATGGTAACTTTCTTCATCTGCATGGATGAATGGAACTGTCATTTAGACACAACACTGGTGATCTCAGAAACTAATATTGCACAGGGACACATCAATTGTGTGTTTTCTGTGCTATGTACAAATAACAGGTCATTTTACCCACGCAGATTAAATTATCTTGTCATTTATGCAAGATGGGTTGTTTTGGTGCAAAGAAAGCTCAGAGCAAAACTGTGCATCTGCAATAATCAGTTCATTGCTTTTTAATAAGACATATTTACATTTCATCTTGATACAAATAGAGTTAAAGCATTAACCACTTATCCATCTGGACGGATATATCCGTCCAGATAGCCTGCCCTGCTGCCACTGCACCGGGCGCACCCGCCGCCCTCTGTTCCCATTCATTGATCTAAGTCCACAGTAGAAAACCCGATGGCCTCTTATCAGAGGTCGCAGTCTTTCTGAGCAAAAAAAAAAAAGTTAACCGTCCTCTTTATGGTTCCTGGAAGCGAGAGCAATCGCTTTCAAGACAAAACATTTTTTTACTGTGGCCATCTTGTGGCCAAAGAGTAAAACTACATCCACATACATTTTTTAGTAAATAAACACACATTATAACATTTCAAATTAACTGTTTACCTCCCACACCAAAAATTACCAAAATAAAACTTGTAATAAAAACAATTAAAAAAATTACAATAAAAAAACAACAATAATAGTTACCTAAGGGTCTGAATTTTTTTTAATATGCATGTCAAGAGAGTATATTACTATATTTTTTTTTAATTATAAGCTTGTAAATAGTGGTGGATGCAAATTGAAAAAATGTACCTTTATTTCCAAATAAAATATTGGCGCCATACATTGTGATAGGGACATAATTAAAATGGTGTAATGACCAGAACAAATGGGCAAATAAAATACATGGGTGTTAATTACGGTAGCATGTATTAATTTCAAACTATAATGGCCAAAAACTGAGAAATAATGATTTTTTTTTCTATTTCTTTCTTAATCTTCCTGTTAAAATGTATTTAAAATAAAATAATTCTTAGCAAAATGTACCAACCAAAGAAAGCCTAAATGGTGGCGTAAAAAAACAAGATATAGATCATTTCAGTGTAATATGTAGTTATAAAGTTTTTGGCGAATGAATGGGAGGTGAAAGTTGCTCGGATGCATAAGGTGAAACACTGTAGTCTGAAGTGGTTAAACTTAAAGAGAACCCAGGGCCTAACCTCGAGTTAAAAATACTTACTTAAGGAAAGGGAACAAATTAAAGCATTAAACCTAAAGGGGCACTATAGCGAAAATGATGCTATTCCACTATCGACACCAGGGATGTCAAACCGGTCCTACAAGGGCCTAGGTCCTCACACATTTTTGACACAGCTCAAATTAATTGATAGGTCTGAATCAAGAAAGGCATGGTCCATCAGGTAGAACACATTCCTCTTGTTCTCTGTCCATTCTAAACACTGGCATGGATCTGGCCCTCCAGGCCTGGAGTTCGACACATGTGATCTACACTAACAGCTATTTAATATGGACAGCATAAATTTCACCATAGAGCTTGTGTTAAAAAAATAGCTCCTAACACCAATTCTTTTCTTCTATACAGCTTATCTGCGTCAGTAAATCAGCTGTTTCTGTACTGATGCGATGGGCTAGCTGTTCCCTGCGAAATGCTGGCAGCCTTCTGTCTCTCTCTGCCGCAGCTAATTTATAACGTGGCTCACACACTCCATAGCTGCGTTGTTGCTTCTCACATGTACTGGTAGCTATAATATAACTAAATAAACAGTTTGCTAATTAGTTACTTACTTAGCTAGTTAAAGGACAACTGAAGCGAAAGCAATATGAAGCCTGCCATATTTATTTCCTTTTAAGCAATACCAGTTGCCTGGTAGTCCTGCTTATCCTCTGCCTCTAATACTTTTAGTCATGGACCCTGAACAAGCATGCAGCAGATCAGGTGTTTCTGACATTATTGTCAGCTCTGACAAGATTAGCTGTATGCTTGTTTCAGGTGTGTGATGTAGACACTACTGCAGCAAGGGCTGCCAGGCAACTGATATTGTTTAAAAGGAAATAAATATGGAAGCCTCCATATTTTTTTTCTCATTTCAGTTGTCTTTTAAATTATAGTTACATGTGAAAAGCAACAACACATCTCTGGACTGTGTGAGCTATGTTATAAATCAGCTGTGACAGAGAGAGACAGAAGGCTGCTAGCAGTTATCAGAGAACAGCTAGCCCATCACATCAGTACAGAAAGAGCTGATTTACTAACACAGATCAGCTGTGTAGAAAATAATTAGTGTTAGGAGCTATTTTTTTTTTACACAAACTTTATGGAGAAATGTATGCTGTCCATATTAAATAACTGATGGTGGGGATAATGGAAAAGCATAATTTCCACCTTAGGGCCCTTTTAACCATTTCAGCCACCCGGACGTGATCATCACGTCCACACGGCTGCTCTGCTGCAGTGGAGCACTTCGGCACACTCCCGCGAGCGATCGCAGGCGCGCCACCATGCTGTTCCCCGGAAGCCCTGATATCAGTGAACGGGAACATGGTTCCTGTTCACCATTCTAAGTCCCCAGCAGATAAAACCGATGAACTCTTATCAGAGGCCGCAGTTTTTCTGAAAAAAAAAAACATTTCTGTCCTCCTTATGATTCCGGGAAGCGAGGAGGACATTAAAAAAAATACCTCAATGTGGCAATCTTGTGGCCAAATAGTAAAACTACATCTACATACATTTTTCAAGACAATTTACACACATTATAACATTTAAAATTAACTGTTTATTTCCCAACACCAAAAAAATGACCCATATAAAATGTTTAATAGAAAAGAAAAATTACACAAAGAAAAACCATAAATAGTTACCTAAGGGTCTGAATTTTTAAATATGTATGTGAAGGAGGTATACTACGAACATATTTTTTAATTATAAGCTTGTAAATAGTGATGGACACAAAACTGAAAAAATGCACCTTTATTTCCAAATAAAATATTGGCGCCATAAATTGTGATAGGCACAACATTTAAATGGTGTAATAACCGAGACAAATGGGCAAATAAAATACATAGGTTTTAATTATGGCAGCATGTATTATTTTAAAGCTATAATGGCTGAAACCTGAGAAATAATAATTTTTTTCCCATTTTTTTGTTACTATTCCTGTTAAAATGCATTTATAAAAAAATAATTCTTAGTAAAATGTACCACCCAAAGAAAGCCTAATTAGTGGCGGAAAAAACAAGATATAGATGAATAAATTGTGATAATTAGTGATAAAGTTATTAGCGAATGAATGGGAGGTGAAAATTGCTCTGATGCATAAGGTGACAAATCCCTGCGGGCTGAAATGGTTAAAGAGAACCCAAGGTGAACCCTTGGGTCAAAGATAAAATACTTCCTAGGAAAGGAAGCCTCTGGATCCTCCAGAGGCTTCCCACACACTATTCCAGTCCTCTGCCACTGTCCAGGACCCTCCTGCACATTGTGACCATGTTCCTCTTCATGCACGAGTGCATCTACACGGCACCCACATGAGCATGGCCACACCTGCAAAGTAGCTTGAATCCACTCATGCTAAAAGAGAAGCATGGTTGCAAGCTTGTCATCTCACAAAAGCTTATCGGATTCTTTGAGGAGTCCACATTCAGAAATGGTGGTCCAGAGGATGGCGTGGGAAGCCTCTACAGGATCTAGAGGCTTCTCTCTTCTTAGGTAACTATGTGACTTTTGAGGCAAGGTTCGCCTCAGGTACTTGAACAGGGGAGATTCTAAACGCAAACATTAATTTATAAATATAAGTATTATTAAATATTACTATAATGCTAGTGCATGCTTTTACTATATCCAGGCGTGGAGCTAGGGGGGGTCGGGGTAGGACAAGTGCCCTGGGGCGCCTGGTCCCCAAGGGCGCCCAGCTGAGCTTCGGGGTTTTTTTTTGCGGGGGGTGAGGGGAGCAGCGCAGAGAAGAGGGAGAGCTGTGCAGACGGTGGTGAAGGGGGGCCATCTGCCCCCTCCTTCCCTCACCTTAGGTGCTCTCCCTCGCTCGCTCTCCCCTCCAATGTCCGGTGGCTGGCAGCGGTGGGCGGAACTCACCTCCGTCTCGCTCCAGCGCCGGAAGTTCGGGTGCGCAGCCGCTGCTCTGGTCTGGACCAGAGTAGTGGCAGATCCATCCGGCGCTGCGACGAGACGGAGGTAAGTTCTGCCCGCCGGTGCCAGCCACCAGACATACATTGGAGGGGAGAGCGAGCGAGCGAGGGAGGGAGAGCAGCTCTTCCTCTTTTCTGCGCTGCTCCCCTCCTGCTGGGGAGGGGGACACCTGGCCAGCTACTCTGGGCACATATACCCCTGCCTATATATATTGGGCACATATACCCCTAACTACATATACTGGGCATATACCCCTGGCTACCTACTCTGGGCACATATACCCCTGGCTACCTACTCTGGGCACATATACCCCTGCCTACATAAATTGGGCACATATACCCCTAACTGCATATACTGGGCATATACCCCTGGCTACCTACTCTGGGCACATATACCCCTGCCTACATATATTGGGCACATATACCCCTAACTACATATACTGGGCATATACCCCTGGCTACCTACTCTGGGCACATATACCCCTGGCTACCTACTCTGGGCACATATATCCCTGGCTACTTACTCTGGGCACATATACCCCTGCCTACATATATTGAGCACATATACCCCTAACTACATATACTGGGCATATACCCCTGGCTACCTACTCTGGGCACATATACCCCTGCCTACATATACTGGGCACATATACCCCTGCCTACATATATTGGGCACATATACCCCTAACTACATATACTGGGCATATACCCCTGGCTACCTACTCTGGGCACATATACCCCTGGCTACCTACTCTGGGCACATATACCCCTGCCTACATATACTGGGCACATATACTCCTAACTACATATACTGGGCATATACCCCTGGCTACCTACTCTGGGAACATATACCCCTGGCTACCTACTCTGGGCACATATACCCCTGACTACATATATTGGGCACATATACCCCTAACTATATATACTGGGCATATACTCCTGGATACCTACTCTGGGCACATATACACCTGCCTACATATACTGGGCATATATACCCCTAACTACATATACTGGGTACATATACCCCTGGCTACATATACTGGGCATATATACCCCTGGCTACATATACTGGGCACATATACCCCTGGCTACATATACTGGGCATATATACCCCTGGCTACATATACTGGGCACATATACCCCTGACTATATATACTGGGCACATATTATACCCCTGGCTACATATACTGGGCACATATAACCCTGACTACATATACTGGGCACATATACCCCTGGCTACATATACTGGGCACATATACCCCTGGCTATATATACTGGGCACATATACCCCTGACTATATATACTGGGCACATATACCCCTGGCTACATATACTGGGCACATATAACTCTGGCTACATATACTGGGGACACATACCCCTGCCTACATATACTGGGCACATATACCCATGGCTACCTGTTCTGTGGACATCTCTACCCCTGGCTACCTGTTCTGGGGACATCTATACTGCTGGCCACCTATTCTGGGGACACCTATAGACCTGGGGCTACCTATTTTTGGGGAAGCACTGCTGTCAGAGTGTATTTTGGGGAACTGCTGCCAGGTGAGAGGTGTCTACCATATTAAGGGGGCATTCTGCCTATCTATGTGAAATGCTGTCTATTTATGTGCCTCATGACTGCTGAATTTGTCTTGTTGGGGGCCTCATGGTTACTGAATTTGTCTTGTTGGGGGCCTCATGATTTGTTGGGGGCCTCAAGATCGCTGAATTTGTCTTGTTAGGGGCCTCATGATTGCTGAATTTGTCTTGTTAGGGGCCTCATGATTGCTGAATTTGTCTTGTTGGGGGCCTCATGATTGCTAAATTTGTCTTGTTGGGGGCCTCATGATTGCTGAGTTGGTCATGTTGGGGGCCTCATGTTTGCTCATGATTGCGGAATTTGTCTTGATGGGGGGGGCTCATGATTGCTGAATTTGTCTTGGAACATGCTGGAAGGTACATACTGAGGGAGGGTGGGTGAGCGTGAGCCTGCTAACCTCCATGTACATTTGAAGGGGCGTGACCAAATGTGGAGCACCCATAACCACACCCACATTTGGTCACGACCCTTCACCTTAGGGGGCGCAATAATAGTCTTTGTCCCCGGGCGCTGAAAACCCTAGCTACGCCTCTGACTATATCATGCCTTGATTATTATAACCTTCTCTTCTATTGACTAACATTTTAAAGAGACTCTATAACAAAAATGTCATCCTTTTTTCTACCATCCTACAAGTTCCTAAACCTATTCTAATGTGCTCTGGCTTACTGCAGCACTTTCTACTATCACTGTCTCTGTAATAAATCAATGTATCTTTCCCCTGTCTGACTTGTCGCCCTGTGTCTGGAAGGCTGCCAACTCTTCCGTGCTGATCTGTTATGCACACCCCTCTCCAGGTCCCTCTATGCACACTCCCGTGTGTGTGTGTGTTATTTACATAAGCCAGCAGCGTCTCTGCTCTCTTATCAGTGACAGAAGAGAGCTGGATAAAAATCCTACTCTGTTAGGCTGTGAAAGGAGCTGGCTGGGCTGTCACATACTGAGGAATTACAGACAGGGCAGAGCTGTCTGCAGGAAGAAACACCCTGTCACTAGTATTCAGTGGATGAGAGCTGCAGGGGGACCGAAGGTAAACACACAAATGATCTCTTGAGATTCAAAAGAAAGGCTGTATACAGCCTGCTTGTGTATGGACATACTGTACATCAACCTACTTCCTGTTTTGGTGGCCATTTTGTTTGTTAATAAACAAACTTTTTAAAACTGTTTTTGACTACTTTTAATGCGGCGGGGAGCGGCGAAATTGTGACAGAGGGTAATAGGAGATGTCCCCTAATGCACTGGTATGTTTACTTTTGTGCGATTTTAACAATACAGATTCTCTTTAAAGACTGTTTGGCACCACTTGAGTCTATTTTGAACAACGCTGCATGATTCAGTCACCTTTCTTCTCATCTCTCAACTGCTGGTCTTCTCTACCAAGCCTTCCATTGGCTGTCAGTTGCCCAGTGAATTCAGTTTTAACATGAATGTACATTCACCTCCTCACATTGATGTCTACAGAACTTCTCACAACTTCTCCTCACCTCTAGACCTTTCCCCTACAACACATTTGTCATTCCCTAACATCCTTTAAACAAACCCATAAAATGTAGCTTTTCAGGCAAGCACTTAATTTTAACTGATGGCACCTGCTGACCAATGTCACCCGCTGACCCCCAGAATGGAAGCCTGGAGACTGGTATCTACTGTTCTTCCAACTTTAAAGGGGAACTTTACCTAAATATAGTAGCAGGGAAAAAAATTAAATAATTGTTTCTCCCCAACTGACAGCGCTCACTGTAGTGCCAACTCTCTGCTCTCCATACAGTTAAAAAATAAATGAATACATTGCAAGGTGAGAGGTTAAAAAACAGGTTCACAGACAGGAAACTGTCAGGGCCAGGGCCCTGATATCACACTACGGGAAGGGTTTACAGAAAGGGTAAAGATTTCTCTTGGGAAATGGGGTATTGGCTACTGATTGGGATAAAGTTCAATCCTGGGTCAAAGTTCCTCTTTAAGTGCCACATATTTAAATCTGATTTGCCTGCCCAACATTTCCAGCACAAAAAGAAAACAAGTGAAAACAAGCTGTATGGAGTTTTTTTTTTTTTGCACATTTGGCCCATGATAATAGTATTCTATCCATAAATCTTTGCTTCTGTACTTCTGTAGGCTCCTTCTCACAGATGCCCTGGCACCATAGACTTCGCCTCTCATGAACCTAAAACCCCCACAAAACTGCACCACAAGCTTGCTGGCTGTCCCAGCTGTCACTTTTCTCTTACTTCCCTTGCCTGTCATAGGCAGCTACAAGTGCCCTGTAAGGAAAAAGAAATCACTTGTAAGGAAATACTGAGGTCTGCACAGATTGGATTTAAAGGTGAATGAATGTGTTTATTTACAGAAGTGCAAATACGCATACAAACAATATGCATGCAATCGTACAATGACAGCAGTGCCCCGATATCACCCTGACTAACTAACTAATATACAACAAATATGCAGAGACATGGGTCACACAATATATACAATAGCAATACACAGGTACACGGATCACACAATATATACGATAGCAATAGTAATGCAATATATACAGACACAAATCAGCAGAATCAGCACACAGTAGAATTGCCGTACAAACCAGGATCAATGACCAGAAAATCAGAAGTGTACAAGAGAGTAGTCAGACAAGGCAAGAGGTTTATTCCCGGGAGATCAATACTAGATACAGGAAGAAAGGAGATAGGAACAAAGACGGGTGACCAGAGCACAAGGCCTACAGCACAAAATGATCAAGCTATGTTCTTCTGCTAGAGGCAGCCTTAAATACTGCACAATGGTCAGGTGACTGTTCACAGAGTTCCAGAGATGAGGTGAGACCTCTGCTGGTGGACAGCAGAAGTTCATGTAAAGTCCATAGTGTGACACCAACAGGAATTCAAACAGCATGACATGCCCCTTAGTATTAAGTAGCCAGAAGTACCCTCAATATTAAGTAGCTAGAGGTGCCCCCAAGTATTAGGTAGCTAGAGGTGCCCTTGAGTGAAAGTAAATTTTGCCAGTGGAATACCAAGAGCCGGTGAGTAAACTCTCATTTACACTCTCATCAGGACTCTGCATATGGAAGGAGGGAGAGAAGCCCTTGGGAAGGGGCGTGTGCTGCCTTTCCATCATCAGGTGCCTGTAGGCACGTGCCTACAGTGCCTTATAGTAAATCTGGCCCTGGCTGTTTGTATTATCTTATTACCCTAGTTACTATCAGAATTGATCTTGTTTAGTTCTGGGTTTAGTTGAATGTTGAAAATCTAAAAAAAATATTTTTTAAAAAAGCGTGATTCAATAGGATGCTGAAAAATTGCTTAAGAGCTGCGCATGTTAAGTGGTAACTTATCACATATCTTTCTTGCTACATAAACATCCAAGAACAAGTAATAGATCAGTGTATAAGTACAAAATGATAAACCTAATAGCTATCTCAAATCATTCTCTGTGGTACATTTAATTGTTGCAGTACGGTAAGAAGATAAATTATGATGGCAATTCATTAGCTGAACTATTCACTGTCATTATGATAGTGAAATATGCTACACTTCAGTGGTATATTTGTGATGCCATTATGCCATTGTGAAAAGTTTAATTAACATAATAATTAACTGTTTCATTTACTGACTGTCCTTGGCTGACTTTTAGCCTGGCACATTTAATAGGCATCGTTTGTCTGTTTCAGTTATATTCTGGAAGCAGATTACTGCGGTGTAATGCAACTTTTAGTAGCTTAAATTAGGGAGCTTAATCAGGGATAAGAATTGGGCTATTTGTTTAATTAGAACATGTGAAATTTATGAAATTTCTGTGTAGCGATATTACACTAATATGAAATCGTATATTTTAAAACAGGTAAAATTGTTTTTTGTGCATTTTTTTCAAAGGGATGCCAAATCAGTACAAATCCATGTGGTCTTAGAAGATACAAAATACAAGTACTTATTGCATTAAAACATTAAATAACATGTTGTCTTTTTGTCTTTTTGTAAAAACAAGGAACACCAAGAGCCCCAACAGTGTAATATGTACTGGCAAATGGTTACTAGATAGAGTAAATATTAATACTCACAAACCAGGGTTACCATTAGGCAACCACTGTAAAAGCAGGTGGGGAGATTTTCCTGACCCCACTTAGGAATAAGAAGTCACTCTCTGTAGATGAGAAAAAGGGTGTTCAACCCTCCACCCAGTGTGGACTCAATATTATGCAGGAGAACAGAGGCGCCAAAAGGATAAAAGGAAGCTAAATGAGCTTAAAAAACCAAATTCTTGGTAAATAGAGGAGGTAGTGATGGACTTACCTACTCCAAGTAGACACACAACGACTGCAGTAAAGATAGTCAATATATTTTATTTATGAACTCCAAATATGAAATGCATTTCGCAGGTTTGATCCCACTTCATCAGGCAATAACAACGGAGCAATAGCATATGTGGTCAGTAGAAGAGCCAGGCACCTGCATATTTGGAGTTCATAAATAAAATATATTGACTGTCTTTACTAGAGTCGTTATGTGTCTACTTGGAGGAGGTAAGTCCACCACTACCTCCTCTATTTACCAAGAATTTGGTTTTTTAAGCTCATTTAGCTTCCTTTTATCCTTTTGGTGCCTCTGTTCTCCTGCATAATGTTGTCTTTTTGTAGTTAATAGAGATGTCGCGAACCTCCGATATTCGGTTCGCGAACCCCGTTCGCGAACCTTCGCGGAAGGTTCGGTTTGCCGAAAAGTTCGCGAACCGCAATAGACTTCAATGGGGATGCGAACTTTGAAAAATAGAAAAAATTATGCTGGTCACAAAAGTGATGGAAAAGATGTTTCAAGGGGTCTAACACCTGGAGGGGGGCATGGCGGAGTGGGATACATGCCCAAAGTCCCGGGGAAAAATCTGGATGTGACGCAAAGCAGCGTTTTAAGGGCATAAATGACATTGAATGCTAAATTGCAGGCCTAAAGTGCTTAAAAACATCTTGCATGTGTATACATCAATCAGGGAGTGTAATTAGAGTTCTGCTTCACACTGATTCACCAAACTCACTGTGTAACGCACCGCAAACAGCTGTTTGCGTAGTGACGGCCATGCTGGACTGGTGCGCACCATGGCGAGAGTGTAGGTCGTGGTGGTTTTCAAGCCCATATGGTCGCCAGGCTGTGGTAGCTCAATGATAGAACAACAGTGACTGTCCAGCTGATCAAATGTGGTCTATCCACAATGAAGCAACAACCTTATTATCTTCTTGTATGTAGGTAGGCATAGGTAGATGTCCCAGTAGTTAGCTAGACATAGGTAGGAGTCCCAGTATAGGTAGGTAGGCATAGGTAGGAGTCCCAGTATAGGTAGGTAGGCATAGGTAGGTGTCCCAGTAGTTAGCTAGGCATAGGTAGGAGACCCAGTATAGGTAGGTAGGCATAGGTAGGTGTCCCAGTAGTTAGCTAGGCATAGGTAGGAGACCCAGTATAGGTAGGTAGGCATAGGTAGGTTTCCCAGTAGTTAGCTAGGCATAGGTAGGTGTCCCAGTAGTTAGCTAGGCATAGGTAGGAGACCCAGTATAGGTAGGTAGGCATAGGTAGGTCCCCTAGTATAGGTAGGTAGGTAGGTAGGTGTCCCCGTATAGGTAAGTAGGTGCCCCAGTAGTTAGGTAGGCATAGGTAGGTGTCCCAGTATAGATAGTTAGGAAGGGCCTGGCTGGCACAGTAATAACAATTACCAAGGTCCAGCTGCAACAGATAGGGCTGTATAATTCAGTGAGCAACACACACACAAAAAACCACATCAGGAAAACATTAGCGCTCTCAAAAGAGCTGCTGAGGGGTGCTATTTTAGCAATAACAATCAGCCAGGAGCAAGACAAGAGCCTAACTAATCTTTCCCTAGGAGAACAAGTCTGCAGCAGCTGTCCCTAGTCTGTCTCTAGCAGGCACACGAGTGGGTGTAATGGCCGGCAAACCTGCCTTATATAAGGGGGGGGGGGGCTCCAGGGCTTTGTGTAGCCTGAATGGCTACAATGTGCCTGCTGACTGTGATGCAGAGGGTCAAAGTTGACCCTCATAGTGCATTATGGGGCGAATCGAACTTCCGCAAAAGTTCGCTTGGTCCAGGCGAACGCGAACCCCCAAAGTTCGCCTGGAACCGTTCGCTACATCTCTAGTAGTGTTGGGCGAACAGTGTTCGCCACTGTTCGGGTTCTGCAGAACATCACCCTGTTCGGGTGATGTTCGAGTTCGGCCGAACACCTGATGGTGTTCGGCCTTTTAAGTTCGGGTTCGCCCCGAACTACTAAATGGCCGCCGAACAGGGCCCCTGTTCGGCCGAACAGTGCCCTGTTCGGCCGAATACTGCCCCCCTATGGGGTCGCAGGCATAAGGGGGGAGCATGCCCCGATCGCGTGGGGGGTCGAAAATTCCCCCCACCCCCTCCGCTAGCGCTCCCCCCTCTGCCCGCTTCCCCATACAAAAGTTTAAGCAAAGTACCTGTAATAGTGGATGGCCTGGCAGTGGCACTGTGGAGTGAGGAGGAGGAGTCCGGAGAGTGACGCGTTGAGGGAGGCCGGGCAGCGGGCGGTTCAGCGGTAGTACCCTTGTGGTACTTCCGCCCTTTCTCTGACCTCACGCCCGCTGCCCGGCCTCCCTCAACGCGTCACTCTCCGGACTCCTCCTCCTCACTCCACAGTGCCACTGCCAGGCCATCCACTATTACAGGTACTTTGCTTAAACTTTTGTATGGGGAAGCGGGCAGAGGGGGGAGCGCTAGCGGAGGGGGTGGGGGGAATTTCCGACCCCCCCCGCAATCGGGGCATGCTCCCCCCTTATGCCTGCGACCCCATAGGGCCCCCAAAAGCGGGATGTTCGGGAAGTTCGGGGTTCGGCCCGAACATGCCGAACATTTCGGCCATGTTCGGCGAACTTTCCCGAACCCGAACATCCAGGTGTTCGCCCATCACTAATCTCTAGTAGTTAAGCTATAAGATTTTAATCTCTACAACTATAGTAGTTGCCTAAACGAGTGCCTAAAAAAACTTAACTTATTTGTATTAAAAAGCCTTGCCTTTCCACTACTAAAACCAAAATGCATACATAAGAACCTGAACTGAAAATAAAAAGTCAAAATAACCATACTCAGGTCATACTTGTCTCCTGTGTAGTTTACTACTCAATCTCTTTCTCCTCTCCTGTGTCCCATTTGTTCACTGTGATCAATGAAATTCTCCGTCCTCCATTTTAAAAATGGCCATTACCCCCTAACAGCTTCCTGGTCAGCACACTGTTAAACTGTAATATCACCCACTTTAGCCATAGGGAACCATGCACATTACCTTGCATATTCAGTTGTAACTGACTGCTGCTGATATATAACTGACAGCAACTGGTATAATTCAGTTCTGACAAAATATTGTCAGAACTGGAAGGGATCACTGTAAGAAGAAAATGGTGAGCCTCTGAGAGGAACCGATGGTGAGTTTAGTATGTAATATTCATTTGCAGCTATGTCATGTGTTTATTTTAAATAATTTTACTCGCTTCAGGTTCCCTTTATCAGCATATCATAAATCAGTATATCATCATAACATCACTATCTCTTTAGAAGCGGTCCCGGCCACGCCTGTGCTCAGCTAGCTTCCTTGTGTAAGTCCAGCGTGCCTCCCTTAGCTCCACCCTACCGGTTTCATCAGTACAGCTGACTCATCAGGGGCTGATTTTAAAAATTTTCTTATGTACGCATTTTGGTTTTAGTGTCTGCTAACGAAATATGCTGTTTTTACACATGAGAGGCTTTTGTTTTTAGGTGTGTTTGGATGCCAGTGCTTGGATGCTAAAGGGAGCAACAGCATTTTGACACACTTGAATACAAGAGGCAATCTGGTGAGCAGGGAAATTAAGGGGGGTGCGGCCTTGATAGCCTGGTGACAGATTACTCACACCCTTGGCTGCCTTGTGGCTGCATGTTTTGTGGGCATACACGAGTGGGGAATCCAGTTCCAGTTGATTATTCAGTCTGCACTATGTTTTGCTTTTTTTGTTTCTTTTTGTTTCAAGGTGTTACTGTGATTAACCACTCTACGACCGCCTAACATCGATTGGCGGTCACAGAGGGGCTTCCCAGGACCGCCTAAAGCCAAAAGGTGTCAAGTCCTGGGGGAGGAGATTATCAGGGATCATGCGAGCATCCCTGCTTGAGCATACATTATACAAAAGAAACCACCATTTATTTAATTTGTACAGAGCTGCGATCTACTGCAGCGCTGTACTGGGAACCGCCTTTTCCCTTGGCTGTCCCCTGGAGCGGCTCTCTACGCGATCCCCTCTCATAGGCTGATGCCTGTGAGAGAGGATCGCCCTGATTTGCTCTCGGGGAATTGAGGGAAAATAAATTAAAAAATTGACAAATTTATTTAAAAAAAAATAAAAAAAATAAATTAATAATGAAAAAAATCCTGCAGCAACGATCAGATGCCACCAACAGAAAGCACTGTTGATGGCAAGAAAAGGAGGAAAAAATCATTTGGGTGCAAAGTTGTATGGCCGTGCAGCGAGCTGCTAAAGCTGCAGAGCACTGAATTGTAAAAAATAGCCTGGCCAATAGGGGGTGTAAGCCTGTGGTTCTTAAGTGGTAAAGGAGTGAGCGGTAGTTGGATGCTGCATCACTTGAACACAGAGCGCTGGTAAATTGGCTTATATGTGGATTGGACTATTGGGCGGTCTGGACTACATCGCTCCAACATAGAAGTACTGTGATCACGTGAGATCTGAAGCACACTTTTTTCACTACTGCTTTTTACAATTATTAACCCCACTGTGCCACAGCTAAGATGGACATAGTTGCAGGTATTTGAGCAGCTGGTTTAATACACTTTCAGCGATCCATGGCTACAAATACTAGGTAATGCCTAATGATGTTGATCCAGGGATCTTATCTGATTGCCATCTGGAGTCGGGAAGGATTTTTTTCCCTTTTGGGGCTAATTGGACCATGCCTTGTAAGGGTTTTTCGCCTTCCTCTGGATCAACAGGGATATGTGAGGGAGCAGGCTGGTGTTGTACTTTGTTCCCTGGTTAAACTCAATGGACGTATGTCTTTTTTCAACCCAAATAACTATGTAACTATGTAACTATGTGACATGAGTGCTTCCGAAGACAGGTGTCTCTCTATGGAGCCCATCTTTGGAAGCACTTGGGGACACGAGTGCTTCCTATGCCTTTTGAGGGTTCAGGATCAAATTCAAATGGGGACAGCACCAAGAGAGGACTGGGAAGGCTTCATAAGATTCAGAGCCTTCCCTTTTCATAGGTGAGTAATAGTATCTACCTTTTTTCCTCCAGGTTGCTTCAGTGTTGCTTTAGAATTAAAAAAAAAAGGTCATCTTGTGATATCCTGATCTTTCTTTCCATTTAACTCCTTTCTTAATAGATGCAGCAGGGGTAAATTCTGTCCCACAGCACATTCTATAGTAAATCTGATGACTGTCTGAAATGCATAGATGAGCAGTGGGTGAATACGATGAACATTCAATGAAAATGTGTTTCTCGACTTTTCTGGAATTTGAGTATTTGTAAAGTGAATCAACACACCAATAAAATTACATTTTAATCAAGTCTCTTTTTCAATTGTAACCATAATCCTTGTTCTTAGCCATGACTGGGTTTACAACACGCAAATAATATTAGCAATTCATCAAATTCAAGGAGTTTGTTTAAAAATGAGGCTGAGACGAGAGTCTCTAATTAATAGTTTCAAGGAAATGTTGTACAAACCTGAATGGCATCCAATTTGAGGACGGCAAATGAATATATCAGGTAAATTATGAAATTCATTAAGTTGGAAATTAAACAGTTCACTGAAGTTGGTTTTTGGAACCTGTTCAGCAAAAGTCTAAAATGCAACGAAAAAAATGTCTTAACATTTTTTTTTTTGAACGAAGCATATTTTAATAAAATAAATATAATACATTTTAGTGGCAGGGGGTTTAACCAATTAGCAGCTTCAAATGAAATTTTTTGTTTGAAAGCTGCTGTGCTTTTTAAGCATCTGACAGCAAATCTCGTTTGGCTGCCTAGTGCAGCCAAACGAGCGGGTAGCAGGAAGCAGTTGTAGTTACCTGTTCCGGGTGGTTTCTTCTCTTCCTCCACCGGCAGCTCTGAACTTACAACAGGTGCTCTGGGTCCTGATCACATCCGTTCATGTGATATGACATGTGATCGGGATCCAGGAGACCGAGTTAACCTTACAGCGCAATCCAGTGGTGGAAGAGGGGTAAAGGAAGAAACTCTTCCATCACCCCTTTTTCACCACTGAGTGGTGCAGTAATGCTGACACTATCTCTTGGATCCCAATCACATATCAGATAATGTGATCAGAACTGAGGAGACATGTCGGGATTACATGTGGAGGAAGAAGAAGCCAATCCAGCCATCCGGACAGCCTAGCGCCTAGCCTGTCAGGATGGGATAGGCCAACTTTATTGAGGCCAATCCACAATGATTTTAATATGAGCAACACTATGTACCTGACTTTCTAGAAGGACCAGTGTGAGCCTTTATATTGCATGGTCTAAAAACAAAAAGCCACCACTATCAGCCACAATCATACTTGTTGTGCATGGAAATAAGTCCACAACTAAATATGTGTTTGTTTGTTGTGAGTGTTAACCACTCCCCCTATAAAGTGTGTTCTTACTCCCCTTCTGGTATTCCCCAGAGTATAAACCAAGATTTTATTCCCCCCCCCCCCCCCCCCCAGAGCACAATGTCAGTTTATACTTGGGTCATATGTTTAGTGGTCCTACGTTCCACTCTCATACAGCTTACCTGGTGTCTAGTGGTCTCCTCTCCCTCTCCCTAAAGGAAAAACTGAAAGAAAAACGAAGTACCTTGGATTATACACAGATCAGTTTGTACTCAAGTAATTATGGAAGTCTATCAAGTCAGGCGGTATGCTGATAAAGAAGGAAGCAAAGTCTTCTCATCCCCATTGGAAAAGCACCTTCACCTGATGTCCGGATGTTAAGCACAAGAAACTCATTCTCAATTCTAATCTTCAGGTGGAGATAGCAAAAAATGTATAATATATACACTACACAATACATATATAGACGTATGACTATGGTAGGTAGGTAGGGATTATGGTAGATTGTGAGTCGGTTAATGTGATGGATTACGTGAGTTACCTAATACTGCCTTCTACCCAGTGCAGGCTTTACACCTGCCTGCAAGGGATTAATGGAACTTGAGGGGCAGGTTTCTGTATTATTTATTATTATTTTAACCAAATCCATCCCAGCAGCAGTAGTGAGCCAAAATTTCACATATGCGAAATTTGGCATCAAAATTTGCATTTATGCATCATAATCATAATACGAAATTTCATTGAAAAATGTAATTAATTTCATATGTAATAGTAATATTTCATAATTTTGCATAATTGTCACGTAATTTTGTGAAATTTTGTGCTGGCTTTAGTGGTTAATAGCAAAGACCCCATACATGCTATTGCTACCAAAATTGCTACATATGTTAAGAAGAATATTGCATACAAGTCCAAAAAAAGAAATTTTCAAAAAGACTTTGTAGTTTTTAAGAAAATTGATTTTAAATATACATTTTATGGTTTTTAGACTCATTTTTTTGTTTTTCTTTGCCTTTTTAAAATCTATTTTCTCAAAAACTACAAGGTCTTTTTGGAAAATTCTTTTTTTTTCCACCTGTACACACTATTCACCTTAAAGGGAACCAGAGCTGAATGTTTCACACAAAATAAACATATCAGTCAATAGCTTGTAAAGAATAAATGCTCTACCTGATAATTTCGCCGCTTTGGTGTGCCTTTTTTTTAGTGTTTTTTATCCATTATTGCTCCAGGAAAAATCAAATATGGCCGCCGGCTCATATCCCTTCTGCTTCCGGGTTATGAGTTGTTCTGGATGTGCTGTCTAGGCTATATGAGACTAGGCTGCTATCTAGGCTATATGAGAAAGGCTGCTGCAGCCTTTCATCTGTGTGCTTTCATTTTGGTATGATGTGCAGCTGCCTGTAGGAAGTGTCTCTCATAGGAATCAAACTGCAGTCATCATCATTATCTATGCAGACAGAGTGCACACAGAGCACACAGATCATATTGCAGCCACACTTGTCTGTTTCAGAGCTTCTCTCTCAGCAGCAGCAGCCCCTCCCATGTCATCAGAGCTCTCAGTATGCAAAGCAGGAAAGCTGAGCCAGGAGGTGGCAGGCTTGGGCTTGAAAAGACTCCACAGAAGAGTGACTCAGCTATAATGATTCCAGGTCAAACCTAGACTGAGCCAGTCGGGGGATTCTTATCACAGCAGATAATAGACTAATTAAGCAGATAAGACTGAAACTAAAAGCACGGTAGGTGTTTACTGTCATATTCCCACTGATAAATGTAATAAAATACATGAGGGTGCTTTGTCTCTGGTTCTCTTCAACATATGTGGCAATTTTGGTGTCACTACGATGGATGGGGACTTTGTTATTTATTGCCAAAGTCGGCACGAAATTACATGAAATTTTAGGCACAATTACGAACTATACAAAATCAATTGACTTTACAAATCGTAACTATGTATAAATGTAAATGCGAAAATGTACACCAAATTTTGCGTAATCGTAGTTGGCTGATTACGATCATCACTGCCCAGCAGTTTCTGGCCCCTTAAGAACCAGAGACTGCTGGGTTGAAAAGCTTACCAACCTCTCGCCGTACGGACCCACGGTTACCGCCAATCACGCCACTCTCCCATTGTGGTATCCCTCTCGCTCTGTTGTCCCTATGATGGCAGAGCTCCCTAAGCCAGCCAGAAGCTGATTTTATTGGCTCCTGTCCTGTGATCAACGTGAGCCAATGGGCTCCTGACCCTGTGATCAATGTGAGCGAGGGGGCTGCAGCAGCGGGAGCGTGCAACGGAGATGATTGAAATCTACACCCTGGCAGTTATAATAGGAGCCAAACAGGACATAGATTTTAATCAGCATGACCCGGAAGAAGTTAAAGAATAAAAAGATATATATTCAAACATTGAGGTAAGAAATAAAGACCATCAGGGAAGATTTTTTTTTAAATGCGTTGCTTTACATTATAACTGTCAGTACAATAACTTTACCTGCTAATGAGCGGATGAAGGCTTCAGTTACTGGACTATCATACAGCCATTTATGACTGTCAGTGCCCCCTGCATGCATGTAGATAGTCTTCTCTTAGAAAAAGAGGTTATGAAGATTTAGTGAATCACTTTGTGGAAATGTGACAACTTTCGTGTCTCTTTTCAGAGAATTCAATAAAACACTTTTGACTATTTAGCTAAAAATGCACTGAGCTAATCTTGCCAAATGCCAGTAAAGTTGAAAATGGACTGTGGTCTGCTAAATGATGAAGACTGTAATGATATTATTAGGACTGCTGCCAATATGTCACTATGTGTTTAAGCTTCCTCCATTGGAAATATTGCACAGTTTACTATATTTTACAGACATTCCACAAAATGAGATATATGATATGTGTATTTAATCTTGCTCTACAAATTATTTTACTCTTCCTTTGTTCTACGTAGAACATTATTTATTAAGAAAAAAAAATACATGAGCCCTCTATATTGTCAGTTAATATTCCCTTGGCTATCCTAAGTTAATGATGTATCCCTGTTATGCATAATGATTAATGCCAACAGAAAATGTGCTGCCAACTGCCGCTGTAAAGGAAATGGCTGCAGACAAATCAGAACAGCAAACTGATAATCTATAGCCATAGCTGATCATAGCTTTGAAAGCTTTGATTTGCACCTGTTATATCATAGAAGGATAATAGCAGTTCACATCAAGAAACATGAAACGTTCAAGCGTATATCCAAATGCTTTTTCTTTTGTGCAAAAATGCAAAGGTAAGACTTCATTCAATAATTCTTCACTCTAAGGCTACATACACACTTGAGATAAAAGTCTTTTGAAAAGGCAAGATCACAGACCAATTTTACCCCATTCCATGTAGTATGAGAGCCATACTCTACACAGTCTAGTCTATTGAGCTGAACTCCCCATCAGATAAAAATCTTTGCAAGATGCTGGACACAAAGATGCTGTACTTGTCTGTTAAACACGGTGTGTATGAGGATCTGCAGATATCATAGACTATGAATGCATTTTGCAGGAACTGATCTTTTGCTGGAACAGATCTTTTGCAGATACTGATCTTTTGAATGTGTACAGCATCTTTGTGTGCAGGATCTTGCAAAGTTTTTTATTTGATTGGGGAGTTCAGCTCAATAGAATAGACTGTGTAGAGTATAGCTCTCATACTACATGGAAGGGGGTAAAATTGGTCAGATATCTTTCATTAATCTTTCAAGTGTGTACACACCATGAGCACCAAAGCACTTTAATTTAATGAATTGGAGTAAAATATGGGCAGCCATAATAGTCCATTTCAAGCCAATCATGGCTCTTTATCATGCCCTTATTTAATAATTTAATCCTATCTGTATGGTTTACGTCATTCTGGTAGGAGGCACGCTATTCTGTCTGGATGCATATACGCATCCAGTGTTCATACAGCGGGTGCGCCAGGCGCAGAGCCCCACTGAGGGCTCCGCGCGCGCGCGCCAGGCGACAATACCTTTATGCGAATAGAAGGGGAGTCAGCTGATCGGCCGGTCAGCTGACTCCAGCAGTTCTCCTGATTGGTTGAGTGAGGGCGGCGCTGTGGGGCGCTCTCAGTATATATAGGACCTGCCTGTCAGTAGCTCCTCGTCTGCTGTTGCAAATGCTATATGTTAGCACTCAGACCTTAGTCAGATCCCAAAGTGTGCTAGAACCAGCAGGAGCTGGGGATCCACACTTAGCCAGATTCTGTTGATAGCTAAAGTACTAATTGAATTGTATTATTTGTTATGACCTTCTGCTAGCCTTGACTAAAAAGAGTAAAAATACAGACAAAATATATTTTAATTGAACATGAAAAGCGACCACCTTCAGCCCCATCCTCTGTGACCAAACAAACACTTGTAAATAAAAAAACGTACAGTTTAAAAAAATACAGAAATAGTTGGCTTAAGGACACAGCTTTTTTAATATGTATGTGACAAGGATATATTACTGTTGTTTTAACAAATAAAGGCATATATTGGGCTTGATTCACAAAAGAGAGCTAACTGATGCTACAGCCATTTCCGCATGAATTTTCGCGCAAAACGATAACGTTTTTGCATGGAAACGCGAAAATGCATGCGAAACCAGAATCGCTTGCACACGAAAATTCACGTTTGCGTGAAAATGCACGCAGAAACGGCAGTGCTATCAGTTAGCACTCTTTTGTGAATCAAGCCCATTGATTGATCGGGTACAAAAAATGAGAAAAAAAAACACCTTTATTTCCAAATAATATATTTTGAACATGCATTGTAATAGGAACATAATTTAAATGTTTTGATAGCCGGTAGTAATGGGCAAATAAAATGTGCAGGTTTTATTTATAGTAACATTGCTTACTTTAAAACTTTAGGGGATGGAATTGGAGAAATAGTGTATTTTTTCATATTGTTTCTTGGATTCCTCTATAAATGCACAGAAAATAAAGTAATTACTGAAAACAAGTATCGCCCACAAAAAGCCTAATTTGTGGCAACCCCCCTGAAAAAATTTTTTTTAAGATAATTCAGGAGTGAGAAGCATCGATAATGATATGGCCAAATGAATGAATGAATGAATGAATGGGAGAAGTGCAGACAGGTGAAAATGGCTCTTGGAAGTAAGGGTAAAATGGCCTGTGGGGTGAAGTGGTTGGTTAGTAACTCTCCAAGTTATCAGTTTCTGCATTTAATTATTTGCTTGTTCAATTTCAATATAGGGTCTAAATAATTAGCAAAATATTGCATTCTGGACCATTATTGCAAAAAATGTACATTAAACCCAGAATAATCTCACTAATATTATAAATGTAAAAGTTTGGATGTTTGTTACTCAATCACGCAACAATGGCTGAATGGATTTGAGTGAAATTTGGCACACACATAGTACATTACCTGTAACAACATTTAGGATACTTTTTATACCCATAACCAAAAAGTGGGCGGAGACAAATACAAATTTCACTGGGGAAATGTAAACTGCAGCCATTCTTACTCTTAATATTCAAAAAAGTAGATGGAGCCTACAAACGCCAATCAAAATTCACCTGTTGATTTTAAGGGGAATATTTAATTGCTGCCATTCTTGCACTGTTAATGGCACAAGCCTCAAACCTGGTACAGTTGGTCATTGGGTGACTGGGGTTCAAATTTAGAATAGGGGTGGATCCACAAACAGCCAATCAGATTTGTTTCATTTCAAAGCTTACAAACTTGGTCATTGAGTAATTGTGTTAGGGTTAGAAAAAAAGGGCACAGCCAACACCAGCCAAATCCATACCTGGGCAATGCCGGGTCATCAGTGGGCGAAGACAAATACAAATTTAACTGGGAAAATGCAGCCATTCTTACACTGTTTATGGTAGGGTTCTCAAACTTTGCACAATTGGTCACTGGGTGACTGGGATTAATATTCTGAAAAGTGGGTGGAGCCTACAAAAGCCAATCAAAATTCATCTATTGATTTTCAAGGGGAATATTTAATTGCTGCTATTCTTGCACTGTTAATGGCACAAGCCTCAAACCTGGTACAGGTAGTCATTGGGTGACTGGGGTTCAAATTCAAAAAAGGGGTGGAGCCACAGCCAATCAAATTTGTTTCATTTCAATGCAAATTGTTGATGCCAAAGACTGCAAAGCTCACAAACTAGGTTATTGACTAATTGAGTAATTGTGTGTTAGCATTAGAAAAGTGGGCAGAGCCAACACCAGACAAATACATAGCAAGGCAATGCTGGACCATAAGCTATAATGCACTATAATTTTATTTTTCACTATGTTGGTTACAAAACGTAGTAAAAAGCTGACAGATCTAACACATTTTGGACTAGTCCATCTCCTCATGGGGTATTCTTAGTATTATCTTTATTCTTTACGAAAGCACTCCATGGAAAGCATCTATAAAAAGATAAAAGTCAACTTACCTACTCGTTTGCACATTGTTTTGGCAGTTGGACTGAGCAACTGCAGTTCAGTGGGCACTTTTATAAATAAAGAAATAACTGAGAATCCCCCATGAAGAAAGGGATTAGTACAAAATCTGTCAGAGTTTCAATGACTACTGTAAGTGCCAGCAACATAGTAGAAAAAAGAAATATTTATAGTGCATTTTAGCCTGGAAGAGAGTTCTTAAAATTAATACTTTACATAGGGTCCAACATTTTCCGGCAATGGAGATGTACTATAAAGCAGACCTGAACACATAACTCCTCTCTGCTCTAAAATCTACACAACAGCATAATAACCTTTAAACAAAAAAAAACAAAAAACATTTCTTTGTTACAGCTGATACAAATCCTAATATAAAATTGCACAGTTTCTACTTCCTGATTCATGGAAGCAGACATATTGTTTACAGCCTGTGCTTTCAAATGGGGCTTATCTGCTTTTCTGCCATAGGCAGTCATGTGACACAGGGGAGGATCAAATTAAAACTTGTGATTGGACACAGATGAGGGGGGATTAAACAGGCTAAATTCTCTAAATACAAAAAATACATGTTTTCCTTCTGTCCTGTGCAAGAGTTCAGGTCCACAATTTAAAGCAGCAATACTTTTGTTGAATAAGACTCAAAAATGCATAACATGTCTTGGTTAAATCATTGGTGGTAGGAGGAGCCGCTGTTTGAAGTTTTACTGCTTTCATCGCAGGAGTTTTGCAAAAGGTAACTACCTGTCAGGTATAGCAGTATTACCTCACCAGCGGAGAGTGCTGCGGCCGCCGCTTCCACATCTGACGTCACCCCGGCGGCGGCCGCATCCACTCGGACATCTTGCACAGCCCCTGGCAGGACAGGTCTCTCCTCTTCACATCAGATTAGGTCAGCACGCTCGCGGGCGGGGCGGCAGGACCTTTATAATCTGAGGAGTTAGGTCAGCTGATCTTGCAGTCAGCTGACACCAACCTGCCAATCACACGCTGCTGATTGGTTCAGCCCTCTGGGTGGGCGGCTTGAATTTGCTTTCTGTATTTAAGCTGGGAGATGTCATTTGCTCATTGTCTGTTGTTGCGAATACTTCGTGTTAGCACTCAGACCTTTGATAGCTGTAATAATAACTTCATTATTGTGTTTATTATCTGTGTATGACTCTTTGCTTGTTCTGACTACTCTCTCTGCCTTGTGATTCTGTACCTCTGCCCATCTGACCTTGTTGCCGACTTCTGCCTGAACTAACTCTGAGCCTGCCTTTCCATTCTGTACCTTATCTGCCCGTCTGTTGCCTACCTGATCTGTCTGACCACTCTCACTCACCAGTGGGCCCTCGCCACTAGTGAGGTTACCGTTTAGGTTCTGTCAGTAACCTCCTTTGCCACCGGTGAGGTTACCACTGAGGTTCTATCAGTACCTTACTGTTTGCACCAATCACTACACTTTGTGCAATAAAGCTAGAGACTTTGGTCTCGTCTTTTACATTACTGTTTGTATATCCGTATTATTTGACGATACTGCAGATCATCAAATAATCAGATATCGGTTGTCGTGCTGACACTCATTGTTACACTACCCCTGTTCTCACAGTCTGTAGCTGCAATCTACCCTTATGTTTGGACTATTGTAATGCCTTCCTTACAGTTGTTTCACATAAGGACATGCCCTGCCTACAGTTTGTACAGAACGCCATTGCTAGTCTGACTAATTCCTCCATATGTCTTTATGGTAGCTGCCTGATGAGGCAAACCAGCTTTGTGAGTAGAACCACTGCTTAATGGGAATCTGAAGTGAAAATAAACTTATAATATAGTGAATAGTATGTGTAGTACAGCTAAGAAATAGAGCATTAGTAGCAAAGAAAACAGTATCATATTGTCTCCAGTAGAGGAAGAGTTAACCTCCTCGACATTCATTTTTTCCTGGATTTCTGTGCAAAAAGTGTTTCAGTTAATTTTTATATTCTTTTTTTCCTGTAACTTACCAAAACATGTTAAGCAAAGGTCTAGTATACATTTTGAGTATATTAAAAGCTTGAAACATAAAATTAAATCAAAACTAAATTTCAAAATTACTCCCCAAAATAAATCTCTGATCATTTATGAGCTGCAGCTGCTCAACCTGCACTACTACAAATGTAAAGGTGGCCAAACATCTAGCGATGATGGGCAGATACAACCAGGAGACAAATCTCTGTCTGGTCAAATCTGATTAGAGAAAGATCTATCAGCTGCCCATACACCACAGGCCGATTCCCGATCAATTTCAGCATGAAATCTATTGGGAATCGGTGGAGCCTGCTGCCTCGCTATTGCCCCGCTAAACCTGGTAGCCAGGTTTAGGTGTTCCCCAGTATAAGAAACCAGCATAGGTGTTGCCAGTATAGGTAGCCCGGTTTAGGTGTTCCCCAGTATAGGAAGCCAGATACAGGTGTAACCAGTATAGGTAGCCAGGTACAGGTGTGGACGGTATAAGAAGCCAGGCTTAGGTGTTACCCAGTATAGGAAGCCAGGTGCAGGTGTGGCCAGTATAGGAAGGCAGGTATAGGAGTGGCCAGTATAGGTAGCCAGGTTTAGTTGCTCCCCAGTATAGGTTAGAACATATGCCTCCCAAACTTAAGTTGTTATCTATGCAAAATAGTTTCTCTGAACTCTCCGACCCAACTTGGGTCAGAGACGTTCCTATTTTCTGAAGCATTTATACATCAAAGAAACAGTAAGAGACCGCATCAGATAAGGTTTCACTGCAGAGGAGTTCAAAGGGTCATTATCTCTGTTCTGTTTCATTGTTAAAAATACAGATTGTGGCTTGTAATTGAAAATATGATAGAATGGTGCAAAGTTATTAAAAAATAAGCTATATAACTGAAAATATAAATATGAGTCTCTTTTCTTCTTCTTCTTTTTTTCTTTTTTTTGCTTCAGTGTCACTTTAAATATTTCTTTATTTTTTTTTCACTCAAACTAACAGGCTCCTGCTTTTTCATAGTTTTTTAATTTCCTCCTTGAGGGCTACAAAATTCTGGACTCCTAAATTGAGCGTCACATCAATGGTTATTACCGACTGACCTCCCACCAGCCAAACCTACAGAGGGCAGAAAACAAGCTGTAGTGTGCTGGCAAACAGATTTGAATCCTGGTATTTCGGCCACTACTCTGCTTCTATACACTGGTATATTTAGGTTTCAGCTTCATCTCATTTAGAATTTTTGGTGTTCAGTTCTGGATTTAGATAAGCCGTAACCATCACTCAAAAAGAATTCCCTTAGACTCGTCAGAAAAAAAATGGTTCATACTAGAAATAGGAGATTTAGCAATGATTCTATCTAGTTTTTATGTTATCCATTTAAAACTATATCTCTTCAATATGATATTCTGAAGTATATATGCACACTTCTGAAATGTATTTTCCTGTATCTCGTAGTCTGATAAATGTTTAAAGGACCACTGTTGTGAAAATCTTAAAATGTAAAATATATGTAAACACATATAAACACAATAAAAAGTTTATTTCTTCCTGAGTAAAATGAGCCATACATTACTTTTCTCAGATGTTGCTGGCCCTTACAGTATGAAGTAGAAATCTGACATTACCAACAGGTTTTGGGCTAGTCCATCTCTCCATAGGGGATTCTCAGCATGGCCTTTATTCTTTACAAAGATGCTGGCCAGCTTCCCTGCTCACTGTACACATTTTTTGGCAATTGGACGGAACAACTGCCATTCACTAAGTGCTTTTAAAAAATTAAGAAAACCCTGCGAACCCCCTTTGAGGAGATGGGCTAGTCTAAAACCTGTCAGTTCTGTCAGATTTCCACTGCATACTGTAAGTGACAGCAACATAGGAGAAAAGTAATTTATGGCTTATTTTAACTTGAAAGAAACATACTTCTTATCTGTATATGTTTTCATAGATTTTCAATTTTAAGATTTTCGCAACAGTGGTCCTTTAACCTCCTCAGCTTATCTAGCAACGCCGCAGTGCACTGCTCAGGCCCTAGTGGGCCGATTTGCACAATTTTTTTTTCAAACACGCAGCTAGCACTTTGCTAGCTGCGTGTTTCTTGCGATCGCCGCCACTTGCCGCCGATCCACCACTACCGCCGTGAAAAAGGCCCCCCCGCAGACCCCTTGCGTAGCATGGCCAATCACCGCCAGGCTGCGCTATGGGGTGGATCGGGACTCCCCCTGATGTCACGACATTGATGATGTCATTGCAATCGTCGCCATGGCAATGGGGGAAGCCCATACAGGAAATCCCGTTCAGAACGGGATTTCCTGTTGGGTATTTGCGCCGGCGGCGATCGGAGGGGTGGAAGGGATTCGGCAGGGAGGGGGGAATCATGTAGGTAGTGCTAGGCTAGCTACATGTTAAAAAAAATAGCTTTAAAAAACCCTCCCGCGGCCGTGTGCCGCCATAAATCAGAACGCCAGGGAGGTTAAGTTTCAGTTCACTGCATAGCCACTTTGCTAGGCTATTTTCCATATGGTGACTTGTTGTCATAAAGCTAGGTCATTTAAGTTTCTACCTATGAAACAGGTTGTACTTAATCATGGAAGAGAAATAATCAAAATATAATCATAAAATGCAATGCTGTCAAAGTAATTTATAGTGCAGCTCCATCAATAAATCAACTGGAACCATAGCAAACCTCAAGTGTGTTTCTTGGTTTGAGGCTCACCAGATGTGGCTAGGATTCATTAAAACAGTATGCCAGCAATCCAACTTCAATATAATAAAAAACAAAGTTTAGACTTAGCATCAGTTACTTTAAACGGCACAAAGTCCAATTCCTTGATGATGATTACATTCAGCTTGATGTGGATATATATTTAGCCTCATTAATATGAAAAGACGGAACATCCACAGCCCTATTTCTGGAATTACGATCTAGTTTAAAGTCAAGTACAAATCATTAGCAGATGGTCTAAAAATATAATAAAGTTTTACAACAGTGCCATTGGCTAACTGAAACCTTTATGTCTGTCCAAAAACCATTAAACTGTGTCTAATAATTATGCTTGCAATTAACTGCATTATTACCTACTTTAATTTTCAATTCTTTTGGGGGACTTCGTTTAAACAAAAGTGCAATAAGGACAGAGAAATGCACAGAGAAAAATCTATAATATCTTAAGTGTTACAGTATAACTTTACAGAGCAGACCTCCACAATAGCTACAGTATATCAGTCTGATATTGGTTTTGATATTAATATTGATATTTTGTCAGGTCATAGTGCCCTGAAACACTCTATATAGTCCTGCCTTTCTGTTCAAGAACTTTAATGATGTATGGCTCTAGTTTTTAATGATACAAGGCTCTAGACTTCTACAAGGCCCCAAATTACACTTGCTTCCATTATGTTGCAGTTTAAGGCTTCAGACTTACTACTCAGGTTCAATATTTGTTAGCTGAACTTATATTTATAGATTATTCCAGGTGGTTGTTTAGATTGATAGCAGGAGGAATCTCGTGGACTATGGGTATCTCTTGCCTGCTATGTGGGGGCAATTGTAGAATACCAATTTTCATGTGACTACAGTCTACTTTCTTAACCTTCCTGGTGGTCTAATTAATTTCGCCAGGAGGGAGCACAGCAGTTTTTTTTTTTAAATCATGTAGCGAGCCCAGGGCTCGCTACATGATAGCCGCTGCTCAGCGGCATCCCCCCGCCCGCTTCGATTGCCTTCGGCGATCTCCGATCAGGAAATCCCGTTCAAAGAACGGGATTTCCTGGAGGGCCTCCCCCATCGCCATGGCGGTGGGGCGGAATGACGTCACCGCCGTCAGCGACGTCGAGACGTCATTGGGAGTCCCAATCCACCCCTCAGCGCTGCCTGGCACTGATTGGCCAGGCAGCGCACGGGGTCTGGGGGGGGGCGCGGCGCGGCGCGACGGATAGCGGCGATCGAGCGCGGGGCTGCGGCGATCGGTGTGCTGACGCAGCTAGCAAAGTGCTAGCTGCGTGCAGCAAAAAAAAAGTAAGCAAATCGGCCCAGCAGGGCCTGAGAAAACCTCCTGCGCGGCTTACCCCGAACTATGTTCGGGGTTACCGCCAGGAAGGTTAAAGACACTCTGTACTAAAAAATAAGTGCCCCTGGGGGGTACTCACCTCAGAAGGAGAAAGCCTCTGGATCCTATTGAAGCTTCTCCCGTCCTCCTCCGTCCTACGGTGGTCTCGCTCTGGCCCGCCGAATACACAGCCGACAGTTTGTCAGGCTGTGCAATATTTACTTTTTCTGACTCCAGCGGGGGCGCTGTTGCGGCTCTCAGCTCGGAAATAGCCAATTCCAGTCGGGTCCGCTGTACTGCGCAGGCGACTTGCGCCTGTGCAGTAGAGCGGACCCGACTGAGATTGCCTATTTCCACCTATTTCGGAGCTGAGAGCCGCTACTGCGCCTGCACTGGTGCCGGTAAGGTAAATATTTACATGGCCACCATTCGTGGATCTACAGTGAGACCCCGTGGGATGGAGGAGGATGGGGTAGCTTTGATAGGATCCAGAGGCTTCCTCCTCCTGAGGTGAGTACCACCAGGGGCATTTTTTATTGATACAGATTCTCTATAAAGAGACACTGAAGCAAAAAAAAAAATATTTCGATATAATGAATACATTCTGTAGTATGAATAATTACTAGAACATTAATAGCAAATAAAATATTCTCATATGTTTATTTTCAGTTAAATAGTTTTTTTTGTTTTTTTTAACATTGCATCATTCTCTAATATTTGCAGTTTACACACTATTCAGCATTCTACTGTAAATTATTTTACAGAGCAGGCTAATGAACTTTTGATCCCTTCTCTGCAGAATAAAACGAAAATACATTTACATGAGTTGAGATAGTAAACTTCAGAAGACAGAGCTCTCTGCAACATTGAAAGTCGTGGAGCTCAATGGCTCTTTTGCATAAATAACGACTAAAGTTTCTTAACTCTTCCTGTACTGGAAACAATATTAGACTTATGTCTCTGCTCCTAATCTTTTATTTCCTCCTAGCTGTACTACACATACAAATCATTAAATCATAATGTTTGTTTGTTTGTTTGTTTTGCTTCAGTGCCTCTTTAAAGAGGGATTGTCAGCCACAAAATCAAATTCCATTCACTAACTGCTTTGTGTTTATTATGTAGCTTGGAATCTTACCCTTGTTTTACGCATGTTTTACTGCATGGTAACAGTGCGGTAATAGTGCGGTAATGAAAACGTTGTTTGTGAATGAAGTGTATTCATGAAAGAAAAAGGGGGAGTAAGGAAGTGATAAATAACATGTTGTTATAGCAAACAAAGACCTGGCGAGTTTGCTCTACACAGTAGCATTTTAGTGGCAAATGGAGCCCTTTGAACTTAAAGAGAAACTCCGACCAAAAATGTAACTTTATCCCAATCAGTAGCCGATACCCCCTTTTACATGAGAAATCGATTCCTTTTCACAAACAGACCATCAGGGGGCTCTGTATTGCTGATATTGTGGTGAAACCCCTCCCACAAGTAACCCCTCCCACAAGAATAGTTCAAACTTTTGTGGGAAATAGCTGTTTACAGCTGTTTCCAACTGCCAAAAACCATGCAGCAGCTACATCACCTGCCAACAGTAAAATGTTCACTGGAGTTCCTCTTTAAAGAAAACCTGAGCTGAAAATGAAAAGTCAAAATAACCATACACAATACGCTGCTACCATACAAAATACGCTGCTACCATTCTCTTATACTGTTAATAGCAGATGTCTCAAACCAGGTACAGTTGGTCACTGGGTGACTGGGGTTCAAATTCAGAAAGGGGGCGGAGCCACAAACAGCCAGATTTGTTTATTTTTCAATCGGAATATACAAAGTATTGATACCAAGGACCCCAAAGCTGATAAACTTGATAATTGAGTGACTGTATGTCAAGGTTAGAAAAAGTGGGTGGTGCCAACAACTAAATTTTTAACATGGCAGGGTTCCCAAACTTGACACAATTGGCCACTGGGTGACTGGGATGAATATTCAGAAATGTACGTGGAGCCTACAACAGCCAATCAAAATGTACCTTGATTTTCAAGAGGAATATTCACATTGCTACTATTCTTACACTGTTAATGGCAGAGGCCTCAAACCTGATACAGTCAGTCATTGGGTGACTGGGGTCCAAATTCACTAAAGGGGTGGAGCCACAAACAGCCAATCAGATTTGTTAGATTGATTTCAGCCATTCTGTTATTGGCAGGGTTCTCAAACTGGATGGGTGGGTGACACAGTTGGTCACTGGATGACTGGGACTAATATTCAGGAAAGTGGGTGGAGCCTACAGTAGCCAATCAAAATTCACCTTTTGATTTTCAAGGGGAATATTTACATTGCTGCCATTCTTACACTCATAATGGCAGAGGCCTAAAATCTGCTACAGTCACTGGGAGACTGAGGTTTAAATTCTGAAGGGAGCGGGCCAAAAACAGCAAAAAACAGCCAATCAGATTTGTTTAATTTCAATGGCAAAATGCAACTTATTGATGCCAAGGACCCCAAAGCTTATAAAATTGGTCATTGAGTGGCTGTAGGTCAAGATTGCAAATAGTGGGCAGAGCCAAAAACAACTAACATTTTTCATGGGAAAATGTTGTAAACTGCAGCTTTTCTTACACTGTTATTGGCAAGGTTCTCAAACTTTGCACAGTTGGTCACTGGGTGACTAGGATTAGTGTTGGGCGAACACCTGGATGTTCGGGTTCGCGAACGTTCGCCGAACATGGCCACGATGTTCGGGTGTTCGTGCCGAACTCCGAACATAATGGAAGTCAATGGGGACCCGAACTTTCGTGCTTTGTAAAGCTTCCTTACATGCTACATACCACAAATTTGCAGGGTATGTGCACCTTGGGAGTGGGTACAAGAGGAAAAAAAATATTTGAAAAGAGCTTATAGTTTTTGAGAAAATTGATTGTAAAGTTTCAAAGGAAAAAATGTCTTTTAAATGTGGAAAATGACATTTTTCTTTGCACAGGTAACATGCTTTTTGTCACCATGCAGTCATAAATGTAATACAGATAAGAGGTTCCAGGAAAAGGGACCGGTAACGCTAACCCAGCAGCAGCACACGTGATGGAACAGGAGGAGGGCGGCGCAGATGGAGAAGGCCACGCTTTGAGACACAACAACCCAGGCCTTGCATGAGGACAAGAAGCGTGCGGATAGCAATGCATTTTGTTGCCATGCAGTCATAAATGTAATACAGATAAGAGGTTCCGTAAAAAGGGACCGGCAACGCTAACCCAGCAGCAGCACACGTGATGGAACAGGAGGAGGCGCAGGAGGAGAAGGCCACGCTTTGAGGCGCAACCCAGGCCGTGCATGAGGACAAGAAGCGTGCGGATAGCAATGCATTTTGTCGCCATGCAGTCATAAATGTAATACAGATGAGAGGTTCAATAAACAGGGACCGGAAACGCTAACCCATCACAGATGTTCATTGTTCATGTTACTTGGTTGGGGTCCGGGAGTGTTGCATAGTCGTTTCCAATCCAGGATTGATTGATTTTAATTTGAGTCAGACGGTCTGCATTTTCTGTGGAGAGGCGGATACGCCGATCTGTGACGATGCCTCCGGCAGCACTGAAACAGCGTTCCGACATAATGCTGGCTGCCGGGCAAGCCAGCACCTCTATTGCGTACATTGCCAGTTCGTGCCAGGTGTCTAGCTTCGATACCCAATAGTTGAAGGGTGTAGATGGATTGTTCAACACAGCTACGCCATCTGACATGTAGTCCTTGACCATCTTCTCCAGGCGATCGGTGTTGGAGGTGGATCTGCACGCTTGCTGTTCTGTGGGCTGCTGCATGGGTGTCAGAAAATGTTCCCACTCCAAGGACACTGCCGATACCATTCCCATTTGGGCACTAGCTGCGGCTTGTGTTGTTTGCTGCCCTCCTGGTCGTCCTGGGTATGCGGAAGTCAGTCTGTCGGCGTACAACTGGCTAGAGGAGGGGGAGGATGTCAATCTCCTCTCTAAAGTCTCCACAAGGGCCTGCTGGTATTCTTCCATTTTGACCTGTCTGACTCTTTCTTCAAGCAGTTTTGGAACATTGTGTTTGTACCGTGGATCCAGAAGGGTATAAACCCAGTAATTGGTGTTGTCCAGAATGCGCACAATGCGTGGGTCGCGTTCAATGCAGTCTAGCATGAATTGAGCCATGTGTGCCAGAGTCCTGCCAGAATTATCATCATCCTGTTGTGAGCGTTGTGATAGTTGTGATGCATCATAGTTGTCACCTTCTTCCTGGTCTGCTTCTGCTGACCATTCGCGCTGAATTGTGGAAGTCCAACGTGCACCGCTCTGGCCCTCGTCAGTGGTGGCATGAAATTCCTGCTCCAACTTCAGCTGTTCCTCCTCCTCTTCTTCGTCATAGCTGCTGGGGCCAGCGTTTCCTAAAGCAGATGGCCTGATGTTGGTATCATCACGCTGATCGTTTTCTCCTTCAGATTCCCCCAGTTGCATCATGACAGCTGTTTCCTTGATTTTCAACATTGACTTCTTCAGTAAACACAGCAGTGGTATGGTAATGCTGACTGAAGAGTTGTCACTGCTCACAAGCAACGTGGATTGCTCAAAATTTTGGAGGACTTGGCAGAGGTCCAACATGTTGGCCTATTCGGATCCACAGAAGCTTGGCAGCTGTCCGGATGCGCCTCGGTACTGCGCCGTCATGTACTGGACCACTGCACTCTTCTGCTCACAAAAGCGGGCTAGCATGTGCAGCGTAGAATTCCAGCGCGTAGGGACATCACACAGCAAGCGATGGTGGGGGAGATTGAAGCGCTCCTGCATCTTGGCGAGTGCCCCCGAAGCAGTACTGGAATTTCTACAATGTTTGGCCACTCGTCGCACCTTCAACAGAAGATCGGCCACGCCTGGGTATGTCCTCAGGAACCGCTGAACTACTAGGTTCATCACGTGCGCCAGGCAAGGGATGTGTGTCAGCTTAGCCAACCTTAAAGCGCGAATGAGATTACTCCCATTATCACACACAACCATGCCCGGTTTCAGGTCCAGCGGTGCCAGCCACAAATCCGTCTGTTCCTTTATTCCCCTCCAAATTTCCTCCCCTGTGTGCTGCTTATCCCCAAGGCAGATCAGCTTCAGCAACGCTTGCTGACGCATGCCAACAGCTGTGCTGCACTGCTTCCACGATCCTACTGCTGCTGGGTTAGCGTTTCCGGATGAGGTACAGCTTTGAGATGCGTTGGAGGAGAAGGAGTCAGAGAGGTAGGTGCTGCTGTTGTTATCCAGTGGGAGGGACGGCGGTGCAGCTGTTTGCGGCGTGGGCAACACCCGCGCCGTAGCAGGTGAGGAATCGCTGCCAGGCTCCACAAGGTTCACCCAGTGCGCGGTAAGGGAGATGTATCGATCCTGGCCGAACGCACTCGTCCAGGTGTCAGTGGTGAGGTGAACCTTGCAGGCAACGGCATTCTTCAAGCTTCGGGTTATTTTGCTGACCACGTGCTCATGCAACTCAGGCACTGCAGAGCGCGCAAAGTGGTAGCGGCTGGGAACCATGTAACGTGGGATGGCCACTGACATCATGCCCTTGAAGCTGTTTGTCTCCACCACTCGATATGGCAGCATTTCGCAGGCCAGAAGCTTGGCTATGCTGGCTGTTAGTGCCACGGCCCGGGGGTCATTTGCTGGCAATTTCCTCTTGCGATCAAACATCTCCGAGACAGACAACTGAACCATAGGGCTGCACACTGAAGGGCTGTTGGTTGTTGTGTTTGATGAAGACTGGGAGACCTCAAGAGCACTATTCCGGAAAGTGACAGTGTCAGCGTCGTCTGATGTTTGTGAATGTTGTTGTGAACCACGCAATGGCTGGGCTACTGCTGCTGCTGAGGAGGGTCTGGTGGTGAGTCTGGTAACCCTAAGGGAGGCAGTGTTGCTGGTACCCTGTCCTGCCGCGTTTGCCCACAGAGTGGGATGTTTGGATACCATGTGGCGGGTCATGCTGGTGGTGGAGAGGTTGTTAATATTTTTCCCCCTGCTCAGGCGGGTCTTGCACACCTTGCAAATCACCATGGTACCATCCTCACTGCAGTCTTCAAAGAAAGGCCAGACTTTGGAGCACCTGCCTTGCTGGCGATTTCTGTTTGCGCCTCTTTTGCGTCTCACTTGAACTTCCACGTTTGTGGTGCCTGAAATTTCGCGCCGCCTACCTTGTGGCACAAGGCGAACTCGTGCAGCAGTGGGTTCTTCAACAGACTCATCTGTGCTGCTACGATGGCGATGTTCTCCTTCACATACAAAATCTGGGTCTCTGTCCACATTGTCCAAACCCTCCTCTTCCATCTCCTCAAACTCGTCATATGTGATTGTGGGCCGCCGCCGTGGAGTGATGTGATGTGCTGGTGCTGCTTAACCCACTGCTGGACGCTTGAGAGCTCATCCAATTAAGTATCTGGTCCTGTTCTTTTGGATTTGTGAGGGATGATTTCCTGGACAACATGGGCGGTATTGAGTGGGTTTTCTTCGGTGCTCCACTGTGGCCTGTACGTGAACCGTCAGGGGAAACACCTCTTCCCTTGCCCCTCCCTCTTTCACAGGATTTCTTCTTCATTTCACTTATCCTTAAAGTACACGCTGACTGGCAGCAGTACAGTGGCAGTACAGAAATGCTATATAGTGGTGGGTGAGCGGTGTACTACTATTCCCAGCAGCGACACAGAGCACAATGCTATACAGTGGTGGGTGAGCGGTGTACTACTGTTCCCAGCAGCGACACAGAGCACAATGCTATACAGTGGTGGGTGAGCGGTGTACTACTATTCCCAGCAGCGACACAGAGCACAATGCTATACAGTGGTGGGTGAGCGGTGTACTACTAATCCCAGCAGCGACACAGAGCACAATGCTATACAGTGGTGGGTGAGCGGTGTACTACTGTTCCCAGCAGCGACACAGAGCACAATGCTATACAGTGGTGGGTGAGCGGTGTACTACTATTCCCTGCAGCGACACAGAGCACAATGCTATACAGTGGTGGGTGAGCGGTGTACTACTGTTCCCAGCAGCGACACAGAGCACAATGCTATACAGTGGTGGGTGAGCGGTGTACTACTATTCCCAGCAGCGACACAGAGCACAATGCTATACAGTGGTGGGTGAGCGGTGTACTACTGTTCCCAGCAGCGACACAGAGCACAATGCTATACAGTGACGGGTGAGCGGTGTACTACTGTTCCCAGCAGAGACACAGAGTGGCAGTAAACACAATGCTATATAGTGTGGCTGAGCCGTGTACACAGAGTGGCAGTAAACACATTGCTATATAGTGTGGGTGAGCGGTGTACTACTGTTCCCAGCAGCGACACAATGACTGGGGGGACCCTGGCTAGCCTGGCTGGAGAGAGAACTACCCTGCCTGCCTACCCAAAGCTAAACCCACAGACAAATGGCGGAGAAATGACGTGGATCGGGTATTTATTTACCCGAACCACGTGACCCGTTCGGCCAATCAGAGCGCGTTCGGGTCCGAATCACGTGACCCGTTCGGCCAATCACAGCGCTAGCCGAACGTTCGGGGACCGTTCGGCCATGCGCTCTTAGTTCGGCCATATGGCCGAACGGTTTGGCCGAACACCATCAGGTGTTCGGTCGAACTCGAACATCACCCGAACAGGGTGATGTTCTGCAGAACCCGAACAGTGGCGATTACTGTTCGCCCAACACTAACTAGGATTACTATTCGGAAAAGTAGGTGGAGCCTACAAGAAAAAAAAATTCACCTATTGATTTTCAAGGGGAATATTGAAACTGCAGTCATTCTTACACTGTTAAAGAGACACTCCGACCAAGAATTGAACTTTATCCCAATCAGTAGCTAATACCCCCTTTTACAAGAGAAATCTATTCCTTTTTACAAGCAGACCATCAGGGGGCGCTGTATAGCTGATATTGTGGTGAAACCCCTTCCACAAGAAACAAGAAAAATACGTACATTTGGCAGTTTCCTGTCTGTGAACCTTGCTGCATTGTGGGAAATAGCTGTTTATAGCCGTTTCCAACTGCCAAAAAAAGGATGCAGCAGCTACATCACTTGCCAGCAGTAAAAATGTCACCATGTAATGTCAGAATGTAAATCGGGGATTTAAAAGCTTTTACAATGGGCAAACACGGACTAAATCATTTTTGCATAATTATTGTAAAAATGAAGCACTTTTTTATTACATTATTTTCACTGGAGTTCCTCTTTAATGGCAGAGGTCTCAAACCTGGTACAGTTGGTCGTTAAGTGTCTGGGGTTCAAATTCAGTAAAGGGGTGGAGCCACAAACAGCCAGATTTCTTTGCTGGATAAACTGCTTCAGTCACACAATTTTGATGCCAGGAACCCAAAAGCTCACAAACTTGGTCATTGAGTGACTGTGTGTCAAGGTTACAAAAAGTGGGTGGAGTTAAAAACAGATTTTTCTGGGAAATTGTAAACTGCAGCCTTTCTTCACTGTTAATGGCAGGGTTCTCAAACTTTGCACAGCTGGTTACTGGGTGACTGGGATTAATATTCAGAAAAGTGGCTGGAGCCTAAAAATGTCAATCCAAAACTACATGTCGCTTTACAAGGAGAATATTAAAATTGCTGCCATTCTTGCACTGTTAATGGCACAATCCTCAAACTTGGTACAGTTGGTAATTGGGTCACTGGGGTTCAAATTCAGAAAAGGGGACAGAGCTACAAACAGTGAATCAGATTTGTTTCATTTCATGGGAAAATACAAATTATTGATGCCAAGGACCCGAAAGCTCACAAACTTGGTCACTGAATGACTGTGTGTCCAGGTTACAAACAGTGGGCGGAGCCAAAAACAAATTTCACTTGGAAAATGTAAACTGCAGCCATTCTTACAATGTTTATGGCAGGGTTCCCAAACCTTGCCTAGATTAATATTCAGGGAAGTGGGTGGAGCCTATAATAGCCTATCAAAATTCACCTGTTGATACTCAAGTGGAATATTTAAATTGCTGCCATTTTTACACTGTTAATAGCAGAGGCCTCAAACCTGCTACAGTTGGTCATTGGGTGACTGGGGTTCAAGTGCTGGAGAGGGGGTGAAGCCACAAACAGCCAATCTGATTTGTTTAATTTCTATTGGAATACACAAATTATTGATGCCTAGGACCCCAAAGCTCACAAACTTGGTCATTAAGTGTTTGTGTGTTAGGGTTAGAAAGTGGGCAGAGCCAACACCAGTCAAATACATTCCCGGGCAACTCCGGGTCATCAGTGGGTGGAGACAAATACAAATTTCACTGGGAATGTAAACTGCAGCCATTCTTACACTGTTAATGGCAGGGTTCTTAACCACTTAAGCCTAACTGGACGAGAAATCTCGTCCAGTTAGGCTGCGCGCGCTCCCGCAACCCCCCCCCCCCCCCTCCCCCCATGCACGCTCTCACTACTGGCCGTTAGCCCAGCGATCAGTGAAAGGGATTATAGATCCCTTTCACTGATCGGACACCCCCCCCCCCCCCGGAGAAAAGCCGACAGCGTCTCCTCAGACGCTGCGGCTTTTCTGACTTCAAAAAGTTCCCCGTCTTCATTTTTCTTCCTGGGAGCGAGATCAATCGCTCCCAGGACTTTTTGACTGTGGCCATCTTGTGGCCAAATAGTGAATCTACACCACATACATTTTTACATTACACAGATACACTTTATTATAATAAAAATTACCTGTTTACCTCTCACACCAAAAATTACCCACACACAATTTGTAATTAAAAAAAAAAAAGAAAAATTACAATTAAAAAAAAACAACAACACATAACTTGTTACCTAAGGGTCTGAACTTTTTAAATATGCATGTCAAAGGAGTATATTAATATATATTTTTAAAATTATGGGCTTGTAAATAGTGATGGACGCAAATTGAAAAAAATGCACCTTTATTTCCAAATAAAATATCGGCACCATACATTGTGATAGGGACATAGTTTAAATGGTGTAATAAGCGGGACAAATTGGCAAATAAAGTACATGGGTTTTAATTATGGTAGCATATATGAATTTCAAACTATAATGGCCAAAAGCTGAGAAATAATGATTTTTTCCATTTCTTTCTTATTCTTCCTGTTAAAATGCATTTACAGTAAAGTGGCTCTTAGCAAAATGTATCACCCACAGAAAGCCTAATTGGTGGTGGAAAAAACAAGATATAGATCCATTCATTGTGATGAGTAGTGATAAAGTTATTGGCAAATGAATGGGAGGTGAAAGTTGCTCAGATGCAAAAAAAATTCTACCCTGTGGGCTTAAGTGGTTAAACTTTGCACAGTTGGTCACTGGGTGACTGCGATTAATATTCAGAAAAGTGGGTGGAGCCTACAAAAGTGAATCAAACTTTACCTATTGCTTTTCAAGGGGAATATTTAATTGCTGCCATTCTTGCACTGTTAATGGCACAGGCCTCAAACCTGGTACAGTCAGTCATTGGGTGACTGGGGTTCAAATTCAGAAAAGGGGGTGGAGCCACAAACAGCCAATCAGATTTTTTTCATTTTATTGCAAATTATTGATACCAAAGACCACAAAGCTCACAAACTTGGTCATTGAGTAATTGTGTGTTAGGGTTAGAAAAAGTATGCGGAGCCAACACCAGCCAAATACATACCCGGGCAACGCCGGGCAATCACCTAGTATAATATAAACATATATATAATTTATAATAATTAAGTCATGTGTGTCTAAAACTGCCCACATCTACCCAGCATGCACCTTGTCATTAGGAAGTCAGCAGCAAACTACCGCACTCAGCAAATTATACAGACAGTTTTCCGCACCACACCACATACTTACCCCACACTTACCAACTGCTATTGCAATCACCTCGCACTCTTAATTTTTTTTATGAATTCACTGCAAAAACCCTCATTTACCGCTAGCAGTAATTTCCCGCCCTTCTCAAAACTACCGCACTCCCTTTTATGAATCGAGGCCAATGGAGGAAATTACATCAGGATTGGCATCAGTCAGAGGGAATCAAAATAGCTAATCTCAGGAACAGAATTATTTTTATTTACTATATAAATTTCACTGAAATCAAAACATGGACAGTACAATACATGTGTTATGTATGTAGAATAATTAGTTATCTATGTATATATGTGTTTTCTTTTTTCCTGGCATAGTATGGCTGACCCTGCTGCTTTAAAGTGGAACTCAACTCAGAACTTCCTTTCTGCTTTGAAATATTAGCTACAGCATTATAACCTTTAAGGAAAAAAAATCTTCATTCAGTTTATGGAAATCCTGAAAAAAAAGAAATTGTTACTGAGATTCACTTCACTCTAAGCACTGAAAGTGTTAAGATTCTGTTTACACAGGGCAGAGTAAGGAGGTGGGCATCCAAACACTCTAGGGAGAAAAATGACAGACAATGGGAGCCTGGATAGTGTAGTACATTAATAGCTCAAATGTGGTATTAAAGAATAAACAAACTACAGTACTCACAAAGGTGGGTTGCAGGAGGGGCAACCAACCACTTGAGGCAGGTGGAGAAAATAAACCCGACTCCACTCGGTGTGTCCTAACAGGACTGGATGCAGTCACTCTCTTGACCAAAAACAACAACTGAAGATCGCAATGGTGTCCACCATGTATAACCAGAGGGGACCCCTGAAATCTTACAGGAAAGGGAGGTATGAGCCACACAACAGGGGTAAAGAGGCGTCCAGGTATGGATAAAATTAGGTTAAAAACCAATAAAATATAAATAAGTGAGGTGGCTTACCTCAGTCACAACAGTCACATGTGACAAACAAGCTTTTTGTGCACAAGCAACGCATTTTGCCAGTGCAAGCCCACTTCCTCAGGCCAATACAAGTGCTTCAGTAACAACAGTTACATGAAACAAATAAGGTTTATTATGCATAGTCCTGTACATTTATATTTTATCATTTTTTATCCTAATTTTATCCATGCCTGGGCACCTCTTTACCCCTGTTGTGTACACAGGGCAGAGAGCTGCCATGGCACAGTCTAGTGAATTTATTCAGCAACCATGTGTGAAATACAGACTTTTCCTTGTGCAAGTTTGGCCCCACTTTAAAGTCAAAGATCATAGTTATTGAATTTCTACACTGCTGTTAATAGCAAGATACTTCTCTAAACATTTACTGTTGTAACCTGCAATCCATACCCCAACCCTGGTACAATAAAAGGTCCCTTGAATATCTGATTATGTAAGTTGTTATGATTTTCTGTTTTAAAGATATGTATATATATATATATATATATATATATATATATATATATATATATATATATATATATATATACTACAGCCCAAATATACAGTACAGAAAAAATCATCTAAGTAAAGAAAAACGAGTGGCCATCATTACTTTAAGTAATGAAGGTCAGTCAGTCCGAAAAATTGGAAAAACTTTGAAAGTGTCCCCAAGTGCAGTCTCAAAAACCATCAAACGCTACAAAGAAACTGGCTCACATGCAGAAAGGAAGACCAAGAGTCACCTCTGCTGCGGAGGATAAGTTCATCAGAGTCACCAGCCTCAGAAATCGCAGGTTAACAGCAGCTCAGATTAGAGACCAGGTCAATGCCACACAGATTTCTAGCGGCAGACACATCTCTAGAACAACTGTTAAGAGGAGACTGTGTGAATCAGGCCTTCAAGGTAGAATATCTGCTAAGAAACCACTGCTAAGGACAGGCAACAAGCAGAAGAGACTTGTTTGGGCTAAAGAACACAAGAAATGGACAGTAGACCAGTGCAAATCTGTGCTTTGGTCTGATGAGTCCAAATTTGCGATTTTTGGTTCCAACCACCGTGTCTTTGTGCGACGCAGAAAAGGTGAATGGATGGTCTCTACATGCCTGGTTCCCACCGTGAAGCATTGAGGAGGAGGTGTGATGGTGTGGGGGTGCTTTGCTGGTGACACTGTTGGGTATTTATTCAAAATTGAAGGCATACTGAACCAGCATGGCTACCACAGCATTTTGCAGCGGCATGCTATTCCATCCGGTTTGCGTTTAGTTGGACCATCATTTATTTCTCAACAGGACAATGACCCCAAACACACCTCCAGGCTGTGTAAGGGCTATTTGACCAGGAAGGAGAGTGATGAGGTGCTGCACCAGATGACCTGGGCTCCACAGTCACCAGACCTGAACCCAATCGAGATGGTTTGGGGTGAGCTGGACCGCGGAGTGAAGGCAAAAGGGCCAACAAGTGCTAAGCATCTCTGGGAACTCCTTCAAGACTGTTGGAAGACCATTTCAGGTGACTACCTTTTTGAAGCTCATCAAGAGAATGCCAAGAGTGTGCAAAGCAGTAATCAAAGCAAAAGGTGGCTACCTTGAAGAACCTAGAATATGACATATTTTCAGTTGTTTCACACTTTTTGGTTATGTACTATACTTCCACATGTGTTAATTCATAGTTTGGATGCCTTCAGTGTGAATCTACAATGTTCATAGTCATGAAAATAAAGAAAACTCTTTGAATGAGAAGGTGTGTCCAAACTTTTGGTCTGTACTGTATATATAACATACTGGCCTCATCCCACCTCTATATCCTTTGGGAGACGCTAGAGGCAGGTCAAGGCCAGCATGTGTTAGTCGTTATAGTTAAGGGCTTTTATCTATGGACCTTTGTGAATGTGATTTAATTCCGTATTTGTTATTAAAAAAGGTTTTTATACTATGGATACTTCCTTTAGATTATAGGGAAGTGCTGTGTGGGATTTATGAGTGAAGGGGAGTGGCCAGGCCAAACTGTGATAGCAATAGTGGGTGCAGAGGTAGTGACCTGCCTCAACCACAGTATTCACTCTTTATTGGACTTGTGCTGATAATATTCACTTACATAGTTACATAGTTATTTTGGTTGATAAAAGACATACGTCCATCTAGTTCAACCAGTATAAAGTACAACACCAGCCTGCTCCCTGAAATATCCCTGTTGATCCAGAGGAAGGCGAAAAAACTCTTACAAGACATGGTCCAATTAGCCCCAAAAGGGAAAAATTCCTTCCCGACTCCAGATGGCAATCAGATAAAATCCCTGGATCAACATCATTAGGCATTACCTAGTAATTGTAGCCATGGATGTCTTTCAACGCAAGGAAAGCATCTAAGCCCCCTTTAAATGTAGGTATAGAGTTTGCCATAAAAAAATAATATGGAACGCTTCACGAATTTGCGTGTCATCCTTGCGCAGGGGACATGAAACTTCTGTAGATATTTTTAATAGTAGTAATCATTAACACACTGGGCCTGATTCACAAAGCGGTGCTAACCCAGTTAGCATGCCTAAAAGACTTTAGGCGTGATAACCATTGCACCACGCTGGTGAAAAGCCAGTTTAGGCGTGATAAGCTTAGGCGTGATAAGTTTAGGCATGATAAGTTTAGATAAGTTTAGATTGCGCGCAAAGTCCCGCACGCAAAGCAGCGCCATTAAACTCTATGCGAAGTGCACCAGACTTTGCTAGCGCAAAACTTTTGATCAGCTGTGCACTGCGGTGCTAACCCAGTTGGTGCTATAGTTATCACGCCTAAACTTATCATGTCTTTTCACCAGCGTGCTAACTATTAGCACCGCTTTGTGAATCAAGCCCATTGTTTCTAATCCCCTTCTTGAACATCTGAGGCTGTGGTGTCCTTAATTGGTGTTGATATATTGTATCAATTGTTACGTATCAAGTGTTTGGGGGGCCCCATGTAAAACTTGCACCGGGGCCCAAAGCTTCTTAGCTACGCCTCTGGTCGCCAGAGCCAGTGCAACATGAGCTCTCCTTTTGCCTTTAAAGGGTGAGCAGTTTGACTGCATGTCGCGTGCTGCGTTGTTGTCTGTGGTGACGGAGGGAAAGGCTGGAAGCCAAGGGAGCGCCAAAGCTAATTAATACCTGTTAAGCTGTCTTGATGTCAGTCGGCAACTCTAGAAGGTGAATGGTTTTCACTGCTCGTGTGGAATCAATATCAGTAGTGATGGAGGAGAAAGCTGGGGATTTAAAATCAGGAGGTTTATTGAATGTTTTTTGCTGTTTGTAAGGAAGGGCAGTGGTTATTCAGGGGGAGAATAGAAAAGCCTGTGACACAGTGGAGGAGAAGGTGTCCCCATGAAATTGCATTGTGTTGAGTTTTTCTATCCAGTGGTGGGACCCTATGTGCCCTCATGTGCCATCATAGCATAAGTGTAACGATTGGTGTCAGCACACAGAGAGAATCTGATTATTGGTGATCTGCAGTATCACCAAGAATACAGATCTATACCTGATTATGGATGATCTGCAGAATCACCAATAATACAGATATAGTACTAACCTCTGGACACCTATATATATATATTGTGAGTGTTTGGTGTAACAGTATGACTTTGAGTGAACCACCTGACGAGCAGGTGATCCTAGGCAGTACAGAAGACACTGCTATAGAGAGTACAGAAACCTTCCTGCAGCCTGAGACTCTCCAAGGGGTGGAGTCAGGCTGAAGGTAGGAAGGACTAGAGAGTGAGTGACACCTGAAGGTGGATGTCTTTGACTGATCTGGAAACTATCTCTTTAGTGGAGAGAGATAGTTTTCGAGGTCGGGCAAGCCAGGTCGGCAACACATGGACAGACAAAGTACAAAGACAGAAGGCTGATTCAGTATCCTAGGCAGGCAGGGTTTGTCAACGGAATATCAGATATGCGTGGTACCGAATCAGAAAGCAGAGGGATAATCAGGAAAGCAACAGGTCATAACAAATATCAAACAATGCCTAGTCTTGGGTGTGAGGTCCGTGGTCTCTACACCCTGGAACTAGTCTGATGAATAACAGAATGATAACACAAGTTCCCTAGTCTTGGGTGTGAGGTTCGTGGTCTCTACACCCTGAAACTAGTCTGAAGTATAACAGAATGATAACACAAGTTCCCTAATCTTGGGTGTGAGGTCCGTGGTCTCTACACCCTGGAACTAGTCTGAAGTATAACAGAATAATAACACAAGTAATCTGGCTCAGTATGAATTCCCAGGTCCTCCTGGTTCAAACACACTGTTGGATCTGACTAAGTCTGAGTGCTTCCACGAAGTGATCGCAACGACAGACAACTTGAGAATGGCCAGCAGTAACCATATATAGTGCATTGCTCTCTGGCGCCACCCTGAAGTGATTAACCAATGGCTACCAGCACTGAGGTCAGCTGACCGGCCTGGTCAGCTGATCCCTCCTTGGCCATCATAAAAGTACTGCCTTTCAGCGCGCGCGCGTGTATTCCTAAACCTGTGTGAACTAACAGGCTCAGCCACACTAGCTGCACGCTGCTGCGTGCAAACCGCCGCGCTGGACGCGGAATCAGCCGCCTTGCTGTCATTACATGCGGCGGCTTTTCCGCGTTCTGCCATGTCACTAGATGCACGCTTCCGCGTGCAGACCGCTGCGTTGGACGCGGAATCAGCCGCCTTGCTGTCAATACACGCGGCTTTTCCGCGTTTTCTCACAATAAGCAATATTGCCCTATGATTGGCTATGTTTGCTTATTTTGCGGGACACCAATCTGGTATATGACTATGGTGTGACTAGTGATGCTCGGATACCCCAACCACAAACATGAGTAAATCTGGCCACGGCAGAATCGAAATCCGGATATGCCATGATCATGATGCGGATTTGATTCTCAGCTCTAGGTTCAATTTTAGCTGTGATTACATGTAGAATCCGTGATCACGGATTTGACTTTAACGTTAATAGCAAAGCTATAATCATGCTATACATGCTATAATCACCAAAATTGCATGGATTTAAAAGGTGATCAGTGGCTACTACTTAAAACATTTTTTCAAAAAGACCGAATAGTTTTTGAGAAAATCTATTTTAAAGTTTCAAAAAAAGTTTCAAAGGAACAAAGTGTACATGTAAATTCAGTAAATACATTAACTGTAATTTACCGCAATTACCGCATTTAAATGTATACTATTTTCCTTTGACACTTTAACATCCATTTTCTCAAAAAACTTTATGCATTGGAGTTTCACAGGACATGGTTTAACTACCTACCGACCACTCCACACCATTTGGAGTGAGCAGCGCGGCAGACCCAAGACCACTCCACGCCGATTGGCATGAATGGCCTGGAATAGGGGTTACAGGAAAGCGCGTGCCGATGTGCGCACCTCTCCGCATGGATGACGGAGCTCTGCGTCACCTTCAGTCTCCCAGTGACAATTACCGCTCTGAGACTGTTAGACAGCGAAACCGCTGTCTAATAACTCTATACAGTGCTGCAATCTGTACTGGGGACAGCTGTGTGACATGGCTGTCCCCTTGGGGGACACAGGAGTGATCCATTGTAATAGGCTGACGGGGGGAGTGAGGGAGGGTGGGGAAAATAATTTAAAAAAATAAGACTTTTTTTTATTAAAAAAAAATATGGAAAATATTTGTAAAAATAAATAAATAAGGATTGGAGTAGCGATCAGACCCCACCAACAGAAAGCTCTGTTGGTGGGGAGAAAAGGGGGCGTGGTGACTTGTGTGCTGGGTTGTAGGGCCCTGCAGTGAGGCCTTAATCAGAGAATGAAGAAACAACTCGGAAGTATTTGGCCAATCAGAGAATGCAAAAAATGACAAAAAAAAAACACTACTCGGAAATTGGAAATCTGAACTCGGAAATTGAATTTCTGCAGAAATACTGCATTACCATAACTTAGTAATTATAGCCCATTCACAGAACTTGGAAGCATTGCACCAACAGAGTATGCAGAGTCAACTTGGAAGTATGTGGCCAATCAGAGAATGCAATAAATGACAAAAAAAAAACACTACTCGGAAATCTGAAATCCGAACTCAGAAATCAGAAACCAATCGGAAATCTGTGGAATCAGTAATCGCCAATGGTGGAAATCGGAATTTCAGTAGAACCGGAAATCGACATTTCCGAACATCCCTAGTAATTACGATTTGTAAATTTAATTGATTTTGTGTAATCATTAGAGATGGCCTGAACCTTCGATTTTCAGTTCGTGAACCAGGTTTGCAAACTTCCGCAAAAGTTCGGTTCGCGCTAACTTTCGCAAACAGCAATAGACTTCAATGGGGAGGCGATCTTTGAAAACTAAAAACACTTATGCTGGCCACAAAAGTGATGGAAAAGATGTTTCAAGGGGTCTAACACCTGAAGGGGGGCCTGGCGGAGTGGGATAGATGACAAAAGTCCCGGGGAAAAAAATCTGGATTTGACGCAAAGCAGCGTTTTAAGGGCCAAAATCACATTGAATGCTAAATTGCAGGCCTAAAGTGCTTTAAAACATCTTGCATGTGTATACATCAATCAGGGAGAGTAATTAGAGTACTGCTTCACACTGACACACCAAACTCACTGTGTAACGCACCGCAAACAGCTGTTTGTGTAGTGACAGCCATGCTGGACTGGTGCGCACCATGGCCAGAGTGCACGCTGTGGCGGTTTTCAAGCCCATATGATCGCCGGGCTGAGGTAGCTCGATGACAGAACAGTGACTGTCCAGGTGATCAAATTTGGTCTGTCCACAATGAAGCAATGACCTTATTATCTTGGGTGTGTGCCCTCCCCCCGAGACACTCATATAGCCGGCGGTCATTGCTTCATTGTGATACGCAAGCCCCTTCACTGTGGCAAGGTAATGCTAACGAAGGGGAAATGGCACATGTACATGCCTTTTTGTTTTTTTGTTGCAGCTGCAGTGCAGCCAGAAAAATTAGGCAGGCATGTACACGCATCAGAAAAATTAGTATAGCATTTAGGAATCCACCTGGAGTCCAGGACCCTGTTGGTGGTGGCGGAGAAGGCAGTCAAGCGGCCTGCAAGCAGAGGTACTATGTGAGGAGCGACTTAGTCTTGGGGCAGACAGTCACACGGCGTGCAGGCAGAGATGCTGTGTGTGGGGACTGACTTAGTCTTGGGGTGGGCAGTAGGCCTCCGGGATCCATGCCTCATTCATTTTGATAAAGGTCAGGTACTGAACACTTTTGTGACTTAGGTGACTTCTCGTCTCAGTTAAAATGCCTCCAGCTGCGCTGAAGGTCCTTTCTAACAGGACGCATGAGGCAGGGCAAGACAGAAGTTGGATGGCAAATTGGGACAGCTCTGGCCACAGGTCAAGCATGCGCATCCAGTAGTCCAAGGGTTCATCGCTGCTCACAGTGTCTACATCCACACACTAGGCATTGGTGGAGGGTGGATCTGGAAGCGCTAAGTCGAGGCGTTGGACTAAAGAATGTCCGCATGTCCGACATCACCATGAGATCGCTGGAGCATCCTGTACTTGCCTGCGTGGACATGGGAGATGGATTACTGGCAGTGTGTGAGAGAACGTGGAAAAGACGCCGCGTGTGCTGCTAAGGAGGCGGCTGATTCCGCGTCCAATGCGGCGGTTTGCACACGGAAGCGTGCGTCTGGTAACAGGGCAGAACGCAGAAAAGCCGCTGCATATAACAACAGTAAGGCGGCTGGTTCCATGTCCAGCGCGACGGTTTGCACGTGGCAGCGTGTGTCTGGTGTGGCTGCGTCCAATTTGTTTCTAAGTTTTGGAGGGCATTCTGTCATCAGTTAGACATGGAGCTATCTTTTTCGGCAGGCTACCACCCACAGACCAATGGCCAGACCGAGAGAACCAATCAATCTCTGGAACAGTTTCTGAGGTGTTATGTGGCAGATGTTCAAACCAACTGGGTCAGGTTCCTGTCATTTGCAGAGTTTGCACACAACAATTTGAAAAGCTCCTCCTCAGGTTTTTCCCCATTCCAGGTGGTGACAGGAAGGTCACCTAAGTTCACCCCATTACCAGTGGCTGCCACCCCGTTTTCAGCCCTGGAGGATTGGCAGAAGTCCTTAAAACAGATTTGGGGAATGGTAGAAAGAAATTTGAGGAGGGCTTTTCAGAGTCAGAAGAAACAGGCTGATAAGAGACGTTCCATAGAGTGGGAATTCCTTCCAGGAGACTTGGTCTGGGTTTCCACACGATATTTGGCTCTGAAGCAACTGTCTCTCAAGTTAGGTCCCAGATTTGTGGGTCCGTTTCCAGTGACCAGGAAAATCAATGATGTCACTTATGCCATTGATCTCCCTACCAGCATGCGAGGTGTGAGATCGTTCCATGTGTCCTTGCTCAAGCCGGCAGTGCACGTGGATTCCGCTCCCCCCCCCCCCCCCCTGTGTTGATGGATGACCAACCTGAGTATGAAATTGAGAAGATTCTTGACTCCCGGCTTGTGCAGAACTCTGTGCAGTATTTAGTGCACTGGAAGGGGTACGGCATTGAGGAGAGAACTTGGGTGCCAGAATGTCGCATGCACGCAGAGGAGTTGAAAAGGGAGTTCCATAACTTGCATCCGAAAAGCCGGGCAGGAGATGTCCGGAGTCCACTCCTCGGGGGGGAGGGGGGGATACTGTGAGAGAATGCGGAAAAGCCGCCGCGTGTGCTTCTAAGGAGGCGGCTGATTCCGCGTCCAGCACGACGGTTTGCACGTGGCAGCGTGTGTCTGGTATGGCTGAGTCTGTTAGTGCACACAGGCTTAGGAATACGCGCGCGCGCTGAGAGGCAGAACTCTTATACTGGGCAAGGGGAGATCAGCTGATCACGCCGATCTGCTGACTCCAGAACAGCCTACTATTGGTTGATCAATTAGGGGTGGTGCCGGAGAGCACTACTCCATTTATGGTTACTGCTGGCCAGTCTCAAGTTTTCTGCCGTTGCGAACACTACGTGGAAGCACTCAGACATTAGTCAGATCCAACAGTGTGTTTAAACCAAGTGGACCTGGGAATTCACACTGAGCCAGATTACTTGTACTGTTATTCTGTTTATGCTTAGACTAGTTCCAGGGTGTAGAGACCACGGACCTCACACCCAGACTAGGGAACCTGTGTTATCCATCTGTTATACTTCAGACTAGTTCCAGGGTGTAGAGACCACGGACCTCACACCCAGACTAGGGAACTTGTGTTATCCATCTGTTATAATTCAGACTAGTTTCAGGGTGTAGAGACCACGGACCTCACACCCAGACTAGGGAACCTGTGTTATCCATCTGTTATACTTCAGACTAGTTCCAGGGTGTAGAGAGACCACGGACCTCACACCCAGACTAGGGAACTTGCGTTATCTATCTGTTATTCATCAGATTAGTTCCAGGGTGTAGAGACCAAGGACCTCACTCACACCAGACTAGGCATTGTGATATCTGTTAAGACTTACTGCTTTCCTGACTATCCCTTTGATCTCTGATTCGGTACCTCGCATATCTGATATTCCGTTGCCAGACCCTGCTTGCCTTGGATACCGAATCAGCCTTCTGTCTTTGTACTTTATCTGTCCGTGTGTTGCCGACCAGGCGTGCCCGACCTCGAGAGCTATCTCTCCTCTTAAGAGATAGTCTCCAGATCAGATAGTGACATCCACCTACAGGTGTCACTCAAACTCTGGTCCTTCCTATCTCCAGCCTGACTCCACCCCTTGGAGAGTCTCAGGCTGCTGGAAGGTTCCTGTGCCCTCAAGAGCAGTATTTCCTTTACTGCCTATGAGCACCTGCTCAGCAGGTGCATTACTCAAAGTACTACTGTTACACCAACCACTCACATACCTATAGGTGTCCAGAGGTTAGCAATATATCTGTATTATCAGTGATTCTGCAGATCATCAATAATCACGTATATATCTGCATTCTTGGTGATACTGCAGATCACCAATAATCAGATTCTCTCTGCGTGCTGACACCAATCGTTACGCAGTGGTACCTTTATTCCGTTGTGCTGTGACATCACCCTTAAACGCATTGTAAAGCATAGTTGCCAGCTTGTTCTGCAAGTGCTGCATCCTTTCTGCCTTCTGGTGAGTTGGTAACATGTCCATCACTTTGTACCTATACCGAGGGTCTAGTAGCGTGGCCACCCAGTACAGCTCATTACCCTTGAGTTTTTTATACGGGGGTCCATCAACAGGCTGGACAGCATGAAAGACGCCTTGGATGCAGACGTACTATCCATCTCCTCTTGCTCTTCCTCAGTGATGACAGGTAAGTCCTCCTCCTCCCCCCAGCCACGAACAATACCACGGGAACGTCGAGCAGCACAAGCCCCCTGCGACACCTGCTGTGGTTATTCTTTTTCCGCCGCCGTCTCCTCCTCCTCCTCCAAAGAAACACCTTCCTCATCATCCGAATCTGACTCCTCTTCCCCACACGACTCTTCCTCCTCCTCCCCCCTCTGTGCTGCCGCAGGTGTTGAGGAAACATCTGGTTCTGCTAAAAAATTGCTGCCACAACTGTTCCTCCCATAACTGTTCCTCTTCATGCTCCTCCACAGCTTGATCCACCACTCTACACACGGCACGCTCTAGGAAGTAAGCGTACGGGATCAAGTTGCTGATGGTGCCTTCACTGCGACTCACCAGGTTTGTCACCTCTTCAAACGGCCGCATGAGCCTGCATGCCTTTTGCATGAGTGTCCAGTTGTTGGGCCAGAACATCCCCATCTCCCCAGATTGTGTCCTTCTACTGAAATTGTAGAGGTACTGGGTGACGGCTTTCTCCTGTTCTAGTAAGCGAGAGAACATAAAGAGGGTCGAATTCCAGCGAGTCGGGCTATCACAAATGAGGCGTCTCACCAGCAACTTGTTTCTCCGCTGGATCTCGGCAAAGTGTGCCATGGCCGTGTAAGACTGCCTATAATGCCCACACAACTTCCTGGCCTGCTTCAGGATGTCCTCTAAGACTGGGTACTTTGCCTTCCTCCTTTTCCCTTTATTTCCCTGCCAGCTTCTTATCTGAAACCTAATCCTCTACTCACTTGTGTTTACAAGCAAGGCTGAGGCGACTCAGCGATTGGAGGAGACAAGAAAAAAAGTAAAGAGCAGAAATGACATCACGAGTTAGCCTTAACTGTGGGCAAAAGACATGGCCCCCACCAGAACAGAATTCTCATAATTTACTATATAACATTCACTGAAATCAAAACGTGGACAGTATAATACATGTGTTATGTAAGTAGATCAAGTATTTATCTACTTATATATGTGTTTTTTTTCCCCTGGCATAGTATGGCTAATCCTACTGCTTTAAGAGCAGCCAGGAGAGCTGGTCCAGGGTGAATTTCCGCTTTGAGGCAAGACATGTCTAAGATGGTGTGACACTGTCGTACCTGGCATGCAGCATAGGCCCTGGGGAGCTGGGGCTGTGTAGCTGGAGAGGAGATCGCAGCACCAGTAGAGATGAACTGCCACTCAGTGAAGGAGGAGGAGGATGACTACAGCGAAGAGGATGTAGCAAGAGGAGAGGAGGTGGCAGGAGGCCTGCCTGCAAGCCGTGGAGGTGTCACAAGTTGGTCCACTGCACAGCCACGTACTACCTGCTTGCCATTGGTCACCAGGTTGACCCAATGGGCTGTGTAAGTAATGTACCTGCCCTGACCGTGCTTGGCAGACCAGGCATCCGTGGTCAGGTGGACCCTTGACCCAACGCTGTGGACCAGAGATGACACCACTTGCCTCTCAACTTCACGGTACAGTTTGGGTATCGCCTTTTTAGAGAAATAATTGCGGCCTGGCATCTTCCCCAATGGCCACAAATTTACAGAAGGCCTCAGAGTCCACCAGCTGGTATGGTAACAGCTGGCGAGCTAACAGTTCCGCCAAGCAGGGCAGTTTCTTGGCTAAATTGCACCCAGGGCGAGGGTGTAAAAAATGCGCCCCCTTCTAACCCACCCTCACGGACTTGCGAACCCTTACTCTTTAGGGACAGTCACAGAGCCACAAGTAGATCTGCCTACTTACTAGTGGCAAGCCGCTAATCCAGGAGGAAGCAGGAACCAGGAAAACACACAGGAGAAGAGAGCCCGGAAGCCGACTCCACAATGGGCGCCGCGCATTGACAGCCTGCAGTACCACTACAGGACATCAGGTGTCATCATGCGGTGGTGACGGGATGATGACTTGATGTTGGATGCAGGCAGCCCAAGAGGAGTCATGGAAGGTAATCGCGCTGGTAATATTCTTTCTTCTTCCATTTCGCTGCACCGCGCATCACCAGCTCGCGGTTATGTCCTTCTGACTGCGCCCCCCTTCTTCTACTTGCCAGTCTGCGCCCAGGGCGATCGCCCTGCCCGCACTGCCCAAAAAACGGCCCTGCCGCCAAGCCAGCTGTCAGATGCCGGGCAAGGGGGTGACTGGCAGAAATTGGCTTCTTCCGCTCAAAGATTTCCTTCACAGACACCTGGCTGCTGTGGGCAGAGAAGCAGGAACTACTCAAGGTCAGAGGCGGAGTGGAGGAGAGTGGCTGTGAAGGTACAAGCGAGAAAGCGGCTGAAGATGATGCACCTGAAGGAGGAAGAGTAGAAGGAGGGTGGCTTTTCTTTTGTGTGCTGTTTTTGCTCAGGTGCTCTTCCCATTGCAGTTTGTGCCTTTTCTCCATGTGCCTTCGTAAGGCACTTGTCCCTACGTGGGTGTTGGCCTTTCCACGGCTCAATTTTTGGAGGCAGAGAGAACAGTCTGAGGCATACGCATTAAAACATTTCCAAACCGCTGAGCCCCTCTGGGGTGATGGCACTATGGTGGCATCAGCAGCTGACGTTGAAAGGCATGTTGGCTGGCTGTACATAGGTGGCGATTCATGGCGCCGGACACTGCCACCAGCTGTTTCTGACAATGAGCTCCCCTTGCTTCTTTCAGGAACTCGTCTCCTCCTACTCCTCTCTTACTCCCCCTCTGAACTGTCCCCCTGTTCATCTCCTCTATTGGGATCATACGTGGGATCCGTATCATCGTCATCATCATAATCATCCTGCCCAGCTTCGCTTGCCTCAGACACCTCCAAAACTGCACCAACAGCAGGTACTTCATCATCCCCCTCCTTACACGTTACGTCCATAGTGTCGCCTAACTCAGACACATGAGGTGGTGTAACTTGCTTAGCGCCTTCATCTAGGTGTAACAATAATGGCTGTATATCAGTGATTTCCCCACCAAATAACTCCTGCGATCTGTCAAATGTAGCGGGTGTAGTACTTGGAGTAGCGCTGGTGGCTGCGGAAGATGAGGTGTTCTGTGTTAAATAGTCAGCCACGTCCTGACAATCTTGGAAGTTGATGGGACGTGCCTTCTTCTGAGCACTGTACTTTGGTCCAGGGTCGCACGAAATCACATCACCACCACCTCGCACAGACCTGCCGGGTGGCCTTCCTCTGGGTCTGCCTCTACCTCTGCCTCTACCTGTTTTGTCCATTTTGTCCATATCGGGGCGATGAAGTGAAAGGTATTCACTGACTTGAGTTATACAATGTGCAGTCACACAGGTGCAGTTAACAGGTATGCACGGAGTGGTATATCACACTGCATGCACTCACGTAGGTGGGTGGTGCACTGAAGTGAACAACAGGTAGTAGTAGGTATATGCAGTGATGGGTATTACAATGTGCACCTGTCACACACAAACAGGTACTTGACAGGCACAGTGACACTGCATGCACTCACGTAGGTGGGTGGGTGCACAGTGAACAACAGGTAGGTATATGCAGTGGGTATTACAATGTGCACCTGTCACACACAGACAGGTACCAGACAGGCACAGTGACACTGCGTGCGCTCAGCTCACATAGGTAGGTGGGTGCACTGTGAAGAATAGGTAGGTAGGTATATGCAGTAATGGGTATTACAATGTGCACCTGTCACACACACAGGTAGTCACTGAATGTGCTGGGCCTGGCAGTGGCACGCACAGTATGAATTGTCAAGGCTGTCTATGCAACACAAGTGTCAGTGGGGCACACAGAAAAAAATAGATCGCAAGAACAAGATTAGCTCTCAAAAGAGCTGTTGTGGGGTGCTATTTTAGCAATAAGAATCAGCAAGGAGCAAACTAAGAAGCCTACAAAAGCCTAACTAGTCTTTTTCTATGAGAGTTTGCAGCAGCTGTCCCTTCTCTATTTACTGCAGGCACACGAGTGAGTAAAATGGCCGGCGCTGCCTGCCTTTTATAAGGGGGGAGTGGCTCCAGGAGGGAGTGTAGCCTGATTGGCTACAATGTCCAAACCAGCTATAAGATTCCACGGTAGCAGTGCTAGGTATTTTGTATCCTAGAATTTGCCGGTGCCCAGCATCGACCGGATTGCTCACACGGTCTCCTGGTAATACTCGAAATAAATCATGAGGCGGCACACCACTGGCTGCAAAGATGCTTGTATTGTGAAACAGAAGCACCGTGCTTCTGTTTCACAATACAAGCATCTTTGCAGCCAGTGGTGTGCCGCCTCATGATTGATTGGCTACAATGTGCCTGCTGACTGTGATGTAGAGGGTCAAAGCTAACCCTAATGGTGCATTATAGGGGCGAATCGAACTTCCAGTAAAGTTCGCGGTTCTTCGTGATCGCAAACCCCTGGAAGTTTGCCTGGAACCATTCGCTGGCGAACCGTTCGGGCCATCTCTAGTAATCATTTGTACTTTCACATAATTTTCACTTAATTTTTGCATACTTTTGGTCAAATTTAGCGGTGAATAGCAAAACCACAATGCATGAGAGTAGTGAGTACAAGTAAAAAAAAGTTTCAAAAAGACCTTGTAGTTTTTGAGAAAATCGTTCTAAAAATGCAAAGGAAAAATGTTTTATAAACTCAAAAAAAATGGCAGCTTAAAAACCATTTTTCCTTTGCATTTTCAAAATTGATTTTCTTAAAAACTATAAGGTCTTTTAAAAAAAAAAATAATTGTACCCACAATTCATCTTCACATATTTAGCAAAATTATGAATGATTACAATTACAGACTAAATTAATTACAATTGTTCCCAGAAATTTTGATTGCGTATTTTGATGCAAAATTATGTCTATATTGGATTTGTGCTCATCACGATTCAACACTGCTTGCATCATTTAGAAGCAACAGTGTAGCATGACATTTTTTTTCCTTTACTAAGGGTGTATTCTAAGTAGACATTTGATAAGTCTATAATAAAACAGATGTCTTTAAAGATAGAAATCAGTTTGTGATTAGTGATTCATGCTAAGTAGCATTAGCATATCATTCATTTTTCAAAAATAAAAATGTGCATTTTTACTTTTATGTTATAGCATATCATGTGGCCTCCATTAACCCAAGTCAATTGCTTTATGTTCAATTACATAGTAGTTTAAATATAGCTGACTAGCAGCAATCTTGTTCTCTGTTAAGGAAAAAAAAAATACATGTTTAATGTAGTAGCAGAGATTTTATTTAATGGTTTAACATTGCTATTATATGCGAGCACCTTTCCAATTGAAAATATTGGTATGACCTAGAGCAGCAAAGAGTTTGAATGCTTAAAATTCCACTCTGCTGTGCGGATTCTACAGTAAATATTTTTACCGAATGCTTTGGCATACTCTGGTTTCACTCCAACAGCTTGTATGTACATAAGATTCCTTTTAACTATTTACATATTTCATTGTGTTAAGGAGACCTCGATGTTTATTTGCCTAAAGCTCTTTTTTGCCACAAGGACAAGGTTGTAAACTGCATGCAAAGTTTTATAAGCTGTTCTTGGTTGATTACTTTTCACTGAAGTTTATTGGAACATAAAAAGTACAAAAACATGATTTTAAGGGTAAGTTCTACCAAAAGAAGATGGTCGGAGGTTATGCCATTTAATAGGTTCTTAAATCTCTTTAGAATATCAGTCGAAAGTTCTATTCATTCACAGCCTATGCCTAAAGGCCTAACAAAAATATTACAAATGATTTCCCCTTCCCATTTATTTACTGCATGGGGAATGGGAAAGCTAGGAACTTTGTTAGTTCATTTTGCTAATGAATCTATAAATAAACAAAGAAACAAAAAAAAAGTTAAAGGCGGCTTGAACTCTTGCACAGCACACAATGAAAAGCCCTTATTCCACATAAAGGGGGAGAAAGAGGTGCCCCGGGTATGACAAAACTATGTAAAAAGCAGCTAAAATGAAAAAGCTTAAGGTGGCTTACCTCAATGCTGACATGTTCAAATAATTAGTAACGTACTTTAATATGCATTTGGCAACGTGTTCCGTGGGTCTCAGCCCGCTTCCTCAGGCAAAATAGAGTGCCTAAAATCATTAAACACAGAGCACTCAGAACTCTGCTGATATTCTTATACTCTTATAAACATCATCAAACATGTATAGAATAGTAATAGCAATCAGCTGATAAAATATATAGAGAGATGGGGACCATATGAAAAATAGGGGTAAGATAGATCCTTAACTTGCTGGGCGGCCGTGGTAGGGTTTTTTTCGCCCAATTTTTTTTTTTATCATGTAGCTAGCCTGTCGCTAGCTACATGATTCCCACCTCCCTGCTCCCTCCCTCCCACCCTTCCGATCGCCACCGGCGATCATGCCCATCAGGAAATCCCGTTCTAAACGGCATTTCCTTTAGGGCTTCCCCCGTCGCCATGGCGAAGAACGGAGTGACGTCATCGACATCATGATGTCACAGGGAGTCCCGATCCACCCCATAGCGTAGCCTGGCGGTGTTTGGCCAGGCTGCGCAAGGGGTCTGTGGGGGGGCCCTCTTTCACGGCGGGTAGCAGCGGATTGGCGGCGAGCGGTGGCGATTGAAACAAACACGTAGCTAGCAAAGTGCTAGCTACGTGTTTGAAAAAAATTGTGCAAATCGGCCCACTAGGGCCAGAGCGGTGCACAGCGACATTACTGGATGAGCTCAGCTCGTCTAGAACGCTAAGGAGGTTAATCCTAAGTATATATGTGTAGATCAATGCATTGCATATGCATCAAAGTCCATATGCACACTATCGTGTATGTATACATACAGTATGACAATTAGCAGCACTGATGGAATACCTCAATGGCCCATGCTGCTGTTAAAATTAGCATGTCGATAACAAATAAAATCATAAAAAGACCTTAATGGGAGAGGACATTGTGCATAAGCTTGGATGGTATTATCGAGACAGAGCAGTGGTATGCAGCACACTATTAATTATGGATGAAGAACACTTGTCAGTTAAACATATTTGTGTTTGTAGTAAACCAATTCCACACATAGTTACTGAAGAAATTCACTACTCTGTGTTCTGTGTTTGTTTAGCCAGATCAAAGTGTCTACTTAGTTCTTATCAGCAGCAGTAAACACTGAGGCTTAACCTCTTCAGTGCTACCTGCAAAGTGAAACCAAATTAAAACTTCAGGGTTTCTTTTTAGGATTTCCATAAATTGTAATTACATGTTTCCCATAAAGGCTATCATGCTGTGGCTTATATTTTGGAACAAAGAGGACGTTCCTAGTTTAGTTCTACTTTAAGGTGACTGGTTCATAATTTTTCAAAAAGATGAAAGTATCATTTACAGTACATGTATGTGTAGTTTTGCTGTTTCAACCCAAATAACTTATTGATTTCAGCGATGATCGTAATCAGCTAGTTATGATTATGCAAAATTATGCATATGCCTATGAATAGTTACGAACTGTTAAAGTGGTATAAAACTCTGACGTAATATTCAATAAAAACATGTTTTCCTCCGTTTTATATGCCATACAGTTATCATATTTGCTTTTGTACATAAGTATTATTATTCATTTAGAAATTACAAGTTCCCAAAGTACAATTTTTTTGCTCTGAGAGCTGCCTTTGCATTTTATTCATAACTGGTTTATTCATCTTGTAATGTCCTCAGAAATGCTTTCTGAGTGTCTGTCTGTGTTCAGGAGTGTCTGTCTGCACAGTCAGAGAAGTGTTTACATTCCTCAATTGATACAACTAAGTAAACACAAGATAATGTTATCTCCAGTTCGGATGCGTCCAGCTTTTCCTGCATGGAGCTTGTAAGTCCTGTGTTTAATGAGTTGAATGCTATTCTAGTAAAAAAAAAAATAATGGTGGTAGTATATAATATGCTGTAAATAATCTTTTAGAGCAAAGAAGAAATGCTGGGTTTCATTCCGCTTTAAGAGAAAACTCATCAACTAAGAGGGAGCTACAGTGGGGTAGATTTTACCTCTTTATTGCACTTTAAAGAGGAACCCCAGTGAAAATAATGTAATAAAAAAGTGCATCATTTTTATAATAATTATGTATAAATGATTTAGTCAGTGTTTGCCCATTGTAAAATCTTTTAAATCCCTGATTTACATTCTGACATTTATTACATGGTGACATTTTTACTGCTGGTAGGTGATGTAGCTGCTGCATGCTTTTTTGCCAGTTGGAAACAGCTGTAAACAGCTATTTCCCACAATGCAGCAAGGTTCACAGACAGGAAACTGCCAGGAGTACGTACTCAGAGTTTCTTGTGGGAGGGGTTTCACCACAATACCAGTCATACAGCGACCCCTGATGGTCTGTTTGTGAAAAGGAATATATTTCTCATGTAAAAGGGGGTATCAGCTACTGATTGGGATAAAGTTCAATTCTTGGTCAGAGTTTCTCTTGAAGGCTGGGTGCACACATAACATAACATGAAAAGCTGTGTTTTATGTCATGTTTTATGTTAATGTGTGCATTTTTTGTGCATTTTTACTGCGTTTTTGGTGCATTTGTGGTGTGTTTTTCATGCTTTTTGCGTGCGTTTTAATGCGTTTGCGGTTCACATTTACAAAACGCATATGCATTTTGTATGCGTTTTTCATGCGTTTTTATATTTCCATTTATGCAAATCACTAGGGATACAACAGGAAGCGGAAATACAACATACAACATTATTTTTGGGAAAAAACACATGTAAAAACACATGCAAAACGCATGAAAAACGCATTACATTGCATTCTTATTGACTTTCATTGTATGCGTTTTTGATGAGTCTATGAAAATTATTAGAGATGTCGCGAACCTCCGATTTTCGGTTCGCGAACCGGGTTCGCGAACCTTCGCGGAAGGTTCAGTTCGCGTAAAAGTTCGCGAACCGCAATAGACTTCAATGGGGAGGCGAACTTTGAAAAATAGAAAAAATTATGCTGGCCACAAAAGTGATGGAAAAGATGTTTCAAGGGGTCTAACACCTGGAGTATGGCATGGCGGAGTGGGATACATGCCCAAAGTCCCGGGGAAAAAATCTGGATTTGACGCAAAGCAGCATTTTAAGGGCAGAAATGACATTGAATGCTAAATTGCAGGCCTAAAGTGCTTTCAAACATCTTGCATGGGTATACATCAATCAGGGAGTGTAATTAGAGTTCTGCTTCACACTGACACACCAAACTCACTGTGTAACACACCGCAAACAGCTGTTTGCGTAGTGACGGCCGTGCTGGACTGGTGAGCACTGTGGCCAGAGTGTAGGCCGTGGCATTTTTCAAGCCCATATGGTCGCCGGGCTGTGGTAGCTCAATGATAGAACAACAGTGACTGTCCAGCTGATCAAATTTGGTCTGACCACAATGAAGCAACGACCTTTTTATCTTTTGTGTGCCACCCCCACCCGAGACACTCAAATAGCCGGCGGTCATTGCTTGATTGTGATACGCAAGCCCCTTCACCGCGGCAAGGTAATGATCACGAAGGGGGATGGGCACATGTACATGCCTTTTGTTTTTTTGTTGCAGCCGCCCGCAGTGCAGCCAAAAAAATTAGCCAGGCATGTACACGCACCAGAAAAATTAGTGTAGCGGCCGCTGCTAGCAGCGGCCTTAAAAATTCAGGAATCCGCCTAGAGTCCTGGACCCTGTTGGTGGTGGCGGAGAAGGCAGTCAAGAGGCCTGCAGGTAGAGATGCTGTGTGTGGGGACTGACTTAGTCTTCGGTCGTGCAGTAGCCCTCCGTGATCCATTCCTCATTCATTTTGATAAAGGTCAGGTACTGAACACTGTCGTGACTTAGGCGACTTCTTTTCTCAGTAACTATGCCTCCAGCTGCACTGAAGGTCCTTTCTGACAGGACGCTTGCGGCAGGGCAAGAGAGAAGTTGTATGGCAAATTGGGACAGCTCTGGCCACAGGTCAAGCCTGCGCAACCAGTAGTCCAAGGGTTCATCGTCGCTTTTCGCAGAGTCTACATCCACACTCAAGGCCAGGTAGTCGGCTACTTGCCGGTCCAGGCGTTGGTGGAGGGTGAATCCGGAGGGACTATGGCGAGGAGTTGGACTAAAGAACGTCCGAATGTCCGACATCACCCTGAGATCGCTGGAGCATCCTGTCCTTGCCTGCGTGGACTTGGGAGGAGGAGGGTTACTGCCAGTGGTACCTTGATTGCGTTGTGCAGCCACATCACCCTTAAACGCATTGTAAAGCATCATCGACAGCTTGTTCTGCAAGTGCTGCATCCTTTCCGCCTTGTGTTGAGTTGGTAACAGGTCCGCCACTTTGTGCCTGTACCGAGGGTCTAGTAGCGTGGCCACCCAGTACAGGTCATTCGCCTTGAGTTTTTTGATACGGGGATCCCTCAACAGGCTGGACAACATGAAAGAGGCCATCTGCACAAAGCTGGATGCAGACGTACTCTCCATCTCCTCTTGCTCTTCCTCAGTGATGGGACGCAACTCCTCTTCCTTCCCCCAGCCACGAACAATACCACGGGAACGTGGAGCAGCAGAAGCCCCCTGTGATGGCTGCCGCGGTTGTTCTCCTTCCGCCTCCTCTTCCTCCTCCACAGAAACACCTTCCTCATCATCACCATTATCAGAGTCTGACTCCTCTCCTTCCCCACACAACTCCTCTTCTTCCTCCTCCTCCTCCTCCCCCCTCTGTGCTGCCGCAGGTGTTGTGAAAACATCAGGTTCGTGTGTAAATGGCTCCCATGACTCCTGCTGCCGTAACTCTTCTTGTTCACGCTCCTCCACAGCTGTATCCACCACTCTACGCATGGCACGCTCCAGGAAGTAGGCGTAGGGGATCAAGTCGCTGATGGTTCCCTCATCGCGACTCACCAGTTTGGTCACCTCCTCAAAGGGCTCCATGACCCTGCATGCATTTTGCATCAGTGTCCAGTTGTTGGGCCACAACATCCCCATCCTCCCAGATTGTGTCCTTGTACTGTAATGATACAGGTACTGGGTGACGGCTTTCTCCTGGTCTAGCAGGCGAGAGAACATCAGCAGGGTGAAATTCCAGGGAGTCGGGCTATCGCAAATCAGGCGTCTCACCGGAAAGTTGTTTCTACGCTGAATGTCCGCAGAGCGTGCCATGGCCTTGTAAGAGCGCCTGAAATGCCCACACAACTTCCTGGCCTGCTTCAGGACGTCCTCTAAGCCTGGGTACTTGGACACAAATCTTTGCACGAACAGATTCAGCACATGTGCCATGCAGGGTATGTGTGTCAGCTTTCCCAAATTCAATGCAGCAATGAGATTGCTGCCGTTGTCACACACCACGTTGCCGATCTCAAGCTTGTGCGGGGTCAGCCATTGCTCCACCTGTTTGTTAAGAGCAGCCAGGAGAGCTGCTCCAGTGTGACTCTCCGCTTTCAGGCAAGACATGTCTAACACTGCGTGACACCGTCGTACCTGGCATGCAGCATAGGCCCTGGGGTTCTGGGGCTGTGTAGCTGGAGAGGAGATCGCGGCACCAGCCAAGGAGGAGGAGGATGATGACAGCAAAGCGGTGATAGCAGGTGGAGAGGAGGTGGCTGGAGGCCTGCCTGCAAGCCGTGGAGGTGTGACAAGTCGGTCCGCTGTGCAGCCACTTACTCCCTGCTTGCTGCCATCGGTCACCTGGTTGACCCAATGGGCTGTGTATGTAATGTAGTGGCCCTGCCCGTGCTTGGCAGACCAGGCATCCGTGGTCAGGTGGACCCTTGACCCAACGCTGTGTGCCAGAGATGACACCACTTGCCTCTCAACTGCACGGTAGAGTTTGGGTATGGCCTTTTGTGAAAAATAATTGCGGCCTGGTATCTTCCACTGCGGTGTACCAATGACCACAAACTTACGGAAAGCCTCCGACTCCACCAGCTTGTATGGTAATAGCTGGCGAGCTAATAGTTCCGCCACGCCAGCTGTCAGACACCGGGCAAGAGGGTGACTGGCAGACATTTGCTTCTTACGCTCAAATACTTCCTTCACGGACAGCTGGGTACTGCTGTGGGCAGAGGAGAAGAAACCGCTGAAGGGAAGAGGCGGTGTGGAGGAGGGTGGCTGTGAAGGTGCAAGGGAGAAATTGGATGAAGACGATGCACCTGAAGGAGGAAGAGGAGAAGGAGGGTGGCTTGTCTTTTGAGGGGTGCTGATTTTCCTCAGGTGTTCTTGCCATAGCTGTCTGTGCCTTTTCTCCAGATGTGTGAGAAAACGTGGAAAAGCCGCCGCAAGTAGGGCGGCTGATTCTGCGTTCAACGTGGCAGCTTGCGCGCAGGGATCTGCATTCACTGGCCTGACGGAACGCGGAGAAACCGCCGCATGCCCAGAGAACAGGGCAGCGGATTCCGCGTCCGACGCGGCGGTTTGCACGCATAGGCATACTTCTGTCTGTTCTGCTGAATGCGGAGAAAACGCCGCACGCTCAGACAGCGGTGCGGCGGATTCCGCATCCAAGACATCAGAGGCATTACAACACATGTCTGGTGTGGCTGGGACTGATAGTCCACACAGGTTCAGAAGGACGCGTGCGCGAGCGGAGAGGCAGAGCATTTATGACAGCCAGAAGGGGATCAGCTGACCAGGCCGGTCAGCTGACAATTCTTTCAGTTCTCATTGGTCCAGCACTTAGGGGAGGCGCCGGAGAGCGCTTGTGTATATATACTGGGTGCTGGTCATTTCTCTGGTGTCTGGCGTTGCGATCACTACGTGGTAGCACTCAGACCTTGTCAGTATCTGTGTTACTTTAGACCAGTTTCCAAGGTGTTGATGACCAAGGAACTCACACCTTAGTCTAGGGAATTCTGTTATCATTGTGTTATTATCTAGACCAGTTTCCAAGGTGTTGATGACCAAGGAACTCACACCTTAGTCTAGGGAATTCTGTTAACATTGTGTTATTATCTAGACCAGTTTCCAAGGTGTTGATGATCAAGGAACTCACACCTTAGTCTAGGAATTGTTGATTATTTGTTATGACCTTCTGCTCTCCTGACCATTCCTCTGATCTCTGATTTTGTACCTTTGTCATTCTGATCCTCTGTTACTGAACTCGGTTAGTCTTAGGATTCTGCATCTGTCTCCTGTCTCTGTACTTTATCTGTCCGTGTGTTACGACCTGGCCTGTCCAACCTCGAGAACTATCTGTCCTGTTGAGAGATAGTTCACAGATCTGTCAGTGACACTTCACCTCAGGTGTCACTCACACTCTGGTCCTTCCCACTCTCAGCCTGACTCCGCCCCTTGGGGAGTCTCAGGCCATTGGAAGGAATCTGTTCTTTAGGCAGTACCTCTTACTGCCTTGCGCCCTTCTTGCGGGTGCTCTCCTCAAAGTATCACTGTTGCACCAAACACTTTAGTATTACTCAGGTGTCCAGAGGTTAGAGATATATCTGATTATCGGTGATACTGCAGATCATCTATAATCGGGTATATATCTGCATTCTCGGTGATACTGCAGATCACCGGTAATCAGATTCTCTCTGTGTTACACCGATCGTTACAAGGTGCCTTCGTAAGGCACTTGTCCCTACGTGAGTGTTGGCCTTTCCACGGCTCAATTTTTGCTGGCAGAGACAACAGATGGCTTTGCTCCGATCTGAGACACACACGTGAAAAAATTTCCAAACCGCTGAGCCCCCCTGGGGTGATGGCGCTACGGTGACATCAGCAGCTGACGTTGAAGGGCATGTTGGCTGGCTGGCCATAGCTGGCGATATATGGCGCCGGACACTGCCCCCAGCTGTTTCTGAGTACGAGCTCCCTCTGCTTCTATCATGGAGTCGTCTCCTCCTACTCCTCTCTGACTCCTCCTCTGAACTGTCTCCCTGGTCATCTCCTCTACCGGGAACATATGTAGTATCCGTATAATCGTCATCATAATCCTCCTGGCCAGCTGCGCTTTCCTCAGACACCTCCTCAACTGCACCAACTTCAGGTGGTTCATCATCCCCCTCCTCCATACTATCGCCACCTAACTCGACGTAGGAGGTGGTGTACCTGCGCCTTCTTCTTGTTGTTGCAGTAGTGGCTGGGAATCGGTGATTTCACCACCACCACCAAATAACTCCTGCGAAGTGTCAAATGCAGCGGATGTGGTGCTTGTTGTAGCGCTGGTGGCTGCGGGAGATGAGGTGTTCTGTGTTAAATACTCAAGCACCTCCTCACGATTTTGGGAAGTGATGGCACGTGCCTTCTTCTGAGCACTGTATTTTGGGCCAGGTCCGCACGAAATCACAGCAACACCACCTCGCACAGACCTGCCGGTGCCTGGTGGCCTTCCTCTGGGTCTGCCTCTACCTCTTCCTCCACCTGGTTTGTCCATTTTGTCCATCTCGGGGGGATGCTAGGTATATGCAGTGAGGTGGGTTCACTCAACACAACAGGTAGTAGGATGCAGTGAGCTGGGTTCACTGAACAGTAAAGGTACTTAGATGCAGTGAGGTGGGTTCACTGAACACAACAGGTAGTAAGATGCAGTGAGCTGGGTTCACTGAACAATAAAGGTACTTAGATGCAGTGAGGTGGGTTCACTCAACACAACAGGTAGTAAGATGCAGTGAGCTGGGTTCACTGAAAACAACAGGTAGTTGGATGCAGTGAGGTGGGTTTACTGAACAGTAAAGGTACTTAGATGCAGTGAGCTGGTTTCACTGAACACAACAGGTAGTAAGATGCAGTGAGCTGGGTTCACTGAACAGTAAAGGTACTTAGATGCAGTGAGGTGGGTTCACTGAACACAACAGGTAGTAAGATGCAGTGAGCTGGGTTCACTGAACAATAAAGGTACTTAGATGCAGTGAGGTGGGTTCACTCAACACAACAGGTAGTAGGATGCAGTGAGCTGGGTTCACTGAACAATAAAGGTACTTAGATGCAGTGAGGTGGGTTCACTCAACACAACAGGTAGTAAGATGCAGTGAGCTGGGTTTACTGAACAATAAAGGTACTTAGATGCAGTGAGGTGGGTTCACTCAACACAACAGGTAGTAAGATGCAGTGAGCTGGGTTCACTGAACAGTAAAGGTACTTAGATGCAGTGAGGTGGGTTCACTCAACACAACAGGTAGTAGGATGCAGTGAGCTGGGTTCACTGAACAGTAAAGGTACTTAGATGCAGTGAGGTGGGTTCACCCAACACAACAGGTAGTTGGATGCAGTGAGGTGGGTTCACTCAACACAAAGCTAGGTATATGCAGTGATGAGGTGGGTTAAGTAAACACAACAGGTACTGGGCATATGCAGTACTGGGTAGGACAATGTGCAGCTCCCTGTCACACACACAGGTAGTCAGTCACTGAATGTGCTGGGCTGCTGGCAGTGGCACACACACTATCAATTAGCAAGGCTGTGCATGCAACAAAAGTGTCAGTTTGACACACAGTAATAAAAAAAAATTACAGGATGAGCTCTGAAAAGAGCTATTGAGGGGTGCTGTAAAAGCAATAATAATAAGCCAGGAGCAAGCTAAGCAGCCAAGAACCTAACTATTCTGTCCCTAGAAGAACAAGTCTGCAGCAGCTGTCCCTACTCTGTCTCTAGCAGGCACACGAGTGAGGCTAATGGCCGCCGCAGCCTGCCTTATATAAGGGGGGGTGGGGCTCCAGGGCTTAGTGTAGCCTGAATGGCTACAATGTGCCTGCTGACTGTGATGCAGAGGGTCAAAGTTGACCCTCATAGTGCATTATGGGGCGAATCGAACTTCCGGAAAAGTTCGCCTGGTCCAGGCGAACGCGAACCACGGAAGTTCGCCTGGAACCGTTCGCCGGCGAACCGTTCGCTACACCTCTAAAAATTATGTAACAAAGCGCAAAGAAAACGCATATGCATTTTTTATATGCATTTTCTCCTGCGGCCCATAGACTTCCATTAGCGATAAAAAATGCGGTTTCTGCAACACTAGTGTTTCTGCTATGTGTGCCCCTAGCTTCAGACAGCAAGTTTTGTGGGTGTGATCCTACCTCTTCAGGCCACATCCTGCCAGTAACAAGCAACTGAAGTTTAAGTGCCTCTCAGAGAGGTGCTTCGTGTTCAGCTTCTTGTCACTAGCACTGTGTGGCACTATACTGGACTGTAATAGTGGGATTGCACCCGTGGTTGCACTATTTGGGCAAATCATATGTTACAGTACTTACATAAACACCTGTAAAATGTATGTGCACTGTGTATACAGAGATTAGAGCAGCGAGTAGTTGAGTAACTTCCCATAAAACCAGGCCCCAGCCTCCTCTCTGCTTCTAACAGCCACCAGCTATTCTGCTGCATCCTCCATGGGCTCCGAATGTGTGTCATGTGACCCCATGGTTGTCAGATGACATGCATCGAGAGAGGATGTAGAAGAACAGCAGTCAGCTGTAAGTAGCAGAGAGGAGTATGGCACTTGGTTCTCTGTTACACCCCTCCACAGCACTCTCTTTTGCATAGCTGGGAAGGGAGCTCTCATGCTTCCAGAAAGTACCATTATCTGATATAAAGCTGTCCCTGCTTAAGACAGAAAATTTGGATTTTACTGTACAGGTTTGATATTCTTGTCATTCAGTTACAGTATTTTGTCCTTATTGGCATCCCTTCTCACAGCAGCCTCTATGGATCATATGACCTGAAATCAGGAAATACACAAAGTTAGAGATTCACAATGGGATGCTAATAATTTTATATTAACTCTATACTTCTTTATGCAGCATGAAAAACCAACAGCTACTGCATTCAGTTGGTCCAACTCCAAGCTGAATACATTTGGACAATAAGACATGGACAATAAGATGTTAATGATTTCTAGTTGGTGTAAATTGTATATGCATTGTATGCAATATGTATTCAGCATGGAAGTGGACCAATTACATGCAGTAGCTGATTATTCTAAATCACAGTTTGCAAAAAAATAAAGTAAACTTCCATCAAATACATTAGCATCTCATCAACCATCTCTACACAAGTACAGGAGATATTGAAATTAATAGCTGATCAGAGCATCCTAGTGTAAAATGTAAAGATTGGAGTTAAAGTGTGAGTTAGGGTAGGGCATCCTCCCCCATAATAACAGCTTCACATGGAAAAATGATGACACACCAATGGTGCCCAAAGCTACATGTGCCAGTAGAGGACAGTAATGGCCCATTCACACAACACAAAAAATTGATGTTTTCCAGAATGCAGGCAAACACAAAATCTTACGATGAATGATTTCTATGTTATTAATAGCGTTCATCCACACTGTCAACTGGAACGTGAAATCAATGTGCATAGACTGGACTGCAAATGTAAAGCCCCAACCTGATTTTTTTTTCTGCAAATGTAACATGATCACACTGCAGATGCCACAAATCAGAGGCAATGTAAGCCTTTGGGTACTGACGGTTTCTGGTCACACTAGTCTTCTTCCCCACCAGCATAATGCTCATGTTTCCCGTATATTTTTGGTTCCACCACCACTGTTTGGTCCACTGCAGGGTGTTGGTGCCCAGAAGAAACATGGGGCACCTCATTGCATTGCAAAAAAACAATGGGAATCCTGCTGCAAAAGGAAAAATTCTCATTGGTTCATGGTGAACCAATAAGAATCATGCCTGTTCCTGGTTAGGATTCGCATAGATTTTTTACTTACCAACAAGGAAGCCCCATGCTTCCTGGTTTCTGGGATGAGCAATGGATGAATGGAGATGGTGGCGGACAATGGAGGAAGTTGTGGATGAGCAGTCAGGTGGCGATGCAAACACAGCAGATGGAAACAGCATGTAAATGATGCCAGCGTATCCTAAGCGTGTGTCCTTACTGTACCGTTTCTGCATCCACTGCAATTGTGTGATTGTTACATAGTTACATAGTTACATAGTTACTTTGGTTGAAAAAAGACATACGTCCATCGAGTTCAACCAGTACAAAGTACAACTCCAGCCTGCTCCCTCACATATCCCTGTTGATCCAGAGGAAGGCGAAAAAACCCTTACAAGGTAAAAATTCCTTCCCGACTCCAGATGGCAATCAGATAAAATCCCTGGATCAACATCATTGGCATTACCTAGTAATTGTAGCCATGGATGTCATTCAACGCAAGGAAAGCATCTAAGCCCCCTTTAAATGCAGGTATAGAGTTTGCCATAACGACTTCCTGTGGCAATGCATTCCACATCTTAATCACTCTTACTGTAAAGAACCCTTTCCTAAATAAATGGCTAAAACGTTTTTCCTCCATGCGCAGATCATGTCCTCTAGTCCTTTGAGAAGGCCTAGGGACAAAAAGCTCATCCGCTAAGCTATTATATTGCCCTCTGATGTATTTATACATGTTAATTAGATCTCCTCTAAGGCGTCTTTTCTCTAGACTAAATAAACCCAGTTTATCTAACCTTTCTTGGTAAGTGAGACCTTCCATCCCACGTATCAATTTTGTTGCTCGTCTCTGCACCTGCTCTAAAACTGCAATATCTTTTTTGTAATGTGGTGCCCAGAACTGAATTCCATATTCCAGATGTGGCCTTACTAGAGAGTTAAACAGGGGCAATATTATGCTAGCATCTCGAGTTTTTATTTCCCTTTTAATGCATCCCAAAATTTTGTTAGCTTTAGCTGCAGCGGCTTGGCATTGAGTACGATTATTTAACTTGTTGTCGATGAGTACTCCTAAGTCCTTCTCCAAGTTTGATGTTCCCAACTGTATCCCATTTATTTTGTATGGTGTTAGACCATTGGTACGACCAAAATGCATGACTTTACATTTGTCAACATTGAATTTCATCTGCCATGTATGTGCCCATATAGCCATCCTATCCAGATCCTGTTGCAATATAACACTATCTTCCTTAGAGTTGATGATTCTGCACAATTTTGTATCATCTGCAAAAATAGCAACATTGCTCACTACTGTATCCACTAGGTCATTAATAAATAAATTGAAGAGCACTGGACCCAGTACAGACCCCTGTGGGACCCCACTGCTAACAGTCTCCCATTTTGAGTATGATCCATTGACCACAACTCTTTGTTTTCTGTCCATTAGCCAGTTCCCTATCCAAGCACACAGACTCTTCCCCAGTCCTTGCATCCTCATCTTTTGCACCAGACTTTTGTGGGGAACAGTGTCGAAGGCCTTAGCAAAGTCTAAGTATATCACATCTACAGCATTCCCAATATCCATATTAGCATTCACTACCTCATAAAAGCTGAGCATGTTAGTCAAACAGGACCTGTCTTTAGTAAACCCATGTTGATGCTGAGAAATAAGATTATTTTCTACTATGAAGTCATGTATAGTATCTCTTAGTAACCCCTCAAATAGTTTGCATACAACTGATGTTAAGCTTACAGGTCTATAATTTCCTGGATCTGATTTTTTGCCCTTCTTAAATAATGGGAAAACGTGGGCTGTACGCCAATCCACTGGGACTCTGCCAGTTGCAAGAGAGTCACAAAAGATAAGATAAAGGGGTTTATCTATAACTGAACTTAATTCCCTTAGGACCCGAGGATGCATGCCATCCGGGCCAGGTGCCTTGTCTATTTTTAATTTATTTAGTCTTGCCTTTACTTCTTCCTGCGTTAAGTATTTAATATTACAGTTAGAAGATTGAGACTCTTCCGCCTCTGTAATTTGCAACAGTGCTGTTTCCTTTGTAAAGACAGAAGCAAAGAAAGCATTTAATAACTCTGCCTTACCTTGGTCATCCACCATTGAGTTTCCACCTTCATCCTTTAGGAGTCCTATACAGTCAACCTTTCTTTTTTTAGAGTTGATGTACTTGTAAAACTTTTTTGGGTTAGATTTGATATCCCTAGCGATTTGATTTTCAGCTTCGATCTTTGCCAGCCTAATTTCTTTTTTACAATTTTTATTGCACTCCTTGTAATTGCTGAGTGCAGCCTCGGACCCCTCCTGTTTTAGGACCTTATAGGCATTCTTTTTCCTCTTCATTTTATCTCTAACCTTTCTATTCATCCATAGAGGCCTTTTTTTATTCCTAGACATTTTGTTTCCATATGGGATATACATACTACAATATTGATTGAGGATACGTTTAAAAGCTTGCCATTTCCCTTCAGTGTCGTCCCCTTGTAGTACATTATCCCAGTTCACCAAACTTAGTGCCTGCCTAATTTGATTGAACTTTGCTTTTCTAAAATTCATAGTTTTAGTGGTCCCGCTGCCCCGTGGCCTATCAGTCACCAGATCAAACGTTATCATGTTGTGATCACTATTTCCCAAATGTTCTTGAACCTGCACATTTGTTACATTATCTGGTCTATTCGAAATGATCAGATCCAGTAACGCATTCCCCCTTGTTGGTTCCGTTACCATTTGAGTCAAGTAATTGTCCTGTAGTGCTGCCAGAAATCTGCTGCTTTTACCAGAATGGGTAGCCTCAATACCCCAGTCAATGTCTGGAAAGTTGAAGTCACCCATAACTATGACCTCATTTTTACTTGCCGCTTTTTCAATTTGCTGTAGTAATTGCAGTTCTGCAGCTTCATTAATATGAGGTGGTCTGTAGCATACCCCAATAAGCAATTGGCAACTTTTATTTCCACCATGAATATTTACCCAAACGGACTCCACATCTTCGCAATCTTCCTCCATCTCATCGTTGAGGACAGCTGTAAAAGAATTCTTTGCCCTAAGACTTCATAACTTTGACAAAATGTATGTTTTGGGCTTATTAAGTGATTTCTTGAAAAGGCTATCTTATATCTAGTGTTCAGTATCAGCCTTTTCAGCTATCCTGTCACTATTGTCATGTCTACATGAAACTAATTCATTACTGGCCTACTGACTGGGATATATATGTATTAGGGATGAGATGACGAATCCGGTGAATCCATGAATCCCTCGAATATTGGGAAATATTCGGGATTCGTGGATTAAAATGCTGATGCCATTTACCGACCGCCGAATCCGCCAAATTCCGGCGCTGCGACCCCACGCATCCGCCGATCCCCTTGCTCGCCCTCGTCCTCCTCCGTCCCCCCGCGCCTCCTCTGCTCGCCTCCCGCATAGTTAAAAAGTATCCGCTCACCTATCCAGAGTGGAATGCAGAGCGGCAGACCTCACGCTGACTTCCTTGTTTACCCTAGTGACCAACTTTTACTACTACGTCATCCATAAAAGCCGGTTCAGCCACTGGGGGAACAGAGAAGTAAGGAAGAGGTCTGCCTCTCTGCGCTCCATGGGTAAGGTGAGTGGGTACTTATTTATGTGGGGGGCGAGCGGAATAGGTGCGGGGGGATAGAGGAGGCTGTCGGATGGTTGGGGGAGCACAGAGCTACCTATGTGAAGGTCCCTATACCTACTTACACATGTGAAGGCCCCTATACCTACCTACCTACCTACGTGAAGGCCCCTATACTTACCTACCTATGTGAAGGCCCCTATACCTACCTACCTATGTGAAGGCCCCTATACCTACCTACCTACCTATGTGAAGGCCCCATATACTTACCTACCTACATGAAGGCCCCTATACCTACCTACCTACATACCTACCTATACTGAAGGTCCTATACCCTGCTACCTATACTGAAGTCCCCTTTACCTACCTACCTATACTGAAGGCTCATGTACCTTGCTACCTATACTGAAGGCCCCTATACCTACCTACCTATAGTGAAGGCACATGTACCTTGCTACCTATACTGAAGGCACACATTATTATTATTATTTATATAGCGCCGACATATTACGCAGCGCTGTACAGTATATATATTGTCTTGTCACTAACTGTCCCTCAAAGGAGCTCACAATCTAATCCCTACTATTATCATATGTCTATGTTTGTAATATGTAGTGTAAGTACTGTAGTCTAGGGCCAATTTAGGGATGAGCCAATTAACTTATCTGTATGTTTTTGGGATGTGGGAGGAAACCGGAGTACCCGGGGGAAACCCACGCAGACACGGGGAGAACATACAAACTCCTTGCAGATGGTGCCCTGGCTGGGATTCGAACCAGGGACCCAGCGCTGCAAGGCAAGAGCGCTAACCACTACGCCACCGTGCTGCCCACAAAATCATACCTTGCTACCTATACTGAAGGCCTCTATACCCTGCTACCTATACTGAAGTCCTCTATACCTTGCTACCTATACTGAAAGCTACCTATATTGAAGGCACATATACCTAGCTAGCTATACTGAAGGCATCTTTACCTAGCTACCTATACTGTGGCTACCTATACCTGGTTACCTATACTGCGGTCAATTATACCACGGATCACTCAATTCTTATGTGCAGGAGTCATTAGATTCATGATTCGAAACGTTCCAGATATTCGAGAACCTTTTTAGATTCGTATTTGAAGAAATTGTGGATTCGTCCCATCCCTAATATTTTATTTATTTATTGTATTTATAAAGCACCAACATATTACGCAGCTATATACTGTATATTAACAAAGCTTAGAGTTTTCCTTTAAATATTTAGCTTCACTATGCTTCAGCGGATTTGGGAGTGGATGAAAAAGTGTTTTGTTTATTGAAGAAGTCAGGGGATGGTGGCATTAGCAGAGAAAAAGCTACAAAGAGAATTGTGACATGATGGATGAGTAACAAGGCCACCGGGTGTATATCAGAGTGCATTTTTAAGACAGCGTGGTCAGTTAATGCACTAGCCATCGACATGTGCATTAATCTCTTAAACTGTCCACTCCATTGGACATTATTGCTTTCATGAAGGATTGCTACCCACATGGAATAAATCCATCACTTCCCATTGACCTGGAGATTTAAATTTTCTTGGATACATGCAGCAGGAGTATTTATAATAATAAAAGATCAGGGACATTTCAGTGAGCTTTAAAAGAAGCAAAGTACACTTATTTGTTTTGTCAAATTTTATTTGTATTTTGAACACCATCAAGGTCTGGCCTTCACTGTACAGATTATGCAGAGAATTGAAGCTAGACTCCAGCAGACAGTTACATATATGTCTGGAATGCAGCATATGTCAGTGTTAATCTGCCAGAAGATTTTTTATTCTTTCAGCAAGTCCAGTAATTCAGATAAATATGAACACAACGTCTCTTGAGAGATCAGTTTTCTCCTGCTGTTTAAACACTATTTCACCACTAAGGGGTTTTTCTTCTTATGGACCAGAGCAATTTTCCCATTTCAGCGCTCCTCCCATTCATTCGCCAATAACTGTATCACTACTTATCACACCAAAATTATCCTCCGCCACAATTAGGCTTTACGTGGGTGATATTTGTTTTCAGTAATGACTTTATTTTCTATGCATGTTGAAGTGAAAAAAAATAAAAATAAATAAATAATAAAAAAATATATCACAAATTTCATCCCCTATAGTTTTGAAGTAAACAATAGATAAAACCCACACGTTCACGTATGATTTGAACTCCCTCAAGACTAAACTCAAGGGGTGGGACAGAATGAAAATCTCCTGGATAGGTCGAATTAACATAATAAAAATGGTGATCCTCCCTAAGGTCATGTATCTATTCAGATCCTTACCTATAGAAATCTCTAGGAATAAAATCCAACCTTTTCAATCATTTATCAACTCCTTCATTTGGAATTTTTAGAGAGCTAGAATAAAAGCCAACATTATGTATAGAAACAAATCTCAAGGAGGTTTGGGGGTCCTGTCCTTCTACAAATACTATCAGGCGGCAAGAATAGCCCAAACTTTCCAAGCTACCTCTAAATTCCATAGGCCTAAGTGGAAAGAACTAGAAAATTCCTTTAAATACCCATACACATTACAAGCAACTTTTTGGCTCCAGACTTTCCCAACTTCAGTATGGACTAAAGCACTCCCGACTACCATTGCAGCTCTTAAACTTTGGAACAGACGTAAATTTAAATATAAATTATTAGTATCAGCCCCCTCCATTCTAGCCCCAATAGTTTTGAACCCAGATTTTCCTCCAGGTACTAACCCCCTCCTCCTACCTCTGGTGGACTTCCAACCATATAGGAAATGTTTCCGACTTATTAATAGGTGACAGCTTTGTCACTTTTCAATCATTACGCCAGAACTCAGACATACCCTTAAGAGAACATTTTAGCTACTGTCAACTATACCATTATTTTCAAAAATCCTATACTAGAAACCAAATATTGGATAAAACACCACTAGAGAAAATGATACTATCCAAAACCCATACGTTGTATTTGCCCATTTATCCTTGCTATCACAATATTAAACTGATGTCCCTAGTACAATGTATCACCATAATTTAAACATATTATTTGGTAATAAAGATGTATTTTTATCTGTTTTGTGTTTTTCATTTTCTCACTGTGCTCGATCAGTAATTACAAGCACATATTTGCTAAAATTACAGTAACATACCCTCATAACATACAAGGGTAACCATTTACATATGATTTTTAAATGTTGTCTCTTTTTTTTATATAGTAAGTTGACAGGGGGCGGAGGAATTAACTTATTTTTATTTAATTCATGTAGTCTAAAATGTGTATTTTTGTATGTCATCTGTTTTAACCACTAGACTACATTCTTTATTCTGTGTTTGGCTGTATAGCGCTTTTCACCCTGCCGGACTCAAAGCGCTGGCTAGGCAGCCACTCAAGCACACTCAATAGGCAGTTGCAGTGTTAGGGAGTCTTCAGCTAATGACCCTTTGAACTTCCCTGCAGTAAAACCCTCTATGAAGCTGCCTCTCACCGTTTATTTGATGTATAAGTGCTTCAGAAAACAGGACTGTCTTCAACCCAAGTTGGGCCGACCTGCTCAGAGAAGCTCTTTTGCATACACAACAACTGAAGTTTCTTAACTTTCCTATAGTGGAAAACAATACGAGACTATTTCCTTTGCTGCCAATGTTATATTTCTTTGCTGTCCTACACATATAATTTACTATATCATAAGTTGTTGTTTTTTTCACTTCAATGTCACTTTAAGCATGTAACGTAACTAGGGATGGGACGAATCCACAATTTCTTCGAATCCGAATCCGGATCCGAATCTAAAAAGGTTCTCGAATATCTCGAACCTTTTGAATCCCGAATCTAACGAATCCTGCACATACGAATTGTGCGATCCGTGGTATAGTTGCCCGCAGTATAGGTAGCGAGGTAAAGGTGCCTTCAGTATAGCTAGCTAGGTATGGGTGCCTTCAATATTGGTAGCTTTCAGTATAGGTAGCAAGGTATATGGGCCTTCAGTATAGGTAGAAAGGTATAAGGGCCTTCAGTATAGGTAGCAGGGTATATAGGCCTTCAGTATAGGTAGCAGGGTATATGTCCCTTTAGTATAGGTAGCAGGGTATATGTGCCTTCAGTATAGGTAGCAGGGTATATGGGCCTTCAGTATAGGTAGCAGGGTATAGGGGCCTTCAGTATAGATAGCAGGGTATATGTGCCTTCAGTATAGGTAGCAGGGTATATAGGCCTTCAGTATAGGTAGCAGGGTATATAGGCCTTCAGTATAGGTAGCAGGGTATAGGGGCCTTCAGTATAGGTAGCAGGGTATATGGGCCTTCAGTATAGGTAGCAGGGTATATAGAGGCCTTAAAGAGAATCTGTACTCTGAAATTCTTACAATAAAAAGCATACCATTCTATTCATTATGTGCTCCTGGTCCCCTCTGTGCTGTTTCTGCCATTCTCTGCTGCAAACCTGGCTTGTAATTGCCAGTTTTAGGCAGTGTTTACAAACAAACTAACCAGCTTCTAATAGGCTCAGCTAAGCAGAGTGTGTTAGTCACACAGAGCCTGCAGGGGGTGTGTACAGCTTCTAGCTAATCACAAGCAGCCCTGCACATTCCAGTCTGACTGCCTCAGCCTGACTGTGCCGACTATAGAGAGAAGATTAGATCATATAACAGAGATAACACAGCTACTGTGCAATTAGGAAAAGCTGCAGTAAGCCAGACCACATTAGAAAAGGCATAGGAACTTATAGCATAGAAGAAATAAAGATAAACAATTTGTTACAGAGTCTCTTTAAGTATAGGTAGGTATGTAGGTAGGTATAGGGGCCTTTAGGTAGGTAAAGGGACCTTCAGTATAGGTAGCAGGGTATAGGGCCTTCAGTATAGGTAACAGGGTATATAGAGGCCTTAAGTATAGGTAGGTATGTAGGTAGGTATAGGGGCCTTTAGGTAGGTAAAGGGACCTTCAGTATAGGTAGCAGGGTATAGGGCCTTAAGTATAGGTAGGTATGTAGGTAGGTAGGTAGGGGGCCTTTAGGTAGGTAGGTAGGTACGTATAGGGGGCCTTTAGGTAGGTATAGTGGCCTGTAGGTAGGTAGGTAAGTATAGTGGCCGGTAGGTAGGTAGGTATAGTGTCCTGTATGTAGGTAGTTAAAGGGACCTTCAGTATATGTAGCAGGGTATAGGGCCTTAAGTATAGGTAGGTATGTAGGTAGGTAGGTATAGGGGCCTTTAGGTAGGTAGGTAGGTAGGTAAGTATAGGGGCCTTTAGGTAGGTAGGTAGGTATAGGGGCCTTTAGGTAGGTAGGTAGGTAGGTAGGTACGTATAGGGGGCCTTTAGGTAGGTATAGTGGCCTGTAGGTAGGTAGGTAGGTATAGTGGCCGGTAGGTAGGTAGGTATAGTGTCCTGTAGGTAGGTAGGTAGTTAAAGGGACCTTCAGTATAGGTAGCAGGGTATAAGGCCTTAAGTATAGGTAGGTATGTAGGTATAGGGGCCTTTAGGTAGGTAGGTATAGGGGCCTTTAGGTAGGTAGGCACGTATAGGGGGCCTTTAGGTAGGTAGGTAGGTAGGTATAGAGGCCTTTAGGTAGGTATAGGGGCCTTTAGGTAGGTAGGTACATATAGGGGGCCTTTAGGTAGGTATAGGGGCCTGTAGGTAGGTAGGTATAGTGGTAGGTAGGTAGTATAGGGGGCCTTTAGGTAGGTATAGGGGCCTGTAGGTAGGTAGGTATAGTGCCCGGTAGGTAGGTAGGTACGTATAGGGGGCCTTTAGGTAGGTATAGTGGCAGGTAGGTAGGTAAAGTGGTAGGTAGGTAGGTAGGTAGGTAGGTGTCGCTCCCCCCCCCCGTGCCTCCTCCGCTCACCCCCATGGCCTCCTCCGTCCCCCGTGCCTCCTCGCTCACCCCTGCATAAGTATCAACTCACATGTCCAGTGGAGCGCAGACAGAGCGGCAGACCTCGTCCTTACTTCTCGGTTCCCTCTAGTGGCCGGACCGGCTTTTACTGATGACGTCATTGTAAAAGCCGTCACTAGAGGGAACCAGGAAGTCAGCGAGAGGTCTGCCGCTCTGTCTGCGCTCCACTGGACGGGTGAGTTGATACAAAGTATGCGGGCGGCCGGGCGGAGGAGGCGCGGGGCGGTCGGAGGAGGCGCGGGTCGGAGGAGGACGAGTGCGAGCGGCGGATGCGCGGCGATGCAGCGTCGGGATTCGGCGGATTCGTAAAGTGGAAAATGGCGTCGGGATTCGAATCCACGAATCTCGAATATTTCCCAATATTCGAGGGATTCGTGGATTCGCCGGATTCGTCGTCCCATCTCTAAACGTAACATACTTCACCAAGAGCAACATCATATTAACCATACCACAGAGTAAAGCATACATTGCTATGGTAACACGCATTACCCATGTACCACCGGCCATGCTAATTGCACAACACTGTTATTATTGCTTTGCTCAGGTCATTTAATACTTAGTTCCCCAACCCTATCCTCAAGCCCACCAACAGTACGTGTTTTGCAGAAAACCACAAACAAACACAGGTGGGGTAATTAGTGTCTCAGCAGAGCTAATGAACTACCTCTGTGGATTTCCACAAAACATGCACTGTTGGTGGGCCTTGAGGACAGGGTTGGGGAACACTGCTTTAATATCATAGGTAGGTGGATAAGCCTTTCTTAAGGACAATTCTTCTCATTCCAGCAATCATGTGCGTATCACATCTAAGTTTGCTTGCATTGAAAAAAAAAAAGTTTTCTGGCCATCATATAACGATGTAGCATTTTAAACTTTTTCCAGGAACCTCAGGGGCATGTGCATTATATGTTTTTCAGAACACTTGTAAAGATTTCATTCTTGATGAAGGATTTAAAGAGCTGGCAGATTTACAAGAAAGTCTGACAACTGATAGAATGTAATAGGAGAACTAAAAGGATTTTTATGTACTCGCCGCAAATATCTTTCACTTATTGTTGATTGCTATAATTATTAGCACTTTCTTCAACTCATCATTACTGCAATTTATTTATTCATTTTGCCTAAGTCATCATCATGCCTTAGTTTTTAACACACTCTGTTAAGTAGCTTTCAATATCCCCACTAGAAGACTTATTGATTCCTTATTCACAGAACATTTCAAACACAGCCTTCATGTAACCTGTGGTCAAACATAAGCAGGTTGTTTGCAAGTAAGAGACATGGTTAATATTAGGAACCATTTTTTACACAATTTTTTAGTGCAGAAAATGCACAGTATTTTCCGCACCCATTTTTTAGACTTGATGAGCGTTAGTCTGCTTTTAGACACACACAGTTTTTCACAGTATCTACTGATTGTCATGGATAAAATGCACATGGGGCTTGATTCACTAAACCGTGATAACTCAAATATCACACCTTATCAAAGATATCACACCTTATGAAAATATATCACACCTTATCAAAGATATCACACCTTATCAATGTTAAAATGCCTTATTAGAGTAGCATAGCAAGCGCTAAGAACCCGCAGGGGCTCAGGGCAGGACGAGTGCCATTGCCAATTAGCATGCATAAGTTCGTAGCGCTCGCTATACTACTCTGATAAGGTGTGTTATCTTTGATAAGGTGTGATATCTTTGATAAGGTGTGATATCTTTTCATAAGGTGTGATCTTAACCACTTGATGACTCAGCCTTTTCCCCCCCCCCTCCCCTTAAGGACCAGCGCTGTTTTAGCTGATCTGTGCTGGGTGGGCTTTGCAGCCCCCAGCACAGATAAAACACCAGGCAGAGCGACCAGATCGCCCCCCTTTTTTCCCCACTAGGGGGATGATGTGCTGGGGGGGTCTGATCGCTCCTGCCTGCCTGGGTGTTGGGGGGCACCTCAAAGCCCCCCTCCGCAGCGAAATTCCCCCCCTCCCTCTCCTCCCTCCCTTCCCCGGAGATCCGAGGCTGCACAGGAACGGATCTGTCCTGTGCAGCCTCTAACAGGCTCCTGCCTGTCATGTGACAGCGATCCCCGGCCGCTGATTGGCCGGGGATCGCTGATCTGGTACAACGCTGCTACTGTTAGCAGCGTTGTACGAATGTAAACAAAGCGGATTATTTCCGCTTGTGTTTACATTTAGCCTGCGAGCCGCGATCGGCGGCCTGCAGGCTATTCACGGAGCCCCCCGCCGTGAATTGACAGGAAGCAGCCGCTCGCGCGAGCGGCTGCTTCCTGATTAATTAGCCTGCAGCCAGCGACGCAGAACTGCGTCGCTGGTCCTGCAGCTGCCACTTTGCCGACGCGCGTTATGAGTGCGTGGTCGGCAAGTAGTTAAATAACATGTGATATTTCAGTTATCATGGCTTAGCAAATCAAGCCCTTGGTGCACAAAATTATGCTTCACCCCTGTAAGTTTTTTTTCCCCTCATGTGAAATTCGCATTTAATTATGAACAATCCCATTGACCGGTATTGAATTTGAAGCGGACCTAAATCCAGGACTTCTTCTTTATCTAAAAGACAAACAACAACATAATAACCTTTACAGAAAATGTTTCCTTGTTTCAGCTTATAGAGCTCCTCAGAGATGCTGCAGTGTAGTTACTTCCCGATTTGCTGGGAGCACAGAAAGGGTTAAACTCCTGTGTTTACATATAGCCTGTCTGAGTAGTGGCTCATTACTAGCAGATAAGGGACAATTAGATAGGTTGTTATCTCTAAATACAAACATGGTGCGTTTCTTTGTGTTTTCCTTCTCTTCTGTGGACCTTCTTTAGGTTCTTTTTAAGTTGTAATATAAATTTGCATGCGGGAAAATGCATGCAATTTTGTCAGCTGTGGTGTCTAGACAAACTATCACAGCACAGCCCTGTGAGAAGTCTAAAGCCCCTCACAAATTTTAAATAAAACTCAAAGCGGTTGTTAACGACCGCCTTTGCTGAGAATCAAGTGAATGTACTGTGGCCCCTGACGTCTTGGTCAGTGATCTGCTGGGTGGATCGAGTTGGCTGATCGCTGGCATTGCATAAGAACATTATTCTCTCCACTCACCCCATCGACACACGATGCCAATTGTGCACCGTCATCCGTCCACCCCCTGGATAGCAACAGAATGGGTCACTATCCTGTAGGCTAGTGACACATCTGTACTGGCACCCAAGGAAAGGGATCGGGTAACAATCCCTTGATGGAGACTGTGTACAGTGTTTTAGTGTGGCCATAGTGTGATGTCTGTCTAAGGTAAGAGTGCAATCCCGCTGTTTGTAAGTAGCCACAGGGTAGTCTGTTCTCTATCAGTGCTAGGGATGCTCATTCGGATTCCGCGGAAATGCAATTTCCGAAATTCCGATCGGAAATTGCATTTCCGCATCGAAATGCGGAAATCGGTAATGCAAGTGCATTAGGCGGATTTCCGCCAGAAATCGCGTACATTTTCGCCGGAAATCGCGGAAATTCCTCCCGACTTTAACATTGATTTTCTCAAAAACTATAAGGTCTTTTTGAAAACTTTTTTTGCATATTGTTCACAATATTCAGATTAATAAACCCTGAAAATTTTGTGTTTCTTAAGGGGGCTTTGCTATTAACCGCTAAAGTCGGCGGATTTTTACTGTAATGTAAAATGCAGAAAATATGCATCTGCCTATTTTCTGCATTTTACATTACAGTAAAAATCCGCCGACTTTAGCGGTTAATAGCAAAGCCCCCGTAAGTCCTAGAAACACCAAATGTTCAGGGTTTATGAAACAGAATCTTCTGAACAAGTTGCAAAAAAAAATTTCAAAAAGACCTCATAGTTTTTGAGAAAATCGATGTTAAAGTCGGGCGGAATTTCCACGATTTCCGGCGGAAATTCCGCATTGAAATGTGGAAATTGGTAGCGGAAAGCGGAATCGGTAATTGGTACATGACGGAATGCGGAATTACCGCGGAATCGGAAATTGCCATTCCGACCATCCCTATCAGTGGCCAAACTGTCTCTGTGATCAGCTGTAAAAATAAAGACTAAGGCTTGGTTCACTCATAAATCTGTACATTTGCGGTCCAGTCCAGTACTGTCCTGTCAGTTTTGCATCAGTTTTACATGACTGGACTATAAATGTACACCTTTTAGGTGTGAACATGCCTATAAAAACACATACAAAACTGACAGGACGGGACTGGAAATGTACAGATTTATGTGTGAACACATCCACAGAAACACATATAAAACTGAAGCCAACTGTCCAAAACTGACAGGACAGGACTGGGCACCTTTTTATGTGCGAACCAAGCTTTTGTATTTTCATGGACCTAATGCAGTTAGAATATCTGCCATTAGTCAGGGTGAATTCACAAACGTGACCAGTGTGCAGAATGCAGACGCAATCTCTGTCAGAAGTCACATAGTCCCATTCTTTGTAAGAGGGGACAGTCTGGCTGAAGTTCTGTCAGTGGTCACCTAGCAGTCATAGTATGGGTTATGAGTGCTAAAGGGAGCTTTTAACGGGCCCATACACTGGTCGATTTCAGCCAATGATCGATTATATGGAATTGATCGGAAATCGACTCTATCAAATCTATCAATCGATTTACGGCCAATTGTGGCTGATTTCGATCGATTTCGATTGATTTGATTTATCTGACAAGATGGAAAATCTAGGTCTATAGACAGGATGGAAAATCTGGCCCATAGAGTTGCATTGGATCTAATGGTCCAATAATGCATTTTGATCGATTTTCAATAGATTTCCAATAGATTTAATTCTGAAATCTATTGGAAATCTGTTCTTACTGTGTGGCACACATCAGACAGATTCCTGTCAGATTCGACTTGACAGGCATCTGACAGAAATCTACCTGATGGTCGAATCTGCTGCAAATCTATAAGTGTATGGCCACCTTTACTTTTCATAGCGTGAAAGACAGATGCAGAAAGGCAAATGGTAAAAGCCGGTAACAATAGGTGAAACGTTTTCTTGAACATTTTAAACCTCATCTACACGGGTAGATGAGGCTCCAATCCGGTGGCTCGATTAGCCGCCGGATCGCCTCTTCCGCGTACCCGCCGTGTCCCTGCTTGCCGCGCGTGCGCCAGATTCGATTCCCCGCTCGTCCCCACCGGCGCCGCTTATCTTCCGGTCGATTCCCTGCCATTGTCCCCTCGCGGGGAACGAGCAGGGAATCGGCGGTGGGCAGATCCGTCCTGTCGGATCTTATCAATCGAGCCGCATCAGCGGCTCGATTGATAAGGAACATCTGAGCCTCATCTACGCGTGTAGATGAGGCTTAAGAGCTTAATTTACATTGCTATAGCAGTACAAACAAAAAGAAAACAGAAACAGTTAAAATGTAATCAGTGTGCACCATTGTGGCCTTTTATCATTCACACAGCTAAGGGGAAGAGCAAAGAGGTGACACATTTGCAAGGCAAGGATTGGGTCTAAGCAGGAAGATAATAAGCCAACTTGCAAAAATGAAAAAAATGCTTACTCGACGAACTTGCGAGACTTGCACATGAACACCCCTGAACAGTAAATTGCGATACGTGTGATAAATGACGAAACTGAAAGCCTTGCACAGGAAAGAGGTGTCTGATATGAAATGGCAGCTTGAGGTTATAAAAAACAAATTAAAATCAGTTGCTGTGATTGCTGTGTTTATTTAGTTGCTAGATCCTCTGGTGTCATAGCAATTAAATGGCTTCATTATTTCAACTATGTTCAGATTTTATATACCCACAGATGACACAGTGCCACAAGCTAGTCATATTAAAGTGAACCTCTGGACTGGAAATCTACTCAGCAGAACTGAAAAGGCTTGGTGTTTCTTTAACAGTTTCACAGCATCAGAACTTTGTTTTTCTTACCAAAGCATCATTTTTAGCTGCATTTTTAGCTAAGCTCCACCCATCAAAGAAAAAAAGCCTGGGCTTTTTTTTCCCTAATGCTGTGCAGAGCATGATGGGATTTCTTATCTTTTTATTCACGCTGCCTAGCAACTGGGAGAGGTGTTCAGGACACAGGACAGTTGGAACTGTGTCTCATGCTCTCTGTCACCTCCTTTCAACCAAAAAGATGGCTGTCATCATGAAATCAAACATTTGCCTGTTCTTGTAAAACAGTGTGGGTGAGAGATTATATTACCTATCTATTTTAATTAACATAACTAATGTAACTTAATGACAGTATGTTTGTTTAGGCTGGAGTCAGGGCCGGATTTGTACTTTTTACCGCCCAGGGACAACTGTCATCAGCCCCCCTCCCTCCCCAACTATTAACATCCTCACCATTACCCCTGCCGAACTGAAACATTCCCCCACAATAAAAGCAGAGATATAATGCCCACTTGGGGGCTGCAGAAGTGTATCTCCCACAGGAGCACTAGAGGTAGCGGCACACTTTATTATAAGCTATGTTCCCTGTACAGCATAGTTCTCTATGCACCCCAGAGGGCTTACAGGATCCACTGTGACTAGCAACATGTGTGTTACGTCAGTAATTGGTGCAAACAGTAGTGCTCAGGTCGAAGATGAGCAAATGATTAGAATGATACAATGTTGCCTCCCGGGGAATTCTGTTTTACTCTGCGAGAATGTACTCTCCCAAAACTGTATTGTGATGTGTGCATATACTGTATATGCAGTATTAGTGTGATATTTGCATGTGCATGGAGTACTTGTGTGTGTGTGTGGAGTATGTGTGTCTATGATGTGTGCATATGTATGGTGTGTGTGATGGGAGGAGGAAAGAGAGTGAGGGGGAGAGAGGGAGGGGCAGAGGGAGGCAGAGAGAGAGGAGAAAGAGAGGGAGGGAGGCAGAGAGAGAGGTGAGAAAGAGCAGGAGGTGGAAAAGAGAGTGTCTTACAAAAGCTATCTCCTTCCTCCACACGCTGACTCACTCAGCCCCAGCAGCACGGCAGCTTCAAGACCTTTTGACCTTCTCTTCTGACCTGGCAGGACGCTAAAACTTCAGCTGCCAGAGTCACGAAGCCTGCCGAGTGCTGAATTACAGGGGAGACAGAGATCCAGCTCACGCTGAAGCCACAGGTGATGCAGGCAGAATGCTCTCCTGTGACTTGAGGGGGAGAGGAAGTTGGGCAGTATCACAGGCACAGAAGCTCGCAGCAGAGATGGATGCCTGTTCTTTATGTCACTCTCCCTGGACGGAAGCGGAATTAGCGAGTGGCATACATCGGGGTGCCAATTTGCACCCAGGCAACATGTGTTTCCTCTTGTGTGTTCCGCAACCTGCCGCCAGTGCCCCTACGGAATTTTTTTATCCTCTGCCAGCCACTGCCTGCCACATGTGAGGAGTCCTAACATGACAGACCTGGCCACCCAGCCTGCCGCCTGCTGCGATCTATAAAGTTTTGATGCAGGGCGGCCATGGATGGACCAGGTGTGGCTTACTGCACGTGTTGTGTATCGGAGGAGGACAGTGCAGGCAGCGGCTGCAACTGGGCTGCCTGGAGGATAGCGCGGTCGGGCACTTTGCCTCCTCATTGTTTGAATCTGGCCCTCAGCCGCCCTAAACAAGGTCAATTTATCTGGTGCCCTAGGCCAGTGCCTAGGTTGGCCTTGCCAGAAATCCGACCCTGGCTGGAGTTCCTCTTTGTTAGACATGTTCCCTCCAAACAGGGCAGAATGGGCAAGATAAAAGCACCTGGAGTGGGTTAAGGCTGGGATTCTTATAATGTCATTTGTACTAAATTTGGTTCACCAAACTCTCCCATCCGTCATTCAGATTACTGCATACTGACTTTAACCACTTCGGGACCAGCACCCTCTGCCCCCTTAAGGACCAGAGGGTGCTGGTCCAGTATACTGCCGCTTCCCGACGAATCGCTGCTAAAATTTGCCGCTCCCGCCGGTCACGTCACTCTGTCCCCGCCGCAGGCTGCTCTCTCTGCCGTCGGTATGACGGCAGAGCGCTGTGCGCCGGTCAGGAGCCGCTTTCATTGGCTCCTGACCCTGTCACTCCATGTAAGCCAATGGGAACAGCTTACATGAATGAGAGTGCCAGGAGCCAGTGAAAATGGCTCCTGCCCGGCTCACAGTGCTCTGCCGTAATAGAGGAGGCAGGGCAGCACATTGCGGCGGGGACAGAGTGGGGACAGAGCGGCGACAGCGGCGGGGACGCGCGGTGAATGGGATGTAGAGTTTATGTCCGGTCAGAACCGCAGCACCCCCTGCCAGCCGTAGATTTATACTGTGGTGGTCCGCAGGTAGTTAAGAAATGCTGATGGCCTTCCCCCTTTGAATGCTTCACTAAGTACACTTTAAAAGGAATTAAAGGAAACCTTACTTGAACAGAAAAGTTGATTATTACTTACCTGGGGCTTCTTCTGGCCCCCTGCAGGCTACCTGGTCCCTCACTGTACTTCCTGTCTGTACCTCTGAGTCTCTGTCATCTCACGAGCTGTCCTAGCCGAGTGCTACTGGTACCCTTTAAAAATGTGAGCCTGAGGCATGGCTTTAAAGCGGAACTGAACTCAGAACTTCATCTCATCTCTAAAAGATAAGCAACAGCATAAAATCCTTTAACCTCCTCCTGACCACCTCACGCCAATCGGAGGTGAGAAGGTGGTGCCGCCAGGACCGCCTAAAGCTGATTGGCTCCATGCCGAGACAAAGAGTGGAGATACGTGAACGGCCTGCCAGCCTCACTCGGAGCTGAAGGCTGTTAGAGGAAAACCCAAAACAGCTATTTACATTTGTAAAGCACTACGATCTAGCACAGCGCTGTACGGGGGACAGACCTGTCACTTAACTGTCTCCAAGGAGTGGCTCACAATCTAATTCCTCTCATAGGCTGATGCCTATGAGAGGGCACTGAAGTGAAGTGTATGGACCACAGTCAGGACCAATTTAGGGGGGAGGGAGAGGAAAAAAATAGGATTTTTAATTTAAAAAAATGGTACTTATGTATTATTCCGTTTGGAAAGTTTGGCAACTTTTTTTTAAAGTTCTGTTTGCTCTCTCAGGAAGATCTGACCATTTTTAGCTGAAAGTCCTGGCTTTCTGTTGCACCGGGTCCCGAGTCAGTATAATGCTCAGTTCCCAGGTATTTGGGTTTTGAAGGAAGGCTTTCCCATGAACTTGGCTGCTGAAAGTGCAATTACAGAAGTATGGGACAAACCCGACATGATGATAAGCAGCACAACTGGTAGGTCTTCTCCTTCCTTTGCAACATAAATCTATGTCTTCAAAACTTATGTCAAGTGCCGTGGGTCTCTCATTACAGATGAATGAGCAGCACAGCTATGCACCCTTGTCTGCTCTCTGTCTTACTGACATGGGCAGGAGAATCAATTCCACTGTGCTCTCTGCACTGTCTGCAGCAAAGTGCAGGGGTCACCCATCACCCAACCCCCCGCCCCCAACTTGGAAGTGGGGCATCGCATTGAACCTGGCTAGGGGATCAAACTGAAGTTACAGAACTTTAACAAACAGCTGTTAAACCTTCCAGAAGGGATAATACGTAAGTACCAAAATAACTTTTTAAATTAATTAAAAAAAAAATAGCAGCAGCCATCAGAGACCACCAAAAAATGCTCTATTAGTGGCAAGAAAAAGAGGTAAAATTCATTTGGGTGCTAAGTTGTATGACTGAGCAATAAATCCTTAATATGGCGAAATGCTGAGTTGTAAAAAATCACCTGGTCACTAGGGGGGTAAAAATCTGTGGTCCTCAAGTGGTTAAAGCAGATCCGAGATAAAAAAAAATAACTATAACAAGTAACTTGTCTATATAGCTCATCTAAAGTTTAGATTTACACAGTTTACACAGTAAATCTAGCTGCAAACAGCTCCAACGGTTTATAATTATTCATTCCTGTGATACAATGAGAGCGGCCATGTTCTGTTTGTCACATTGCACACAGGCAAGCTGATCTGCATCTCCAGCCCTCAGCCTGTGAAAACTTCACTCCCCTCTCCTCCTCCCTCCTCCCTTCTGCCTCTGAAATCTCTGGCTAGTAACCTCCTCCTCCTGCTGCTCAGACTGAGCTCCCATAAGCCCTGGAGAAGCTGTGGGCAAGGCTTGTTTAGTTTATAGGGAATTAGAGTATTAAAAGAAAACAAAAAGTATTTGGCTTAATGAATGCCCTATAAACTACTATACGAAAGGAACACAATTATGCAATGAGTAAAAGTTTATCTCGGATCCACTTTAAAGAACACCATTTATTTGTTACAGCTGATACAAATCCTACAGATTGTCTGCTTCCTGCCTTCATGGAAGCAGAGATAATGTTAGCATCCTGTATTTAGAAATGAGCTCTCTGCCGTGGCAGCCAGCCGACACAGCTGAGCAATCAAATTACACTTGTGATTTGTTACAGATGAAGGGGAATTAGACAGGCTAAACTCTCTAAATACATACAGGGTGCATTTCTATGTTTTCCTTCTGTCCTGTGCAAGAGTTCAGGTCCACTTTAAACACCCCCAGAAGAGTCTGTAAATCCCTTTTGGTGCACAGTAAACATTCCACATGTTGTGAACTGCTAACAGCTGTTTAGATATAAATACATTTTTTTTTAAAAAAAAAGTCCCAGCTTTCGCTAAGAGTCAATTTTGTTTACTGTACATCATTTTTTAGACATGGTATTTTTAGTTCAATTTAAGCCTGTCTCCAGATACTAGAATGGGAAAAACTATAATGCCCGCATGAATAATTAAGGATATTTATTACAATAAAAGGCAACTAAATCACAATGATGTTCAATTCTCCCTCTGCTCCTTTGGCTTATCTTAATCCATAATCAAAATAATCAACGACTGCCTTTGATTTATCCAATTTCATTTTCAAGCTGCAGTCATTTGCATTACATTCAAATAAAATTTGCAACAACTCAAAATTATTAACCTCTCATTAGTCATCTGTACACAAGGTCATATTCACTAAGCATCGGTAAAGTACCAATTTTACCATTACATACGCTGACTATGTAGTGCGCGTTGTCATTAGCGCAGCCCACATTACTAGAGTAACGCACACATTGTAAGTAGCATAGAACATTTTACCATAGCGACCTAGGTGAGCATGGCAACTTTACCAGTCATTAGTGAATATGACAAATGGAAGCCAGTAGCTGTTCAAGATATACTAGAGAGAAATTTGAAAATTTGAACCAAAGCCAAATGCTGTAGCTGATGATTTTGATATCCAGTTCCATATATTTGCATAAAATTAACATAAAATAAGCATCAGTTCGAAATGAATAGAATCCCATTGATCATCTTTAGTTCTGAACAGTGGCTCCTCCAAATGCAGCAAGTGAGGTATGGACCAGTGTTAGTCGTGGAGCAGATATGCTGATATAACGCCTTTAACCCTTAGACTGCCACAGACATCTATAAGTGTTCTGTGTTTTTGCATACATACACCATGAAAGGCATTTTAGTACAAAACTAGTAGAGGTAACACCTGCACTCAGCAATAAGTGTGTGCTGGGGCCTAGAACATACAATTTCTAAAGACAATTAGCCACCCTTGTTGGCTCATAAATAGCACTACACCAAAATTAGAAAGGATATCAGAATCATTTATTTTGCCAAGTACAACTGGGGTTGTACTCGGAATTATTTTTGGCACATACAGAGTCGGTGATGGTACAGCAAAACGCAAAGCAGTAATGTACATTACATTTAGTAGCGAGTACACAGTGCATGGAACATAATACATAGTTACATAGTGAAAGGTCCCGAGAGGACATCCAAGTGCTATGTGAGTGGAGCCGCCACCTTCTCTGCAGCGCTCAACAGCTCTGCAGCTATTCGGATGCCCCCCCCCCCCCCCCCAGAATGCCTATGGAAAAAAACTGTAGAGAGATAATAGAGAATAAAGACAGAGAGAGAGTCCCTGTGGATTGCGGCAGTGCTGTAGCTGGCTGGTGGCCTAGTTACATGTCCCAGTGGCTTGACATTAGCCCTGACTGTGGCCTTGTCAGTGCGGTCGGTCAGTCTGGTGGTATAAGGTCCAACAGAGGGGCTACGGCTACCCAGCTTGATGGTGGAGCATATGGCCTCTGGCACCCCTTATGTGCCTATGGTGTAGAGGCTCTAGTCCATGGCCATAGGCTGGAGGCCTAGAGAGCAACAAAGGGCTGTGGGCACAGGGGACAGGAGGATATAAACATTTTATTTCAAATATAACATCAATATGTAGATCACTATCTAGGATTAAAACAATTAAAGAGGAACTGTCACGAAAATCTTAAAATTTAAAACACATACAAATATGATGTACATTTCTTCCAGTGTAAAATGAACCATAAATGACTTTTCTCCTATGTTGCTGTCACTTACAGTAAGTAGTAGAAAACTGACATTACCAACAGATTTTGGACTAGCACATCTTCTCCTAGGGGTTTCGTAGGTTTTTTTTTAATTTTTAAAAGCACTTAGTGAATGGCAGTTGCTCCATCCAACTGCCAAAAAAGTGTACAGCGAGCAGGGAGGCTGGCCAGCATCATTGTATAAATCTTTTGCAGGGAGTGTCTTTATAAAGAATAAAGGCCATGCTGAGAATCCCCCATGAAGAGATGCACTAGCCCAAGTCATTTATGGCACATACAAATACTTCTTATTTGTATGTGTTTTAAATTTTAAGATTTCCGCGACAGTTCCTCTTTAAATTATCCACTCCACATAACGCCACAATAAATGCACATCCTAAATAGTAATATTCATATAAGTAATAGAAGGGGTTAATACCATACATTCGGAATACTGTTGCTAACAAACACCTGTGCTGCTCAATAAGAGCCATCAGCAGGTGTAAAACCCGGGTTCAAAAGATCATTGCCAGTAAGTAAGGTGCTGTAGTGAAGCAAGACAATAAGATCCATAGAACCATATACAAATCATAAACAATAAAGTGATACCAAAAAATTGCATAGCACATGCGTGAAAATGATCAAACACAGACAGGTGACAATGAGTGAGGCGACCATGATGGCAGGGGCTAAACGGTGATAAATATCAAGAGGCAATACTGTTACCCAGACCCTCAAAGGATGTGTGGCAGGATATGGAGAGGAGAAGGGAGCGCCCGGTGGATGGCTCCACCAGTATCGCGGCGTCCAAGCCACTTTTTTAAGAGATGTAGCGGGGGAGTTACATATCTTGAAAAAGCGGCTTGGACACCGCAATACTGGTGGAGCCGTCCGCCGGGGGCTCCCTTCTCCTAGGTGTTAATAACAAAGCTCCTATGCATGCTATCGTCACCAAATTAATACATATGTTAAAAGAGAATAGTGGGTACAAGTAAACACATTTTTTCAAAAAGACTTTGTAGTTTTTTAGAAAAATCTATTTTTATAATGCAAAGGAAAAATCGTTTTTTAACCACTTTAGCTTTTTGGATACAGCGCCTACGTCCAAAAATGCATATTGGACATAGGAGTTACATCCATGAAAAAACTTATCGCTGCAGCCAATCGTGCGATCACCCATGGGGGGTACTCGTCGCCGCCCATTTGCCCGGAGATCAGTGAATGGGAAATTCACATTCATTGATCTAAGTCCCTGTGTCAATAAATGCCAACATCAATGAGATGCCTGCGTCATTGCGATGTCGAAGGTAACACATCAATGCATTATTTCTAGAGATGGCTAGAACCTACGATTTTAGGTTTGCGAACCTCAAACACGAAATTCTGCAAAAGTTTGGGTTCACGCAAACTTTGCGAACTGCAATAGGCTTCAATGGGCAGGCGAACTTTCAAAAAATCAAACATTAATTCTGGCCACAAAAGTGATGGAAAAGATGTTTCAAGGGGTCTAACACTTGGAGGGGAGCATGGCGGAGTGGGATACACGCCCAAAGTCCCGGGGAAAAATCGATATTTGATGCACTGCAGGGTTTTAAGGGCAGAAATCACATTGCATTGCTAAATTGGAGGCATAAAGTGCTTTAAAACATCTTGCGTGTGTATACATCAATCAGGTAGTGTAATTAGTGTACTGCTTCACACTGACAGACCAAACTCACTATTTAACACACCGCAAACAGCTGTTTGTGTAGTGATGGCCATGCTGGACTGGTGCGCACCATGGCAAGAGTGCAGGCCATGGCAGTTTTCAATCCCATATGGTCGCCGGGCTGAGGTAGCTCAATGACAGAACAGTACTGTCCAGCTGATCAAATTTGGTCTGTCCACAATGAAACAACTACCTTATTATCTTGAGTGTACCCCCCAAAACACTCATATAGCCGACGTTCATTGCTTCATTGTGATACGCAAGCCCCTTCACCATGGCAAGGTAACAATCACAAAGGGGAATTGACGCATGTACATGCCTCTTGTTTTGTTGTTGCAGCTGCAGTGCAGCCAGAAAAATTAGGCAGGCATGTACACGCACCAGAAAATTTTTTTTTATTATTTTTATTAGCTGCCACTGCTAGCAATGGCTTTAAAAATTCAGGAATCCACCTGGAGTCCTGGACCCTGTTGGTGGTGGCAGATAAGGCAGCCAAGCGGCCTGCAGGCAGAGTTGCTGTGTGGGGACCGACTTAGTCTTGGGGCAGGCAGTCACACGGCGTGCAGGCAGAGATGCTGTGTGTGGGGATTGACTTAGTCTTTGGGCGGACCGGGCAGTAGCCCTCCGGGATCCATGCCTCATTCATTTTGATAAAGGTGAGGTACTGAACACTTTTTTGACCTAGGCAACTTCTCTTCTCACTGACAATGTCTAAAGCTGTGCTGAAGGTCCTTTCTGACAGGAAGCTTGAGGCAGGGAAAGACAGAAGTTGGATGGCAAATTGGGACAGCTCTGGCCACAGGTCAAGCCTGCGCACCCAGTAGTCCAGGGGTTAATTGCTGTTGTCTATGTTCGCAGTTAAGGCCAGGTAGTCGGCTACCTGATGGTCGAGGCGTTGGTGGAGGGTGGATCCGGAAGGGCTAAGGCGAGGCATTGGACTAAAGAATGTCTGCATGTCCGACATCACCATGAGATCGCTGGAGCATCCTGTTCTTGCCTGCGTGGACATGGGAGGAGGAGGAAGATTACTGGCAGTGGCACCGTTATTCCATTGTGCTGTGACATCACCCTTAAATGCACTGTAAAGCATACTTGGCAGCTTGTTCTGCAAGTGCTGCATCTTTCTGCCTTCTGGTGAGTTGGTAACCTCTCTGCAACTTTGTGCTTATACCGAGGGTCTAGTAGCATTGCCACCCAGTACAGGTCATTCCCCTTGAGTTTTTTTTATACGGGGGTCCCTCAACAGGCTGGACAGCATGAAAGATGCCATCTGCACAAAGTTGGATGCCGATGTACTATCCATCTCCTCTTGCACTTCCTCAGTGATGTCAGGTTAAGTTCTCCTCCTCCCCCCAGCCATGAACAATACCACGGGAAAGTTGAGCAGCACAAGCCCCCTGCGACACCTGCTGTGGCTGTTCTTCAACCTCCTCCTCAAAAAAAAACACCTTCCTCACCTGACTCTTCTTCCCCAGATGACTCTTCCTCCTCCTCCCCCCTACTCTGTGCTGCCGCAGGTGTTGACATAACATCTAGTTCTGCTGATGGTTGTTCCCACTCTTCCGCCTCTTCCTGTTCACGCTCCTCCACTCTACACACGGCATGCTCCAGGAAGACAGCATATGGCATCATGTCACTGATGGCACCTTTACTGCGACTCACCAGGTTTTTCACCTCCTCAAACCGCCGCATGGGTCTGCAGGCATTTTGCATGAGTGTTCAGTACTTCAGCCACACAAAACCCCAGCTCCCCAGAGCATGACCTTTCACTGTAGTTGTACAAATACTGGTTGACGGCTTTCTTCTGTTGTAGCAGGTGGTCAAACATCACGAGCGCTGAATTCCAGCGAGTCGGGCTATTGCAAATCAAGTGCCTCACCGGCAAGTTGTTTCTCTGCTGAATTTCGGCCAAGCGTGCCATGGCCATGTAGGACTGCCTGAAATGCTCACACACCTTCTTGGACTGCTTCAGGACCTCCTGTAAGCCTGGGTACTTATAGAGAAAAGGGGTTCTGAAGGGCACACCATCACTGTTGTAGTCGGGTGCTTGACACAAAGACATAGGCAAATGTCACAAGTAGAACTGTAGAAGAATGTGTCAGCACACCGCTTTTCTTATTGAATCAAGCTCTTTTTTAATGAGCCATGCATTATATAAAGGTTTTGCACTTTATATAATGCATGGCTCATTAAAAAAGAGCTTGATTCAATAAGAAAAGCGGTGTGCTGACACATTCTTCTACAGCCTGGGTACTTAGACACAAATCTTTGAATTATTAGATTCAGCACATGTGCCATGCAGGGTATGTGTCAACTTTCCCAAACTCAAAGCAGAAATGAGATTGCTGCCGTTGTCACACACCATGTTGCCGATCTCCAGTTGGTGCGGGGTCAGCCACTGATCCACCTGTTTGTTCAGAGCAGCCAGGAGAGCTGCTCCAGTGTGACTCTCAACTTTGAGGCAAGACATGTCCAAGATGGCAGGACACCGTCATACCTGGCATGCAGCATAGGCCCTGGGGAGCTGGGGGTGTGTAGCTGGAGAGGAGGTCAAAGCACTAGTAGAGTAGCACTGCCACTCCACCTAGGAGGAGGAGGAGGACAACAGTGAAGAGGATGTAGCAGGAGGAGTAGGAGGAGAAAGGGAAGAGGTGTAAGCAGGCCTGCCTGCAAGCCTTGGAGGTGTCACAACTAGGTCAACTGCACAGCCACGTACTCCCTGCTTGGCAGCGGTCACCAGGTTGACCCAATGTGCTGTGTAAGTAATGTACCTGCCCTGATCGTGCTTTGCAGACCAGGCATCCGTGGTCAGAGATGGACCCTTGACCCAACGCTGTGTGCCAGAGATGAAACCACTTGCCTTTCAACTTCATGGTACAGTTTGGGTATTGCTTTTTTTGAGAAATAATTGCGGCCTGGTATCTTCCACTGCGGTGTCCCAATCGCCACAAATTTTCAGAAGGCCTCAGAGTCCACCAACTGGTATGGTAACAGCTGGCAAGCTAACAGTTCCGCCAAGCCAGACGCCGGGCAAGGGGGTGACTGGCAGACATTGGCTTCTTCTGTTGAAAGATTTCCTTCACGGACACCTGGCTGCTGCTGTAGGCAGAGGAGCAGGAACTGCTCCAGGTGAGAGGCGGAGTGAAGGAGGGTGGCTGTGAAGGTGCAAGGGAGAAAGCGGCTGAAGATAATGCACCTGAAGGAGGAAGAGGGTAAGGAGGGTGGCTTTGCTTTTGTGTGCTGCTTTTCCTCAGGTGGTCTTCCCATTGCAGTTTGTGCTTTTTCATCATGGGCCTTTGTAAGGCAGTTGTCCCTATGCGGGTTTTGGTCTTTTCATGGCTCAATTTTTGGTGGCAGAGAGTACAGATGGTATTGCTCTCAGCTGAGGCAGACACACAAAAAAATGTCCACACCGCTGAGCCCTGGAACGATGACACTTTGGTGGTGGCATCAGCAGCTGACGTTGAAGGGCATGTTGGCTGGCTGTCCATAGGTGGTGATACATGCCGCCGGACACTGCCATGAGCTGTTTCTGACGATGAGCCCCCCCTGCTTCTTTCAGCAACTTGTCTCCTCCTACTCCTCTCTGACTCCCCCTCTGAACTGTCCCCCTGGTCATGTCTATTAGGGTCCCACGTGACATCCATGTTAGTATCATCATCATCATCAACATCATCATCATAACCATCCTCCACAGCTTTGCTTGTATCAGACACCTCATAAACTGCACCAACAGCAGGTACTTCATCATCCTCCTCACACCTTACGTCCATAGTGACGCCTAACTCAGACATATGAGGTGGTGTAACTTGCTTAGCGCCTTCATCCTGTTGTAACAATAATGGCTGTGAATCAGTTAATTCCCCACCAAATAACTCCTGCAAAGTGTCAAATGGAGCGGATGTGGTGCTTGTAGTAGCGCTGGTGGCTGCAGAAGATGAGGTGTTCTGTGTTAAGTAGTCAACTACGTCCTGACAATCTTGGGAGTGGATGTTATGTGCCTTCTTCTGAACAGTGTACTTTGGTCCAGGGCTGCACGAAATCATGTCAGCACAACCTCGAACAGACCTGCCCAGTGGCCTGCCTCTGGCTTTGCCTCTGCCTGTTGTTTTGTCCATATTGGGGGGGGGGGGGAGTGAAGTGAAAGGTATGCACTGACTTGACTAATACAATGTGCAGTCACATAGGTGCAGTGAAAGGTATGCAGTGACTGGTATTACAATACAATGTGCAGCTGTCACACAGGTGCAGTTAAACAGGTATGCACGGACTGGTATATAAAACAGAGAGGGGTCACACAGGTGCAGTGAAATGTATGCACGGACTGGTATTTCAATACAATGTGCAGTTGTCACACAGGTGCAGTTAACAGGTATGCAGTGACTGGTATATAGAACAGCGTGCGGTCACACAGGTACAGTGAACAGGTATGCATGGACTGGTATTACAAATGTGCAGCTGTCACACACACACAGGTGCAGTGAACAGTTATGCAGTGACTGGTATATAAAACTGTGTGCTGTCACACAGGTGCAGTGAACAGGTATGCAGCGACTGGTATCAATACAATGTGCAGCTCAGCTGTCACACACACAGGTGCAGTGTACAGGTATGCACGGACTGGTATTACAAATGTGCAGCTGTCACACACACAGGTGCAGTGAATAGGTATGCATGGACTGGTATCAAGACAATGTGCAGCTGTCACACACACAGGTACAGTGAACAGTTATGCAGTGACTGGTATATAAAACTGCATGCTGTCACACAGGTGCAGTGATCAAGTATGCACGGACTGGTATCAATACAATGTGCAGCTGTCACACACACAGGTGCAGTTCAAAGGTATGCACGGATTGGTATATAAAAGAGCGTGCGGTCACACAGGTGCAGTTAACAGGTATGCAGTGACTGGTATATAAAACAGAGTGTGGTCACAGGTGCAGTGAAAGGTATGCACGGACTGGTATTATTTACAATATAATGTGCAGCTGTTACACACACAGGTGCAGTTCAAAGGTATGCACGGACTGGTATATAAAAGAGCGTGTGGTCACACAGGTGCAGTGAAAGGTATGCAGTGACTGGTATCAATACAAGATGCAGCTGTCACACACACAGGTGCAGTGAACAGGTATGCAGTGACTGGTATATAAAACTGCGTGCTGTCTCACAGGTGCAGTGAAAGGTATGCAATGACTGGTATCAATACGATGTGCAGCTGTCACACATACAGGTGCAATGAACAGGTATGCATGGACTGGTATTACAAATATGCAGCTGTCACACAGACACAGGTGAAGTGAACAGGTATGCAGTGACTGGTATATAAAACTGCATGCTGTCACACACACAGGTGCAGTGAACAGGTATGCAGTGACTGGTATCAATACAATGTGCAGCTGTCAAACACACAGGTACAGTGAACAGTTATGCACGGACTGGTATATAAAACTGTGTGCTGTCACTCAGGTGCAGTGAACAGGTATGCACGGACTGGTATCAATACAATGTGCAGCTGTCACACACACAGGTGCAGTGAACAGGGGTGGACGGACTGGTATCAATACAATGTGCACCTGTCACACACAGTGAACAGGTATGCACAGACTGGTATTACAAATGTGCAGCTGTCACACGCACAGGTACAGTGAACAGGTATGCAGTGACTGGTATAAAAAACTGCGTGCTGTCACGCAGGTGCAGTGAACATGAACAGGTATGCAGTGACTGGTATTACAAATGTCCAGCTGTCACACACACAGGTGCAGTGAAAAGGTAGGCACTGAGTGTGCTGGACCTGGCACAGTATAGCAATAAGCAAGAGCCAGCTGCGACAGACAGGGCTGTATATGTAAGTGTCAGTGGGCCACACAAAAAAAACACATCACAAGAATATTAGCTCTCAAAAGAGCTGTTCTGGGGTGCTTTTTTAGCAATAAGTATCAGCAAGGAGCAAGCTAACAAGCCTAACAACAGCCTAACTAAGCTTTCCCTATCTCGTCTCCAATGTCTCTCCCTTCTCTCCCTAATTCAGAAGCAGACTGAGTGAGGAAATGGCCGACGCTGCTGCCTTTTATAAGGGGGGGGGGATCAAGGAGGGAGTGTAGGTAAAGTGCCTGTTTTTCATTTTGGGAGGTAGGTGCGGTGGCTCTTCCCGGTGCTGGCCATGCTGGGGGGGGGGGGTCGCCTGCACCTCCCAGCCTCCCCTCCGGGGTGCCGCTGTGTGGCTTCCAGGCAGTGAGAGGGCTTGTAGTGAAATGACACTTACATACATTTATTTTGCCAAACAGTCCTATACATGAATTAAAATTCATTCCTTACTTGCCAAATTCCCAAAAGTACGCAAATAAAAATTTAAATAATAAAAAAATTACAATAAAAAAACATAAATAGTTACCAATCATCATAGATTCTGAACTTTTTTAATATGCTTGTCAAGAGGGTATATTACTAAGATTCTCTAAAATTATGGGCTTCTAAAAAGTGTTGGATGCAAAACTAAAAAAAATGCACCTTTATTTCCAAATAAAATATTGGTGCCATACATTGTGATAGGTATAAACAGACAGAAGTCAAAGGAGCACCCAATAAGTTGACTGGCATGTCAAAACCCCTACCCCAGCACCTCACGGGGTACACAATGCAATAGTACAAGGATGGTTTGGCACCACCAGAGTAAATTATAGCTCTTTTTATTCAGGCAAGGCAGCAACGACAGACTGCTGTTTTAGGCAAACATGCCCTTTTTCAAATTTGCATGTAGCCGTGACAAAGTACAAAAACACACATACAACCTTAAATACACAACGCCCCGGAGCGTGCACCAATCAGTAACACTCTCGAGGGCGGGGCAAAGATACGGACCTGATGGGGAACTGCTCCATTTCCACACAACTTGTGCTTAATGCTCCCTGATGCACGCTGATAGGGACATCATTTAAAGGGTGTAATAAATGGGACCAATGGGCAAATAAAATACATGGGTTTTAATTACGGTAGCATGTATTATTTTAAAACTATAATGGACGAAAACTGAGGAATACTGAATTTTGTAAAAAAAAAAAAATCGTAATATTCCCGCTAAAGTACATTTAGAAAAAAAAATTCTTAGCAAAATGTACCACCCAAAGAAAGCCTAATTGGTGGCAGAAAAGCAAGATATAGATCATTGTGTTGTGATAAGTAGTGAAAAGGTTATTGATGAATGAATGGGAGGAGCGCTGAAATGATGAATAAGGTGCAAAAACACTGAAGCTAAAGTGGTTAAACTCTGAAAAATTAGTTTAAAAACATTTTTCCTTTGAATCTTTAAAATCAATTTTCTCAAAAACTACAAGGTCTTTTTTGGAAAAAAAAAAATGTTTTGCCTTGTACTCACTATTCTTGTTAAAGCGGTTTGAAACTCTGACAAAATTTTCAACAAAAATGTGTTTTCCTACTTTTTATAACCCATGCAATTATCATATTTGCTTTTGTGCACAAGTATTAATATTCATTAAATATTATAACTTCCCAAAGTTCAGTTAATTTACTTTAAAAGCTGCTGGTGCATTTTATTTATAACTGTTGTCATTCTGCTGTAAATGCTGCCAGCAGTTATTTCTGATCTGTTTTTCACTTCAGCGCTCATCAGCTGAAGTCCTGCACAGCCAGAGAATGTTTACATAAATGTATCAAGTAAAGAATGTATACACAAGATAAGATTATAAGCAGTTTGGATGAGGGTTCTTCCTGCAGAAGAAAGAGTCAGCCCTGTGATGTAACCCTTTGAATGCTGTTTTACTAAAAAAAAACATTGTGTTAGTATATTATATGCTGTAAATAATCTTTTACAGCAAAGAAGAAATTCTGGGTTATATTTCGCTTTAACATATGTAGTAATTTTGGTGGCAAAAGCATGAATGGGGGCTTTGCTATTAACCCTTAAAGTTGGCACAAAATGATGCGAGCATTATGTGAAATTACAAATGATTACAATTACATAAAAAAAAATGAGTTACAATTTTTTCTGAAATTTGTGCTCATCACTAAGGGCCCATTTCCATTTGCGAATGGGAGCTACCCATCACTTCCGTTCCCATTCGCCTCACTTCTGCAACCCCCGAATGGAGCAGATGGGGGGGCGAATGCGGGCGGAATGCGTGCATGCGAGATTCTGAAGATTCTCATGCTGTAGATTCTCTTATCGCTCCGCACCGCTCCGGAAAACAAGCACGTAATGGAGACTGTTCCAATGCCGTGCTTTGGTTTCAGTTAGGCTGCAGTGCAATGCGGCTATGTAGCCACATAGCACTGCGTGTAGTGGAAATGGCCCTAACCATTTGCAATAATAAAGATATTACCTGAATCAATGTTTGTTGGTTTGATGTCGCCATACCTCCCCCATATACAGTACACAAAGTAAAGATTAGATAAATAGCATTCAGAAAAATCCTTGCTCTCACAGAAGCGTTTAAACATGAAATTGAAAGAATGTAGCAGAGAAATGGGAAGCGTAAAGCAGATTGAGCCAGTCAAATACATTTGCAGGAGTAGTCTATCATGTGCTCATTTTCCTGGCTAACCAGCCTCATTGCCGGATAAATCTTCACTCAGCCTTTTTATAGATTGACCCTTTTTTCGAAAAAGTGAAAATACGTGAATGATTGTATGAAAATTGCTACTTAATATACATATCTTTTCATCCTCCTGTCATTTACTGCTCATGCATCTGGATTTTTATTTTTATGGTAATTTATGATAATAGGTAACAAGGTACAGTTATTGAAAACATGGAGTACCTTCTTGAATTATTCATGCAGTATTTACTGCCATGATTGTGTTCAGTCAATTAGCCAACTGGAAGTAATGAGGTCTCTTTAAGCGGGTACGTAGTTAATAGAATCCCTTAAAAAAACTGAAATGCGTCATGTAAAATTGGCAAACATGTTAATGCCGACCTAAGCTCAGAACTTCCTCTGTGCCCTAAAATATATGCAGCTACATAATCACCTTTAGAGAAAAACATTTCTTTGTTACAGCTGATACAAATCCTGCAATAGATCTGCAGTGTGTCTACTTGCTGCTTTCATTGAAGAACGCATATTGTTAACATAATGCGCTTACCAATTAGCAGCACTGCAGAGGCAGTCAGCTCACACAGCTACAACTTGTGATTAGTCACAGATGAAGGGGAATAAAAGAGGCTAAACTCTCTAAATACATACAATGTGAATTTCTCTATGCTTTCCTTCTGTCCTGTGCAAGAGTCCATGTCCACTTTAAGAAAGATGGTAGATGTAGATGTCAATAATTTAGTCCAACAAACATATTCAAGCCTGCATAAAGAATGAGCCATTAAAAAACATGTAAAACTAGAGTTGCATACCAATAAAACTATAGGCTAGATTCACAAAAGGGTGCTAACCCAGTTAGCAGTAGCACGCCTAAAAGCTTTAGGCGTGCTAACTAGAGTGCTAAGCAGTTAGCACGTCTAAAGCTTTGATTTATTGCGCGCAAAGTTTAGCGCTGCCCGTAGGCACAGGGCGACATTTCGGGCACACCTGGTGCAACGTTTTTGTTTCGCGCGCTACGGGCAGCACTAAACTTTGCGCGCCCTAAAGGGCTTTAGGCGTGCTAAGGAGCTTTTAGGAGTGCCAACTAAGTTAGCACCCTTTTGTGAATCAAGCCCTATATGTGCAAAAGTGCAACAGAAAGCCTTAATGGAATAGTAAGATAAATTGTGCCAAAATAAATGCTGGAGAGGCTTACCAAAGGTTGTGTGGACCAGGGAGCGGGGATGGTCTGCCTTATGCGCTCACAGGCGGCATCTGCTTCAATGGAGGCTCAAGCGTAAGGCAGACCATCCCCGCTCCCTGGTCCATACAACCTTTGGTAAGCCTCTCCAGCATTTATTTTGGCACAATTTATCTTACATAAGCTCAACACACACCATACAATCTTGGTTGTACAGATTTACCAAATCTATGTAGTAGATGGGCCAACAAATTCAAAATACCTTGAATGATTAATTGGATAAGCTCTTATACTACATGAAAGTGGTAAGATTGAACAACCAAGTTTGTATGGTGTGTGTTGAGCCTAAGTGGTGTAGCTAAGGAGCTGTGGGCCCCAATGCAAGTTTTACACCCAGGCACTCTATACATAACAATTGATACGGCGCACCAAAACCTGCCAATGGCAACTATAGTGTTGGAGGTGCAAGAAGAGGATGGGGACCAGTTTGTTAATGATCACCACCATTCTAAGTATCTATAGAAGTGATTATTACCAGCACAGGACCAATAGAGAGCTAATACTGTAGTTGAGGGAAGGCCCTTCGGGGGTCCCTCTCGGCCCAAGGGCCCTCGAGGCGTTCGCTACCTCTGCACCCCCTATTGCTTCACCCCTGATCTTACTATTCCAGTGAGGATTTCTGTTGCACTTTTGCACATATAGTTTTATTGGTATGCGACTCTAGTTTTATATGTTTTTGAATGGCTCATTCTATATGCTATGTGCATTGCAGTTTTTGCACAGATATTGATTGCACAGAGTTTGTTTGTTTTTTTGGATAGTGTGACACAGCTTGGCTGTGAATCACACTACACAGTTTCACACTTGTTTCTTCCACTAGTCAGTTTTCCAATAGTAGCTTTTTCATGTAATTTGATAGCACTTTTTTGCACCAGCTTATATTGCATAAGCACTTTTTGCCATAGTGTGATCCGAAACTTAGCAGCTTATGTAACCCTTCTTATCACTTGTGTTCAGCCCTGGCTGAAAGGAATCCAACAGACGCTGACTCAGATGCGAATATCAAGGATTTATTTGTGACCTTAACAATGGTCAACTGGTAACTTCACTCAACCAGTATAACTCTAACACAAATTTACACTTCCCTTGCACATCACAGGTCAAAATACAATCTTCTCCTCTTCACAGCTGATGCACAGGTAAAAGCTGCGGGATAATAGGTCAGGTTACTTAAAACACTTTTACATACAATTGAGCTACAACAGATCTTCTCTTACAATCATCAACCACTTTTCAATACAGCACTTTTGATTACAGTACCATCTAATGAGGTATAGGGGCTTGGATAGGGACAGGTCTACTGAGCAATTCAGTTCCTATACAGTCGCAGTCCCCTGCTGCCAAGTCCAAGCTATATTGCTCAGCAAAACCTTAGGGTGTGCGGGGTTCTCTTTAATATGGTACTGAAGCAATTTCCACAGTTCGTTGGTTGGTAATATGGCATCCAAATGATGTTCACTTTACTCAGAAAATCTCTCAGACTCTTGCTCTTTCCACTGTACTTCTCAAATCACTGTATCTCTTAGGCACCACTTTCTTGGATAGGGAATCCCAAAATAATAAAGAAAATAAAGAAATAATCAAATAATCAAAAAGGGGTTAGAAAAAAATGAAGAAATAAAATAACAAAATTGACCAACGCACCCAGCTATACCATCAACTACTCTCTGTCTATACTGTATGGACTTTATACTGAATAAGCTCTAATTTTTGATATTTGCAAAACTTGAATCTCCAACTTTGTTAACTCTTGATTTTTGTCAGATGCTAATTTACTTTCTTACTGTATTTCTCTTAGTGTCACTGGATACAGAGCAACTCCACACCACTCTTCTCCTTTACTGCTGACAGGTTAACAGATTTGCTTTTGTTTCACTGACAGGTTCTCTTTAGTTCAAAGGCTCTTGCTCTCTCTTTCTCTTTCTCTCTCTCTCTCTTAGGCCTTGTACTCCAGAAACGCAAAATAACACTTTGGTTCACTTCTCACATCAGGCTTTTAGTAGACAACAGAAGAACAAATCAACTGATGAACAGATCAACTAATGACTTATAAACTGAAGCAGACTGACAGACAAATGTCTCTGAGTCAGGGTCACTGCTAGCGGCTGAGCTATATTATCTCTGAGGGGGTTTGCCAATGGCTCTTCTGGTGACAGGATTCACACACACTTAATATACTTGGTTACGGTCACTGTTTCATAGACGGTGCAGTATTATCTCGTATTAATTAACTAATGATCATCACAATGTCACTGTATCGTTAAAGCTTTATCAGACAGGCAGATTTTAGTCACACCACTTTCATCTGAATATGCCCTTCAGTATGCTGGGGTTAACTGTCACTATTCTCAGACAACCTCCACTGAACTCTGGCCCTTTTCTGATCACAACCTGTGGATTGATGCTGGCGCAAGGCCTATACTCAACTGGCCTGACAGGATCTCTCTTCTCCTGTGCTCACCTGCATCATGCCTGCTGCCTTCTCACACAGTCTCCAGTCACTGCTTTGCTCCGTCAATCATTGCCCCCGCTCTAACTTAGGTGGTCTGGATACTGCTGCTACGGCTGCTCATGCTGGCCTCTCCTTCCTCTCTCACTCCCGCTGATTGACTGACTGACTGACGCGCTGTGAGGAGAACTGGTTTTAATCTTGTGTGCTCTGCCCCTCTGCACCTGCGCTGTATCTCGCTCTGCTTACGCGGAGCTTCCAGAACATTCCCCTCTCTGTATATGCGGTCGCCTTAACAACCCTGTTATGCGACGATCTGGGCGCCCAGGCCTCTCTCTATGCGCCATTTTAGTTCCACCATGCTAATCTGAATTTTAGCCTCACATGCTAAGTTTACCTTACACATGCAAATTAATTTCCACATTACATTACTCTTTTAGAGGGTTACACTTGTTGGCATCCATAAGGCTTCTTTTACATGATCTGTATATATTTTTTATAACTGTGGAATACAGGGTCTCTGATTGTAATCAGATCATGGGGATCTTTTAATGCTGCTTTTAATTTGTTTTATCTTGTACTGTTTGGAATTAATAAACTTGAAACTTTTTTTGCATACCGTATTTTTCGGACTATAAGACGCACTTTTTCTCCCCCAAAAGTGGGGGGGAAAAGTCAGTGCGTCTTATAGACCGAATGTGCCCCAGATGCCCCCTAAAAGCAGGTGCAGGACGTACTGGAAGCCCTCACCTATCCAGCCGCGGGCTCCATGTCCTGCATCCTGCTTCAGTGTCTGCCATGCATCGGCCCCTCTCACCCTGATGTCGCCGGTTCTGTAGTGCCACCAGGAAGGACATCGGCGGCCGCTGTGCAGCTGGGCTGCACCCTCGGTCCCTGGGTGCATGATCAGCGGTTTCTCGCTGTTTTTTTTTCCGCTATAGGCACGTAAAGAGATCGGTGGCTGAGTCACGTGGGCCATCAGCTGCAGCTGCCCACGTGACTCCAGTCCCTTCAGTGACTCCAGCAGACGCCTTCTTGCCGCCGATGTCCCTAATCCTCTACCGCCACCCCGACGGAGAACATCGGCAGCGCTGTGCAGCTGAGCGGTTCCTTGTTCCCAGGCGCTGGATCAGGATTCCTGCTTCTTTTCACCCCACCCGGACAGAAGACTTTGCCGCTGTGTCACGTGGGCCATCAGCTGCAGCTGCCCACGTGACTGAAGTTCTTACAGCGGCTGTTATCTGCTTTTCGCCGCCGATGTCCCTTCACCTCTACCACCTCCTGGATGGAGGACATTGTCGGCAGGTGAGCGGCTCCCTTAGTCCCCGGGTGCAGGATTGGCAGTTCCAGATGGAAGACATCGGCGGCTGAGTCACATAGGCCATTAGCTGAAGATGCCCATGTGACTGCGATCCTTGCAGCAGCTGCGGCTTCGGGAGGCATTGGGTCCTTACCACAGAGGTCCTATCAGGATAACCAGGAAACCACCCCCAGCAGCCCAGGATCAACAAAAGCCCAGTCCCCGGCAGCACACCTCTCCTCTAGGATCGGTAACTATAAAAAATGCATTTGTAGCTAGTGAAGGTAGTGGGGGCATTGTAGCTTAGGGTAGGTTGTGGGGTATTGTAGCTTAGTGTACGTTGTGGGACATTGTAGCTTAGTGTAGGTTGTGGGACATTGTAGCTTAGTGTAGGTAGTGGGACATTGTAGCTTAGTGTAGGTTGTGGGACATTGTAGCTTAGTGTAGGTTGTGGGGACGTAGCTTAGTGTAGGTTGTGTGGGCATTGTAGCTTAGTGTAGGTTGTGGAGGTATTGTAGCTTAGGGTAGGTGGCGGGGGCAGCAGGGGTTAGTGTATTGTACTTAACGGGGCAGCAGGGATTAGTGTAGCTGGGCAGTCAGTGTAGCTTAGATAGATATTTTGGGGGTAAAAGGTCTCATAAGATGCCCTTGGACCATAGGCGCACCAGGTTTAGTAATTTGTTTTTTTTCCAGATTTTTGTCCTCTAATCCTAGGTGCGTCTTATAGTCCGGAGCGTCTTATAGTCCGAAAAATACGGTACTTTAAACTTGCAGTATGGAGTAATGTTTCACTTTTTTTGATAGTGCATTTACCACTTTTGCCCTATACAAGTGTTGCATGATATTATTGTGCTCAATTGTGGATATGGCAAACTCTATGGGCCTGATTCACAAAGCGGTGCTAACAGTTAGCACCGTGGTGAAAAGCCCTTTATCACGCCTAAACTCTGTTTAGGCATGATAAGTTTAGGTGTGATAAGTTTAGGTGTGATAAGTTTTTAGGTGTGATAAGTTTAAGTACCAACTGGGCTAGCACCGCAGTGCACAGCTGATCAAAAGTTTTGCGCTAGCAAAGTCTGGTGCACTTTGCATAGAGTTTAATGGCGCTGCTTTGCGTGCGGGACTTTGCGCGCGATCTAAACTTATCTAAACTTAGCATGCCTAAACTTATCATGCCTAAACTTATCATGCCTAAACTGAGTTTAGGCATGATAAAAATGGTTATCACGCCTAAAGTCTTTAACTCAGTTATCACCGCTTTGTGAATCGAGCCCCATGTCTGCATTTAAAGAGGGCTTGGATGCTTTCCGTGCATCAAAGGGCATCCAGGACTATAATTACTAGATCATTCTCGGGAAAGTTGATCCAGGGATTTACCTGACTGCAACCTGGTGTAGGGATGGAATTTTTCCCTTTTAAGGCTAATTGGCCCAGGCCTTGTAAGGTTTTATCCCTGCCCCTGGATCAACTGGCATATGTAAGGGTTCAGGATGGTGGGTTTTGTTTTTTCCTGCTAGATGAACTTTATGGACGGATGTCTTTTTTCAACCAAACTAACTACGTTACTGTGTTATATCCAGAATTTTATAGGAGCAGAGCTTCAGCCATACATTAATACCCTTAAGCATTTTTATTTGTGTCTTTTATGGTGAAAATCCATATCCCTGACAGACACTTTAGTTACCTATTGCTTTTTCCTTAAGTAGACTCATCTTAAAAAATAATAATAATACATAATGTGTCAACATAGGAGGGATAATACTCATCCTACAGAGAATGTTAAATGAATAGGACTCACACAGTTAGGGAAACAATTGCCATTCATTATCATGAAATTATAAATGACAAGTTTGAAGTGATGCCTGCTGCTTAAGTTATTGCACTTTTCAACATTTACATGATTTTGTAATGCTCTGAGAAGCCATCTTAACTGCGGTGACAATTGTTTTTAATTTCATCCAGCTGAATAGAAACAACCTTTTTTACTAAGAGAAGGACATTAAAAGCAGATATATGACTTTGATGCTCTAGGAATAATTCCAAATGACACGTAGTCTTTTCACAAGGTATATTACAGCACTTTAGAATGTCCACTGTGTGGGGTTTTTATGACACCTACTGTCCTCATGTGTGTTTTTTTAAATACTATAACACCAAGTAGTTCATAGCAGATAACTCAAAGCATTTCAATGAATCTTAGCCATTGTTTTCTGAGCAAACCGTTTCCAGCCCAAAACTACTTGTAATGCTGCATTTGTCTGACACTCTAAAAGAACACCTGACCCGAACACGAACAATGTAAATAAACATACGAATACAATACTTAACCCCCCCACCTCCCATTTCACAGATTCTGTTTGCCATGCACTTTCCTTGCTCCATTGTCCCATTCGGCCACAGCTCATTTCCGGAAAAAGCCTCCACCATCTTTAAAATGATGACAACCCTAGAAGGACTTCCGGGTCAGTGCTTCTTCTGTGCCCACTGGGAACAGAGAACACTAGAGGGCGAGCTTAGTGAGGTGGACAAGGGAGCATGAGTAGGGTGGGGAAGGGATGTAAATGGGAAGAGCTGACTCTGCAAGCCTGCCTCTTCCTATGCAAAAAGTTGACTTTCTCTGAAAGTCAAAATTTTATGCAGGTAATTAGGGGGTCAGGGGAAAATCCGTGGGATGTTGGACAATGTATAGAGGTATATACAACCCTTCTGAACATACCACAGCACTTAGTTTATATTGTGCAGTTCGGGTCAGGTATCCTTTAAATTATTTACCGACCTTAGACTTTCCTCGGATGAAAAGATCATTTTAATTTTAAATCTACTTGTCTTCTCTTCTATAAGTCTACCATTACCTGCCTGCTATTAAATCTACTGATCACTGTCTGCCACTAGAATCTACCAGTTAATTTAATTTCCAGTTAATTTAAGCACCAGCTTTGGCAGGCATCTTATAGACGCCAGTGCAAACTATTGGTTACAGGGTGCCGAAGCTGTGAGTTGAGAGATGGATGCACCTCATACTGATCGGCTAGCAGTTCAGCCAGTGGCATAACTATATAAACCATGGCCCACCCCAGCAAAACTTTGATGCTCCCCCCCCCCCAATGTTCATACCCCTTCCCTTGTCTACACCTTCTTCCATCTTCTAAACTTCATAAAAAAATTTCATTAAAACATCTGATCTGAAGGAGTGAAGTAGCAGTTGGACCCCCTTTACGGCTTGGAGCCCCCCTGTAGTTACGGCCCTGAGTCTAGCTAATTGTTCGAGTTAGGCTACAGTTTCACTAGCTGATTGGCTATTAGTAGCAGATTGGTGAGTGTTTACAATATCTGATCGGCAAAGTCTGGCAACCTGACAGTCCAAAACATTCGACAACCCATTAAGATTTGCTTTAAATTCAACTAAAAAATTTTTTTTAGAACTCTTCTAGATAAGTAATTGTTAACTTTGGCACAAAACAATACTTTTTTTCTTTTTTTTACAACGTGCTAATAATTAGAGTCTTTTTGATCTTTATTTAGACTTTAGAGAATTACCATAAAAGACATTCCTATTGTCTTCTGCTCAATTTAGAAAGAATAAAGTGTGTGTTATCTTCATTGTTTTCTCAAAGTCAATACTGAACTGTACAATAATGGTGTTTTGAAGGCTACAGTAATTACTACATGTTTCAGACTGAGTAAAAAAAAACAACCCCCTCCCATGGAAAGAATGAAGAAAGGAGAGAAGAAAATGGCCATGTGTTATGTTGTGGTTCATTTGTAAGAGCACTTTTAGGAGATTTAGTGGACAATACCCTCAGGTATCAGCTTGCTTGATAAAAAAAAAAAAAAAGGTTACAAAAGAACTGCATTCCATTGCTCTCTTACAGTATATCCAAATAAAAATGATTGGGATAGAAATGAAGGAAGAAGAACCACTAAACATAAGCCAATGACTAGTAACAGTATGAAAAAAACACCCGCAGCAGCCAGAGTTGAACAGTAACGTAAATGGGGAATTTATCTCAAGCTACTTTAGGAGGATGAAACCAAAATGTACCTTCTTTTTGATTTCGGTTTTGCATAGCATTTTATTAAGATGGCTTTTTATCCTTAGCACCTCTCCTAGGAGTTGTTGTTCACCATGAACTTGCTGGGCAATCTGTAACCCTAAGGAGCACGAAGAAACTGTGACTTGACATCTTGAAAAAGAAGCACAGACAGAAAATGGGAGCCAAAATAGCGCAATATGTTACCAAATGGAGTAATGTGTGGAAAAAGGAAAATGGTGGCAGAAGGGGAAAACAACAACTTGAGGAAGGTGGAGTTTCACAAACCCAACTCCACTCGGGTGTCCAAAAGTTATATGTAGCTATTTAAGGAGGAACTCCTGTTTGTGTTATGTCCCAACACGATGATAAATATGACTCTGGGACAGCTCAGCTAAGGTTGTAGCCTGCCCACTACATCATTTTCAAGCAATTTCCCTTTCCTTGCAAGTTCATTATTTCTGCCAGCTTTTAGCCTGGCTACTTCTTTTATAATCCAAAACAGCACAATAATAGGCAGCGTAACTACTTTTGCCTTTTGGGCATTGCTGTTACGTCCAAAAGGCTGCTACTGGTCTGCTACGCGCGGCTCCCGTACCGCCGCTCATTAGCCCGGAGATCAATGAATGGGAACACAGTTCCCATTCATTGATCTAAGTCCCCATTAGTAAGACCGATGGCTTCTTTCAGAAGCTGTGATCTTTTTAAAGAAAAAAAAAGTTTTCTGTCCTTCTTTCACTTCCTGTAAGCGAGAGAGCTTGCTTACAGGACTGAAACATTTTTTGACTGTAAATAGTAAAACTACATCTACATACATTTTTTTTAAATAAATACAATTTATTACATTTAAAATTAACTGTTTACCCCCCACTCTCCCAAAAAATACCCAAATATTTTTTTTTAATAAAAAAAAAAAAATACAAGTAAAAAAATATAAATAGTTACCTAAGGGTCTGACATTTTTTAATATGCATGTGAAGAGGGAATATTACTATTATTTTCTAAATGATAAGTTTGTAAATAGTGATGGATGCAAAACTGTAAACATGCACCTTTATTTTCAAATAAAATATTGGCGCCATACATTGTGATAGGTACATAATTTAAATGGTGTAATAACCAGGACAAATGGGTAAATAAAATATGTGGGTTTTAATTATTGTAGCATGTATTATTTTAAAACTATAGTGGCCAAAAACTGAGAAATAATTATTTTTTTTCCATTTTTTTCTTAATATTCCCATTAAAATGCATTTAGCATTTAGCAAAATGTGCCACCCAAAGAACGCCTAATTTTTGGTGGAAAAAACAACAAGATATAGATCAATTAATTGTGATAAGTAGTGATAAAGTTATCGGTGAATTAATGGGAGGTGATAATTGCTCGGATGCGTAAGGTGAAAAACAACTGAAGGCTGAAGTGGTTAAAGGGTTTGTGTACCTACAGTATATTTAACTGTAGTCAAAATTTCCTAAAAGGAGTGGATAATGTATTGTATGTGCATTGTTTATTTAACATTATTTTTAAGAAATATGTGCACAGTGTAACCACTGTATAGTGCAGTGATCATAATGATAGTAAAAAAAAAAGTTGCAGGGTAATGTAAACAATAACAGCAAGATGTCATCCTTAAATAACTTCACAATAAGAAAAGACTCACACACACACCTCATCATGTCAGAATCTGTCACTGTCAGATCATGCAATCAATGCAGATTCAGGATTTCCCACTGCTGCTTACTGAGTGTCGGGCAGTCTCTCACTGCTCCTCCAGCCTTTAGACCAGGCAGTAGAGATGGCCCGAACGGTTCGCCGGCGATTTCGATTTTAGCGAGTTCGACCCGCCCACTATACCACATGATTGGGCTAAACTTTGACCCTCTGCATCACAGTCAGCAGAAACATGGCAGCCAATCAGGCTGCACTCCCTCCTGGAGCCCCCCCCCCCTTATGAAAGGCAGCAGCGTCGGCCATGTTCTCACTGTGTGTGCTGCTGTTTTAGTGAGAGAAGGGAGAGGTTGCTGCAGAGATAGAGAAAGCTTAGTTAGGGCTTGTTAACTTGCTCCTTGCTGATATTTGTTGCTGAAAAGCACCGATAAAACAGCTCTTTTGAGAGCTTATGTTCTTGTGATGTGTTTTTTTAGTGTGGCCCACTGACATTGCATATACAGCCCTGTCTGTTGCAGCTGGCCCTTGCTAATTGCTATACTGTGCCAGGCCCAGCACATTCAGCACACATTTTCACTGCACCTGTGTGACTGCACAGCAGTCACTGCATACATTTTCACTTCACCTGTGTGACTGCACATTGTGTTATAGCAAAAGTCCCTGCATACCTTTTCACTGCACCTGTGTGACTGCACATTGTATTATAGCAGCAGTCACTGCATACCTTTCACTGCACCTGTGTGAATGCACATTGTATTATAGCAGCAGTCACTGCATACCTTTTTACTGCACCTGTGTGACTGCACATTCCATTATAGCAGCAGTCACTGCATACCTTTCATCTCTACCAGGCAGTCTCTGCTCCACTCATTCTCCTGAGTAACTCCCGACCTGATGTGTGATTGCAACACCTTTTACACCCTAGCTGTCACTACTCTCACTAGAGCCTCTAGAGGCCGGCGTTTGTACACACAGTGATGTCAGTAAGAGGCAGCTACTCGCAGCAAGAGGCAGCAGGTTCCTGGAGTCTTTATCTGGAGCCAGGTACAAATGCGGCCAGGGCCAGACTAGTTAGAAGAAGTCACTCTCTGGTCACTCAGGTGAAAGGCAGGCTATGCAGATAATATTGACAGATTTGTCATAGACATCTGATCTACATGTTTGTTCAAGGTCTATGGCTTAAAGTATTAGAGGCAGAGAGTTATCAGGACAGCCAGGAAATGTGCATTTTTTAACTACTTGAGGACCGTAGGCTTACACCCCTCTAGTGCTATTTTTTTGCAATTTAGGCCACTGCAGCTTTAAGGCCTTGCTACAGGGCGGTACAACTCAGCACACAAGTAATTCCCCCTCTCTGATCGCTGCTGGGGTGTTTGTTTATTATTATTTTTATTTATGTATTTTTTTTAAATATATTTGTGCATGTTCTTATTATTTTATTTCCCACCCTCCCTCCGTCCCTGCCGGCAGCAGACATCAGCCTATGAGAGCCGATCGCAATCTGTGCCTCCCAGAGGGACAGCCATGTCACACGGTTGTCCCCAGTACAGCACTGCCTTAGATCGCAGTGCTGTACATTGTAAATAGACATCGGTTTCGCTGTCTAAGAGTCTCCTAGCCGCTAGGAGACTGATGACGGATCGGATCGCAATCTCCTGCAAAACCCCACCCCTGGACTTCATGCCAATTGGCGTTGAGTGGTCCTGGGGCTGCCGCCGCGTCCATGCCAATTGACGTGGAGCGGTGGGCAAGCAGTTAAAAGGAAATATACATGTTAGCCTCTATCCTCTATCCTTCTCATCACTACTTCCCTTTAAAGGTATTTTAAACCATAAATTAATTTGCAAATCAAAGCAAATTAACATTTTGGAGACACTGATAAAGATTTGCAATCTAATTAGAAGTTAAACAAAAGTTAGGAATGTGAACTTCTTACAAAAATTGGGTAGATGCACAACTGAGAGCCAAGTATAACTTACCAACCTCCCACCTCTTCCTCTACTACAGAGTGAGACATATTATTTCCTCTTTTAAACACCCCCCAATTACTATGCCCGATCACATCCTGACTCTTCTGAATAGTAAAATAAACTACACTGGTGCTATCTCTGTATGGTACAATACTTTATTACCTGACTGCAAAAAGAGTCTTAGTAAGTACTGTAAAATCTGGTCTGCTGACCTCAACACCTACATCTGCCCTGAGAAATTATCCCTCTCGGTAAAACTTCTACTAAAATCCTCTAGATGTAACTCTCATTGGGAAACGTTCCAGAAAATACTTACCAGATGGTACTTGACCCCCAGGTGAATAGCATCATTCTCCCCCACATTATTGGCTACTTGTTGGAAATGCAACAATGAAGTTGGAACACTATTTCATATGCTGTGGGACTGCCCATTGGTAAAAGAGTTCTGGTTGAAGGTGGACAATTTACTGAAAAAACTAATCACTCCACTTCAACTAAAACCTCAATTAGCCCTGTTACTATATGGCATGACGGACCTAGACGCTAAACATAAACCCCTCATTTGCCATATCCTTATCTCAGCCCTCCAAATAGTGACCTCCTATTGGAAGTCCACAGCCCATATACCTTTCAACCAGCTCTTATCGATGGTTTGCACCAATATGACACTTGAGAGCTGTATCAGAAGTAGATCTCTCCTTAATAACTCTGACTTTAAGGTACCCTGTGATTGGATAAAGGATTTCATAGAACCCTAATCTTCCACACGGAACACTTGAGCTAGCACTCCTCAATCTGTAAGGACACCATAAATCTGACAACCCACATGAAGATTAGCCCCAAACTAAAGTCACTAGCCCAATCTAGTGCTGTATCCTTCTCTGAATAATAATCCTGACCTCGGCAACTCTGCCCTTAGGAGTATAAATAATTTAGACATCTATTGACAGATGCTACAAAATAAGCTCGCCCATCCATCCCTCCCATTCCCTGTTATGGCCTGGTTTTTGTTTTTGCTTTTTGTTTCTGTTTTCTTTCTTTTCATGTTACCTCTTGCTATCTTGCAATCTATCTAATGTCTGACCTCCTGTATACCCAAGCCCAGAGTGGCCATGTAAATTGGGAAAACAGGAGATATAGTTATACTCATAGTATGTTTCTATACTCTTCAAGTTAATGAATAAGTACGGATCATCTATGTAATATGCTACTATTATTGCGGATAAATGTTAACCTGTTTTATTCAGAAAATTCAATAAAAACTATTTAAATAAAAAAAAATTGGGTAGATAAGTGGTTTCAATTAGTGTTGGGCGAACACCTGGATGTTCGGGTTCGCGAACGTTCGCTGAACATGGCCGCGATGTTCGGGTGTTCGCGCCGAACTCCGAACATAATGGAAGTCAATGGGGACCCGAACTTTCGTGCTTTGTAAAGCCTCCTTACATGCTACATACCCCAAATTTACAGGGTATGTGCACCTTGGGAGTGGGTACAAGAGGGAAAAAAATTAGCAAAAACAGCTTATAGTTTTTGAGAAAATCGATTTTAAAGTTTCAAAGGGAATACTGTCTTTTAAATGCGGGAAATGTCTGTTTTCTTTGCACAGGTAGCATGCATTTTGCCGCCATGCAGTCATAAATGTAATAAAGATAAGAGGTTCCATAAACAGGGACCGGCAACGCTACACCAGCAGCAGCACACGTGATGGAACAGGAGGAGGCGCAGGAGGAGAAGGCCACGCTTTGAGACACAACAACTCAGGCCTTGCATGAGGACAAGAAGCATGCGTATAGCATGCTTTTTGCCGCCATGCAGTCATAAATGTAATAAAGATAAGAGGTTCCATAAACAGGGACCGGCAACGCTAACCCAGCAGCAGCACACGTGATGGAACAGGAGGAGGCGCAGGAGGAGAAGGCCACGCTTTCAGACACAACAGCCCAGGCCTTGCATGAGGACAAGAAGCGTGCGGATAGCATGCTTTTTGCCGCCATGCAGTCATAAATGTAATAAAGATAAGAGGTTCAATAAACAGGGACCAGCAACGCTAACCCAGCAGCAGCACACGTGATGGAACAGGAGGAGGCGCAGGAGGAGAAGGCCACGCTTTGAGACACAACAACCCAGGCCTTGCATGAGGACAAGAAGCGTGCGGATAGCATGCATTTTGCCGCCATGCAGTCATAAATGTAATAAAGATAAGAGGTTCCATAAACAGGGACCGGCAACGCTAACCCAGCAGCAGCACACGTGATGGAACAGGAGGAGGCGCAGGAGGAGAAGGCCACGCTTTCAGACACAACAACCCAGGCCTTGCATGAGGACAAGAAGCGTGCGGATAGCATGCTTTTTGCCGCCATGCAGTCATAAATGTAATAAAGATAAGAGGTTCAATAAACAGGGACCGGAAACGCTAACCCATCACAGATGGTCATTGTTCATGTTACTTGGTTGGGGTCCAGGAGTGTTGCACACACAGAGTGGCAGTAAACTCAATGCTATATAGTGTGGGTGAGCGGTGTACTACTATTCCCAGCAGCGACACAGAGCACAATGCTATATAGGGTGAGCGGTGTACTACTGTTCCCAGATGACACAGAGAGTGACAGTAAACACAATGCTATATAGTGTGGCTGAGCGGTGTACTACTATTCCCAGCAGACACACAGAGTGGCAGTAAACACAATGCTATATAGTGTGGGTGAGCGGTGTACTACTATTCCCAGCAGCAACACAGAGCACAATGCTATACAGGGTGAGCGGTCTACTACTGTTCCCAGAAGACACACAGAGTGGCAGTAAACACAATGCTATATAGTGTGGCTGAGCGGTGTACTACTATTCCCAGCAAACACACAGAGTGGCAGTAAACACAATGCTATATAGTGTGGGTGAGCGGTGTACTACTATTCCCAGCAGCGACACAGAGCACAATGCTATACAGGGTGAGCGGTGTACTACTGTTCCCAGCAGACACACAGAGTGGCAGTAAACACAATGCTATATAGTGTGGCTGAGCGGTGTACTACTATTCCCAGCAGACACACAGAGTGGCAGTAAACACAATGCTATATAGTGTGGGTGAGCGGTGTACTACTATTCCCAGCAGCGACACAGAGCACAATGCTATACAGGGTGAGCGGTGTACTACTGTTCCCAGCAGAGAGACACAGAGTGGCAGTAACCACAATGCTATATAGTGTGGGTGAGCGGTGTACTACTATTCCCAGCAGCGACACAATGACCGGGGGACCCTGGCTAGCCTGGCTGGAGAGAGAACTACCCTGCCTGCCTACCCAAAGCTAAACCCACAGACAAATGGCTGAGAAATGACGTGGATCGGGTATTTATTTACCCGAACCACGTGACCCGTTCGGCCAATCAGAGCGTGTTCGGGTCCGAATCACGTGACACGTTCGGCCAATCACAGTGCTAGCCGAACGTTCGGGGAACGTTCGGCCATGCGCTCTTATTTCGGCCATATGGCCGAACAGTTTGGCCGAACACCATTAGGTGTTCGGCCGAACTCCAACATCACCCGAACAGGGTGATGTTCTGCAGAACCCGAACAGTGGCGAACACTGTTCACCCAACACTAGTTTCAATCCTATGCTAGCCTCTTGTTCTCATAGGTAGTGTTGGGCGAACAGTGTTCACCACTGTTCGGGTTCTGCAGAACATCACCCTGTTCGGGTGATGTTCGAGTTCGGCCGAAAACCTGATGGTGTTCAGCCAAACTGTTCGGCCATATGGCCGAACTAAGAGCGCATGGCCGAACGTTCCCCGAACGTTCGGCTAGCGCTGTGATTGGCCGAACGTGTCACGTGGTTCGGACCCGAACGCGCTCTGATTGGCCGAACGGGTCACGTGGTTCGGGTAAATAAATACCCGATCCACGTCATTTCTCCGCCATTTGTCTGTGGGTTTAGCTCTGGGTAGGCAGGCAGGGTAGTTCTCTCTCCAGCCAGGCTAGCCAGGGTCCCCCGGTCATTGTGTCGCTGCTGGGAATAGTTGTACACCGCTCACCCACACTATATAGCATTGTGTTTACTGCCACTCTGTGTCTCTCTGCTGGGAACAGTAGTACACCGCTCACCCTGTATAGCATTGTGCTCTGTGTCGCTGCTGGGAATAGTAGTACACCGCTCATCCACACTATATAGCATTGTGTTTACTGCCACTCTGTGTGTCTGCTGGGAATAGTAGTACACCACTCAGCCACACTACATAGCATTGTGTTTACTGCCACTCTGTGTGTCTGCTGGGAACAGTAGTACACCGCTCACCCTGTATAGCATTGTGATCTGTGTCGCTGCTGGGAATAGTAGTACACCGCTCACCCACACTATATAGCATTGTGTTTACTGCCACTCTGTGTGTCTGCTGGGAATAGTAGTACACCGCTCAGCCACACTATATAGCATTGTGTTTACTGCCACTCTGTGTGTCTGCTGGGAACAGTAGTACACCGCTCACCCTGTATAGCATTGTGCTCTGTGTCGCTGCTGGGAATAGTAGTACACCGCTCACCCACACTATGTAGCATTGTGTTTACTGCCACTCTGTGTGTCTGCTGGGAATAGTAGTTCACCGCTCAGCCACACTATATAGCATTGTGTTTACTGCCACTCTGTGTGTCATCTGGGAACAGTAGTACACCGCTCACCCTATATAGCATTGTGCTCTGTGTCGCAGCTGGGAATAGTAGTACACCGCTCACCCACACTATATAGCATTGAGTTTACTGCCACTCTGTGTGTGCAACACTCCTGGACCCCAACCAAGTAACATGAACAATGACCATCTGTGATGGGTTAGCGTTTCCGGTCCCTGTTTATTGAACCTCTTATCTTTATTACATTTATGACTGCATGGCGGCAAAAAGCATGCTATCCGCACTCTTCTTGTCCTCATGCAAGGCCTGGGTTGTTGTGTCTCAAAGCGTGGCCTTCTCCTCCTGCGCCTCCTCCTGTTCCATCACGTGTGCTGCTGCTGGGTTAGCGTTGCTGGTCCCTGTTTATTGAACCTCTTATCTTTATTACATTTATGACTGCATGGCGGCAAAAAGCATGCTATCCGCACGCTTCTTGTCCTCATGCAAGGCCTGGGTTGTTGTGTCTGAAAGCGTGGCCTTCTCCTCCTGCGCCTCCTCCTGTTCCATCACGTGTGCTGCTGCTGGGTTAGCGTTGCCGGTCCCTGTTTATGGAACCTCTTATCTTTATTACATTTATGACTGCATGGAGGCAAAAAGCATGCTATCCGCACGCTTCTTCTTGTCCTCATGCAAGGCCTGGGTTGTTGTGTCTCAAAGCGTGGCCTTCTCCTCCTGCGCCTCCTCCTGTTCCATCACGTGTGCTGCTGCTGGTGTAGCGTTGCCGGTCCCTGTTTATGGAACCTCTTATCTTTATTACATTTATGACTGCATGGCGGCAAAATGCATGCTACCTGTGCAAAGAAAACAGACATTTCCCGCATTTAAAAGACAGTTTTCCCTTTGAAACTTTAAAATCGATTTTCTCAAAAACTATAAGCTGTTTTTGCTAATTTTTTTCAATCTTGTACCCACTCCCAAGGTGCACATACCCTGTAAATTTGGGGTATGTAGCATGTAAGGAGGCTTTACAAAGCACGAAAGTTCGGGTCCCCATTGACTTCCATTATGTTCGGAGTTCGGCGCGAACACCCGAACATCGCGGCCATGTTCGGCGAACGTTCGCGAACTCGAACATCCAGGTGTTCGCCCAACACTACTCATAGGGCCAAGTATTGTTTTTATTTCCTCACCATATTTCTTTTCAGGTTAACCAAAAATTAAGGAAAGGCAGCTGCAATTGGGGGTAATAGAGTATGGTGAATATTGGCTCCCCAATCCTATCCAGCACAACTAAAATGTAATAGGGCTCCTTTGCATCCTAGAAGTCAGGCATGCTTTCAGTTTCTTGCCTGTGATGTTGGCTGTCCTTTACAACCACAGCACAGGGCTGATGTAATACAGAGGGCCACCTTGTTCTCCTAATTCTATCAGGCACAGAGCAGCCACTTTGCAGTGAGCAATAATCAAGTTCCCCTTACTTTCTCCCATGCCAGATCATCCTACCACTCAACAAGCAGTCTGAAGAACTGCAAATATTTCATACACAGAAGCGCCAACTAGAATAAAATGCACTAATATCAATTTAAATATGGCAAGAAAGAAGCCACTGAGTTGTGGTCTCCTTGAAGAGCTGCCTAGTGCAAGGAGACCAAAACTCCATAACTCCTTTATAACATGATGAAGCAGATTCTACCTGTAAAATACATGGCACAATGGAGTGTACTCCAATATAGCTAGTAGTTATTCAAATCAGACAATTTGTGTCATCAGTTGGAAGGTAAGTCCATCCCTACCTCCCATTTTGAAACTGATTTTAGTGTATTTTATTCTTCTTGGTGTCTCCGTTTCTCAAATATCTGCAATTTTTCATTTACCCTTGGTGGAGAGGTGTTCCCATGACTTCCAAATCTGCAGGGTGCAATTTCTTAACATGAGTGTGGTTGGGCTTATTCTCCCCACCTGCCTTCACAGTTGTTGCTTTAGGGGTAACCCACACCTGTGAGTTTAATTTTATTGTAGTATATCCTTTGCCAAAACAGTGCATTACATACTACACTATAGTGGGCTCTCCATTTTCTCCTTTTGTTTTTCTACAAGTCTGAATAATTGTTTCAGCATTCCATGTTGGGGCTGTTGTTTCCTGAGGACTCAAATAAATACAACATTAGTAGCAAATAGAAGAATCCCATGTTGTATTCTAGTTCAAGAAGAGTTAAAAGCTTGGGTTGTTATCTAAGCAAAAGAGCTTCTTCGAGCTATTTCACCAACTTAGTCGAACTCAGGGCCCATTCACACCTGAATGTGGCAAAACAGTAGAGCCTAGCGCTACCATTCTGTGCGGGTGATTTTACTGCGCTTAGCACAGTAAAATCACTGTACACTCTCGTGATTCAGAGCGATCGCAATCAGCGCTTTTATAAGCGCTGTATTGCGAACACTCCAGAATTGCAAGAAAATGATGCAGGCAACACATTTTGCAAATTCCGTTAATTGTGACCTTCCCATGATTGGCAACAATCATGGCAGTGAGATCACTGCTATAGGGTTACAATTGTGCTAACGATTTATAAAGCGTCAGCACATCGGCAATTAGCGGGAATCACCCCTAACGCCCTAGTGTGAATGGGCCGTTAGTCCTGTTTTCTGAAGAGCTTAAACAGCCACTAAACAGTGAGAGACAACTTGAGATAAGGTTTTATGGCAGGAAAGTTCAAAGGTTCATAATGTCTTTTTTTACAACTTAAAATACAGAGTGTGGATTCTCAAATGCAACCGGGAAAGTCTGATGCAATGTTATAAATGAAGCTGTAAAACTGGAAATAAAAATATAGGATTCTTTTCTTTGCTACTAGTGCTGTATTATTTATCCATAGTACACATAAATTAATTATCTCATAAGTATATATTAACTTCAGATTGCTTTAAGCTCTAATTCTTGTTCACAGTGACAGACGCTTATTATGAAATATGGTACTAATAAATTACTGTCCTACTTACAGCCACTGGAAATGCTGAAATAAGGTTGCACATGTTGCTTAATCCCCCGGCAGTAATCCCGAGCGTAGCTCAGGCTAAGAATCAGATGTCAGGAGCGGTAAGCTTACCTGTGTCCCGCGCGTGATCTGTGCTGTCCAGCGGGACTCCAGGCTCCTATTGGGATCCCCAGCTTCACTTTTCTTCCTTAACCACTTGAGGACTGCAGTGTTAACCCCCCCCCCCCTAAAGACCAGGCCATTTTTAGTTAAATAGGCCACTGCAGCTTAAGGCCAAGCTGCAGAGGTGTAAAACTCAGCACACAGGCGATCCCCTTTTCTCCCCACCAACAGAGCTCTCTGTTGGTGGAGTCTGATCGCTCCCCCAATGTTTTTTTTTTTTTTTATAAATATTTATTTGTATTCTTTTTAAATAAAATGTGGCCAAGTGGCGTGGAGCAGTCGGCAAGTAGTTAATACCAGTGGCCAATCAGCGGCAGTGCTGTTGTACAGAGTGGCGTGACGTCATCGGGGGCCATATCTTTTACATGGAACCAATAAAGATTAACTTTGGATGTGCCAGCTCTTTTCCTTGTTGAATACTGTGCAGAGACATCATCCCTCTTTTCAGCTGTTGCGCTCCCCTTAAAGACTATGGGTTTGATCCTTTAGTGAGTGTGAGACATTACTACCAATGTGATGGTCACTTTAATTTTTAAAGTGGACCCGATCTCTCGCACAGGGCCGAAGGAAAACGGAGAGCTGTGCCCTGCATGTACTGAGAGAGTGTAGTCTGTCTAATCCCCTCTCTGGACCCAATCTCTAGCACCGGACAGAAGGATAACATAGGGAAATGCAGCCTGAAAGTATGTAGAGAGTGTAGCCTGTCTAATCCCCCCTCTGAATCCGATCTCTTGCGCAGCACAGAAGGTAAACATAGAGAAATGCACCCTGTATGTATGTAGAGAGTTTAGCCTGTTTAATTCCTCCTCATTTGTCTCTAATCACAAGCAGTAATTTGATATCTCCCCTGTGTCACCTGACTGCCATGGCAGATAAGCTCATTTGAAAGCACAGGATGTTAGCAAAATAGCCATTTGTTTCCCAACTGCTTCTGAGCTAAGTGCTTCTGCTGATCTGCCTTACTGTTACTGATTTTTGCCTGGAGTTTGACTACTCTCTTTCTGCCGACTGTACTGACCTCTGTCTGGATGTTGACTACTCCCTGCCTGCCGTCTGCACCGACCTCTGCCTGGATTTTGACTACTCTCTGTCTGCCATCTGCACCGACGTCTGCCTGAATTTTAACTACGCTCTGTCTGCCATCTGCACCGACGTCTGCCTGAATTTTGACTACTATCTGCCTGCTGCCTAAGACTGATAGCAAAGGGAAAGAAGTCAGAAAGGAATCATGCTTCTGCTGCCCCAAGTGTGATGTCACCCTTTGTGCCATTCCCTGTTTCAAAATATACCACACGTGGGAGGTGTATTAGGTATATATGTACATACTGTATAGCCCGGTGTCTTATTTGTACAGTTTCACTATTTTTTACATTTATTCATAAATGTAATTATTTCAACAATTTTGTGTTTTAGTAGTTTTTTATACACAGACCTTTATTCTGACATACAGTATATTAGTGAGTTATGACTTAAAAAAAGGAGGCCTAAAATTATTGAAAAAATGTAGTGCATTTAGACCAGGCATGGGCAAACTTGGCCCTCCAGCTGTTACGGAACTACAAGTCCCACAATGCATTGCAGGAGTCTGACAGCCACAGTCATTACTCATAAAGGCAAATGCATTGTGGGACTTGTAGTTCCGTAACAGCTGGAGGGCCAAGTTTGCCCATGCCTGATTTAGACACATAAATCCAGAAAGAAATTAACTACCAGGGAGGTTAAATTGGTCATGAACTCTTGCACAGGACAGAAGGAAAACAAAGACAATGCACTCTGTATGTATTCATCCTGGGAATACACGGGTCGATCCGGCGACCGATTAGCCGCCGGATCAACCCCAGCAGCGTCCCCGCTCGTCCGTGTGTGCATACGGATTAATTACCGCTCGTCTTCACACGGCGCTTTCTTATCAGCGCACGATTCCCTGCCATTGCGGGGATCAAGCAGGCGGGGGTCGAGCGGCTTGATCGGGCCAGCTGAATATTATTAGCTGGCCGGATCAGCTGGTCGATACACGGTACAGAAACGTACCGTGTATCCCCAGCATTAGAGAGTTTAGCCTGTCTAAACCCCCCTCATCTGTGATTAATCACAGCTAAAATTTGATCTCTCAAATGTGTTAGCTGGCTGCCTTGGCTGTGTAGCTAATTTGAAAACATGTTAACCCTATGTCTGCTTCCATTAATGCAGAAAGAAGACACACTGCAGATTTATTGCAGGGTTTATATTAGCTGCAACAAAGAAATGTCTTTCTTTAAAGCTTATTATGCTGTTGCTTATCTTTCAGACCAGAGAGGAAGTTCTGAGTTCAGGTTAGTCTGTGAAGAATGTGTAAAAAAAATGTTTGCACTGCCGAAGTATGATGTCACTTTTGGGAGACCCTTAAAGAGAACCAGAGACGAAGCACCCTCATGTATTTTATTACATTTATCAGTGGGAACATGACAGTAAACACCTACCCTGCTTTTAGTTTCATTCTTATCTGCTTAATTAGTCTATTAGCAGCTGTGATAAGAATCCCTGACTGGCTCAGTCTAGGTTTGACCTGGAATCATTATAGCTGAGTCACTCTTCTGTGGAGTATTTTCAAGCCCAAGCCTGCCATCTCCTGGCTCAGATTTCCTGCTTTGCATACTGAGAGCTGTGATGACATGGGAGGGGCTGCTCCTGCTGAGAGAGAATCTCTGAAACAGACAAGTGTGGCTGTGCAATATGATCTGTGTGTTCTGTGTGCACTCAGCATAGATAATGATGATGACTGCAGTTTCATTCCTATGAGAGACACTTCCTACAGGCAGCTGCACATCATACCAAAATGAAAGCACACAGATGAAAGGCTGCAGCAGCCTTTCTCATATAGCCTAGATAGCAGCCTAGTCTCATATAGCCTAGATAGCACATCCAGAACAACTCATAACCCGCAAGCAAAAGGGATATGAGCCGGCGGCCATATTTGATTTTTCCTGCAGCAATAATGGATAAAAAAAAAACACTAAAAAAGGCACACCAGAGTGGCGAAATTATCAGGTAGAGCATTTATTATTTACAAGCTATCGACTGATATGTTTATTTTGTGTGAAACGTTCATCTCTGGTTCCTTTTAAATGACTCTTGGTGGCAGCCAAGTCTGAAGTCCTTCAGTACTCATCAACATTCAGCACTACTGTTTTACAAAGGAAGGATAGATTTTCAGAAAAATGAGCCAGTGCTAAATAAACGTGTAAAATAATTATCAAAATAGTAAAATAAACACGATAAGGCCATGTTTAATTAATTTAGGCCAGGTTTGCCGGATTACTTATGTTCTCCAATTACATCCTGATCTGGAGAACCCTGATTGTGCCAGGAAATTAAGGTTTCTTTGTCATGTAGAATATTACTGGCTTCATCTATCTGAAATTCAACAATGTTTGACATCTAAGCTGTGTCACAACAGCATTTCTTCCCTAAGTAATCACACTCACCACATCCCTCTTTGCATACCTTAATCCTAAAGTAAAGTTAGACCAAACTATTCATTACTTTGCATTAACGCAACGTTCTCAGAAATAATGAATTACTTATTCATAAAGTGGATTAGCATTTTGGAGCTCTGTAGTACTTTTTGCACCGCAGTGGTATTTACACTATTTTAAAATTTCATTCGAAAATCCTGCCGTCAGTAGTATGGAAAGCACTTCATAATCAGTTTAGAGCACGAAGCACATATAACCCATTTTGTTACTAATTTGTTTGGTAAGGATGCTCTTCGCAATAATAGTAATTCTGCAGCATTGCTCTTATTCCTTCTCATGATTAAAACAAACACAAATTATTAGTTTAGAAATCATGATACCATTGTGCATTGTTTAACATAAATGGTGACAAATAGGACATGGCAAGAACTGCAGGCAGAATTCTCAGTGATTTAAAGAATATATAGAAGAATCATGATGATACCATTTATTGTCATTAAAATGCCTTAAAGGGATACTTAAGTCCCCAAAAAAATGATTTTTACTCACCTGGGGCATCCCTCAGCCCTCTGAAGCTGTATGGTGCCCTCACAGCCTCGCTCCGATCCTCCTGTCCTCGCCGGCGGCTACTTCCGGGTACGGCGACAGCCGCCTACAGGCTGGGAACGCGAGTGATTCTCCGCATTCCCAGCCGCTATATCACCCTCTATGCTGCTATAGCATATATGTTATACGCTATATCAGCATAGAGGGTGATATAGCGGCTGGGAACGCCGAGAATCACTCGCGTTCCCAGCCTGTCGGCGGCTGTCGCCGAACCCGGAAGTAGCCGCCGGCATTTTTTTTTTTACTTAAGTATTCCTTTAAAAGCAGATCCGAGATGAAAAACTATCTGTAACAAGTAACTTGTCTATATATCTTATCTAAAGCGTAGATAGTTTACACAGCATATCTAGCTGCAAACAGCTTAAAAAGTTTATGATTATTTATTCCTGTGATACAATGAGGGCAGCCATGTTCTGTTTGTCACATTGTCGCAGACTGAGGGCTGGAGATGCTATCAGCTTGCCTGTGTGTAAATTCAGTCCCCTCTCCTCCTCCTTCCTCCCCTCTGCCTCTGAAATCAATGGCTAGTAACCTCCTCCTCCTCCTGCCCAGATTGAGCTCCCATAAGCCCTTGCTACAGTGTCACGTCACAAAAGGAGCCGTGGGCGAGGCTTGTTTAGTTTATAGGGAATTAGAGTATTAAAACAACAAAAAAATATTTGGCTTAAGGAATGCTCTATAAACTATATGAAAGGAACACAATTATGCAATGAGTAAAAGTTTATCTCGGATCCACTTTAAAGAAAACAAAACACCTAAATGGGGTCTTGAGAGGTTGTTAGCTGATTTATGACTAATAGATAAGACCCCTTGTTTACTCAATACTCACACAATTGGGGCAGTCACAGAAACATTGTAAATTCTCAGTTCATAAATTATTGCTACAAGTAGAGTGGCAGAGTGAATGCAATGTTTGTCTAGGCTGAGAAAGAATTATGCTTAAAATATCATCAAACTCATACCAATATAACAAGTTTTTGTACTTATTCATGCCTTTGTCCACAGCTTTGAACCAATTAATATATGTTGTCTCTGCTATTACTGTACTGCTTTAAGAATATAAATATATATATATATATATATATATATATATATATATATATATATATATATATATATATATATATATATTTAGGTTTCCTATGTTGCTAGTTCAAACAAAAATGTTTGCAATTAACGTTTTCTCCTGAGTTTTCTCCTCGGTGATATTTTCACTCTTTGCTTATTACATGCATTTGAAACCACCAGCAAGGGAGAAAATACTCAAAAGTACTTTATCATCTACTTTTTGGTAAGTTTTTCAATGTAAAAAAAAAAAGTAAAAAATTATCTCCTAGGAGAAAACGCAAGAGAAAAAAATTATTGCATATGGGTCCTAGACTGTTAAATGACCACTATCATTAAAAATTGAAACATTTTAAAATGCATGTATATGATATGCATACAATGTTCCTGAGTAAAATGCACTATAAATCTCTTTCTTCCTATGTTAGGGTAAGGAGGAGAACAAAGCCTTCAGCCGGTCCTCACACAAGATACATCAGAGTCAATGTGTATGTGCCAAGTTCTCTTCTTAAAACTATTTTGATGGGATATTTTCCCATCAGATGGCCTTTTTCTTAAAACCCTGTTTTCCTTAAATGTATTGCTTTATTATTTTAAAACACACATTTTACCAAATGCAAATAAATGTTTTAACGACTGGATAGTGAACCTTTTTCACCAAGCACCTGTGTTCTAATAGTATAACATTTAAAAAGGGGATTTGAAAATGTAGATTACTTTTTAATGGTCGTTGGTTTGCAGTAGCTTGTACTGTCTTTGCCACAAATATTGGGAGCATAGATTGTAAGTTCTATTGTATATGGTAGTCCAATCCCTTGGATTCATATTTTTGTGAATGTTTTTATCAAGCTTGTAATTAGGGATAACCACGTGAGATTTCTAAGTTCGATCGTGCATCGAATTGGGTCCTTCAGTTCTCGCTTACCAAAGTTTTGGGTGAGAAAGGCCTAATTTGCTAAGCAGCTAAGCAGACGCTTTTTCAGCAAATGATCGCAGGAAACATTTTTTTGAAAGGAGCAGTATGGTACCAACATTTTGCATAAATTGGGCATCTGCTGAGTGAATTGTTTACTCCCAGGATGCACTGCACAGCTCAGCAGCCAATGAGAAGAGATCCCACCACAGGCAGATATTAACCTATTTTGGTTCCTGGACGTAGAAACTACGTCCAGGAACCATGCGTGCTCCCGGCCCGCGGTTCGTTAGCCAGGCAATCAGTGAAATGGGCTATGGTGCCCGATCACTGATTCCTCTCCCCCGCTGAAAAAGCGACAGCTTCTCTCGGAAACTGCGCCTTTTCTGGCTGTTACCTCCCCCATGCGTCGCTCTAAGCGTTTGTTACGCTTAGAGTGACGTCATGTAAACAAACTCATGGCCACCATCTTGTGGCCAAAAAGTAATACTACAACTAAAAGTAAAAAAAAATAAAACTAAACACACATTTACATTATAAAACTATAGTTTACATCCCACCCTCCCAAAACTACCCAAATAAAATGTTTAATATAAAAAAAACAACATTACAATAAAAAAAAAAAACATGTAAATATTTACCTAAGGGTCTAAACTTTTTAAATATCAATGTAAAGATGATATATTTCTATATTTTTTTTATTTTAAACTTGTAAATAGTGATATATGCAAAACGGAAAAAATGCACCTTTATTTCCAAATAAAATATTGTCGCCATACATTGTGATAGGGACATAATTTTAACGGTGTTATAACCGGGACATATGGGCAAATACAATACGTGAGTTTTAATTATGGAGGCATGTATTATTTTAAAACTATAATGGCTGAAAACTGAGAAATAATGATTTTTTCCGTTTTTTTCTTATTCTTCCTGTTAAAATGCATTTACAGTAAAGTGGCTCTTAGCAAAATGTACCCACAAAGAAAGCCTAATTGGTGGTGGAAAAAACAAGATATAGATCAGTTCATTGTGATAAGTAGTGATAAAGTTATAGGCTAATGAATGGGAGGTGAACATTTCTCAAGTGAAAACGACGGAATGTGAATGGGTTAAGGAGGGTGAAGGGAGGAGTTTATTGCTTTAAATTCCAGCTTCATTGTTGCTAGATTTACTGCACCTTAGTACTGGGAGAAGAACTGTCAGCTATAGCATTCCTTCAGTACTGACTCAGTTACTTAGGGACAGTGTACTATATTAGTACTGCAGGGTAACATTGTCCCGAAAGTAGCTGTATTGTACTGCCAACATAGAGAACTGTCATTCTGAGGAGTGAATATCTGTTGCACTGTATATGTCCAATCAAGTATATCAAGTTATACTCCATTTTGACATTTTCACTCAGGTGAGTGAGAGACTGACTGTTATGCTGTCGGTACACTGTCCATCACAAAAAGATCCAGTTTTCCTGTTGTTACTTTAAGGGCCCTTTTCCACTAGAGCGATTGCAATTGCTGAATCGCTAGTGATTTTTAAATCGCTAGGGTTGTTACTTTATCATAGAAATCACAAGAAGTATTTTCCACTACAGTGATTCGATTTGGAAATCGCTAATCGTAAATTGCAATCGCTTGCTGGAGCGATTTTTACAATGATAATGCAATGCAAATGAAAATCGCAAATCACAATCGCATAACAGAATTAATGAAAAATCGCAATCGCAATCACTGGCGTTTGTGATTTGTGATTGCTAGTGGAAAAGGGCCCTAACTGCAATTTTCTGAAAAGCCACAAGCTCTTTTGGAATTGTTTCCTCCTAGTTGTCACTAGCATATTTGATGGTTCTAACATGTAAGAGGGCTTTACTATTAACCTTCAAAGTTGGCCCATTGACTTTAAAGAAAACCTGTAATAAAGAAAAGTGCCCTTAGGTAGTGTTGAGCCGAAATTTTCGAAATTTCGCGTTACTATAATTACGCATGCGAAATTTGCTATTACGATGCGAAATTATGGTAGCGTAATTGCCATTAAAATCGTAATTGAAAATACCGTAAGCGTAATTTTCAATGCTTAATTTCGCGTTTCGTTCATAACGTAATTTTGCGTTAAACCATAACAGAATTTCGCATTTCTTCGTAATTTCGCGAATTTCGTAATTACTTGTTAGCAGGGTTGCTCGCGAATTTTCGCCAAAGGCATTTTCGTCTGCATGGCGAATTGTGATGCGAAATATCACTACATGGCGAATTTTATATGCGAAATAGCATTCCGTAACGCGAAAACGATGCGAAAATTAACGCTTACAGTAATATGAACTATCGCGAAATTATGTTATGTAACTACGCTTACAAACGGTTGCATGCAAGGCAAACGTAATTTCGCGATACCCACTGTAATGCGAAAATTACGCGAAAATTACGCTTACACGGAATTTCACGAAATCCTTCTTCATTACGATTATGTACTTACGGCCATAATCGTAATTACACTAATTACGCGAAATTTCGCGAAATCGTAATTAAGTCATTACGCTCATCTCTACCCTTAGGGGGTATTTACCTCAGGAAGGGGAAGTCTCTGGATCCTAATGAGGCATCCTCCTTTCTATTATTATTAATATTATTTTAGTATTTATATAGCGCCGACATATTACGCAGCGCTGTACAGTGTATATATATATTATCTTGTCACTAACTGTCCCTCAAAGGAGCTCACAATCTAATCCCTACCATTGCCATATGTCTATATTACGTAGTGTAAGTACTGTAGTCTAGGGCCAATTTTTAGGGGGAGCCAATTAACTTATCCGTATGTTTTTGGAATGTGGGAGGAAACTGGAGTGCCCGGAGGAAACCCACGCAGACACGGAGAGAACATACAAACTCTTTGCAGATAGTGCCATGGCTGGGATTCGAACCAGGGACCCAGCACTGCTAGGCGAGAGAGCTAACCACTACGCCACCGTGCTGCCTTTCTAGCACCGATGTAGCGCTGGCTCCCACAAACAGCATCAGATGGCAATACTTACCTTTGAGATGCAGTGCAGACACAGTCCCAGCTTCTCCATAGGGCTCTGGCAGAAATAGCCGAGACTGATTGGATCCAATTGGGCTCGGCTATTTCCACAGGAGCCGAGGGGGAAGCTGGTACTGTGCCTGCACTGGATCTGAAAGATAAATATTGTGGCGTGCTGCAGGCGCTAGTGGTGGATTTTTGAGGGTGCAGGACTGGATAGGGGCTACACCGGAGAACTGGGGAAGCCTCATTAGGATCCAGAGGCTTCCCCCTCCCGAGGTAAGTACACCATATGGGCATTTTTTTCCTTACAGGATCTCTTCAAGCAATTTGCAACTTACCTTCTAGGTCATTCCTACTTGTAATCAAGCCCCTTTTTTAACGTACACTGCTAAGCAATAGGTTGGAACTTTCCAAACAAAAATCAGGTGGATGTATTTATGGAAACTAGAAATCAAACAATGCACAATCCATCCATAACAGAAAGTCTTGTATGAATGGAAAACTAAAACATCATCCACATGAACTGGCTAAATAAGCAGGTCTTGTCTAGAGATGGCCCGGACTGTTTGACCGTGAACGTATTCGCGCGAACTTCGCTGGTTCGCGTTCGTGAACGTGAACTTTATGGTGGTTCGACCCGCCCCTTATACTACATCATTAGGGCCAACTTTGACCCTATACATCACAGTCAGCAGGCACAGAGTCAGTCTACACTCCCTCTTGGAGACCCCCCCCCCCCCCCTTATAAAAGACAGGCAGTGTCAGCCATTTCTCTCACTTGTGTAGCTGCAGTAATTGGAGAAGTGAGAGCTTTCTGCAGAGACATTAGGGAAAGCTTAGTTAGGCTTGTTAGGTTGCTCTTTCTTGCTGATCCTTATTTCTACAAAGCACTCCTCATCCTCCACAGCTCTTTTGAGAGCTAATGTTGTTCTTGTGATCTATTTTTTGTGTGTGTGTTTGTGTGTCCCACAGACACTTGTGTTGCATATACAATCCTGTCAGTCAGTCTTAGCTGCTGGACCTTGGCTCCTTGGTAATTCCTACTGTTTCCTACTGTGCCACTGCCAGGCCCAGCACATTCAGTGACTACCTGTGTGTGTGACAGGCAGCTGCACATTTGTAATACCCATCACTGCATATAACTACCTGTTGTTCACAGTGCACCCACCTACCTACGTGACCACATGCAGTGTCACTGTACCTGTTCACAGTACCTGTGTGTGTGTGTGAGACAGGCAGCTGCACATTTGTAATACCCATCACTGCATATACCTACCTGTTGTTCAGTGCACCAACCTGCCTATGTGACCGCATGCAGTGTGATATTTAATACCACCAGTCACTGTACCTGTTCACGGTACCTTTGACAGCTGCACATTTGTAATAACAATCACTGCATACCTATCTCTTCAGTGCACCTACCTACGTGAGCGCACGCAGTGTTATATACCTCCATACAAAAACTCAGATGTTAGACCCCTTGAAACATCTTTCCCATCACTTTTCTGGCCAGCGTAAATGTTTCTAGTTTTCAAAGTTAGCCTCCCCATTGAAGTGTATTGCGGTTCGCGAACATTCGCGCGTACCAAACTTGTGCGGAAGTTCGCGTTCGAGGTTCGCGAACTGAAAATCGGAGGTTCGAGCCATCTCTAGTCTTGTCATATGTGCCGTCCTACATATGTTTTCATACAGAGTTCAGCATGTATCAGCACCGGTGCTCATTGGAATATCAACATCAGCATGTGCAATGCAATGGATTGTCTTCCATCACTCGACATAAATTAAAATGACTTGAGGCTATGCCGTAACCTATTATCTCTCAATGGACAAAGATACCCAAGGTGACTCTTTCCTAATTTACTCCATTTGTGTATCCTGTTCTCAACCAGTGGTTCTTTACACTTTATGAACTAAAGCAATTTTGGCATTGCAGCTAACTACAAATGTGTCTTCTAAAAACAGAAGCTACTTGCACAATTTTTCTTTTTATTCTTTACTTATTAAGACGTAACACGTTAACATCTTGAGGACCGCAATGTTAAACCCCCTAAAGACCAGGCCAATTTTCACTAAATTGGCCACTGCAGCTTTAAGGACAAGCTGCAGGGCTGCACAACACAGCACACAGGAGGTTCTCCACCCCTTTTCTCTCCACCAACAGAGCTCTCTGTTGGTGGGGTCTGATCGCCACACTGTGTTTATCTTTGTTTGTATACATATTTTGTTATGTTTTTTTTAAATAAAATTTACTATTTATCTATTTATTTCACCCCCTGAAAACCCTCCCTCCCCCCAGCCAGCCAATGACGCAATCGGCTATCATAAGCTTCAGCCTATGAGAGCCGATCGCTGTGTGAGGCTGTTCCCAGTACAGCGCTGCTGCGGATCACAGCGCTGTACTTAGTGAAAAGACGGCAGTTTCGCCGTCTAACAGTCTCCCGAGCGGCGTTCACCACTCGGAGACCAAAGGCGGGCGGAGCTCTGCCTCCCAAGCAGGAGATGTGCGCACAGCCTGCGCGCGATCTCCTGCAGTAGCCGGCCTCAGGGTTGATGCCAATGCAGTCCTGGGGCTGCCGTATCGGTCACACCGGTGGGCATGACCCGGTCGTTAGGTAGTTAATGCATGATGCCAGGGCAGTGAGTAAAGATACAAACTATTCTTATGTCTCTGAAAAGGCAAGTGTGCATCCAGACATTTTAGTTATAGGCTTTTAATTCAGCAAAAACCTAGTCGGTACTTATCATCACTGCTAATGTTTTGACATACATTGCTAACATCTTCCACTGTGCTTCACAGAGTATATAGTCTTGTCACTAGCTGTCCCTAAGAGGAACTCACAATTCAATTCCTACCATAGACATAATACATGGAGTGCAGAATTATTAGGTAAGTGGTATTTTTGAGGAATCATTTTATTATTGAACAACAACCATGTTCTCAATGAACCCAAAAAACTCATTAATATCAAAGCTGAATATTTCTGAAAGTAGTTTTTGGTTTGTTTTTAGTTTTAGCAATTTTAGGGGGTTATCTGTGTGTGCAGGTGACAATTACTGACATTCAAAAACAAAACAAAAACAAATCAGTGACCAATATAGCCACCTTTCTTTGCAAGGACACTCAAAAGCCTGCCATCCATGGATTCTGTCAGTGTTTTGATCTGTTCACCGTCAACATTGCGTGCAGCAGCAACCACAGCCTCCCAGACACTGTTCAGAGAGGTGTACTGTTTTCCCTTCTTGTAAATCTCACATTTTATGATGGACCACAGGTTCTCAATGGGGTTCAGATCAGGTGAACAAGGAAGCCATGTCATTAGTTTTTCTTCTTTTATACCATTTCTTGCCAGCCACACTGTGGAGTACTTGGACGTGTGTGATGGAGCATTGTCCTGCATGAAAATCATGTTTTTCTTGAAGGATGCAGACTTCTTCCTGTACCACTGCTTGAAGAAGGTGTCTTCCAGAAACTGGCAGTAGAACTGGGAGTTGAGCTTGACTCCATCATCAACCCAAAAAGGCCCCACAAGCTCATCTTTGATGATACCAACCCAAATCAGTACTCCACCTCCACCTTGCTGGCGTCTGAGTCGGACTGGAGCTCTCTGCCCTTTACCAATCCAGCCACGGGCCCATCCATCTGGCCCATCAAGACTCACTCTCATTTCTTCAGTCCATAAAACCTTATTAGTATTGCACACCTTGTGCTTTTGGACACTCCAGTGATGTTGCAACTCTGAAATATGGCCAAACTGGTGGCAAGTGGCATCTTGGCAGCTGCACGCTTGACTTTTCTCAGTTCATGGGCAGTTATTTTGCGCCTTGGTTTTTCCACACGCTTCTTGGGACCCTGCTGACTATTTTGAATGAAACGTTTGATTGTTCGATGATCACGCTTCAGAAGCTTTGCAATTTTAAGAGTGCTGCATCCTTTTGCAAGATATCTCACTATTTTTGACTTTTCTGAGCCTGTCAAGTCCTTCTTTTGAACCATTTTGCCAAAGGAAAGGAAGTTGCCTAATAATTATGCACACCTGATATAGGGTGTTGATGTCAGTAGACCACACCCCTTCTCATTACAGAGATGCACATCACCTAATATGCTTAATTGGTAGTAGGCTTTCGAGCCTATACAGGTTGGAGTAAGACAACATGCATAAAGAGGATGATGTGGTCAAAATACTCATTTGCCTAATAATTCTGCACTCCCTGTATAGTCTCCCTACAATAGTCTAAGGCCAATTAACTTTTCTACATGATTTTGGAAAGCTGAAGGAAACAAGAATTCCCAGAAGAAACCCATGCAACAAAGGCAGAGCATCCAAAATCCATGTGGATAGTGTCATGGTTAACTAGGGATGGTCGGAAATGCCAATTTTCAATTCTCTATTTTTCCGATTTTTGTTTTTCTGATTTGCAATTTTCCATTTTTTTTCAATTTCAAAGGAGTATCTATTATTTGTCATTTTTTGCTTCAAAGAATGTAAAAAAAATACATAAAAAACTTGAAAAATCGGAAACACAGAAAATCTTGTGATTGGTCTAAAATAACTGCATTCGCTGTTTGGTGCAATGCTTCCGAGTTCTGTGATTGGGCTAAATTAACAGAGTTTCAGTAAATCAGATTTCCACGGAACTCCGTTTCCGTGTTCTGATATCCGAGGTCCAAATGGATATGATGACTTCTGTTCGGAAATGCGGAAATTTCAATTCCGCGGTATTTGAATAAGCATCCCTGGTGTAATGATCGCTGCTGCAGCAGGTGTTGCTGGAAGTAGTAGTGCTGCAGCTCAGGCAGTTCTGATCTCTTTCCATGCAAGCTGCATAGCTTTGTCTGCCTTTCCCTGCTGTCAGCTTGTGACTGATTATCATTCACCTGTGTGGGAATCTGCATGTCTGCTCCCATTGGATGACCTCAGTATAAAGATCTGCTTCCTGCAGGACTCCTCGGGTTTTCATAGCTTCAGTTTAAGCCTGTCTTGCTGTCGCTTCAGCCCCCGATCGTGTTTCTTGTTCTAAAAGATACTTTGCTGGTTTTGCATCATATATTGGTTCATTGCCCATATATATGCATACCAGCACGTTTATTATTTTCCTTGTATTCGTGTTACGTTGATACATCAGTGTCGCTGATGTATACGTACACGAACTGTTTATATCCTGTGTGCAATTAGTCAGCTTTCCAGCACGTTTTGGTAGTTTGCGCGTATCGTGAGCACCCGTGCTGAGCTAGTATCCTGCTCCTGGTCCTGTTCGTGGATTGCGTTCATCTCTGCGAGGAGATAACGAATCCTTCTGAATCCTGTCCTGTTACCGTTTGTGGATTGCGTTCATCTCTGCGAAGAGATAACGAATCCTTCTGAATCCTGTTCTGTTACTGTTTGTGGATTGCGTTCATCTCTGCGAAGAGATAACGAATCCTTCTGAATCCTGTTCTGTTACCGTTTGTGGATTGCGTTCATCTCTGCGAAGAGATAGCGAATCCTTCTGAGTCCTGTTCCCTGTATTACTCCAGTCCTAGTCAGCGTTCCTGCTTATGTCATATATCGGTTCATTGCCGATATATACATATGTTAGTCAGACGTTACAAATAGTTTCATTGATAGCTGTAATTGTAATACGCTAGGAAAACATACTTATTGTATATTTGTCTGTGTTACGTTCATCTATCTTGATCCTGCTATTTCCTGACTATCCTGTCCTGTCTTTGTGAGGCAAGCCATCGCTGCAATCGCATTGGCTGCCTCATTCCAGTCTGTCTTGTTTTGGACGCTTGCTGTCGCTAAGTAGCCGCTAGCTAGCAAGCGTTCATTCTGTCTACCTGTCCTGATCTCCTCAGTTCTGGTTTATGCGCTCAGCGCTACTTTGCGCTGAGACGTTATAACGAAAGCATTGTTTGTGGCTGTCAGATCTGCACCGGCTCTGTGCGCCACAATCTCCTATTGGAGCCAGTCCTCCCCTCCACTATACTAGGGATAGCCTGTTTCCTTTTGCTGGTGTGTGTACCTCCTCCACGCCAGCTCATGCGTTGCATGCTGACTGTGGAGAATACACCACCAAGCCTTACATTATGAAAACCCCATTACCAATCCCCATTGTGGTGGGGATTCCCAGAAAGTATGACACTGTTAATTATGGTTCCTGTTCCTTTAAGAAATTTGAAGAACTTAACTCTGAAACAGAAAATGAGTTTTTCTCTGAATGTGCCAGGTTCCTGGCCAATCCCGATCTCCAAGCGACTCCTGTTTCAACCTGGGCACTCCAACTAAGTTATATTTTGTTTAAAGGGGAATTATTCCAGTGGGCATTTGATGTTCTCAATCATTCCGATTTGAAAGAGAGACCGCTGGAATTTCTAGCGTTTGTGATCCATAACTGGTTGCGCATAGATCCATTGCCTTTTCCTCTTAATGAACTCCTGGCAGCAGGCCAATCAGCTTCTCCTTCAATTGCTTGCAAAAATGTTCAGCAAGCAGAAAGTGTTACTGATAATTTTCCTGCAGCCTTGAATAAATCACCAAAAACAGCAGGGTCTAAGGCAAAACGCAAACGTTCTAAGAAACGTGTCCGATCTGCAGAGTCGTTATCCTTAGCGACTGAGACCTATAATGAGATTCTGCCATTAACAGATAATGAAATGCAATTGTCTTTCGGCGGAGTTAAATGGACTTATGAAACTACTAATGAACTTTCCTCCCTGGCTAGGGAAAATAAAGATTTTTGTTTAAAAGAATTATCTGAGTATGATTATGATGAGATATTACAGAGTATTGAACAAATCAACTTATTTGTGAAGCAAGGAAAGTTTGCATACATTACAGTTCAGCACTTGCTACAGGTATTGGAGATTCTTAGGAATAAGGAATCTGCCAATCACCTGCTAATTAACCCAATATATGTCCCTGCTACAATCATATCTGCAAACCATGATCTGCCTGTTAAGTATGCTTGGAATCCTCCATTTGAGAAAGGAGAGATGGAAGCTCTGGTCAATGAATGGAAGAATGATTCAAGTTCATTTTGTCAATTTTACAGTGCAAAAAGTGAATTAGTATTGAATGCATGCATTAAGTCTGCCTATAACCTAATAAAAACTGGTGTGTGTGGGTATGACTTTGTGGCTCCATTGATTGATGTGTGGGAACTGATTTTGGATGATTTTTATGTGACTCCGAATTCGCAAATTTGGCGTTCTGACCCGCCTGCTTCAGCACCTTTGGCTGATTCAGCAGGTGATTCGGAGCTCTTTTTGTGTGAAATTGAAGTTCCTGCAATTCCACCCTGTACCATGGATAACTCAGTGTTACTTACCAGTAAAACAGAAGCCACTGATACATTCTTAACCTTGCCCTGCGCAAATTTCTCAGCAGAGAATCCAGAGGTCCTGCTGACTTCCGAGTCCAGCCTAGCCAGTACTCATGACTCTTTGTTCAGTGAAACAGACACCAGAAAAATTTTGCCTGCCTCTGCAAACACTTCTGCAGAAATTACCTGTGTTAATAAAGTTCAACTCCTGTCTGATCCAGCAGATGCCAATAGATGCACTACATCAGTTTCCGAGTCCCAGCAATCCTGTCTAGAAACCTCAGAACCCCAGCATCTGAATTTTCCAATTTTACAAATGAATGGTGATTCAGATGCGCAAACATTGTGTCTTGATCTTCCTGTTTCTACACCTCGCTCTAGTTTCGTGAATAGCTCAGAGCATCTGCTATGTGAACCTGAAATCGCAGAATTATTACCTTGTTCAGAAAATGTTCCAGTAAATTTGCCCTGTTTCGTGAATAGCTCAGAGCATCTGCTATGTGAACCTGAAATCGCAGAATTATTACCTTGTTCAGAAAATATTCCAGTAAATTTGCCCTGTATCGTGAATAGCTCAGAGCATCTGCTATGTGAACCTGAAATCGCAGAATTATTACCTTGTTCAGAAAATGTTCCAGTAAATTTGCCCTGTACCATGAATTGTGCAGTAGATCTCTCCAATGAAACTCAGGTCACAGAATCATTATGCTGTCCAGCAGGTGCTTCCATGGTTTTGCCCTGCAATATGGACTGTTCAGTGATCCTGTCCAGTGAAGCTGTGGTCGCAGAGTCTTATGCTTCACCCAGTACTTTGGATACTTCAAACCCTCTAGCAGAGGAGTCTGAGGCACTGCTTACCTCAGTTGGTGTTGCAGTAATATTCACTTGTCTAGCAGCTGTTTTGGAATTACAGTCTGCTCTAATAAAACTTGATGAATTTCTGCCCAGCAAAGCAGAAGCCATTGAAATACTGTCCTCGTCAGCAAGTGTGTTAGATACCTTGCCCTGTATACAGTCTGATTTAACCAATGTTGTTGAGTCCCTCTCCAGTGTTGTAACAGCCGAGGAACTCCAGCCCTGTCCTCTGAATGTTTCAGAAGTCTTGCCCTGTAACATGGATAATTCTGATTCTCTGGTCAAAATAATAGAAATCTCAGAATTTCAGTCCGGTCTGATGAGTGTTCCTGAAACCCAGCCCTGTATCCTGAAAGATTCTGGTTCTCTGGCCGCTGTGGCAGAGGTTCCAGAGTCCCCTTCCTGTCCAGGGAATTCCTCAGTTTTGCCTAGTCCAGTGGGGGCTGCTGCAATACTGACTTGTTCTGCAGCGCCTCATGAGCTCCAATCCAGTGTATTAGATGAGTCTCTGTCCAGTCCAGAGGTAGTTGTGGAGTCCCTATCTGGTTCAGTGCATACATCAGAAGATTTGTCCTGTCTTGTTAGTGCCCCTGAATCTGATTTGTTACTGACTTTGCTGGAATCAGCGACATCTAAGTCTGATCCTGCATTCTCGTGTAAAAGTCCAGTAGTTGCGAAGTCTAGTCATGATGATTTTTTTTTGGCCAGTCCTGGTTTTGGTCCTGTCTTGGCTGACCCTGAGGCTCACAGTTCCTTGACATGCCCAGAGGTTTCTCTTGTGCCAGTGTGCCCAGATGTTCTTTGTGTGCCAGAATGCCCAAGTGTGTCTAAGGTGTTAGCGTGCTCTGATGCTTCCTTAGTGGGAACATGTTCTGATGTTGCCAGTCTGCCTGCATGCCCAGAGAAGGTTCTGGTCCCTGAAAGCCCTGATCTTGATGTTTGTCCTTGTGGCCCTGACTCGGGAATTGCCCTAGGTTCCATAGGGGTTCTTGATAGTTCTCCATGTGAGCCTAAGGGGCGTTCTGACCTATGGGGATCTCTTTGGAGCTTCAAGGTGTTCTGGGAGGTCTCTGAGAAAACTTGTCCTGGTGCCTTGGACTGGTTCAACAGTGGGTTTTGTGTTGGTAAAGACAGTCCCGGTGGGCATTGCAAAGGCTTTGGCGTTTTTGAACGGTTCCTGGAAGGCGGTGGGTATCGCTCAGGGAGTTTCGGAGGGCTTTCTTCTGGAAATCATGGTTCTGATGGGTGTCACACTGGGGCTTGTAGTACTGATGGGCATGGTTCTGTAGGTTCTGGTTCTGATGGGTCCAGTCTTGTGGGGACTGATTCTGGAATTCGGTCTTGCCGGGCTGTCCCGGTCATCATGAATTATCAGTCAGACTGTTTTGTTGGGAATTTCAGTTTTGAAAAGCGTCTGGAATCCGCTTTTAAGGGCAGGGGTACTGTAATGATCGCTGCTGCAGCAGGTGTTGCTGGAAGTAGTAGTGCTGCAGCTCAGGCAGTTCTGATCTCTTTCCATGCAAGCTGCATAGCTTTGTCTGCCTTTCCCTGCTGTCAGCTTGTGACTGATTATCATTCACCTGTGTGGGAATCTGCATGTCTGCTCCCATTGGATGACCTCAGTATAAAGATCTGCTTCCTGCTTCTGAATCCTGTCCTGTTACCGTTTGTGGATTGCGTTCATCTCTGCGAAGAGATAGCGAATCCTTCTGAGTCCTGTTCCCTGTATTACTCCAGTCCTAGTCAGCGTTCCTGCTTATGTCATATATCGGTTCATTGCCGATATATACATATGTTAGTCAGACGTTACAAATAGTTTCATTGATAGCTGTAATTGTAATACGCTAGGAAAACATACTTATTGTATATTTGTCTGTGTTACGTTCATCTATCTTGATCCTGCTATTTCCTGACTATCCTGTCCTGTCTTTGTGAGGCACGCTATCGCTGCAATCGCATTGGCTGCCTCATTCCAGTCTGTGTTGTTTTGGACGCTTGCTGTCGCTAAGTAGCCGCTAGCTAGCAAGCGTTCATTCTGTCTACCTGTCCTGATCTCCTCAGTTCTGGTTTATGCGCTCAGCGCTACTTTGCGCTGAGACGTTATAACGAAAGCATTGTTTGTGGCTGTCAGATCTGCACCGGCTCTGTGCGCCACAATCTCCTATTGGAGTCAGTCCTCCCCTCCACTATACTAGGGATAGCCTGTTTCCTTGTGCTGGTGTGTGTACCTCCTCCACGCCAGCTCATGCGTTGCATGCTGACTGTGGAGAATACACCACCAAGCCTTACACCTGGTTTCAAACCTGGTGCTCTAGCGCCTCTGAGTCATCATGATGCCAATATATATGTATATTTATGAACAAACACACATGCACATGTGCACATAAACACTCATGCATTGCATTTTTGAAAAGTATTCCCCAAAACTTGGTCTAATTTCTATGCATTATAAAAATAAAAATACTGTAGTTTTTCGTTGTTAGGCATATGAAGCCCGCCAGCTTATTTCCCTAAGCAATACCAACCTATTTGAGGTATTACTTTAGGTACCAGTCATGATCGTAATCTGATAATTATGATTACGTGAAATTTCGGATAATTTTTGCAATAACGGCCATATGTAATTACAGTTTGGACATGCAATTGATTTTGCGTAAATGTAACGATCGGTGTAACACAGAGAGGGTCTGATTACCGGTGAACTGCAGTATCACCGAGAATACAGAATATACCCGATTATTGGTGATCTGCAGTATCACCGATAATCAGATATATCTACTAACCTCTGGACACCTGATGAACAAGTGAGTGTTTAGATGCAACAGTATACTTTGAGTACTTCTCCAGAAGTATGTTCCTTCCTCTGGCCTAGACTCTCCAGGGGGTGGGAGCTAGGCTGAGGGGAGGAAGGACAGAGCGAGAGTGACACCCGTGGGAGAGGGTGTCACTAACAGGTCTGTGAACTGCCTCTAACAGTAAGGCCAGTTCTCGGGGTCGGCAAGCTAGGTCGTTAACACACAGACAGATAAGGTACAGATTCAGGAGGCAGATACGGAATCCAATAAACAGACCGGGTTTGGCAACGGAGTATCAGAATAGCACAGTACAGAATCAGGAGGCCAATACAGAGTCCAGGAACGAGCAGAGATTGGCAACAGGGTAACAGAAATAGCGAGGTACAGAATCAGAGTTCAGAGGGATGGTCAGACAGGCAGAAGGTCATAACAAATAATACAGTTCAATATTCCTATTGCTAAGGTGTGAGCGCCTTGATGTCAACACCTTTGGAAACTATGCTAGAACACAGATACAGACAAGATCTGAGTGCTACCACATAGTAATCGCAACGGCAGACAACCAGAGAATGACCAGCACCCAGTATATATAGCAAAGCGCTCTCCGGCGCCTCCCCTAAGTGCTGGACCAATGGCAGGTGGTGAAAATGTCAGCTGACCCGCCTGGTCAGCTGACCCTTTTCTGGCTGTCATATAAGCTCTGCCTCTCAGCGCGCGCATGCGTCCTTCTGAACCTGTGTGGACTAGCAGTCCCATCCACACCAGACATGTCTTGCAATGTGACCACTGATTCAGGCGCGGGGACCGCCGCCCCGCTCTCTAGGCGAGCGGCGGTTTCCCCGCGTCCAGCCACAATGCCATCTGCTTTGCCATGCGTACAATCCGCCGCATCCAACGCGGACTCCACCGCTCTGCCCATGCGGCCTGCGGCGGTTTCTTCGCGTTGTGCCGCCATGTTAGACGCGGAAACAGCCACCTCACTCTGAGCCCTTGCGGCGGCTTTTCCGCGTTTCCTTACAGTAAACCATCCATAATTTAGCATTTAAAAAAAAAAATTCAAAAATAACTTGTAGTTTTTGAGTTTAAAAACTATTTTTCCTTTTTTCCTTTGCATATTCAGAATCAATTATATCAAAAATGACAAGGTCTTTTTGTACAATTCTTTTTTTACCTGTTCCTAATATTCCCTTAACCTACTTAGCAATTTTGGTGATGAGAGCATTTATGGGGGATTTACTATTAACCACTAAAGTCAGCACAAAATTTCACTAAATTTTGCGTAATTATGCAAATCTACAGATGGATTAGGTTCACATGCAAAGTTAATTATGAATTTTCCTGAAATTTTGCATTATGATTTCACATTGTAATTGCAAATTATGATGCGAAATTACGATTATACTAAATTTGTGTTTATTACTACTAAGGACTATGCTTTAACCTCCTTGCCGGTTATCCTGAGCTCAGCTCGGGGTAACCTGCGTAGGAGGATTTCTCAGGCCCCGCTGGGCGGATTTTCAAAAAAAAAAAATTTATTGCACGCAGCTAGCACTTTGCTAGCTGCGTGCATTTCTCGATCGCCGCCACTCGCCGCCGATTCACCGCTACCCGCCGTGCCGCGCCGCCCCCCCCTCTAGACCCCTTGCGCAGCCAGGCAGCGCTGAGGGGTGGATCGGGATTCCCTCTGACGTCCCAACGTCCATGACATCGGTGACGTCATCCCGCCCCGTCGCCGTGGCGCCCGGGGAAGCCGAGCAGGAAATCCCGTTCTGAACGGGATTTCCTGCTTACTCTGATCGCCGGAGGCGATCGGAGTGGGTGGGGGGATGCCGCTGCTCAGCGGCTATCATGTAGCGAGCCCTGGGCTCGCTACATGATTTTAAAAAAAATATTTTTTTTAAAAAGTGCTCTGCTGCCCCCTTGCCGCGGGAATTGGACCGGCAAGGGGGTTAATGGGTTCATCTTTAAAGCAAAAGCACAAATGTTATTGACTTCTGTACAAAGCAACTACATTTTCTATTTTTTGATGCTTTTTGCATAGCTTCTGTCTTTAGCTATTTAGCATAGCTGAATGAAACAAACACACTTTTAGTATTCAAAGCTCATCCATTAGCTATCCAGTAAAGCTACAGTTGTAATACACTTTCAGTGGGAAACCTTTGATAGATGACCTTGTAAAAGTACATTTGCATGTCAGTCTATTGGAAGAGTTGACCTAGGTGATTAATTGTTTCTTTTAAAGTAAGTGAATTGACTGCTTCCAAGAACTTTTATAGTAGTCGACAATAAGTATATGTGTCCTTTTTTTCAGGCACTGGGGGAATAGGAACAGATGCGCCATTAAAAGATTTTATTCTAATAGAGTCTAAAGCAAAAAGCCTTAAAGAGTACTACAGAATTATGTGCCATTTCTTTTCATTATTCACAGACTGAAAAAGTCACCCTGATCCCATAATTCAAGTTATTCTTCAATGAGTAATGCCTCCGAATTTCTTCCTAGAATTTGTATAAAGCATTATACCTTATTTCACTATTTTTTTTACAAATTGTTTGCTAATAAAACTCACTTTTTTTTTTAGATCAAATAGTTGTATCTGCATGAATGGTAGATTTTGCAAAAATTTTTGTTTGTCTAATATAAAAGTGTAATTCGATAACAAGCTAAAGGAAGCACACAGACTAAAATTGCATACAAAATGAACGAAAAGGACAGTCACAGCTCAAGCCTCTAGCAGGTATATAAGAGTAACATTTCACAGAGCCAATCCTAGATAGTGTTACTGTAAACCGCTACTCCTGTGGTCTGCACTTTTGTGACCACTGTGGTCATGACACTGAAAGCTCTGCTCTCTTAGAGTGCAGGGAGGCGGGGGAGTGGTGCCAGGAGAGGCTGTGGCGAGGTAGAACTGCCAAATGACAGCTGGGGAAGGGTTTCAGGAACACCTCCAGAGGGTGTTTAGCAGTGAATACCTCTCCTGCATGAAACGTCCCTACCCCCACAAGATGCCGACAAGCTGCATGTGTGCAACTTTGGGGGGTGATAGTGTGCGGCGCTGGGGTGCAGAGAGCGGTACAGGGGGAATCAAACACATGTCATGCAGCAGGGAACATGCCTCTGTGTCCCATCTGCCCCTTCTGCGCTGCTTCAGGTACACTTTAAACATAGCCTTGTTTATGTTTATGACCGTTTGGCTGAGCAAATCAGAATGTTGGGGTTCTACCCAAATACACACACACCATTAAATGCAATAGGGATGAATTATGGTGCTGTGTTCAAGACCCCTGAATGGGCTGCAAATGGCAACAAAATGGCATGGAAAGCCCAACACAGCTGTAGAGAGTATGAAGCTTGCAATCATAACAAATTTTATATATAGCATGTTCAACTCTAAAGTTGGCCTAACATCACTCAATGCATGGCCATAAGGACAATTAGAATTGATCCCACTCTGTTTGAATCTGATCAAAGATGGATCTATTGCCTACCCACTGCCCATTGATTTCCAATAAATTACAGCATGAAAGCTGTTGGAGATGATCCTCGCCGCTGTTATTGCCTGCTGAGCTTCCCTCCAGGTGAAAAGTGTCCATGGTCTGTGTTTTAAAGCCTCCCCTCTCGACCAGCGTGACTCCTGGATTACTGCGGTTTCAACCATCATGGAGAGTGCTGGTACCATGTGACTGGGCTCATGTTGTGATGTCACACATGGTACATGGTTGCAGTGAAGGCGAACACAGGAGGGGGCAAGGAGTTGCAGGGGCGGGGAGGGGATGCTTATACACTTCAGAAGGGTCCATCAGTCTTTACAACATGAAACGCCAACATCATTGTGCCCCCGGCACAATTCAATTTGCATGGACACCAATGTATTATAACGCACGTATGGGACATTTTTGGGTATATTTACACCTGTCCCATGGCAACAGAGGGCGGAGTATTATAATCTCCACCTCTAGTGCACACTGTGCAGCATCCATGTCTCAGAGGCAACCAGTACCACGTTTAAGCAAAGCTTCCGGAAGGGGCAGAGCCTAACTCCATTTTAGACTTGAAGCTTTTCCCTTCTTGCTACTGTTGTACGCGTGACCAAGCGTCAGTTCAGACGCGAAATGGCCGTCGCTCTGAGCCTCCACCCACTTCCTGCACCGCTTACCCTGTAATACCCAGGACACGTAAGAAATGCCTGGCTTCACAGCAATAGCACATCTGCTTGATATTTGATGTGTTCAAAGTGAATGGGTGTATATAGACTGTTACACTATGCCAGTAAATATTTGAGTGACGGAAGACGCACTCTTTTGCTTTTTTCTTGTGTATGCTGTAAGGGGATATCAGCTACTGATTGGAATAAAGTTACATTCTTGGTTACAGTTTATCTTCAAATGACAGGCACACTGCTTGACAACCCAACAATAAGGATCTACACTACTTCAGAGATCACAAATACAATACATTTTAAATGAGGTAGATATTTATGTGTTTTATTGAAATAATTAATTTTCCATTGTTTTCTTTATTTTCTTTAAGATTTTTGGGGATGGGTAAAGGGTTTTTACGTACCCCTGTACTCTTTTCCATTAGAGAAGGTGGGTATTTGGTTATCTCCAAGACCTCCAGATTCCACCATAAGTTATCTCCTCTTACAATACAATACAATACAATAACATTTCTATAGCGCTTTTCTCCCATAGGACTCAAAGCGCTTAGGCTCTCTCAGATTCAGTAATTAGTAGGATGAAGTATTCACACAACAAAAGTTATATTTCTGCAAATGCCAGACTGAACAGGTGGGTTTTCAGTCTGGATTTAAACACGTCCAGGGATGGGGCTGTCCTGATCTGTTGAGGTAAGGCGTTCCAAAACGTAGGGGCAGCATGACAGAAGGCTCTGGGACCAAAAGTTTCCAAGTGGACTCTGGGTATGACTAGATTATTAGAACCTGTGGATCTGAGAATGCGGGGATTGCTACGCAGCTGTAACATATCTTTCATGTATCCAGGGCCTAGATTATTCAGGGATTTAAATGTCAGTAGGCCGATCTTGAATAGGACCCTCCATTCTATAGGTAGCCAGTGAAGGGAATGCAGGACTGGCATTATGTGGCAGTGACGGGGTTGGTTGGTTAGCAGTCTGGCAGCAGTATTCTGTATCAGCTGTAGGCGGTACAAGACCTTTTTTGGAAGGCCAGTGTAGAGAGCATTGCAGTAGTCCAGTCGGGATGTGATGAAGGCGTGGACTAAGGTTGGCAGATCTTCTGGGGGTATGAGGTGCTTGATTTTTGCAATGTTCTTCAAGTGAAAATAGGATGATTTCACCACAGCAGAGATTTGAGTTCTGAAGTTTAAATCCCCATCAATTAGAACTCCCAGGCTACGCACATGATCAGAGCTGCGTAGATCCGTGCCTCCTATTCCCAGTGGTGAAGACTGCAAGTTAAGTTGTTTTGTTATCATGCTCTGCCCTCCAATCAGAAGGACTTCAGTTTTGTCTGCATTTAGTTTCAGCCAGTTGTCATTCATCCATTGCTGTAGTTCACGTAAGCAGGCGTTTATAGTTAGAGTTGGGTCTGTCACACCAGGCTTGATCCACATCCTTTTTTTATCCAGTGTAAATGTATGGAAAATGTTGATTGACAACTGCAAGGGAGGCACCATGGGTATATATATATATATATATATATATATATATATATATATATATATATATACAGTATATTGTATATGTGTGTGCGTGGTGTGCTTTGTGTGTAATCCCCTTACTATTGTACTACATCCCACCCTGTGGTAGGCTTTATATTACATCCCAGCTGTGATATACTTTCTGTGCCATTTCTGTTCATGTTTTCCATAAACAAGTAAAGCAGAGGTACAAAATGCAATTCTCCTTGTTCGTTATACAGAAATTATACAGAATAGGCAAATTTGCAAATTATACATGTAGAAAAATCAAGTAAAAAATATAACAATTAAGGCTTTTTAATTAAGTGATTTAAATGTTGTTTGACTTTTAGTTTTTACATAATCAGATAACATGTATAAATTGAAAGTGAACATTTAAGGACAATACATTTGAGGGATGGGAATTGTGATTTGAGTTTCTAAGGGATGTGTAAGTTGGATGGTTATGGTAGATAGGTGTAACCTTATAACAATGGAAAGCTTTATGATAAGCAGAAGTAATATTATAATAGTTTAACAAATCTATATGACAGTTTCCAAGATTATGAAATGAGAAGGAAGTAAATCTAGGAAGGAAAGTAAGAATTAGAAGATGAAAAAACAGTAGAAGAATAGGAAAATTAGGTTATGATTCAAGTGAGGATGACTTATAAGTGATGAGTATGCCATTGCAGATAGAGGTGAAATATGACAAAAGTTACAAATTTAGTAAATGTGTTGTGTCTATAACATGTTCAAAATATGAATAAACAAAAAGTTAAGTGAAGGTTTCACGGCTTGTGGATCATGTTCAAATAGTATAAAACTAAACTTTAAATTACAAACGTTGTGAATACAAAAATGTGACAACATATCATAAAAACAGTCCTTATGCCATGTAACAGTATGGTCAATGGCCTAAAGCAATATTGTCAATAGCCTAACGGTAGCCAATTCTTCAGGGGCAAAGCATCATAATATCAAAGGTTGTGGCAGTAGGCAATGAAAAATAACTAAACAACCAATGTAGCGCTCCTCCTAACACCTTTGTCACAAATGACTAGAGCATGTAATCAAAACCCAATTGTAAACCCAGAATTGAATCATAAAACTGACACGTGGATCACCGCACAAATGGGTGGGTATACACACCCTAAACAACAATAAAGATATTCGTTGAGGCACTCTACTCAAGCATTCCCCATGATATGGGCATTCGAGCTGTGGGCACGTTCCTTAGTGAGCTGGGGATACAATGTACGGCGCATAGCGGGTTTTTATTATCCCTGCTTGAATTTTTACTCACCAACAATTTTTTTATTTTTGAGGGGTCCCACTACCTCCAGGTGCAGGGTGCGGCGATGGGGACTACTTGTGCCCCGTCGTACGCAAACCTGTACCTGGGGGAGTGGGAGCGTGAGCTTTTTTCTAGTGATGATCTCTCGATGTACCTGTGCCACATTTTAGCGTGGCACAGGTACATTGATGACATTATCATTTTTTGGACTGGTGGTCAACTTCTCTTACATCAGTTTGTGGAAGTCTTGAATGTGAACCCGAGGAATTTGAAATTCACTATGCAATGCAGTCCCTCTTCGATCCCTTTCCTTGATATTTTGATCTCATTGGGGGAGGATGGAGTGGTGGCTACCGGTCTATATAGGAAGGATACTGCCACTAACTCTCTGTTAAGGGCAGACAGCTTCCATCCGTCCCATACGGTGAGGGGGATACCAATGGGCCAGTACCTTCGGGTAAGGCGTAACTGTTCAGATGATTTGACCTTTAGGTCAGAGGCCAAAGTTTTGAGGGATAGATTTAAAGACAGGGGCTACCCCGATGGGACATTGAGGAGGGCATTCAAGAGGGCTGATGCGAGTGATCGTACATCTCTTCTTTCGAATAAATATCGGGCGAAACGGGATGATGGGGATGCAGTGCGTTTTTGTACCAGATATTCGGTCCAGCATCGACAAATTTGCCACATAATTAACAAACATTGGCATATTCTTACTAATGATACGAAGCTCAGTAGATGTGTCCCTGAAAGACCTCTTTTTTCGTTTCGACGGTCACCCTCTCTTAGAGACAAGTTGGTCAGTAGTCATTTCGTAAATCCCTCAACAACATCCAAACATTGCAAAGTAATGGGCACATACACATGTGGTGGTTGCACCATGTGTAGGTATGTGCAGGTGGGTCGGAATGTCAGGCTACCGGATGGCAGGGATTGGACACTTGCTCACTATGTGAATTGCAATACTACTTTAGTAGTGTACTTGTTGCTATGCCCATGTGGCGCTTTTTATATAGGTAAAACGAAGCGAGAATTACGTGCTAGGATCTCAGACCACGTTACCAACATAAGGAGTAAGAACATGTCCAATCTCACCCCGGTGGCCAGGCATTTCAAAACCATGCATGCCGGCAATCCAGCTTTAATGCGGTTTGTCGGCCTGGACCGCATTCATGCATCACAACGAGGTGGGGACATGGATAGACTTTTGTTACAGCGTGAATCAAGGTGGATTTTTGATCTGGGGGCGACATCACCCCCAGGTTTGAATGAAAATACCAGTTATACCTCTTTTTTGCCTGTTTGAGGTCCTTGTGCCCACCTCGTGAAACTGCTCTCCCTGATCGACTGTGTCTCTCCCCTCTGGTCTGTATGGGAGGGGTGGTCCTCTCTGCATTCATTGCCAAACACTAGTTCTATAAGGTGAAATCTCTTTTATTTAGGATGCTTGTTGCATCCTTATTATGTGGGGTCCCATTATGTTTGCTCCCCTCTTTTGTTTGTGTTTATATATTATGATTTACCATCAACATTGTGTGGTGTTAATTAATATATGGGTCCTATTTAAACTTGAAACCCTGTTTGGAATACACATTCTCTGGGTAAAGTACCTGGGTGGGGCCTCTGTTCCCCCGTTCGGCCTGATTTGTGTTCTGGTCCGGCTCTGCCTGCCCCCTCTGGCGGTGTCGCCTGGTGCGGTTGGGGCCTGGTGGGCGCGGTGTTTGGGAGCTGTGCGGTTGCCTTTGGCCCGGCTGCTCTCTGCCGCTGTGTCCGCCCGGCCTGGCCGCCCCGTGTGTGACGTTCGGGCGGGTGGGCGGGGTTTGGCGGATGCGCCGGCGGGTTGCTAAGGCGACCGGCCGCCGTGTCTGCCTGCCCCGCCCACCTGCCCGGCATTGGCCGCCTGTGGGGGCGGGCGGGGCCGGCCCAGTGATGACGTCAGGCCGGCGGGGGGTTAAGATCTCCACGGAGGAATACGGAATTTGTTGCACACCTCCAGTGGAAGCCGGAAGTCCGGCGAAACCGGTCGAGGACGCATGTGCAGCGTCCCGGCCTCCATGCTGTCTCCCTCCGCCGCATGGATAGAAGCCTCTGCCTCCTCCACAGCCAGTCTGGTGTTTTGATCATGCAGGAATCAGCCCTTACATGGATGGCAACTTGGTGCACCTGGACAACTAGCTGGATACTCATCTAATACAGGCCTTCTCCAGAGGACATTACATCAGCAACAATATCTACTATGTACACGTAAGCAGCTCCACGGGCATGGCTTTTGTTTATGTATGTGGACTGCTTATCAAAGGCAAGCTGGATTTGTGATAGTTCATCACTTGGTCTGAACTCTGCATGTGCTTTGATGTGCCTCAATGCTATACCAGCCAATTTGCTTTGCTTTAGATCGCCTACTTGATGTCTGTTGTATCTGGAGACTATGCTCTGAGCTTTAATCAATTTGCTGTGATTGACCTGCATGATTCCGACTGGAAAATCTCCTTGCTTGCACTAATCTGCCTGTCATCTATCTAAAGACTGGTTGCATGCAACTAACCAATTTTTTGTGCCGGCTGCAGTAATTTGCTGCTTATCTATTTAGAGACTGTTTGTATGCTACCGTTCTATTTTATATTGGCTGTGGCCTATATCTATACAATTTTTGGATCCAATTTGTGTCAACCAGACGTCTAGTGAAATCTTTCTAGTGCTCAAACCATCTTAGGGGATTTGTGGGTTGGTGGCGGGGGTTTTTTGAGGTCGGGGTGGGAGGCTTGCTTGGGGGTGCGGGGCGGGCACATTTTTAATATATGTATTTTATTGTTCTAGAAATTATGGATTAATAAAGTTAAACAGGTTATTACAGTAACCAATTGTGTGTAGTTTGTGCTCAATCGGGTCATACCCACCTTTCTTTATCTCACCCCTTTTTTGACAATAAAGATATTTAAGTGCGGCGCTCTACACCTGTCAGTGCATAATAACCAGCTCACGACCTAAAACAGATAAAGTCCCGATTTGCACAAAAGTCCATGCACCACTGCCCTAAACAGTGAATGAACTTGAATCTGCCGAAATCCTCTATTCCATTTCAATATTGGCATGCAGTCATTACATTGGTAGGTATCACTCTCACCAGATTGGTAGGCTAAATAATTATAGTCAGCATATACAGCGTTATACAACAGTTGTGGCCCCTCGTGTCCAGCCTCTTCCTCCTAATTGTAGCTGAGAGACAAGAAACAGCCTCTTCCTCCTAATTGTAGCTCAGAGACAAGAAACAATAGATAGCGTAATACTGTATAGGGATCACATATCATAAGTCCTCCACCAAAAGTGGTAGCACCAGCCCGTGCCAGAGATCGTAGATAGCACCACCACTCTGTGTATCCACAAACAGTAGAATTCAAAGCTCACCAAATACAATGGCTGACCATGACAGTTCATCAATCAAGTATTCCACCAGACTTCCTATTCGTAATCAGCAGCCTTCTCCCTTCATAAACTCAAATGAGAAGTATCATAGCGTAACTCCGTTTATTAAAAAAGTTTAAAAAGTAGTAATAAACTCACATTTAAAACTGAAAACATGCGCATGTAAGTAAAATAGCATCAGGACGTCCTCACCACCGCCGTACAAGCGTCTTTCCTCTCGCCACGAGGCCACACCCTACCGGTTTCGTCATATGACTCATCAGGGGCTCTTCTCATTCGCCTGAGTAATGCTCCCTAACGATCAGCCATCGCATGAGTGAAACTGGCAATAGGATTTGCCGTTAATCCTCGTGCGATGGCAAGTTGATAAGTAGCTCGCATCTGCAAGCTACTTATCACCTGGAATAGCATCAGGCCCAATTTCTGAGTATATTATCACTCACACCTACTGCCATGACCTTTGATATTACGACACTTTTCCTCTGATGAAGAGGCTGCCATTGTAGCTGTGAAACGTTTCTTAGACCATTGACAATGTTTTTAAAAAGACCTTTTTTATTTTTTTTTATTTTGAAGAACATCAGCTGCCTAATAGTAGGCTAGCCCCAATAGAAAAGACTTAGCTTCATCAGCACGCTCTTGATGTTGGGGTTTTTTGCATCATGGATTGTTCTTCTAACCTCTCTCACCCAAAAAACATTTCCCCTGTGTCCATAAGGAAAAAAACTAACAAACAAACAAACAAACAAATTGTATGTTCTAAAGAAGATAATACACAGGAACATTTACTTACGCATACTTCCATACGCTCCAGACCATACATACTAACACATACATACCAGCATACCTTATCCACACATACTATACACCCCAGACACTTACATACATACATCCCAACCATACATACCTTCATACTCACATTCTTACCTCCTCGTATAAAACAAAATATATTCATACAAATCTCATTCAAACAAACCAATTACCCAACCTTCTTTTATTTGTTCCCTATACTCCCGGGAGAGGAAGCAGTCATTTTTAATTATCATGTATGTTAAATAAAGACATTTCCTTTATCATTTAATTATAATTGATGTATATATTTATTCAATCACAAGTTTTTAAAAAGGACTGTTTTTAAGATATGTTTTTTTTTTCATCAAAATAGTTTTCATTAAGTTTTATAACATACAGATATAAAGACTTAGCTGTGTCAAACATTTTAAACATCATTATGAAGCTTATGTAATGATTAAGCCTTATTCTAATCAACCGTTCTATTTAGAATTATTTTGCTTATAATATATATCCACTGTTATTGGTACTAAATTATTCGTAACCGTACATAGTATCATTAACTAAGCCGACTAGGCTGACACTATGCATATCCGGTTGTCCAATGGGGCTATCAACACCAGAGGGCCGTGGGCCTGTCGATAGCATAAGTATAGTCTTCTATAGAAAAAATAAATTGTACCAAGGAACTGTTGTTTAAATTAACATTAACCTGAGAGTAATGACAAGTATCTCCAGTGTCTCATTGCTTAAACCTATATCCAGTCGATAAACCTGTCAAATATAGCAAGATTGATGAGGAACATGCTATGAGTCCATTAACACAGGAGAGAAGCAAAGAAAAAAAGAAAAAGAAAGAAAAAGAGAGGAAGTTACAACCTAAAAGTTCAATCCACTTTATTGCTTGCATAATACTAGATAGGAACCATCTAAGTTCTTTTCTGATACCTTATGTGGTCAGGTGCACCCAGTTTTCTGGCAATGAGAAGTTGAGTTGAGATCCGGGGCATCTACACCTAATTTTTTCCTCCATTGATAGGTTTCTATTGACTAGTGCCAAAAGCGTAGAAATACATAATTGATCTGCCAATTTCCAGTTGGATAATATGAGTGACAGAGCTGCTAGTATAGTGTGGCATATTTGAGGTTGGGCTTGCTTTGGAAGTTTATCTATACCTATCAGAAGTAGTGCTAGTGGGGGAGAGATTTGAAAATCCCCAAGGAATAGTTGTTTAATCAGATTCTCCACCTTGAGCCAGAATTCCTGGATTAGTGGACAATCCCACAGCATATGTACTAGAGTGCCTACACTACCAGAGCAGTGCCAGCACAAAGGGGAGATCTCGGGTGAAAATGACGCGATTTTCCGCGGTGTATAGTGCCATTTAAATAAAATCTTGCGGGACATTTCCCAATGGGAGTTGCACTTTGAGAATTTATTTATAAGCGAATAGGTTTTAACTAAGAGCTCAGGGGTAATATTAGTGTTGAGGTCATAGGTCCAGATTAAAGCATAATTCTGAAGCGGAGAGGTAAGATTATTCATCAGCTCTTCATACCATAATGAGATGCCACCCGAGAAATTCCCTCTGAAATTGAGCATTGTTAAAATCTTGCTGGAGATTTGTGGGATAGTAATTTGGCGGGTTTTCAGTAGGTTATAAATTCTATGATACGTGTATAATTGTGATTCATGGAGTTTGTAGTTAGTGTGTAGTGATTTGAAAGATCTAATATTCTGATATTCATAAATGTCGTTTATAAACTTAATGTTAGCTGAGTGCCACATGGAGAGGTCTAAATTAGGAGTAAATTGTTTCAAAGTATCGATTTGTATTAAGAGGTTGTGCGAGGTCTTTATGTCCGGAGGATGTTTGAGAAAATATTCCCAAGCCTTTAGAATTTCTTGAATGGAAGGGTATGAAGAGGGTGGTGCGGGGGCCCCTAACGCTATGCTCATTAAGATCTGTCTTAGTGGAGTTTTGAGTATATTAGTTTCTAAAGAGACCCATGGTTTTGGGGAGTCAGAAGACCACCAGAATCTAATCATGTCCAGGTTAGCAGCATAGTAATAGGAAATGATGCATGGAAGGCCTAAACCCCCTTTTATTTTTGGAAGTTTCATTATTTCGAGGGAAACTCGAGCCTTTTTACCTTGCCATATAAAATAGTTGATGCATCTTTTAATATCAAGAAGAAAGGATTTACGTAATGGTATATGTACCGTTCTGAAGAAGTATAATATCTTAGGGAGGATGAACATTTTTAGTGCGGCTATACGGCCGGACCATGAGAGCCAGCTTTTGGACATTTCGGATGTCTCTTTTTTAATAGAGGCTAGCAAAGGGATGTAGTTGTATCGAAATAATTCTGCTGGGTTCTTTGTTATTTTGATTCCCAGATATGATACTTCCGAGACGGCCCAAGGAAAATTGAATGTCTTTGTTAAGATAGTTTTAACAAGGGCAGGCAAGTGAAACCCCATCAAGAAAGACTTATGCTGATTTAGTTTATAGTAAGATGCGTCTGAAAATGAGAGAAGGACACTCATAAGGGCGGGTAGAGAATTTTTAGGGTTGGATAAGATTAGAGCTACGTCATCTGCAAACATACTGATCAGGTGCTGGGAGTCGCCAATTTTAATACCAGAAATATTTGGGTTTGCACAGATTTTTTGTGCGACTGTTTCCATTAGTAGGACAAAAATTATAGGGGATAGGGGGCATCCCTGTCTGGTACCGTTTGATATGGAAAAGGGTTTGGACATGAAGCCTGCGGCATTGACTCTGGCTGAGGGGGAGGAGTATAATGCCATAATCGCCGTTGTGATCCAACCTGTGAAGCCAAATTTAAGAAGAGTGGCTTTAAGAAACCGCCAATGAACTCTGTCGAATGCCTTCTCTGCATCTAAAGTGAGCATCACCGAGGGCATCCGACAGAGTTCAATAAATTTGACTATGTCCAGCATGCGTCTAGTTCCATCTGAGGCCTGCCTGCCCTTCGTAAAACCCACCTGGTCATGCGATAATAAGTATGGGGTACATAGCATTAATCGGTTAGCTATAAGTTTTGCGTATAATTTTGTATCTGCATTTAATAGAGATATTGGCCTAAAGTTGGCAGGGCTGGATTGGTCCTTCCCAGGCTTTGGTAAAACTGTGATTATCGCCTCCAGGTATTCCTGAGGTATTGGCGTACCTGTTGCAAAGGTATTAAATAAAGTTGAGATGTACGGGGCTAAGTTTTGAGCAAAGGTTAGGAGATATTCGTTGCTGAATCCGTCGGGATCGGGCGCTTTGTTACGTTTTAGGGATTTGATCACTCCTAGTACCTCTGATGGGGTGAAGGGCATGTTTAACTTTTCTAGCTGGGAGGGGGATAGTTGTGGAAGATTAATGTCGCGGAGTAAATTAGCTATAATTTCATCCGTGGGTTGAGGGGTACTGGGGTTGTCTTTAAGATTATATAACTTTGCATAGTACTCACTAAATAAATCTGCTATGTGTTTGGGATTTGTGATTATGCATTTAGAAGCAGAATTGATCATGGTGTGAATTCTAGTTTTGGCCTGTCTTTGGTGGAGTAGTCTCGCTAGAAACTTGCCAGCTTTGTTGTGCTGCGAATAAGATTGTAGGTTTGCTTTTTGCAGTAGATAGTCATATTGATGTGTTAAATGCATGCGTAGTTCTTCCCTCAGTTGAAACAAGGATTTATTTAATTCTTGAGTGGGGTTTTGTTTATGTAGTTTTTCTTTGAGGCGGATATTTGCAATAAGGTCATCATATACCTTGGCTCTTTGTTTTTTGAGGAAAGCTCCTCTGCGAATGAGTAATCCTCTAATGAACGCCTTGTGGGCGGACCATATCGTCGCCATGCCAACTTCCGGGGTGACATTTATATTGAAAAAAGAGGTTATGTTTTGGGACAGCTCATTTTTAAAAGATAATTCAGATAATAAGGAACTGTTTAGTTTCCAGTAAAAGGGTTTTTGGGCTAGGGGGCCGTCTTTGATCGAAAGTTCAATTGGAGCGTGATCGGACCATGTTTTTGTACCTATGGAGGCTGACACAATATCTTGAAGAAGAATTTTGTCAACTAAAAACATATCGATTCTAGAAAAGGATTTATGTACCCCAGAAAAGAATGTGTAATCCTTTTCAGAGCCGTGTAACATCCTCCAAGGGTCAAAGAGTGAGTTCCATCTTAATTGTTTATCAATTAAGATCAATTTACTAGGGTCTTTGGCTGTGGAGTCTATTGCTGAGATACAGGCGTTAAAATCTCCTCCAATTAGGAGGCGGCCTTTTTTCAGGGTTTGAAGGCGTGAGCATATTTTTTGCAAGAAGGCCCTTTGTCCTTGATTGGGACTATATACGTTAACTATTGTAAAAGGTTGGTCATTTACTGATCCAATGAATATTATGTATCTTCCCTGTGGGTCTTGTATAATTGAAAGGGGTTCGATTTTTACATCCTTGTGAAAAGCTAGTAAGACTCCTCTTTTCTTTTTCGAAAAGGAGCTATAGTAAATTGTTGGATATAAGGGGTTATGACAATATTTGGTATCATCCTTTAGCAGATGTGTCTCTTGTGTGAGCACAACTTGGGGCAATTTAGATTTGACCTCCTTCCAAAACATAAATCGTTTAGTTGCTGAGTTGAGACCTCTAACATTTATCGATAGAAATTTTAAAGGCATACTTATTCTTCATTTTGCTGCGAATCCTGCATTATTTTAGTAAGAAGTTGAAGAAGCCTGTGCTCTTTAGTGTGAGAATGGGCGTTTGTACCAGATGGGTAGAGGCTACTGTGATAAGAGGCAGATAAAGTGGATGAAATTAACCAGATAATAACATAACAACCGAACAAACTTAAATAACCATTTACAGCTGGGATTAGCCCAGTCAACAAACTCAGATGTATAATCGTGTGGTACAGTTCGTCATGCCACACTAGAAAACCTGGGGGTAAGATTATCAACATTTCACATGTTGATAGGAATAGAAGTGATCTATTCGTGTGTGCTCAGGAAGAATGTGGCCAATCCTCAGACAGGCCTTCAACGCTTAGATTGGGACCGCCAATCAGGGATAATCTTGGAGGGACCCATTGGGTCTGATGCAGAATGTGCAGTCTCTAGAATCTGGGTCTTTAGTTGACGGAATAGTTTAAGACCATTCTCTGTTGAGGTGATTACGTATTGCTTGCTGTTGTAAGAAAAAATTAGTTTGGTAGGGAAGCCCCATTTATAGGGGATTTGTATTGCTTGAAGTGCTTTTGTGTAAGGTTGAAGTTGTCTCCTCAGGAGTAGGGTCATTGCAGAGAGATCAGAGAATAAGTGGATGTGGGAGTACTGCTCAGGGAGAGCCCCATTTTTCCGGATAAATAGCATCAGTTCATCTTTAGTTGTGAAGAACAGGAACCTTGCAATCACATCCCTGGGAGTGGAATTGGGTAGGTGAGCAGGTTTTGGTAGTCTGTGGGCTCTATCGATTATCAGCTCGACTTCAGGTATATTAGGGAGCGCTGCTTTAACCAGGCCTTTTAAGTAAGCAGAAAGTTCCCCAGGGGAAATCTGTTCAGTGATACCCCTGAATTTAAGATTATTCCTCCTGCTTCTGTCCTCTAAATCTGCTGCTTTAGACTTGAGCCAGATTATGTCAGAGGATTGTGCATCAGAGGAATCCACCATGACGTTATGTGCTTTGGTGAGTTCTGAGATCTTGTTTTCAGCTCTGTGCACCCTGTCTCCCATTAAGGTAAGATCTTTACGCAGTTCCTTTGTAAAGTCTGCCAGATCTGTTAGTAGTGCAGATTTGAAAGTTACCGTATATACTCGCATACAAGCCGAATTTTTGACCCCCAAAAAGGGGGTCAAAAGTTGGGGGGTCGGCTTGTATGCGAGTCTTCCCTGGTGGTCTAGTGGTGGGTGGTCGGGTGGTCCGCGCCCCGCTCCCCCCCCTCCCCGCTCCCCCCGCGGCCGCTGCTGCTATTACCTTGTTAGACAGCGGCCACTTCCTAATCCGCGTTCCTCCTCTTTCTCAGAGTGTATCACAGCAGCGCGCCCGGCGCTGCTGCTGTGACGATGCATGGGGCAGGAAAGAGCGGTTCCCTTGGTAACGGCGATACAGATTGCCGCTATAGGGAGCCGCGCTCTTTCCTGCCCCCTTCATCGTCACAGCAGCAGCGCCGGGCGCGCTGCTGTGATACACTCTGAGAAAGAAGAGGAACGCGGATTAGGAAGCGGCCGCTGTCTAACAAGGTAATAGCAGCAGCGGCGGCGGCCGCGGGGGGAGCGGGGGGGAGCACTACCCACCTATGCTGGGCACTATACTGGCTAAACTGGGCACTTTACTAGCCATACTTGGGTACTATACTAGCTAAACTGGGCACTATACTGGCTAAACTGGGCACTATACTGGCTAAACTGGGCACTATACTGGCTAAACTGGGCACTTTACTAGCCATACTGGGGCACTATACTAGCTAAACTGGGCACTATACTGGCTAAACTGGGCACTTTACTAGCCATACTTGGGTACTATACTGGCTAAACTGGGCACTATACTGGCTAAACTGGGCACTATACTGGCTAAACTGGGCACTTTACTAGCCATACTGGGGCACTATACTAGCTAAACTGGGCACTATACTAGCTAAACTGGGCACTTTACTAGCCATACTGGGGCACTATACTAGCTAAACTGGGCACTATACTAGCTAAACTGGGCACTATACTGGCTAAACTGGGCACTATACTGGCTAAACTGGGCACTATACTAGCTAAACTGGGCACTATACTGGCTAAACTGGGCACTATACTAACTAAACTGGGCACTTTACTAGCCATACTGGGACACTATACTAGCTAAACTGGGCACTATACTAGCTAAACTGAGGCACTACCTACCCATACTGGGCACTATACTGGCTATACTGGGCACTTTACTAGCTATACTGGGCACTATACTAGCTATACTGGACACTACCTACCTATACTGGGCACTATGCTAGCTATATTGGGACACACTGGGGGGCTGCACCAATCCAGCATTTCCTACCCCCGGCTTATATGGGGGTCAATCATTTTTCCCTGTTTTTTCAGGGAAAAGTTGGGGGGTCGGCTTATATGCGGGTCGGCTTATATGCGAGTATATACGGTAGGAGGATTTCTTTAATGTATGTTTGTGTAGCTGCCGTGTCCGTAGCAGGGAATGCCTCGATCAGGAAAGCTGCTGGGGAGTGTTTGTGCCCTGCGCGCTGAGGCAATCCTGGGCCTACCTGCGTGGATGTTTCCTTGTCCTCGTCTCTCCTGGGCCTCGATTTTGCCGGGCTATTGAACGGAGAGGTTGTGTCTGGAGAGGAAAGAGCGGTCTCTGTAGCCGCTGCTGTGTCCGGCTGGGAAGCTGCGCTGATGTCTGTCTGGTCGCTCGGTGAGGCTGCAGGCAGTCCGGCGCCATCTTGGAATGGCGGATCTGAGCGAGGGGGAAAGAAGTCGGTCAGCTTCTGTGGCTTCTGACCCGACTTCTTCCGTTTTTTGGAGAGATCCAGGTCCATGGTGTTGTCTTCCATCCTATCGGGTGAGGAAGGGTAGGTATGGCGGTGGCTTTTCCGTCGCTTATGGCCTACTGAGTACGGAGCTCAGTTACTGCACGTCCGTCCTGGTCTCCGTGCTGGCCACGCCCCCTTTAAGATATGTTTTAACATCTTTGTATCCATTAAGTTCATAAATAAAAGTTATGTTGTATGCTATTTGAACATGATCTAAAGGCCTCAAAAAACTTCACTTAATTGTTTGTTTATTCATATTTTTGACATACATTAGAGAGGTGGCCATTTTATTGGCTAAAGATTGTATATAAAATATTGGTCCAGGCTTGGAGGCATGTAAAAACACCTATTTTTCTTATTGTCATGAGTAGCATAGTTGTATTACATTGTTAATTTAAATTATGTATTGAGTAATAGGCTTTCCATGTAGATTTGTTTCTGTGGTGGCCCTTCAGAGGGCTAACCACAACACCAGTTCTTATTACAGTTCAGTTCAACTTTTGAACATAACACTAAGGACTCCATCCGGTCCATGCTAACACTTTAATTGGGAATTCAAAGGCTCCAAGGCTCCTGATCAGTTTGCATAGAGGAAGTGACAAATGTGGAAGACGGGGCACTGGCTCTTTCATCAAGAAAAATGAATACAGAAGAGGAAAAAGAGCTTCAATTTAAGAAGGGAAAAAAAATCAGGTATTTGTTTCATTCCATTTGAAAAAAAAATCCTAGTGTGGGTGTTTTTTTTCCTAGTTTTTTTTTTCAAAATATGATGAATTAACTTATTCATCAGGGTTGGAGTGGCAATCTGTTTGCCCTTTTATTGAGAAGATATCTAGACAGCACCTCTATTGTCCTTACTCCCCATCTGGAATATTGAAGGGGAAGAGGAGAAAAATCTTTGTTCTGTCCCAACACAAGTATTTTCTGTCTTAATCCAAGATACCCTCTTTCCTTTTCAAGTCTGGGGCCGATATGCAATTACACTTTTCAACTTAGTTTTACCCTAGGTGATATTTCACAACTTGTAAATAAAAGGCCTTTAAACCACCAGCAAGAAAATACTCAAAATAATTTTTATACTACTTTTTGAGCTACTTGTTGGTACTTTTTTAATTGAAAAGTGTTGAAAAATTATTTCAATTAGAAGATGAAAAAGTATCTCCTAGGATAAAATGCAGGAGAAAAAGTTAACTGCATATGGGCCCGGGTAGGTTAAATATTTGAAGAGAGATGTAATCATACACCTGTTGACTTTTCCCTCCTGGTCACTCAACCTTTATGGCTATGTTTTCATTTTGGGTTGTTTTTACACTATTCTTCTTATTTTTCACATCATTATGGGAGCACTCATGGGGCTTGATTCACAAAGCGGTGCTAACTGTTAGCACGCCTGTGAAAACCCTCTTAGCACTTCTAAATGAACTTTTTGCGCGCAAAACTTTACGCTTAAAACTTTACGCGCGCACTGCACAGAGCGCAGGGCGGTCCGCGCGAAGTGCCCATTAAAGCCTATGGGACTTAGTGCGCGCATAGGACTTTGCGCGCGCAAAACTTTACTTAGCGCGCAATCTGATTGAGAAAACCGGTGCTAACCTACTTAGCACCCTGGTTAGCGTGCCTAAAGACTTTAGACGTGCTAAGTAGGTTAGCACCACATAGTGAATCAAGCCCTTGGCCTTTGCAGAACTATAGGTGTGCATCACTCTGTAGGGTCTGATAAAAAAATATTTTTGAATTCCATCAAATTGTTAAGCATGATTGCAAGAGCCATTTTAATCCCTTAGGGGGAATTTTAAGTGTACTACCCCTAAAAAAATCAATCTTATGTTTAGAATTATAGGTGGCGATGTGGGTTGATAAGGATTACCCACTAATCCTGCTTCTACATCAGTAGGGAGGGGCCTTTTAAACCTCACTTGGTTTGATATATAGAAAAAAGTTCAGTAGAGGAGTGCCACTTGTATCAATTCCCAATAAGGCTTTTACTAGTGTCATAAAAACTTAAAATTGCCTGTATATGCATCTGTTGTACTACAACACTCCATTTGTGCTTCACTTATTTAACCCTCCTGGCGGTTTGCAAAAAAATCGCCAGGGGGCAGCAAATCTTTTTTTTTAAATTTTTTTTTTTTTTTTTCATGTAGCGAGACAAAGTCTCGCTACATGATAGCCGCTGCTCAGCGGCATCCCCCCAGCCCCTCCGATCGCCGCCGGCGATCGGAGATCCGGAGATCCCGTTGAAAGAACGGGATCTCCTGGAGGGCTTCCCCCGTCGCCATGGCGACGGGCGGGATGACGTCACCGACGTCATCGACGTCGTGACGTCAGAGGGGACTCCGATCTGACCCATAGCGCTGCCTGCCACTGATTGGCCAGGCAGCGCACGGGGTCTGGGGGGGGGGGGGCGGCCGCGGCGAGAGCAATTGCGGCGGATCGGCAGGTAGCGGCGGCGATCGGGCACTGCACGAAGCTAGCAAAGTGCTAGCTGCGTGCAGCAAAAAAAAAATTATGCAAATCGGCCCAGCGGGGCCTGAGCGGTGCCTTCCGGCGGCATAGCCCGAACTCAGTTCGGGCTTACCGCCAGGAAGGTTAAAAAACATCTCATCTAAAAAATAAACACGTACATTTAAAAGCCATCTGGTAGCCCTTAAAAATGTATATCAGTAGTTTCAGGTATGGTAAAAAAAAAATAGTACTGAGATAAAAATTATATTTGCAATATTTTTTTAAATATAAGACATTCTGGACTGTAATACACACCTAGATTTAGAATTGAGAGGAAAAAAAAATACTAAACCTTGTGCGTCTATAGTGCAGGGGTGGCTTATAGATTTTTCCCCCAAAACTATTTAAGTTACACTGCCAAGCTACAATAACCCCTGCTGCCCTACTAGCTACACGGACTACCCTACACTAACTCCTGCTGCCCCATGTTCCTCAGTCTCAGTAACTGAATCTGTAGTACAATCAGGTTTGTCCATATGTGGCGGCCTCAAACAATAAAATGCATAGTGCATGCACCCACTGTCCACTACAGCTCTCCCCCAGTCTCCACAGTATGCCATTTGCTCATACCAGCATTTATATTGTGCATGCCTATTCGCAACAGCTTGCTATAGCTTTTGCATGCCTTTTGCTAAATAAAACCAGACCAAATTTTTGAATTTTGGGCAGAATTTTCACATTTTTAACTTGGGGGTGTACTCACTGTTGTTAGCGGACAGCAAATTTGCACTGTTATACAAGCTGTACACTAATTACTTTACACTGTATCAAAAGTTGTTTAGGTGATACTTTTAATGCAGGGGTCCCCAAACGTTTTGGGTCGAGGGCCGGGTCAACATACTTTAGACTGCCCGGGGGGCGGAGTATACATAAAATAATGTAGAAGTCTTTGTGCATCAGACAGTGAACAATACCCAGATGACAACCTGCAGTCCAATTGGACAGCAGTGTCACCTGATGTGGAATTTGATTGGAAACCAGTGAATTACTGCTTTTTGGCTTCATTCTATATGCAGACCACCAATATTTAAAGATGTAGCTGACTACATCTGTAATACATTTTGTGTGTGTGTGTGTGGGGGGGGGCGGTAAAAAAGCCTCAGGGGGCCACATTCGGCCCCTAGGCCTTAGTTTGAGGACCACTGGTTTAATGGCTAACTGTACAAGATTTTTCTACAAGCTTTCAAAACTTTAAAGTTTTGAGAGCTTGCAGAAAAATCTTGTACAGTTAGTCATTCAAAGTATCACCTAAACAACTTTTGTTGTTATGTCTTTGGATTCTCTCCATGACTAATACCGAACCACACGCAACTAACTACATTGTTTCAAAGTGTCGTATTGTCTGTGTTGTCCCATGAAAAGATTTCATAAACTGTTTACAAAAATGTGAGAGGTGTACTCACTTTTGTGAACTACTGAGTTTGTGTGGCTTCTGGCAGGCTGCCTCCAGTAGCTCCTTATTGTCAGTGAAGTGAAGTATGGTTGGGGGAAAAAAAAAACAGAACACTGTATACACTGTAAATTATGATATGTCCCACATGATATTCACTAGAAATCTCAGCAAATGAATAGGGATTCTCACCAGTGTGAGATCTCTCAGCCCTGAAAAAAAGTGATTTATGAACAAAAACATTTCCCACACTCAGCACCAAAATGGGGCTTCTAAACAGTGTGAGAACTTTCATGCCTGACAAGCTGTGATTTCTGTACAAAATATTTCCCACACTCAGCACAGGAATGTGTGTCCCAGGGTTATTAAAAGATCAATAGTTTATGTATTTTATCTCTCCCTGTCCTCAGAAGTTATATTCTGCCAGGAAAACATTTATTTATTGTAATTTGGTTATCAGCAATGTATACTATATTCCCGACAAGGTGCTGATAAGATAGAAGCTGTCACTTTCATGCCTAGAAATTAACTCTTTTAGGCAGCAAAATAAATAAAATTCACTTTCCCAATTAAGACCCCATAGGGCACTGTTTGAAATTATGTTTTAATTTCTCCATTGGCTTAAAGGGGAACTGAAGAGAGAGGTATATGGAGGCTGCCATGTTTATTTCCTTTTAAGAAATACTAGTTGCCTGGCCCTGCTGATACTCTGCCGCCCTCTAATACTATTAGCCATAGCCCCTGAACAAGCATGCAGCAGATCAGGTGTTTTAGACTTTAAAGTCAGATCTGACAAGACTAGCTGCATGCTTGTTTCTGGTGTTTTTCAGATACTACTGCAGAGAAATAGACCAGCAGGGCTGCCAGGCAACTGGTATTAAGTAAAAGGAAATAAATATAGCAGCCACTGTATACCTCTTACTTCAGTTCCCCTTTAAGTGCATTATGCTTTCAAATATGTGAAACAATAAATGTTTTGGGCATTTGTGAAACCAATGACATAGTGGAACCCAGCAATTTCCCTTGTCACTAGCTTTCTAAGGCTATCAGTACACGTACACATTTGTTTACATGTCTTGTTTTATAAAACCAACTATTTTGGTTACCCACAATGCTTTGTAGGCTTTATAGTGACAGATAACACCAGGAAATTGGCCATATATTTCTATTTCAGCCAATAAATTAATTTGACAGTGGTGTCCCAAGGGCATATTTTGTGGTTATTTTCATTTCCCACAGAAAGCCACATTATTATGCAAACATGTCACAGTCGAATTCAGGATGAAATGTTGATGGGATCACTGATTTTTCCTCAATGACAGATATTATCTGGCTCTACTAACATCCATGTGAAATCACTAAAGCTGCTCCTAAAAACAAATGAAAATAAAGTCTTGTCAGTCTGGGTAATTTGATGTAGTTTTATTCAGTTTAATTAAGTGTGAAAGTTAAGTAACACCGCAGATGCTTTAATCCAAAGAAAAGAATAAATAAAGAACACAAGCATTGACTAGATGTTTAATAATGTAGTTGTGCCTCTGAATGAATGTCTAACTGGCTTGCAAAGTGAACAGTTTTCCTTTTACTCTTTACTAGACTGTTGTTCTTGTTGTTATTATTACTTAATATTTATATAGCGCCAACATCTTCCACAGTGCTGTACAGGGTATATTGTCTTGTCACTTAACCATTTCAGCCCGCAGGTATTTTTCACATTATGGACGAGATGAATTTTCACCTGTCAGCGCTTCTCCATTTAATTCCCAAATAACTTTATAACTACTTATCACAGTGAAATGATTTATACCTTGATGTTTCCGCCACCAATTAGGCTTTCTTTTGGTGGTAAATTATGCTAAGAATTATTTTATTCTAAATGCATTATAATGGGAATAATAAGAAAAAAAATGAAAAAACAAATGCATTATTTTTCAATTTTCAGCCATTACAGTTTTAAATTAATTCATGCAACCATAATTAAAATCCTCACATTTTATTTGGCCATTTGTCCCGGTTATTGCAATGTTAAAATTATATAAGCCCGACCTCTCCCCTAGAAACGGGCCTGGCTGGTGCACACCAAGAGCGGTTCTGAGCATTTTTTAAAACACTTGCGGGGGAAAAAACGTTTGGTTAATGAATGTGAATGGGATGGTGCACCCCAAAACTGTTCGTTTTTTCCCCCAAACACAAACTCGGGTCCTGCAGCATTTTGTTAGATTTCTGAGGCATTTCTGCCTCAATAAGTGTAAAACCGCTCTGAAAAACACTAGATCAGAGCTGTTTTCAGAGCTTTTTTGTTACAGAAGCAGTTCAGGTACATCTTTACCGTAACAAAATATAAAATCCGCTACACAAAAACGCTCCAAAAAACGCTATGCATGTTTAGAAAATCTTTCTAAACATGTCTAGAATTGCTCTAAAAAACCTCTTCAAAAACCGCTAGCGTTTGTGGATCCAGGGCCGGCGCTACAATAGAGGCATTAGGTAGGTGCCCCCCAGTGTAGGTTAGATTAGGTAGCTGCCCCCCAGTGTAGGTTAGATTAGGTAGCTGCCCCCCAGTGTAGGTTAGATAGGTAGCTGCCCCCTAGTGTAGGTTAGATAGGTAGCTGCCCCCCAGTGTAGGTTAGATTAGGTAGGTGCCCCCCAGTATAGATTAGATAGGTAGCTGCCCCCCCAGTGTAGGTTAGATAGGTAGCTGCCCCCCAGTGTAGGTTAGATAGGTAGCTGCCCCCAGTGTAGGTTAGATAGGTAGCTGCCCCCCAGTGTAGGTTAGATTAGGTAGGTGCCCCCCAGTGTAGGTTAGATTAGGTAGGTGCCCCCCAGTGTAGGTTAGATTAGGTAGGTGCCCCCCAGTAAAGGTTAGATAGGTAGCTGCCCCCCAGTGTATGTTAGATTAGGCAGGTGCCCCCCAGTATACGTTAGATAGGTAGCTGCCCCCCAGTGTAGGTTAGATTAGGTAGCTGCCCCCCAGCAGAGGTTAGATTAGGTAGGTGCCCCCAGGATTGGTTAGATAGGTAGCTGTCCCCTATAATGGAGGGGGGACCCGGAGCCGCGGGGAGGGCAGCCCGACCTCTCCCCTAGAAACGGGCCTGGCTGGTGCACACCAAGAGCGGTTCTGAGCATTTTTTAAAACACTTGCGGGGGAAAAAACGTTTGGTTAATGAATGTGAATGGGATGGTGCACCCCAGAGCTGTTCGTTTTTTCCCCCAAACGCAAACTCGGGTCCTGCAGCATTTTGTTAGATTTCTGAGGCATTTCTGCCTCAATAAGTGTAAAACCGCTCTGAAAAACGCTAGATCAGAGCTGTTTTCAGAGCGTTTTTGTTACAGAAGCAGTTCAGGTACATCTTTACCGTAACAAAATATAAAATCCGCTACACAAAAACGCTCCAAAAAACGCTATGCATGTTTAGAAAATCTTTCTGAACATGTCTAGAATTGCTCTGAAAAACCTCTTCAAAAACCGCTAGCGTTTGCGGATCCAGGGCCGGCGCTACCATAGAGGCAAAGGGGCAATTGCCCCAGGGCCCCAGAGCTTGTAGGGGCCCCCAGTGGCTACAAGAGGAAACAAATTTCAAATCGACCTTATAGTTTTTGAGAAAATCTATTTTAAAGTTTCAAAGGAAAAAAATACACATTTAAAAACCTGACGACTTTAATGGTTAATAGCAAATCCACCTTAAATGCTAGAAACCCTAAATTTGCAGGATATGTTAAGTAGATCATTGGGAATAAGAGGAAAAAACAATTTTTCAAAAAGACCTTATAGTTTTTGAGAAAATCGATTTTAAAGTTTCGAAGGAAAAAAGTATACTTTTAAATGCGGTAAATGTCACTTTTAGTAGCAAACCTAACAGTAGTGTAATTTTACATGCATCAAAAGAAAGAGCAATACATTTCCTGACAGGGTTTCCAGGGGGTCCATACGCAGCCGCAGCACTTTGGCCAGGGATCGCTATACAGCCGCAATATGGCTGTATGAAGATCCCTGGCATTTTTTCCTATTTTCCCAATTTTTTTTTATGTTTAGAGTGTGGGAATTTTTTTTTTTAAATTATGTGGGGTCCCCTCTCCTGAAACTTTTCAACCTCTTGTCCCCCATGCAGGCTGGGGTAGCCAGAATGTGGAGTCCAACCGATTGGGGCTTCACACCCTGACTATAACAGCTGCGAAAAAGGTCCCTTAATGCCGATTTTTGTTCTGGGGTATCTGTTGGGGGGGCCCCCCAGGTTTATTTTGCCCTGGGGCCCCATTGTTGCTTAAACCGGCCCTGCGCGGATCCGCTAACGGTTTTTTGTGTGCACTGGGCCTAAAGCAGATCTTTGGGCTCTGTTTTTTTTTGTACAAGAAAGTGGGAAACTGTTTACAGGGCTATATAATAATACTTATACATTTTATGTACATTGTAGTTTTATAACACTTGGATATTGTTAGATTTGCTTTAACCTTTTTCAGTTCTATATAAAGCAAAACTTTGGCCACAGTTCTATTTTAAATTTCTGCTAAAATCACTGTAAAAAAAGTTAGTACAGGTCTCTCTATCTAATCAGGAGCTATTATCTATCCTTTCGATTTGCTGTATACAGTAAGGTCATTTGGCATGTGTCTGCTAACCTAGTGCATGCTACCAAGTGATCATTCCTGTTTTTTTTCTCCCATGCTAAGCCATGAAGGCACAATATTTTACATTGAATAACAGCCTGCAGGCTTTCTAAACCAATTTGTAGCTTTTTTAGATGAGTGGAAGCACTGTGAATAGTTCATACTTTCTACGGTATAATGTTGAAAATTATCATTTGGACTCATCAGAGCATCTTAAAGAAATAGTAATTGCACATGGCAGTTTGCACAATGAATTTGTCCTTAGCTTGGCAAAAATTAGATCTATTCTTCTTTTATTTAGCAACTGAATTCCTAGTTTAGTATTGTAATTACACCCATAAAAATGCTGTGCTTAAGCCAAAGCAGGATATTATTTAAAAAAATAAAGGCTTTTACAATTTGTAAAATTACATGTAGATTTCTTTGGAGCATTGTACATTAGCTTGGTGATTTGTGCCATTACCATTATTTTTTATTTATATAGCGCCAACAACTTCTGTAGCTCTGTACATAGTACAAAACAAAAAGTGGGGAGACATTCAACACTTTGTAAAATCAGGACATCCAGAAATACAAATACATACTATATATAGTTGACATGTAGTTTGAGAGTAATGCACCAGGCCATTCACCCTAAACAACAGGAGGGTCTGGAGAACCGAATGATAAACCTCCTCAGCAGCAACCCTGAGTCAGGCTCGGGCCAGCCAAGAAATTCACAGTTCAGAGCAGTAACCCGAGCTGGATCCATGGGAGGTGAGTAATGTGAAGGGCTTCCACATATCTATCTAGCCGTATGATTTTCAGGGTCTAAATGTACATGAAAAAAATTGCACCTCTTGTAGACTCTGGAAGTATTCATACCACAAGGGAGGTTAACATTGTCAAAGTCAGAGGAAAGGACGAGGAGTATTAGTACAGAGAATTGCCATTTGGGTTTTTCAATGAGGAAGTAAGTTTGCAACTTTCGTAAGGATTGTTTCTATGGAATGCTGAGAGCAGAAGCCAGACTGGAGGGGGTCCAAGAAGGACTTAGCATAGAGAAAGGCAGACAATTCTGAATAGATGTGGCATTCCAGCAGTTTAGAAGCAAGGGTAAGAAGTGAGAATAGGGCCCACATGCAATTAACTTTTTGGCCTGAGTTTTCTCAAGTTGTCATAAAATGCCCTTTAACCTTCCTGGCGGTAAGCCCGAGCTGAGCTCGGGCTATGCCGCGCAGGAGGATTTCTCAGGCCCTGCTGGGCCGATTTACTCACTTTTTTTTTTTTGCAACACGCAGCTAGCACTTTGCTAGCTGCGTGTGCATTCCGATCACTGCCGCTCCACGCTCGATCGCCGCTGATCGCCGTGCCACCCCCCCTCTCCCCCAGACCCCGTGCGCTGCCTGGCCAATCAGTGCCAGGCAGCGCTGAGGGGTGGATCGGGACTCCATTAGACGTCACAACGTCCATGACGTCATCACGCCCCGTCGCCAAGGCGACGGGGGAAGTCCTTCAGGAAATCCCGTTCTTTGAACGGGATTTCCTGATCAAAGACCTCCAGAGGCGATCGAAGCGGGCGGGGGGATGCCGCTGTACAGCGGCTATCATGTAGCGAGCCCCAGGCTCGCTACATGATTTTTTAAAAAAAATCTAAAAAATAGTGCTGCGCTGCCCCCTGGTGGTTTCTAATAGACCGCCAGGAGGGTTAGGCCACCAGAAAGCAAGAAAACACTTTTGGGCAATTCTTTATTTGTAAAATGCAGAAAAGTTAGTTTAAAGAGAAGATGAAAATTATCTCCTAGGAGATGAGTCAGGTGAAAAAGTTAATTGCATATGGGCCTAGATGGTAGTTAGAAAGTGCTGTAAGGTCCAAAGAAGGCTTTTTGATTAGTGGTGTTATGATTGCTTGTTTAAATAACGAAGGGAAACCGCCAGTGGAAATAGAGGTTAAAAAGCGGTGTTAAAGCAGAAATAAAGGAGGAGGAGGGCTAAAGGATAAGATAAGAGGAAATAGGGTCCATGGCACAGGTGTTGAGGTGTGCTGTAGATATTAGTAAAGAAATGCACTGTTCAGTTGATGGACAAAAAGTAGGGATAATAACAACTGCACCCTGCAAAAAGAAAACACAGAGACAACAGGAGCCCAAATTGTGCAGTATGTCACAGTACCAGAAGTATATAAAATATGCGGATGGATTATACTCACCAAGGTGGGTTGCAGAAGGGCAACCGAACACTAGAAGCAGGTGGAGATGTATAACTCCGACTCCACTTGGGTGACCAGACGGAGCTGGTGATGGTCTCACTCTTGATAAAAAGCAAACCTCAAATGCCCTAAATTGGTCAAAGAGGGATGATCTCCCTCCAAAAGGAGGGTGAAGGCACAGAATAAAGGGGAAAGAGGCGCCCAGAGAAGATAAAATGCGTTAGAAACAAATCAAATAAAAAAAGTGAGGTGGTTTACCTCAATGAAGACAAATTCATGTATCAAGAGAATTTTATTGCACTGACAGTGCATTTCGTGGGTGCATACCCACTTCCTATAGCATATTTAGCATATAGTACATTTACTCTCCCCTCTATGCTAAATATCCTATCAATATGATACACATTGCTCGATCCCCTTTTTTCCTTTTAGAGTGTTCCATTGATGCAGCCCTCCCTTGAACCTTATACCGCAGGACCACATAGCACATTTATTATTAGGCACATGTTTTTGTTCTTATTTATTAATGACATGCTACTTTTATTAGCAGTATGATACTGGGGGTATACTCCAGTGCAGCTGCATTTGTTTGTTGTATAGTATGCCTAGTCTATATAGTCTATAAGATCTTAATGTTTAATCTTTAACATATATTTTTTTTATGCGATTCTATAGCATTGGATTTTATACATTTGTATTATGCACATATTTTATCATGACCTCATGTAATAAAATAACTGTATTAAATGGAACTTAACTACATCCGCTACACGTGCATGCAAATTTATGCAATGCATTTCAGCGTTGAATGCACTATAGTCATGTATTTTTGTGTGCATACTATAACTTTACTTACATTGCATGTAACTGCTCTGGCACTGATAGTTGCCTCTGATAGTTGAAATCAAATTTTGCATACATACATTTGTTTGAATGCTGTTAATTATTATTGATTGTTGGATTCTCATTATACAATGTTGTCTGTAGTATTTGTTATAGGTGTAATTATGTTTTTGATACGCTGTCAGTGCTGTGGCATTAAGTGCCTTGTTTGAGGATTATAGGCACTGCTATTTGGCCTGAGGAAGTGGGTATGCACTCACGAAATGCATTGCCAGTGCAATAAAATTCTATTAATTCGTGAATTTTTCTTCATTGAGGTAAGCTACCTTAATTCTTTTAATTTTATTTGTTTTTAACGCATTTTATCTTTTCTTGGCGCCTCTTTCCCCTTTATACTGTTCAGTTAAGGTAGTGAAAGTTGTTAACGTGTATGAGTTTTGAATGAGTGACTGGAAATGTAGAAAAAGGGACTGGTGTAGGATAGTTTCTAACAGGTGTATAACCAGGCTTAATTTGTGCACTAATAGTAGAGAAAATATCTACTGTGTTGAGGAAAGCAGATTCACTTACAAGACCAGTTTGTTGTGCCTCCTAATTTCCACAACAGATCCTTGTTTCAAGGGTTCAACCTCTCCATTCCTACAATCTGTCATTGTAACCTTTAAATAGCCAGACTATCACCAACAACAGCGACAGCCTCACAGTTAACTTCAAATAAGATGTATTACATTGAGCTGAAAATAAATTTCCCTTATTAAATTTGATGGTGTTTGGAATCATCCACCTTTGAGTGGAAGGAACTCACGTTATATATCACTTCTGAATACGCAAATATTGATAGAATAGTGATACAATAAAGATTCCTTTTTATGGTTAATCAATAAAAATGATCTTTTTTTACAGAGAATTCTAAATTATTTTTTTATTCAAGCAAGAAAATTGATAAAGTTTCCAGATTTTATCAGTACAGGTAGTCCTCGGTTAATAAACGAGATAGGGACTGTAGGCTTGTTCTTAAAGTGAACCTCCAGACTAAAAATCGACGCAGCAGCACTGAAAAACAGTTTCACAGCATCAGAACTTTGTTTCTCTTATCCAAGCCTCATTTTTAGCTGCACAGAAGAAAACTGCCCGGGCTTTTTTCCCCTGATGCTGAGCAAAGCATGATGTAATTTCTGATGTTGTTGCTCTCGTTCTGCTGTTTTGGTGCAAATTTTTTTTTTTTAGATTTTGAATTTGACATTTGAAGCCTAGCGTGTGCAGCTGGGAGGGGTTATCAGGACACAGGACAGTTGGAACTGTGTCTCCTGCTCCTTGTCACCTCCTTTCAAACAAAAAGATGGCTGCCCCCATGACAAAGATGGCAGCCCCCATGAATCACAAACATTTGCCTGTTTTTTTAAAACAGGGTGGGTAAAAAATTATATTACCTATCTATTCTAATTAACATAACTAATGTAACTTAATGACAGTATGTTTGATTAGGCTGATGTTCCCCTTTAACCACTTCCCGACCGCCTAACGCACAGAGGCGGCCGGGAAGTGGAGCCCTTAAGGACCGGCTCACCCACAGAGGCGGCGGTCCATTTAAGGGCATGGGCGGAGCGATCGCGTCATCCGTGACGCGATCCTCCGCCGGCGCCTGTCACCGCTCGCTCGCCGCAACATCCCGCCGGCTATACGGAAGCGCCGGCGGGATGTTAACCCCGCGATCGCCGCATACAAAGTGTATAATACACTTTGTAATGTTTACAAAGTGTATTATACAGGCTGCCTCCTGCCCTGGTGGTCCCAGTGTCCGAGGGACCACCAGGGCAGGCTGCAGCCACCCTAGTCTGCACCCAAGCACACTGATTTCTCCCCCCCCTGCCCCAGATCGCCCACAGCACCCATCAGACCCCCCCCCCTGCCCACCCCCCAGACCCCTGTTTGCACCCAATCACCCCCCTAATCACCCATCAATCACTCCCTGTCACTATCTGTCAACGCTATTTTTTTTTTATCCCCCCCCCTGCTCCCTGCCCCCTCCTGATCACCCCCCACCCCTCAGATTCTCCCCAGACCCCCCCCCCCCAGACCCCCCCCCCCCTGTTTACTGTATGCATCTATCCCCCTGATCACCTGTCAATCACCTGTCAATCACCCGTCAATCACCCATCAATCACCCGTCAATCACCCCCTGTCACTGCCACCCATCAATCAGCCCCTAACCTGCCCCTTGCGGGCAATCTGATCACCCCCCCACACCAATAGATCGCCCACAGATCCGACATCAGATCACCTCCCAAATCCATTGTTTACATCTATTCTCTCCTCTAAACACCCACTAATTACCCATCAATCACCCATCAATCACCCCCTATCACCACTTGTCACTTTTACCTATTAGATCAGACCCTAATCTGCCCCTTGCGGGCACCCAATCACCCGCCCACACGCTCAGATTGCCCTCTGACCCCCCCTTATCAATTCACCAGTGCATTAATTACATCTGTTCTTCCCTGTAATAACCCACTGATCACCTGTCAATCACCTGCCAATCACCTATCACCCATCAATCACCCCCTGTCACCCCCTGTCACTGCCACCCATCAATCAGCCCCTAACCTGCCCCTTGCGGGCAATCTGATCACCCACACCATTAGATCGCCCGCAAATCCGCCGTCAGATTACCTCCCAAATGTATCGTTTACATCTGTTATCTTCTCTAAACACCCACTAATTACCCATCAATCACCCCCTATCACCACCTGTCACTGTTACCTATCAGATCAGACCCTAATCTGCCCCTTGCGGGCACCCAATCACCCGCCCACACGCTCAGATTGCCCTCAGACCCCCCCCCTTATCAATTCGCCAGTGCATTAATTACATCTGTCCTTCCCTGTAATAACCCACTGATCACCTGTCAATCACCTGCCAATCACCTATCACCCATCAATCACCCCCTGTCACTGCCACCCAACAATCAGCCCCTAACCTGCCCCTTGCGGGCAATCTGATCACCCACCCACACCAATAGATCGCCCGCAGATCCGACATCAGATCACCACCCAAGCGCAGTGTTTCCATCTATTCTCTCCTCTAAACACCCACTAATTACCCATCAATCACCCATCAATCACTCCCTATCACCACCTGTCACTGTTACCTATCAGATCAGACCCTAATCTGCCCCTTGCGGGCACCCAATCGCCCGCCTACACGCTCAGATTGCCCTCAGACCCCCCCTTATCAATTCGCCAGTGCAATATTTACATCTGTTCTCCCCTGTAATAACCCACTGATTACCTGTCAATCACCTATCAATCACCCATCAATCACCCCCTGTCACTGCCACCCATCAATCACCCCCTGTCACTGCCACCCATCAATCACCCGCTGTCACTGCCACCCATCAATCAGCCCCTAACCTGCCCCTTGCGGGCAAACTGATCACCCACCCACACCAATAGATCGCCCGCAGATCCGACATCAGATCACCACCCAAGCGCAGTGTTTCCATCTATTCTCTACCCTAAACACCCACTAATTACCCATCAATCACCCCCTGTCACTGCTACCTATCAGATTAGACCCCTATCTGCCCCTAGGGCACTCAATCAACCGCCCACACCCTCAGAATGCCCTCAGACCCCAGCCCTGATCACCTCGCCAGTGCATTGCTTGCATCTATTCCCCCCTCTAATCACACCTTGAGACACCCATCAATCACCTCCTGTCACCCCCTAGCACACCTACCCATCAGATTAGGCCCCAATTTGCCCCGTGTGGGCTCCTGATCACTCGGCCAAACCCTCAGACCCCCTTCCGATCACCTCCCCAGTGCATGGATTGCATCTATTTTCCCCTCTAACCACCCCCTGAGACACCCATCAATCACCTCCTGTCACCCCCCTAGCACTACTATCCATCAGATCAGGCCCAATACAACCTGTCATCTAAAAGGCCACCCTGCTTATGACCGGTTCCACAAAATTCGCCCCCTCATAGACCACCTGTCATCAAAATTTGCAGATGCTTATACCCCTGAACAGTCATTTTGAGACATTTGGTTTCCAGACTACTCACGGTTTTGGGCCTGTAAAATGCCAGGGCGGTATAGGAACCCCACAAGTGACCCCATTTTAGAAAAAAAAGACACCCCAAGGTATTATGTTAGGTGTATGACGAGTTCATAGAATATTTTATTTTTTGTCAAAAGTTAGCGGAAATTGATTTTTATTGGTTTTTTTTCACAAAGTGTCATTTTTCACTAACTTGTGACAAAAAATAAAATCTTCTATGAACTCGCCATACACCTAACGGAATACCTTGGGGTGTCTTCTTTCTAAAATGGGGTCACTTGTGGGGTTCCTATACTGCCCTGGCATTTTAGGGGCCCTAAACCGCGAGGAGTAGTCTAGAAAACAAATGCTTCAAAATGACCTGTGAATAGGACGTTGGGCCCCTTAGCGCACCTAGGCTGCAAAAAAGTGTCACACATGTGGTACCGCCGTACTCAGGAAAAGTAGTATAATGTGTTTTGGGGTGTATTTTTACACATACCCATGCTGGGTGGGAGAAATTTCTATGTAAATGGACAATTGTGTGTAAAAAAATCAAACAATTGTCATTTACAGAGATATTTCTCCCACTTAGCATGGGTATGTGTAAAAATACACCCCAAAACGCATTATACTACTTCTCCTGAGTACAGCGGTACCACATGTGTGGCACTTTTTTACACCCTAAGTACGCTAAGGGGCCCAAAGTCCAATGAGTACCTTTAGGATTTCACAGGTCATTTTGCGACATTTGGTTTCAAGACTACTCCTCACGGTTTAGGGCCCCTAAAATGCCAGGGCAGTATAGGAACCCCACAAATGACCCCATTCTAGAAAGAAGACACCCAAAGGTATTCCGTACGGAGTATGGTGAGTTCATAGAAGATTTTATTTTTTGTCACAAGTTAGCGGAAAATGACACTTTGTGAAAAAAACTATTAAAATCAATTTCCGCTAACTTGTGACAAAAAAATAAAAACTTCTATGAACTCACCATACTCCTAACGGAATACCTTGGGGTGTCTTCTTTCTAAAATGGGGTCATTAGTGGGGTTCCTATACTGCCCTGGCATTTTAGGGGCCCTAAACCGTGAGGAGTAGTCTTGAAACAAAAATGACCTGTGAAATCCTAAAGGTACTCATTGGACTTTGGGCCCCTTAGTGCAGTTAGGGTGCAAAAAAGTGCCACACATGTGGTATCGCCGTACTCGGGAGAAGTAGTACAATGTGTTTTGGGGTGTATTTTTACACATACCCATGCTGGGTGGGAGAAATACCTCTGTAAATGACAATCTTTTGATTTTTTTACACACAATTGTCCATTTACAGAGGTATTTCTCCCACCCAGCATGGGTATGTGTAAAAATACACCCCAAAACACATTGTACTACTTCTCCCGAGTATGGCGATACCACATGTGTGGCACTTTTTTGCACCCTAACTGCGCTAAAGGGCCCAAAGTCCAATGAGTACCTTTAGGATTTCACAGGTCATTTTGAGAAATTTCGTTTCAAGACTACTCCTCACGGTTTAGGGCCCCTAAAATGCCAGGGCAGTATAGGAACCCCACAAATGACCCCATTTTAGAAAGAAGACACCCCAAGGTATTCCGTTAGGAGTATGGTGAGTTCATAGAAGATTTTATTTTTTGTCAATAGTTAGAGGAAATTGATTTTAATTGTGTTTTTTCACAAAGTGTCATTTTCCGCTAACTTGTGACAAAAAATAAAATCTTCTATGAACTCACCATACTACTAACGGAATACCTTGGGGTGTCTTCTTTCTAAAATGGGGTCATTTGTGGGGTTCCTATACTGCCCTGGCATTTTAGGGGCCCTAAACCGTGAGGAGTAGTCTTGAAACGAAATTTCTCAAAATGACCTGTGAAATCCTAAAGGTACTCATTGGACTTTGGGCCCTTTAGCGCAGTTAGGGTGCAAAAAAGTGCCACACATGTGGTATCGCCGTACTCAGGAGAAGTAGTATAATGTGTTTTGTGGTGTATTTTTACACATACCCATGCTGAGTGGGAGAAATATCTCTGTAAATGGACAATTGTGTGTAAAAAAAATTAACAAATTGTCATTTACAGAGATATTTCTCCCACCCAGCATGGGTATGTGTAAAAATACACCCCAAAACACATTATACTACTTCTCCTGAGTACGGCAATACCACATGTGTGGCACTTTTTTGCAGCCTAACTGCGCTAAGGGGTCCAAAGTCCAATGAGCACCTTTAGGCTTTACAGGGGTGCTTACAATTTAGCACCCCCCAAAATGTCAGGACAGTAAACACACCCCACAAATGATCCCATTTTGGAAAGTAGACCCTTCAAGGTATTCAGAGAGGGGCATGGTGAGTCCGTGGCAGATTTCATTTTTTTTTGTCGCAAGTTAGAAGAAATGGAAACTTTTTTTTTTTTTTTCTCACAAAGTGTCATTTTCCGCTTACTTGTGACAAAAAATAATATCTTCTATGAACTCACTATGCCTCTCAGTGAATACTTTGGGATGTCTTCTTTCCAAAATGGGGTCATTTGGGGGGTATTTATACTATCCTGGAATTCTAGCCCCTCATGAAACATGACAGGGGGTCAGAAAAGTCAGAGATGCTTGAAAATGGGAAAATTCACTTTTGGCACCATAGTTTGTAAACGCTATAACTTTTACCCAAACCAATAAATATACACTGAATGGTTTTTTTTTTTATCAAAAACATGTTTGTCCACATTTTTCGCACTGCATGTATACAGAAATTTTACTTTATTTGAAAAATGTCAGCACAGAAAGTTAAAAAAATCATTTTTTTGCCAAAATTCATGTCTTTTTTGATGAATATAATAAAAAGTAAAAATCGCAGGAGCAATCAAATAGCATCAAAAGAAAGCTTTATTAGTGACAAGAAAAGGAGCCAAAATTCATTTAGGTGGTAGGTTGTATGAGCGAGCAATAAACCGTGAAAGCTGCAGTGGTCTGAATGGAAAAAAAGTGGCCGGTCCTTAAGGGGTAGAAAGCCCTAGGTCCTCAAGTGGTTAACCTGAATCCGTTCTTGAGTCGAAATGCTGTGCCATCTCTGTCCCCTTTGCATCCCATGTGCACCCCTTTGCCTCCAGTGTCCCTCTCTGTGCCTGTTTGTCACCGTGTGCCTCTCTATGTCCTCTCTCTGTGCCTCCTTTTGTTCCCCTCTCTGTTTGTACCCCCTCTGTGCCTCTGTTTGTAATTCCTCATTAACCCCACTTTGCCCCCTCTGTGCCTCCATTTGTGCTTCCTCTGTGCCCACACTTTGCCCCCTCTGTTCCACTTTGCCCCCTCTGTGCTCCATCTGTGTGCCACTTTGCCCATTCTGTCCCTCTTTGCACCCTTTATGACACTTTGCTCCCTCTGTGTCACTTTGCCCCCTGTCTCACTTTGCCCCCTCTGTGTCACTTTGCCCCCTCTGGACTCACTTCCGTATGAGTCCACAACTGTCTGTCCTCCTCTTTCTGCATCCAGCACCCTCTAGCCACATACAGCACAGCTTCCTGTATGTCATGTGACATACAGGAACTTGTATGTCACATGACATACAGGAAGCAAAGCCGTGCTGTATGGGGCTAGAGGGAGCTGTATGCGGAGAAAAAAAGGACAGACAGCGCTGGACTCGTACGGAGTGTCTTGATACAATGAAGTAAACACAAGATAACTTTATCTCCACTTTGGATTTGTCCAGATTTCTCTGCACTGAACTTTCAAGTCCTGTGTATAACCCTTTGAATGCTGTTCTAGTAAAAAAAAAAATGCTGGTTGTATATATAATATGCTGTAAATAATTTTTTACAGCGAAGAAGAAATGCTGGGTTTCATTCCGCTTTAAATGTATCATTTATCTGATCTACCACAAGTTGTATAGGGCATTGCTATCTTAAGTGACACGGTATAGTTACAGGTGTAATTTAATACAGATATGCATACACATATGCATATAGTAAAAATGACACAAAATAGTTTTTTCTTAACCCTGAAAGTCAATTAACCACTCCCTAATGCTTATCCACCCACCTGATTGGAAATTGGGATTGGTAATCGAAAATCAGAAATCTGCCAGTATACTGCATTATTGCAACTTAGAAATTTTAGGCCAATCACAGAAATGGAAAGCATTGGACCAATCAGAGAATGCAAAATGTTTATGTGGAAATCAGTTTTCTGCAGTAATTTTACACCAATCACCAGACTCAGATACTACCATTTTTTTTGAGTCTTGTAATTGGTTAAACCTCACTGGCATTCAATTTTTGCGGCCATGCGGCTGCGGGAGGGATATTTTTGTTACAAATTTGTTTTATAAAGTGTAGCTAGCACTAGGCTAGCTACACATGACCCCCGGCACAGCTCTTGTTCCCACGATCGCCGCCGGCTATATTTACCTAGCCGCGATCCCTCGAGAACCACAACTTCCCCAAACAGCTTCTGTCGTCGCTATGGCAACGATCGGACATGACGTCTGACGTCATCGACGTCATGACGTCATGCGCAGTCCCGATCCTCCCCATAGCGACGCCTGGAGGCTATTGGAGAGGCTGCACCATCGCGGGTTCCGGGGGGAGGTATGTATAAGGGCAATGATCGGGGGGATCAGAGGGTGCCGGCAGCGATCCGGGGACACATGTAGCTAGCCAAGTGCTAGCTACAGGATCTACAACCATTTATTTATTTTTTTTTAAACACCCAGGGCCATGTGATCCCCTGCGCTCAGGTGGTTAAAATGTCTGTGGTTTTCAATTTGTGCAGTAACGTTTTTATATTAGCTAACTTTATTAACAAAAATGGCAAAATACTACATAACTTTCTACAGAAATTGGAATTGGAAATTTGTCAAAATGTTGCGGTACTGATAATCGGCATTTGCAAAAAAATAATAATCTGAAATTTGTTGGAGTTGGAAATCTGCATTTCGGACCATCCCTACCAGTAATGCTGAAACACAGATTGTGACTTATAGAAGTGGTATGCTACTGCTCATCTCACATTAAATAAAGTGCATTAATATTAACCATTTGGGGACCGGCCGCCTAACCCCCCTTAAGGACCGGGCAAATTTGTATGCAGGGGAGGGTGTTTGGGGGGTCAGGCAACTGTTGTATGCTGGGCAGTGCATCCCCATGGTGGCCAGGAAGTCTTCACTCACCTTCCAGGCTCCATTGATGAGCCGCAGTGGACCTCTCTGCTCCGGCCGGCATCTCCGTTCCTACTGCAGCTTAGTTCCGGATCACGGGACCCGGCACTGATGTCAAACAGAGCGGAGATGCCGACCAGAGTGGAGGGGAGGGCCGATTGTCGTGGGAACGGAAGGGAGGTGAGTGGATCCTCTTCTTTCCCCCCTACCGCCACAGCTGTTACTGGTGATCACTACAATCCGCCAGCGATCGTAGTGATCATGTGATCTGCTGCCCATCACTGAGGGGAGATGTCAGCTGTCATATGACAGCTTAATCACCCCTCTCAGGTGCGCACGATCGCGTCGGGAGCAGTAACGGCAGGCGGCGTAGAACAGCCACAAGTGAGACATTGGATCTAATAGAGGCGGTCCGGAAAAGGTTAAACAGTTTAATATAGTTAAGTACATCAACATTATTGCAAATATTAAAGATATTCAATGTTCTTTCATACTTGCAACCACACTGCAAAATAATTTAAAACTGATCAGTTACAGACAAAGAAATTAATTGGATATAAACCCTCTGCTTGCATGTATCTGCTAGACTGCTATGCTTATAAACTACTACCGCTCATTATCAGACAGGGAGATAATATGTCCTGTCAGCTATGCAATAGTGAACACAATGCATTTACTGATAAAGGCACCAAGCTCAATTGTACAATTCAGCAGAAATGGTAACTTCACTTATGTCAGAAATCATCTTGTTTAAACTTCCTCTCTACTCTGCAATGATGTTCCATGTATTCAACAAGTTAGGGTTAAAGAGAACCGAGCATACTTTTTTAACTCCCAGGGCAGCTCAATAGCAAATTAAAAATGCATGCTAAAAAAGTGGCTCATTGTTTAAAAAAAAACTTTATTTTACGTCATCTCTTTACATCTAAGGGTTAACTACAGGCAGCATTCTTCTACTTTCTCCTTCCCTATAAGCAGGCCGCAAGCAACAGAAAATGGAAGGCAGATAAGGATTCTTCTAATTAGACTAAATTGTCCACAAGCTAAGATAAAAAAAACTCATTAAGAAATGGGGAGGAGGGGAGAGACTGTGTTTCAAAAGTCACACTTGATGAACTTCACGTCAACCCCGGAAAATGGCAGTGGTAAAGGGAACAGTGGGGATTAACCTCTCAAAAATGGCAGCTCTATCATCTATTAGAAACCAGAACCTGCTAATATCCCTTTAAGCTATATGGAATGCTGGGACTGTACAAGTCATACAGGGACATACAAGGGCAGAATATATACATTTACCCATTGTCCAGTTTAACAGCAATTAAAATGTACTATACTATAATTATTTCAGTTGCTGTGTTTCAGCAATGGAGATTTTTCACCAAGGATTTTAGAAAAAAATTGTGTGTATACAAGATAATATTTTAATCAACAATAATATAATACAAAAATATTGTCCTTAAAGGGAACCTGAACGTGAAGTAAATGTAATTAAAATAAACACATGATGTTCCTGAAAAAGAAAATATCACATATTTACCTTGCCATCAGTTCCTCTTAGAAGTAATTTGCCACTATGATTCCTTCCAGTTCTGACTAGATCTAGTCAGAACTGGAAGCCTTATGGTCCATTTCCACTATATCAGTTGCTGTCAGTTATCCCTATGGCTCAAGTGAATGATATTTAAGGTTAACGGAGTGCTGGCCCATTAGAGGGTCAGAAGCCATTACAGGAATAGAACTTGAGAGGGGTGAAATAAATTGATGAGTAGACTGTGAGGGAAGCAAGCATAATGTGTGTATGCTTATTTTGACTTTTATTTTTCAGTCCAGGTTTGCTTTAAATGGAATTGCTCTTGTTAAGAGTCCTGCTTTTGTCTGGCATTTCCTGCTGGTGGCGCTGTGCACTTGGACTGTCTTGCACTTCTGTTGTTTAACAACAGGTGGCAATTTACAGGTGGGTCTTCTGGACAAAGTGCCTGCCTCACCCGCTAATAGTATTACATCTAGACTGTGGTACTTCCATTGTTCACCAGCAGATGACATGGCATCTTGTGTGTGATGCCCCCGGGAAGTTGAGGTTGGCTGCAGAATTAGAGATGTCTAGAACCTCCGATTTTAGGTTCGCAAACCTCGAATGCGAACTTCTGCAAAAGTTTGGGTTCACGCGAACTTCGCGAACCGCAATAGATTTCAATGGGCAGACGAACTTTCAAAACTTCAAACATTAACTCTGGCCACAAAAGTGATGGAAAAGATGTTTCAAGGGGTCTAACACCTAAAGGGGGGCATGGCGGCGTGGGATACACGCCAAAAGTCCCGGGGTAAAATCAGGATTTAACGTACAGCAGCGTTTTAAGGGCAGAAATCACATTGCATGCTAAATTGGAGGCCTAAAGTGCTTTAAAACATCTTGCATGTGTATACATCAATCAGGTAGTGTAATTAGTGTACTGCTTCACACTGACAGGCCAAACTCACTGTGTAATGCACCGCAAACAGCTGTTTGTGTAGTGATGGTCATCCTGGACTGGAGCGCACCATGTCGAGAGTGCAGGCGATAGCAGTTTTCAAGCCCATATGGTTGCCGGGCTGAGGTAGCTCAATGATAGAACAACAGTGACTGTCCAGCTGATTGAATTTGGTCTGTCCACAATGAAGCAACGACCTTATTATCTTGGGTGTGCCCTCCAACACTTTCATATAGCCGTCGGTCATTGCTTCATTGTGATACGCAAGCCCCTTCACCGCGGCAAGGTAACGATCACGAAGGGGAATTAACACATGTACATGCCTTTTGTTTTGTTGTTGCAGCCCCAGTGAATCCAGAAAAATTAGGCAGGCAGGTACACGCACCAGAAAAATTATTATTCTTTTTGTTCAGGAATCCACCTGGAGTCCTGGACTCTGTTGGTGGTGGCAGAAAAGGCAGTCACACGGCGAGCAGGCAGAGATGCTGTGTGTTTGGGGACTGACTTAGTCTTGGGGCAGGCAGTAGCCCTCTGGGATCCATGCCTCATTCATTATAATAAAGGTGAGGTACTGAACATTTTTTTTTGACCTAGGTGACTTCTCTTCTCACTGACAATGCCTCCAGCTGCGCTGAAGGTCCTTTCTAGGATGCTTGAGGCAGAACAAGCCAGAAGTTGGATGGCAAATTATAACAGCTCTGGCCACAGGTTAAGCCTGTGCACACAGTAGTCCAGGAGTTCATCGCTGCTCAGACTGTCGATGGTTCTTTCTCTACCATTGTTAAAAAAAGGGTACGGCCGGGGAATCGGGGTTCGATTTCCGGTCTGGAGTGGGAGCCTGAGAAATGGCTACCACCACACATCCAAGGAAGGCAGCAGGCACGGCACGCAAGTCCCGACTCAGGGAGGTAGTGACGAAAAATAACAATACAGGACTCTTTTAGGACCCTTTATAATAATGAGTAAACTTGAAATCCTTTAACGGAAATCTGTTATGGAGGGCAAGTCTGCCATTCATTCAACTGTATGGTCAACTCTCTTTGGTACTTTCTGCACCATGTGACCACGGGTAATGGCCAGGGAATCAGGGTTCGATTCCGGACCGGAGTGGAAGCCTGAGAAATGGCTACCACCACACATCCAAGGAAGTACCCAATGTGCTGTATAAGTAATGTACCTGCCCTGACCGTGCTTTGCAGACCAGGCATCTGTAGTCAGATGGACCATTGACCCAACGTTGTGTGCCAGAGATGACACCACTTGCCTTTAATGAGAATCTGTTATGGAGGGCAAGTCTGCCATCCATTCAAGTGAAAGGTATGCACTGACTCCCAGGTATAATACAATGTGCAGTGACAGATGCAGTGAAAGGTATTCAGTGACTGCTGGTATAACAATGTGCAGTCACACAGGTGCAGTGAACAGGTATGCAGTGACTGGTATATAAAACAGCGTGCTGTCACGCAGGTGCAGTGAACAGGTATGCAGTGACTGGTATCAACACAATGTGCAGCTCTCACACACACAGGTGCAGTGAACAGTTATGCAGTGACTGGTACATAACACTGCGTGCTGTCACGCAGGTGCAGTGAACAGGTATGCAGTGACTGGTGGTATATAGCACTGCGTGCTGTCACGCAGGTGCAGTGAACAGGTATGCAGTGACTGGTATCAATACAATGTGCAGCTGTCACACACACAGGTGCAGTGAACAGTTATGCAGTGACTGATATAGAGCACTGCATGCTGTCACGCAGGTGCAGTGAACATGACAGGTATGCATGGTCAGACTGGTATTACAAATGTGCAGCTGTCACACACAGGTGCAGTGAAAAGGTAGGCACTGAATGTGCTGGGCCTGGCAGTGGCACAGTATAGGAATTAGCAAGGGCCAGCTGCGACTGACAGTGCTGTATATGCAAGTGTCCATGAGCCACACAAAAAAAAACAGATCACAAGAACAACATTAGCTCTCAAAAGAGCTGTTGTGGGGTGCTTTTTAGCAATAAGTATCAGCAAGGGGCAAGCCAACAAGCCTAACAACAGCCTAACTAAGCTTTCCCTAATCTATGCAGTAACTCTCTCCCTTCTCTCACTAACTACGCAGCACACAGAGTGATATCGTGGCCGACACAGCTGACTTTTATAAAGGTGGGGGAGCTCCAGGAGGGAGTGTAGCCTGATTGGCTACCATATGTCTGCTGACTGTGATGTAGAGTGTCAAAGTTTAGCCCAATGATGTAGTATAGGGGGTGGGTCGAAATCGCATAAAGTTTGCGTTTGGACGCAAACGCGAACCACCGATGTTCACGCGAATCAGTTCGCATGCGAACCATTCGGGCCATCTCTATTCAGAATATGGAGCATGTCAAATGGACCGTTGGTCAGAGCCTGCAACCTGTAGGTTCGTAATGGTGCTTCCCCAGCCCCTGCACCCCCAGTGGCACACAGCATTACACATATAGCAATACAGGTATCTGTTCATTCAATAAAAAAAGTACTGCAAAATATGAAACTCTAGTGGGAGGACCTTTGTTTTGAAGTTTATCATCTAGAGGAGTTTACAATTGAGGGTATGGTACAGGGGCGTAACTAGAAATCACCGGGCCCCCTTCAAAAATTTGGTTGCCTTCCGCCCCCCCCCCCCCCCCCCCCGGGCCCACTCAGGGCCGTTTTGAAGGGCAGGAGGGGTCGCAGCATGAGGGAAAAGCATGGGCACACATCGAAGGGGAGGAGGACAGTCACCCCTCCCTCACCTCGGCTTTCCCTTCAGCGCTCCCCTCCAGCATCAATCAGTGGCAGCAGGCGGCAGGCAAGAACACATAAATCCATCCACCACGGAGGTCTAATCTCTAAGTGCCTCATGCTACTTCGTGTTTAAACAGGAAGTAGCATCAGACACTTAGAGATCAAAACCTCCAGCGCATGGATGGAGGTATGTGTTCCTGCCCGCCGCCTGCTGCCACTGATTGATGCAGGAGGGGAGCGTGCTGAGGGGAGGGAAGGGGGGACTGTCCCCCCTCACCACCGATGTGTGACCATGCTTTCCCCTCATGCTGTGACCCCTCCTTCCCCCCAAAATGGCCCTGATCGGGCCACAGGGGGGCCTGGGCCCCCCTGTAGGTGCAGGGCTGCAGCCCCTATTTTTATGCCACTGGTATAGTACATGTGCATATACCGGTATGTGTTGTGGAAAGTGGGAGGGGAGGGAATTACAAGGTTATTTGCATGCCACACAAATACAACAGCTCAGCTGTAAGTTAGAAAATTGCTGCCTTTATTAAGGTTCTACTGTAGCGTGTTTGACTTCATTAGTTAATCTCTTTATTCAATCACCTAAATTGCTCCAAGCTAACTATCAGCTCCAGTATGCAGTACTATGACCACCTTGGCCATCCTGTTTATAAACTGAAAAAGAGTTTGCCTTATCTCACTAATACAAAGTCTGTAGGGGTGAGGAAGGTTGGAAAACTTAGAAAATATTCATGATCACATTAAACCATCACGAAGAAACAAGGCAAGGTGATACTAACTAAATTAACACAGGAGGAAAATAAGCTTACAAGGTTTTTTACTTTTCACAATTGGTTTCTTGACATCTATTAAGTATTGCATTGATTTTCCTATAAGCGCAAACTGCAATACTATCACAATGCTTGAGAAAAGGTATTGACCGGGTTGAAGAAAGGTACACCATAAAACTGTAAAGGTTTTAAAAGAAACGGGCTAAGTTCTCTTGAAAGTACATAAATCACTCGACTTAATCTTGCAAATGAGAAGCGCAGTCTTAAACAGAAGAAAAATATAGCAGCATAAAGCATCGGTGACTTGAAATAACGATGTGTGTTCTGTCGTACTTGTCATTTTTAAAAGCATGATCAATAACAGTTAACAACTATTTGTAAGCAAAAAATGGGACCAGGCTTTGATGTCATAAGCAATGGCTATCCTTTAAAAAAAAGTTCCTTTAAAGTCTGACAAATGCAGCTTTTCAACTAATATATCTAGCTAACAGATTTTCTTTTATGAATTCTTTTTGCATTTTTATACTAAGTTAATTAATATATGAGTAATAAATAATAATAATTATCACACTATGAAGTTTTGGGGATTTTTTATAATCAATCATCTGTTTAGATGACAAATTGCATCTCATCTTTTACACTTTGAAGGAAAACACATTGAGAGATAACGTTTCAATCTGGATTTAATGTTTATTAAATTATTATGATTGTTATTAATATTTTACACATCGCTGATTCATTTTCAGCATTGTTTTACATACACCTGTACATTGTAAACACACAGTCTCTTGTACCTGTTCCATTTATAGTTAATTTCCCAACCATAGTCTTAGAACAATTTAAAGGGAATGCCAAATAATCAAAAAGTGTGGTTTCGAGATATGGGAGGAAAGTGACGTACTTGGAGGAATCCTTCACAAACATGGAGAAAACAAAACAGTGTTTTGGTCATTAACCACCAGACGGCTAAAAATAAGCATCAAAATGTCAAAAAATAATATTAAAGGACAACTGTAACTTTATAAAACAAAAAAGTTATATACTCACCGAAGGAGAGAAGTATTTGATTGTTTTGGAACAGTGTCGCCAAATTAGAGTAAAATTAGTGAAAAACAGTTTTAAAAGGGAGGTAGCAGTGGACTTACCTCCCCAAACAGACTCAAACAGTCAGTATCCAGTAGAAAAATTATTTACACATGAACTCCAAAAATGCATCGTGTTTCACAGGTGTTTACCCACTTCATCAGGCAATAAGTAAGAGCAACTGATTCACAGTTCTAAGCCAGCAAAAGCACATCCTTTGTGAGTACCATTTTCATGTATTATAAGCGATATTACATTGTGCTAATATACCACACTATCAGGGGCTCTCAATTGTTTCTTTGTGTTTTTTAGAGGAGGGAAAGCTCTGGATCCCTTAAAGTCTGCACATTCCTCTCTGCATTCCTTTGTTCCACCGTTGTGCAACATTCAGTAGGAGTGGGATTTCCGAGGCCTTATACTTCTTAGTAGACATTGAGGCTAGTTGGGACAGGACCTGACATGGGTTCATCTTCAGTTCTACACCTGTTACTAATTTTGTTACGTGAACCACCATTTTCCAAAAAGGACTAAAGGAGCAATTAAAGAGCATACCCAGAATAGATGCAGCAGTGACCCCACTGCTCCACATCCCCTCTAACCTGGATCCTGTGTGTCAGGGATCCTGTGTGTCATAGAATCTGGCCAAAAAGGAAGGGGTTCTGTACCATCTTACTAGAAATAGGATCCTTCCTGGTCATGATGATTGAGGCAAAATTAACTATCTTCAGAATCCTAGTGTCCTGGGCTTCTGTCACTTTCGGGTTAATGTCTCTCTCCCACTCCCAGAAAAACACTGGCCTGCCCCTGTAGGTATGTAATCAAAATCATATGTTAACTTCCTGAACATAGAGCATCTCCCATTCAGCCATGTCTGTGATTAACTGAGGGCTGCCTTCAGAGTTTATCCAATCCAAAAAGTCAAGAGGGAAGGGCCCTTACTCACCCTTGAGATCCTCTAAAAACTTGATCATTATGCCATTAAGAAAGCGCCTTAAGACAATGGTTTTCACTCCCTTCCGATTACCAAAAAAAAAAAAAAAAACATTCTAGGCCCAAAACAAAGTGTGGGAACCCTTCCAGGGGGGCCAAAGGGGTCAGATGCCCAGTCTACTCTATTTTAAATAATATTCCACTTATTAAGGTGTTAAGGTGTGCCTTACCCAAGGAGGGGTGAGTGCAGAAAGACCTATGTTCCCTGTGCAGGCCCACAGAGTGCCCGCTACACTTTTACCAGCTTGCATCTTTTCTAATTTACCAGCCTGCTGGTAAAGTTGTTCTCTATACGAAAGTTTATGGCTGTAATTCCTTGTCAGCAAGTCCACTTGGAAAATTTTGGTCCCAGAGCCTTCTGTCATGCCGCTCCCACATTCTGGAACTCCTTACCTTAGTAGATCAGGACAGCTCCTTTCCTGGATGTGTTTAAATCCAGACTGAAAACCCACCTGTTCAGTTTGGCATTTGCAGAAATATAACTTTTGTTGTGTGAATATTTCATTCTACTACCAACTACAGAATGTGAGAGAGCCTAAGCGCTTTGAGTCCTATGGGAAAAAAGCGCTATAGAAATGTTATTGTATTGTATTGTATAATCCAACAAGAGAGAAACTGTCACTTGCACAGCTGAATGTTAACTCTTTCATGCAGAATAAAATATAGAGAAACCGAGAGCCCAATATAGTGTAGTATGTTAAAACATAAATGAAGTAAGGCAAATCAGTGAGAAGAATATACTCACAAACGTGGGTTACCACACAGGCAACCACTGTATAAGCAGGTGAGGAGATTAGACCTGTCCTCACTCAGGATTAAGAAGTCGCTCTCTGTAGATGAGAAAAAGGCGTAGATCACCCCTCCACCAGGGGTGGACACGATTTTGCAGTAGGAGAACAGAGGCGCCAGTAGAATAAAAGTGGATAAAAGCTTTAAAATTTGCTTGGAGGAAGTGGTGGACTTACCTCCATAAAGCAGACACGAAAGACTGTCTGTATAATAGTAATCACATTTATTATATGGTACCCTAAAAGTGCAACGCGTTTCGCAGGCCGAGCCCGCTTCATCAGGCAATAAAGTGGGGACAAAACAGAATTCCAGCAGTAGCAGGTGTAGCGCCTCTTTCATGCAGAAAAACAAAAAAATAAGCACAGACTAGTTATTAATATGTTTTGCACTGTGCATACACATGTGTATCTCATCATGTCATATATCACTTGTAAAGTACATAAGAATTCCACAGAGACTGCTCCAGAAGATGTCGGAATATCTTTTTGTAGTACTTCTTCTGTTGCTTGCGGACTGCGGGATAAAATGTCACTGCTTGGTCCGCTCTGTCCCCTCCATTGTTTGGTTGTAGTCCACCACAACCTGCGGCTTCTGTATTTTCTTTCCTCCTCTCATTCTGGTGGGAACAGTGGAGGTGTCGTGGACCGTGGAAAGGAGACAAACGTCTTTTTTTATCCCGCCAGCGGAGAGCCAGCATCTTTCCTTTCTGCCAAGCAGCTATGTCCCCGGGTTTCAATTTCTGCTTCCCAAAAGATGTTGGCATCTCCTGCCTGTTTGGCCTAACTGTGCCGTAGGCATCAGTGCGATGCTTTATGAGGATCTCAAAGAGTTCCGGGGAGGAATAAAAATTGTCCGTGGTGACACAATATCCCTTGTCCAGTAACAGTTCAGCAAGTGATAAAACGGAACTTGTTGCCACTCCATAGTCACTGAACCGGGGATTTACCTTTGTTCCCTTTCCGGTGTACAAAACTGTATTCCAGATGTACCCGCTTGAAGACTCACACAACATATAAGATTTTATTCCACTACACTGGTACACTGTACTACTGTACTTTGACAGAAGGTATCAGGGTTAAAATCAAGGTCACAAACAATGCAAACATTTTCAGTACAGCACAAAGCAGGATCAATGTCAGTACAAAAAAATGACTAAAAGTAGCCATACATCTAGCGATATATGGGCAGATTCAACCAAAATCAAATCTGATAAGAGAGAGATCTGTCAGCTGCCCATACACCACAGGCTGATTCCCAATCAATTTCATGCTGAAATTGATCAGGAATTGGCCCTCGCCACTGTGCCCCCCTAATGCAAGTGTCCCCCGTGTCAGTGTAAATGTATACATTAGCTCTCCGCGGCCTCACTTGTCTCCCACAGGCTTCCGGCATTTCTTTTCCGCATACACGTGCTCCCCACGTGGTCTCCTAGTAAGGGTGCGTGTGTGTGATGTCATATGCACACCCTTACCAGGAAACCACATGTGCCGTGCGTGTATGGGGAAAAGGATAATGTACCCAGAGCAGCGGGGGACAAGCAGAGGTCATGGAGAGGTAATGTATATGTTTACACCGGCTCGGGGGACACTGACATTAGGGGGGTACAGCGGCGTTGCAGCAGATGGTTTCGTTGATCGTCAGGAAATTGTCCGCCGATCCCGACACTCACTCGACCAACCAACCAACTTCGGCCCGACATCTTAGCATGCGCTATCGACAATGTGACCAATTTCCGTCCTGAAATTGGTCATTTTGTCAGTTGGGCATGCACTTGGCGGCACCGATTTTCATTCAATTAGAATAAACGAGTTGTATGGTCGATCGGCCGCCAAGTCGTCTGATGTATGGCCACCTTTAGAGATGAAGATTGCATGTCCCTAGCTGGTGCACTAGAAGGAGCACACCACCTAAGAACTAAGAAACAGGGGTGCTCATCACGAGTTCGCGATCACAACTAACTAATTTTTCTGATCACAAGGTCAAAATCGTCATTTGTGATTGTCTGTGGAGATCTTCAATCAACTTAACCTATTTTGGTTCCTGGACGTAGAAACTACGTCCAGGAACCATGTGCGCTACCGCGCGCCCCCGCGGCCGATCGCGCGCGTGCACGCGCACTCCCGGCCGCGGATTCGGTAGCCAGGGAATCAATGTATCGGGCTATGGTGCCCGATCACTGATTCCTCTCCCCCGCTGAAAAAGCGACAGCTTCTCTCGGAAGCTGCGCCTTTTCTGGCCGTTCCCTCCCCGATGCGCCACTCTAAGCGTGTGTTACGCTTAGAGTGACGTCATGTAAACAAACTCATGGCCGTCATCTTGTGGCCTAAAAGTAATACTACAACTGAAAATAAAAATAAATTAAAATGAACACACATTTACATTATAAATCTATTGTTTACCCCCCACCCTCCCAAAACTACCCAAATAAAATGTTTACTGTAAAAAAAAACAACAACATTACAATAAAAAAAAAAAACATGTAAATATTTACCTAAGGGTCTAAACTTTTTAAATATCAATGTAAAGATGAAATATTTCTATATTTTTTTTATTTTAAACTTGTTAATAGTTATAGATGCAAAATGGAAAAAATGCACCTTTATTTCCAAATAAAATATTGTCGCCATACATTGTGATAGGGACATAATTTTAACGGTGTAATAACCGGGACATATGGGCATATACAATACGTGAGTTTTAATTATGGAGGCATGTATTATTTTAAAACTATAATGGCTGAAAACTGAGAAATAATGAATTTTTCCATTTTTTTCTTATTCTTCCTGTTAAAATGTGTTTACAGTAAAGTGGCTCTTAGCAAAATGTACCCCCCAAAGAAAGCCTAATTGGTGGCGTAAAAAACAAGATATAGATCCGTTCATTGTGATAAGTAGTGATAAAGTTATAGGCTAATGAATGGGAGGTGAACATTTCTCTCGTGAAAACCACGGAACCTGAATGGGTTAAAGAAGATTGCAAGAAAAGAGGATATTGGCATGGGACATTTCCGAGGATATTAGCGTGGAAACAGGTAAGTATTTCTGGTTAATTAAGATGAATAAAAGACTTTTCTCGTGGTTGTGTTTTTATTTCACTTAACCCTTTATGGAAATGGATAAGGGGTACTTTCTACCCCTATACTCATTTTTCATGGAAAGTGGCAGGCATCTGGGGGTCCCCTTCTTAAAGGGGACTCCCAGATGCCACCATGAACCCCCCCCCCCCCGGGAGTTGTCACTCCCACATCCTCCTGTCCTCCTGGGGTAGCGGAGGTGGTGAATGGTCCCTTGTCCATGGACTGACACTTCCTGTTAGCTCCAGCATTCAAGTGCATAGTGCGGGCGCATGGCTGCACTCACCCAACTCCCACGACCCCCTCAACATGCACACATATGCCCGTAGAACCAACAAATCAAGACCAGCCAGCAAGTGAAGGACCAACTTGCTCCGATTTAGACCCGGACGGGCCAGGGATGCTGTGGGTGCGAGGATCAGGTGAGATCGTGACACCTTTATTTACCAAATATGGTGCATAGCCTTCCTTATATGCATTGTTTGAATATCAAGAATAATCACTGTTAAAATGTAATATTATAATAGTAAGACATCTAGCACACATAATGACTTTATTCCAATAACTGCAAAAGTATGCTGCCCTTGGAGTATACCAGAAAATAAAAATGCACAGATGGCAAATTAAATGTTCTTTAATTTTATCTCTGCAATTAACTGTTCTAAATTGGAAATTAACATTTTATTTATAGTAAATAAAACCAACACATTATTTATTTATTGTATTTTTCAAAAAATGATCTTAAGATTTTTCACACATTGTTTACCAATCAATGACATATCAACCTTTTCATTTGTATATTTTTGTAACTATGTAAAATACTGAAATAGAAAGAGATTTGTCATGGTCAGCTGGAAATTATTAAATGGACTAGTTGCATAATTCATAAAATGTTAAACTTTTATTGCAGTATGAGAATAAGCAAACAGCTAAATGAATGCATAAAATGCTGCACAGATCAATCAACATAACAATGACAGCCAGTAAATGCTCTACTTTTCAGTTTAATTGAGCAGACGTGCTAAACTGGCTAAATCCATTTTATAAAAAGATGCAGCTGGCATAAAACAATTTGAAGTATGTGTAGTCAAATAACAGGAAACGCCAGAAAAAAAAAGAAATCTTGAAAACATCAGTTTTTACATTCTTAGGAAACTAGACTGTAAATGAGTGTTACATGACAGCAAAACATGAAGTAGAGAGCCTGGAACATTAATAGGAGTTCCTGAAAATGATCATTTGTTTTCCAGCTCTTGCATAAGCCAATTCAACACAATAAGGTAACAACCTTATTGTGTTAAATTGTTCTTTTTTTTTGTAAAATAACCTCATGTCTGGGTAGTGATGGATTTTTTTTTATTTATTAAAAAAAAAAAAACACACTACCTGGAGAATTGGAGAGCTTCTGGTCCAAGTGCTAAATACAATTTTAATCTTGGGGTATTGGATCCTGGCTTGTATTGGAATTTGGAAGCCATTTTCATATCAAGGGGGCCCTTAGATGTCTGCCCCAAACTGATTCCCCCCCTTCACCTCCAACATGTATTTGGGTACATTCCCATTAATGACCCATTCCCACAAAGAGTTCAAGTTTACACACACACACACGCACACACACACGCACACACACGCACACACACACACACGCACGCGCGCGCACATGCACACGCACACGCACGCGCGCGCACATGCACACGCACACGCACGCACGCACACACACACACACACACACACACACACAAATTATTTATTATACAAAATCATCTAAAATACTGACTTTGAGTCATGGTCCCCATACCAGAATTCTCTGGTAATTATCTTGGTCAGAGAGCTTCCTGGCATGTTTTGACATCTGCTGCTGTGTCCATCAGTCTACGCCAATAAACTTCTGCAGATAGGAGTTCACTGGCTATAAACCATATTTGGGCAACAACACCATCAAGATGGCCTTCAGAGTCCCTCTGATTGCATTGAGCTTGCTATGGTTAAGTGCAGGCTAGCAAAACTAGGTCCTTTTAACATAAATGAGGGGTACCTATGACCAGGGCAGCCCTTGCTAATATTAGGTTAGGTATTTAAATATTTGTAATCATATTTGTATACACTTTTTGGAATTTTGAACATGCAGAAAATTTAACACAACATACTGCAAGTGTTCATGTTTAACACATAACACATTTGGCAATTGTTGTTTCTCAATAACCTATTGAAGTAATGGTGGTGAATGGTAGCAGCATACTATTGCCATTCAAGGTTGTGTGATCATTCACCAAATGACAAGCTGAAAGTGTGCCCATGGAGGCTATTAAAGGTTGCTTTACAACATTTATTTTAAAAAAATATTTATTGAAAAAAAGCCGAAGGCCTTTTTCTAAAATAGGCTTACTCTGGCTTCTCTGACTTTCTATTTTATATTTATATTAAATGGGCAAATATAGTACACTGGTTTCTGAACCAGCTTGCTTTGGTCTTCTGTGAGTAAATACATGCAGAGGTGTGGGCCCAGCTAAAAAACAACATGTTTAGAATTAACTACCTGTGGTTTCCTCTGACTTAATATAGCTAGTGGCGCGTAACAAACCCTCCCTTCAAAAAATGGTTTTAGAAGTAAGTCTTCTCTCACTTAATATAGAAAAATAGGAACAACAAACCAAACTAATTATGCTTTTGGAACCAGTTTGTCTTACACTCCATGCCCTTTTCTAGTCCACATCTCCACCATTTTTGGTGTCTTCAGAACAAAATCTATTAGGGCCTATTCACACTAGGAGTGCTTTTCTGAGTGTTTTGCGATTGACTAGCATTTTTTAAAATCGCTCTCATTCACTTTCATTAAAATCGTGGTAAAAAATTACTGCGATTTAGGTATCGCATACGCGAAAATAGCAGTGATTTTTCCGCTATTTTTACCACGTTTTTAATGAAAGTGAATGGGGGAGATTTTAAAAAACGCTAATCAATCGCAAAATGCTCAGAAAAGCACTTCTAGTGTAAATGGGCCCTTAAAAGTGCCTATAGCACAATACGGGGGTAGTCTGAAGACTCATCCAGAATGCACGAAGACACAAGAGGACACCAAGAGCCAAATATAGTGCAGTATGTACTGGTGTGGATGATTAAATGAAATAGACTAATCAGTTATACTCACAAGACAAGGTCAGCATTCAGGAAACTACTGTGTAGGCAGGTGGGGAGATTAGACGTATCGCCACTCAGGATTAAGAAATCGCTCTCTGTAGAAGGTAGAAAAAGGGGGTAACACCCCTCCACCTGGGGTGAACTTGTACAATAAAATGGACAGATGTGCTAACAGGATAAATCTTGATTAAAAAAAAGTTTAAAAGACGGGGAGGCAGTGGTGGACTACTGGACTTACCTCCTCCAAGCAGACAAAACAAATGCTGATATTAAAGAGGAACTTCAGCCTAAACAAACATAGTGGCCTCAATTCACGGAGCATTATCAAACATTTATCAAACACTTTATCAAGCGTTTGATAATTTACCTCATGGGTAAAATCTCATTTTGAATTCACTAAGGTGTTATATATTTGTTGAACATTTTATCGGTAAAACATTCAATAGATATATAACACCTTAGTGAATTTAAAATGAGATTTTACCCATGAGGTAAATTATCAAACGTTTGACAACGTGTTTGATAAACGTTTGATAATGCTCCGTGAATTGAGGCCACTGTCATTAAGTTACATTAGCTATGTTAATTACAATAGATAGGTAATATAATCTCTTACCCACCCTGTTTTAAAAGAACAGGCAAATGTTTCATGAGGGCAGCCATCTTTTTGGTTGAAAGAAGGTGACAGGGAGCATGAGACACAGTTCCAACTGTCCTGTGTGCTGATCACCCCTCCCAGTTGCTAGGCAACATGAATAACAGCATAGGAAATCCCATCATGCTTTGCACAGCATCAGGGGAAAAAATCTTAGCTAAAAATGCAGCTAAAAATTTTGCTTTGGTAAGAGTAGTAAAAATGTTTCTGTACCGTGTTAGCCAAACAATATATGTAGGTAGAAAAAAACAAAGTCTTGTAAAAGTAATACCTTTTAATGTATTTAAAGCATTAAAAGGTATTACTTTTACAAGACTTTGTTTTTTTCTACCTACATGCTTTGGTAAGAAAAACAAAGTTCTGATGCTGTGAAACTGTTAAAGAAATACCAAGCCTTTTCAGTTCTGCTGAGTAGATTTTTAGTCCGGAGGTTCACTTTAAATCAACAAAAATGTATCACAGGTAGTCCCCGACTTACGAATGATCCGCTGATACAAACGGCATGGATTCTGTGTTTCCATGGGAACAAGTCAAAAAAATAATTTTCAAATTGGACTTGTAGTTTTTGAGAAAATCGATTTTAAAAAATTCGAAGAAAAAATGGCTTTTAAACTTGTATAAATAGGCACAGAGGACAGCAGTGACACAGAGGAGGACACTGGAGGCACAGGGGGGGGGGCACAGAGGAGGTATAAGGGACAGAGGGACAGAGATGGCACAATGTTCTGACTTAAGGACAGATTCAGGTTAAGAACGATCCTACAGTCCCTATCTCGTTCGTGAACCAGGAACTACCTCTATATACTCCAGGGGGGTTCACTCAAGTTGTATCCTGTTGGCGCCTGTTAATTTCATCAAGAATGCATGGCTCTTTGCAGATTTTTTTTAGGATGCTCCAACTACTTATTTTAAAGCTTCTCTTGGAGTTACAGAATTGTAATTTCGTATTTTTGACAGTTAAAATGTATAATTATTTAATTTACCATGATGCAATGTTTATACTAAATATTTATCTTTCTAAAGTATATGCTCAATCTGATCACCGCCACAGCTAAGGCTAGTTTTGGGAGGGGAGGGGGGGGGAGGTGGCAGTTAACCTACCAAAATGTTTTAGGAATGTGAGGCAGTGAAGCATATGTTTCATTGACTGTATGCTTCACTGTATACAACCTAAAGGTCACTTAACATGTGATGCACCTTTTTTTTGTTCCATTGAATCTTGTTTCTATTTTTACAGGGAACGCAACACAGCTTCCACTCTGAATGTAGCCTAAGGCACTTAAATTATCTTTTCTCTATAGAAACAATAAGCACATGATAGACTCCCTGTAAAACAAGGTAGGCTTTGACAAAAAATATACCAGCACTACCTGGAGTACATTGCTCTTTATTTTTACAGCGGTAGCAAAAAACTGTATAACAAATATAGTACAATAAGTGTAACAGACAGGTAACATTAACCACTTGAGGACCATAGGTTTAAAGAGACACTAAAGCGGAAAAAAAAAATGATGATATTATGATTTGTATGTGTAGTACAGCTAAGAAATAAAAGATTAAGATCAGATACATCAGTGTAATTGTTTCCAGTACAGGAAGAGTTGAGAAACTCCAGTTGTTATCTCTATGCAAACAAGCCATTAAGCTCTCCGACTAAGTTAGTCGTGAAGAGGGCTGTTATCTGACTTTTATTATCTCAACTGTAAGTGAACTGTTTACTTTTTCTCTGCTAGAGGAGAGGTCATTACTTCACAGACTGCTCTGAAAGACTCATTTTGAATGCTGAGTGTTGTGTAATCTGCACATATTATAGAATAATGCAATGTTAGAAAAAACACTATATACCTGAAAATAAAAGTATGAGAATATTTTCTTTGCTGCTAATCTTCTAGAAATTATTCATAGTACACAACCAATTAATTATATCATATTTTTTTTTCGCTTCAGTGTCTCTTTAAACCCCCCTAGGGGCCAGGCAATTTTTGATAATTTAGTGCTCTGCAGCTTTAATAGTCCGCTGCAGAGCGATACAACTTAGCACACAGATTGATTCCCCTCCCCCCCCCCTTTTCTGCCCACCAACACAGCTTTCTGTTGGTGTGCTCTGATCGCTGCTGCAGGGTTTGGGTTTTTTATTAATGTATTTCTATTTTTTTTTAATAAAAGCCAATCAGCAGAATCATCTCTCATAGGTATCAGCCTATGAGAGCGATCCTTTGTTTCTACCCTCCAGGGTAAAACCAAGTGACACGGCTGTCCCCAATACAGTGCTGCCGTAGATCGCAGCTCTGTACAATGTAAATAAATGGCGGTTTTGCCATCTAACAGTCTGTTAGTGGCAATTGCCGCTGGCAGACTGTTGATGGAGCTGAGCTCCATCATTCAAGCAGGGATTTGCAAACATCAGTGAGCGCGATTCCCTGCAAAACCCCGCCCCAGGACTTGACGCCTTTTATGGTTATGTGGTCCTGGAGCTGCCACCTTCCCGGTGCCTATCGGCATTAGGCAGTCTGGAAGAGGTTAAGCAGCCACTGGACAGCCCAAATCAGTTGATGTACAGTTTGTATTTCAGACAATAATAAACAGAATAGCAGCAATGCTGTTTAATTAATTATATGCTGCACTTACTAATATTTCCATGACATCAAGCCTCACTGATAACAGAAAGAAATGTCAATTACTGAGTGTTTTACATTACACCACACTGCATTAAGTGTCTGACAGACTCAGCCTGCAGTAAACTCCTGCAAATACAAAAAGCATTAGTACTCTTCAACCTCCCCACTTACCTACAAAAAATTTAATTAGTAGGTAGTCCCCGACTTACGAACGCCCGACTTACGAACGACCCACCGATACGAACTGCATGGATTCTATGTTTCCATGGGAACAAGTCACAAAAAAATTTCAAATTGGATTTGTAGACTTTTAAACTTGTATAAGCAGGTACAGAGGGCAGAGATGACATAAAGGGGGAAACCGGAGGCACAGGAGGGCACAAAGGAGGTGCAGGGGACGGAGATAGCACAGTGTTCCAAACTTAAGAACAGATTCAGGTTAAGAACGAACCTACAGTCCCTATCTCATTCGTTAACCGGGGACTACCTGTAGCTCAAAACTGAATACAGAGTCTAGTAATTAGAGATGGCTCGAACCTCCAATTTTCGGTTCGCAAACCTCGAACACGAACTTCCACAAAAGTTCGGTTCGCGCAAGCTTTCGCGAACCACATTAGACTTCAATGGGGATGCGAACTTTGAAAACTAGAAACATTTCTGCTGGCCACAAAAGTGATGGAAAAGATGTTTCAAGGGGTCTAACACCTGGAGGGAGCATGGCGGAGTGGGATAGACGCCAAAAGTCCTGGGGAAAAATCTGGATTTGAGGCACAACAGCGTTTTAAGGGCAGAAATCACATTGCATGCTAAATTAGAGGCCTAAAGTGCTTTAAAACATCTTGCATGTGTATACATCAATCAGGGAGTGTAATTAGTGTACTGCTTCACACTGACAGACCAAACTCACTGTGTAACGCACCGCAAACAGCTATTTGTGTAGTGATGGCCGTGCTGGACTGGTGCACACCATGGCGAGATAGCTCTTCCTCACTCAGTGATGTCTGGTAATGTCTGACTGACTTATCAACTTTCAATGGTTCTTTTTCTACCATAGTTAAAGCTTATATCTATTTTTTTAAATTACTTTTTCTGCTGGCTGTTCAGTACCTGTAACGAGAATCTGTTATGGAGGGCAAGTCTGCCATTCATTCAACTGTGTTAAACTTTCAATGGTACTTTCTCAGTACCATGGTGACCATGGGTAATGACAGGAGAATCCTGGTTTGATTCTGGTCCAGAGTGGGAGCCTGAGAAACGGTTACCACCACACATCCAAGTAAGGACTATTTGCTGTATAAGTAATATACCTGCCCTGACCGTGCTTTGTGGACCCTTGACCCAGCGCAAGAAGAACCAAATCGAAAGCATTTGCCAAGAATGTGTTACGGAGGGCAGGTCTGCCATTCATTCAACTGTGTGAAACTTTCAATGGTACTTTCTCAGTACCATGGTGACCACGGGTAATGGCCGGGGAATCCTGGTTCGATTCCGGTCCGGAGTGGGAGCCTAAGAAACGGCTACCACCACCACACATCCAAGGAAGGCAGCAGGCATGCTGTGGGCAAAGGAGCAGGAACGGCTACCACCACACATCCAAGGAAGGCAGCAAACACGCTGTGGGCAAAGGAGCAGGAACGGCTACCAAACATTCAAGGAAGGCAGAAGGTCATGGCATGCAAGTCCCGAGGTAGTGACAAAATATAACAATACAGGAGGCCCTGCTGTATAAGAGACAAATCAACTTTAAATCCTTTAACGAGAATCTGTTATGGAGGGCAAGTCTGCCATCCATTCATTCAAGTGATAGGTATGCACTGACTGCCAGGTATAATACAATGTGCAGTCACAGATGCAGTGAAAGGTATGCAGTGACTTGACTAATACAATGTGCAGTCACACAGGTGCAATTAATAGGTATGCACGGAGTGGTATATCACACTGCGTGCGCTCACGTAGATAGGTGGGTGCACTGAAAAACAGGTAGGTATATGCAGTGATGGGTATTAAATGTGCAGCTGTCACACACACATACCGTGAACAGGTACGGTGACTGGTGGTATTAAATATCACATTGCGTGCACTCACATAGGTAGGTGGGTGCACTGAACAACAGGTAGGTATATGCAGTGCTGCTGGGTATTACAAATGTGCGCCTGTCACACGCACACACAGGTACCATGAACAGGTGCAATGACTGGTGGCATTAACAATGCGTGTGCTGACGTAGGTAGGTAGGTAGGTAGGTAGGTAGGTAGATGCACTGAACAGTGAACAGGTGCAGTGATTGGGATGGGATTACAAATGTGCAGCTGCCTGTCACACACACAGGTAGTCACTGAATTTGCTGGGCCTGGCAGTGGCACAGTGGGAATTTACCACCAAGGGGCCAAAGGCCAGCTGCGACTGACTGACAGGGCTGTATATAATGCAAGTAGGCCACACAAAAAGAAAAATAGATCACAAGAACAAAATTAGCTCTAAAAAGAGCTGTTGAGAGGTGCTTTTTTTTAGCAATAAGAATCAGCAAGGAGCAAGCTAACAAACCTACAAGAGCTTAACTAAGCTTTCCCTATGTGAGTCTGCAGCAGCTCTCCCTTCTCTAATCACTGCAGGCGCACGAGTGAGTAAAATGCCTGATGCTGCCTGCCTTTTATAAGGGGGGGGGGGAAGGGGCTCCAGGAGGGAGTGTAGCCTGATTGGCTACAATGTGCCTACTGACTGTGATGAACAGGGTCAAAGTTGACCCTAATGATGTAGTATAAGAGGCAGGTCGAACCGCCATAAAGCTCGCGTTCGATCGTGAACACGAACCACTAAGGTTCGCACGAATAAGTTCGCGGTCGAACTGTTCAGGCCATCTCTAGTCATGCTTCATAACTGTGAAAGCACAGAAGTGCAGTATGAAGAGAAATGTTAAAACTGTTTTTAGATACCAGCATTTACCCAAAGCAGTAAATGTAATTTAAGGTGGAGTGAAATGTTAAAATATGGACATTAATTATTTATAATATATGTGTAAACACTTTAAGCATGGAGTAAAATATTTGATGATACATTATAAATCTTGCTTGCATTTATTTTACATAGCAGGGTTGAAAATATATTGTACAACTGATAGTTAAGGCAGTTAAATGAATTATGGTTTGAAAAACATAAGAATATGCAAATCTGTACCATCAGCACTTAATTAGTGCCTGCGATCCTCGTATGTACAGTGTTAATAATTTGAATTTGCAAGTACTAGGGATTCAGTAATGAATTTATGAGTTGTGATTAATTCTTAGTGTTATGGGGATATTGACTAAGTACTAACTGACATCTAAGATGTCACGGGATCTCTCATAAAGGCGAAAAAGCCATCATTTGCAAAGTTCTTAAAATGTAAAATCTAATCATTATTAACAATTTAATGGACCACCACCATAGCAAAACATTGTAAACATTAAAAATACATGGAAACACATAAATAAAAAAGTACATTTCTTCCAGAGTAAAATATGTTATGAATTACTTTTCTCCTATGTCACTGTCACTTACAGTGGGGCGTAGAAACCTGACAGAAGCGACAGGTTTTGGACTAGCCCATATCCTCATGGGGGAGTCGCAAGGTTTTAAAAAAAAAATCAAAAGTGCTTAGTGAATGGCAGTTGCTCATTCCACCTGCCAGACTAGTGTGCAAATGGGTAGGGGAGGCTGGCCGGCATCTTTGTATGGATTCTTTCCAGGGAGTGCCTTTGTAAAAAATAAATGAAATACTGAGAATCCACCATGAAGAGATGGACTAGTCCAAAACCTGTCAGTTCTGTCACATTTATACCAAATATTGTAAGTGACAACAACATAGGAGAAAAGTATTTTATAGCTCATTTTATTCTGGAAGAAACGTGGTTCTTATTCGTATGTGTTTACATGTATTTTACATAGCCCTTTAAAGGCTAATGTGTTACATATGTTTGATATTATTTGGATATTTAGATATTCATGTTTACATCTCATTTTTTAATATAATTGCTTTATATAAATTATAAAATTGTTTACCAAACCACATGGAAAGAGCCTACCTCCTTTATCAACTATTTGATCACTGTTTAGCTTCTAACTCCATTTTTGTTGTTGTTAATAGGAATATTCTCACATATGATAGGCGCTCCCGAGTCCTGCTGTTCCGCAGACACTGTTTGAGATTGACCTGAGGAAGCAGGTATGACCTGTGAAATGCTTTGTTAGTTTTAGTGTCCAATAAATATATATTAACCACTTCACAACGGAGGGGTTTTACCCCTGAAACACCAGCGCGATTTTTACCTTTCAGCGCTGCTTCCATTTCTTTTTTTTTCTGTAATATGATTGGTAATTGGGGACTGGGGTCCCCATAACCAATCATTGCACTGCAGAGCGGGGGTGTGTGCGCGCGCGCGCGATCGCGTGCTGCACGTTTGTTTACTTTCATTGTTATGAATGAAGACTGCTTCTGTTTGAAGCAGTCTTCATTCTATTCACAATCTGTGAGTCTAATTGGATTTAGGAACGCTTGTTCCTAACATCCAATTACTCACCTGCTGTGCTGGCTGGCTGGAGTGTGCGCGGGAGTTCCCCGCCCACTCCCAGCCAGTAAACAAACAAGTGCGCCTTTCTCCGTCCCTGAGGGTGAAGCAGTGCGCAGAGGGACGAGGAAATTTAGCACTGAGGGGGTGAAGTGGTTAAAAGGTTATTTTTGGTACAATGTTTTTTATTGGGTTTTAATACATTAGTAAAATACATCAGAAGATCATTAGTATTAGATGCAAAAGAGAATTTGTATTAATATGGATTATACAATTTTTTGCAGAAAACATACACATAATGCAGTTTTAATTATAAGAGCAGTGATTAAAGGACTTACGAGGTGAAAATAAACTTCGGAGAAAAACAATTATATCTATCCTACTTCTCCTAAAAATGTATTTTTTACATATCCCACGGTTTTATTTTATATTTAAATCTAGTTTTTAAGTTTTTACTGTTTTATTGTCTCTGCTCAATGACCCATTCATTGCAGTATGCCAGAGCTCAAATCTATGATTTATTGACCCCTTTTATCTCTTTCCTGCTCTTAAAAGCCATTTACTGACAGAAAAATGTTTTATGGCTGTAATTACTTATCAGTGAGGGTTATGCTATAGTCTGACCCAGTCCGACCCGGTCTCGACCTAGACAGAAACTGTCACTTTCTTACCTGATTTTTAACTTTTTCAGGCAGAGAAAGAAAAAAAGGAACACAGCATAGTTATTTGTGCGCTTGGCACTATACATACACATGTCTATCTCATCATGTCACATGTCACCTCGTAAGTCCTTTAAGTAATAAGAGACTACTGTATTTAAGAGTCTACTGTATTAGGATAGGTAACAGACTCAGCTTAGACTTGGGGTTATGTGGACATTTTGGTGTTATTAAAGAGGAACTCCAGCCTAAACAAACATACTGTCATTACGTTACATTAGTTATGTTAATTAAAATAGATAGGTAATATAATCTCTTACCCACGCTGTTTTAAAAGAACAGGCAAATGTTTGATTTCATGATGGCAGCCATCTTTTTGGTCCTAACTGTCCTGTGTCCTGAGTACCTTTCCCAGTTGCTAGGCAACGTGAATAACAACATAGGAAATCCCATCATGCTCTACACAGCATCAGGGGAAAAAAAGCCCGGGCTTTTTTTCTTTGATGGGTGGAACTTAGTTAAAAATGCAGCTAAAAATGATACTTTGGTAAGAAAAACAAAGTTCTGATGCTGTGAAACTGTTAAAGAAACACCAATCCTTTCCAGTGCTGCTGAGTAGATTTTTAGTCCGGAGGTTCACTTTAAGGAGTTCCATGTCTTGTATTTGGGTGTGAGTGTTATCTTTATCTGAATGGGAATTGCCCTACAGAAGCAGCCAAGGGTCGCATCTACGCCAATGCTAGATATAGGTAGTTAAAGGGGCACTACAGCGAAAAATTGTAAAATTTAAAATATGCGCAATAAACAAATAAGTAGTATGTGTTTTCCACTGTAAAATAAGCCATAAATTACTTTTCTCCTATGTTGCTATCACTTATAGTAGGTAGTAGAAATCTGACAGAAGAGACAGGTTGTGGGTTAGTCCATCTCTTCATGGGGGATTCTCAGCAAGGCTTTTATTCTTTATAAAGATATTCCCTAAAAAGGATTTAAACAATGATGCTGGCCAGCTTTCCCTGCTCGCTACACAGTTTTTTGGCAGTTGGACGGAGCAACTGCCATTACTAAGTGCTTTTGAAAATAAATAAATCCCTTAGAATCCCCTATGAAGAGATGGACTAGTCCAAACCTGTTGCTTCTGTCAGATTTCTACTACCTACTGTAGGTGACAGCAACATAGGAGAAAAGTAATTTATGGCTCGTTTTACTCTGGAAAAAATGTACTTCTTATTTGTATACGTTTGCACATATTTAAAATTTTACAATTTATCACCATAGTGCCCCTTTAAGCATATGTGACTTCCCTTGAAAAGTTACTGCAAAGGAGAACATAAAATTGGAATATAGAGTGGGGAAGGGAAGGGGGCAAGTAAGGAAGGCAATAATGCCCGGATTCTCCTATAGTTAAAATGTAAGCAAAGGATTATTTAAGGTCCAAGGTCTTGGCTTTCGAGGTGGAAGTCCAGTTAGAGTCTAATAAAGATATGTTAGAAGAAATCTGATAATTCTGAAACCAAGAAGCAAATATAAGCAAATCAGTAGTCAACAACTACAACAACAAACATAAAGATAGAATGGACAAGAAGGTGAGAGCAAATCACTTTTCACGGCATTTTTTGTATTTGGAGCAAAGTCAATCCAATAGGTGCAAATTCAATCCAATAGGCACGTTGGCTTTAGTGTCAGATTAGGGTTAGCAGGGTTATGCAAACAGTTTAACAAAAGAGGTGTGTAACAGGCAAGATTTTTGGTCATGAGGTAACCCTTTTTAGGAAAGCTGGAAGTGTATGGATAGCATTTTTTCAGCATGCAAGCAAATGTCAACCTTCTGAATTACTGATTGTATCGGAACTTAATTAAGGATCTAGTAGTTATAATTAAATGAGATGTAGTTTTCTCTTGGTATGGTAAGTCGGCTATATGAAGGTGGAGAAGGGCCACCTTATGGTTAAGTGTACCTATCTTCACTAAAAGTCTGAAGATACGTTTTTCAACACCCTTCCACAAATCCGTGGGCTATACCAGAAGATACGTTCTGTGGTACTTAGGTAAGACTATTATTTACTGTTTTTTAAACCTTTATATCCCTCCAGTTACATACTGTGGTTAAGGGCTCTCCCTGGGTCCCCAGGAGAATAATCTCAAGAGGTATTTGTTTTTTTGCAGAACAACCATCTGAAAAAGAACCCCTGACAGATCTGTGTGGAGACAATATTCTCCACTTGTCTATTACTGTAGTTACCTTTCAGCAACTTAACTTTGTATGGTATCCCTCTGTTTTAATACTACACTATATTGGTGTGGTGCTCTTGGTGTCTTTTTTTTTTTGCCGTTCTCGGGACTCATGAGTTGTCAACAGACCGGACACACCCACAATTCTGACATATTGTTCATCACTTTATATAAAGTAAATTTGACACAAATAGCCTTCAACACATTACAAATGAGGAGATGAGCATTGTGCCCAGAAGATTTTATACACTATTAATTTCACTGTTCACCAGTTGACCATGGCTTTCTAATGAAATCCATAGTCAGTCAGTTTCACAAAACTCATTTGACAAAACACAAAATCTTAATGTGCCCTATGGAATTCCAAATGATTAGAAACTCACTTGTGTGTGTTTATTTTCACCTAACATAGTTTTTTACATCATTATTTTGTGTACCCAACTCCCTCCCCTCCAAAGGCACATTCCATTATGAACCTCCCTTATGGTTGGTTCATTTTAAAAAATATTACTAGCTTTCAGTTGCTTTTAAGCCTTTTTAGCAGGCACAGTAAGAGGTCATAAATATATCACCAGACTTAATTTTTCATCTCAACTAGAAGGAGGAGAGGAGAAGGAGAGATAATTCCTGAGCTAAAAAGATAAGGAAAGATATATCATGGGAGCATCCCAGAATAAGTGACACTATCGCTCAGCATTAGACTAAGAATAGCATGTTTGACAGCAGGCAAGGGAATAAAACTGCAATATTAGGTGGTAGAAAGACCCCTATTTCAATGTTCCAGAACTTTTTATGTGAATAAAAAATACTTTTAACACAAAAACTGGAGGTGCCCAAACATGTAAAAGACACTGTTTATAACTTGTGAAATGCTGTAATCTTGATTAAAAAACACAACAACTTGATCTAACCTTTTTTCAAAGGAGGCTCACTTTTGTATAGAAAAAGGTTTCAACTTCATTCAGTACTTAGGACAATGCGTTTTGTTTCATAAACTGCCTCCACAGGTCAGTGACTGTGCCTTTAAAAACATAAATGAATGCTCAGGGCTACACCAAGATGTTTAACGGTAACGTCACAATATTACGATATTCAACAACATGATTAGATGTGTGAATTATATATATCACAGTATATATCATAATTTTACATATTTTTATGTACTCTTCCATGCAAGATGTAAATATTATGATATTGTGAATACTGATAAATACTGTAGTATTGTAACATTACGGTTGAATATTCTGTAGCCCTGAGCATTCATTTATGTTTTTTAAGTGCTGAATAAAGTCAAAACCTTTTTTATACAAACCTTAACGTCAGCCTCCTTCTTAAAGGGAAGGTTCAAGCAAAAAAAAAAAAAAATGAGTTTTACTTACCTGGGGCTTCTACCAGCCCCATGTAGCCATCCTGTGCCGTTGTAGTCACTCACTGCTGCTCCAGTCCCCCGCTGGCAGCTTTCTGACCTCGGAGGTCAGGGCCACATTGCATACATTTTTACGCATTCCAGCTAGTGCAGGAACAAAAATTTACGCGTTGCACCACTAACGCGTAAAAATGTATGCGTTAATGTTCCTGCACTAGCGGAAATGTGTAAAAATGTACGCAATTCGGCCCTGACCTCCGAGGTCAGAAAGCTCCCAGCGGGGGACTGGAGCAGCAGTGAGTGACTACAAGGGCACAGGATGGCTGCATGGGGCTGGTAGAAGCCCCAGGTAAGTGAAACTCATTTTTTTTTTTTGCTTGGACCTTCCCTTTAACCACTTCCCAACTGAGGGGTTTTACCCCCTGAGCAGTGAGCACCAGAGCAATTTTCACCTTTCAGCGCTCCTTCCATTCATTCGTCTAGAATTTTATCATTACTTATCGCAATGAAATGAACTATATCTTGTTTTTTTCGCCACCAATTAGGCTTTCTTTAGGTGGGACATTATGCCAAGAATTATTTTATTCTAAATGTGTTTTAATGGGAAAATAGGAAAAAATGTGGGAAAAAATTTATTATTTTTCAGTTTTCGGCCTTTATAGTTTTTAAATAATGCATGCTACTGTAATTAAAACCCATTAAATGTATATGCCTATTTATCCCGGTTATAAAACCGTTTAAATTATGTCCCTATCACAATGTTTGCCGCCAATATTTTAGTTGGAAATAAAGGTGCATTTTTTTCAGTTTTGCGTCCATCCCTAATTACAAGCCCATAGTTTATAAAGTAACAGTGTTATACCCTCTTGACATAAATATTTAAAAAGTTCAGTCCCTAAGGTAACTATTTATGTATTTTTTTTAAATTGTAAATTTTTTATTTTTTTTTTAATTACAAAAAAAAAAAAATTGGGGAGTGTGGGAAGTAAGGAGTTAATTTTTCGTGTAAAACAAGTTTATTTGTGTGTAAAAAATGGTTAGGGTGTAGTTTTACTATTTGGCCACAAGAAGGCAACATTACCAATTTGTTTCATGCGACCTGCAAGCGTCCTTCCGGACGCTTGCAGGAAGTAGAAAGAGGCTGGGACTTTGTTATTTTTTCACAATGATCGCGCTGCTCAGCCGAGCGGCAGCAGATCATTGCGGGGCTTAGATCAACGAACGGGAATGGATTTTCCCGTTCGTTGATCTCTGGGCGAGCGGGCGGCGGCGTGTTTACGAGCAGGAGCGCGGACAGCGGCGGGAGTGCGCAAAGTACGGATTTCTCCGTCCCTGGGGGTGAAAGGATGGAAAAAGGGGCGGAGAAATCCGTACGCGCGGGGGTAAAGTGGTTAAGGTAGGTAGGATGAAGCTTTTTTTATTTTTTTTATCCAGCATAGAGCATTTCACAGTGTCTTTTCCATTTTTGGGTACCTCCAGTTCTTGTGTTAAAGTTTATTGTAGTCACCCAACCCCTGTTATGGGACCCATCCCAAAATTTATTGTGGAGTGAATCTATTTGGAGCTGCGACCAACATACCTATCCAAAAGGCCAAGTGGGGACGGTACTTACCCACATGCCCATATAAGTGGCTGCCCTATGTAAGCAACCCACACTTGTGAGTATATACTCTCTACCTAAGTGTGTATATACTCTCTTCCTATATGTTCTGGCGATGTTATTCCAAAGCGGGCTTCTGGTGTCTGTGTGTCCTTTTTGTTTCTACTAGTACTGAAAAAATAATTATGCCCTAAACTATTTAACTTGCATCATCTAAGTCTTTAACTCTACGTCTGTATAAATCCTTCTGTTTGAAACCATTGAATGGGGTTCTCCCGGAAATGGAAAAAATAACTAGATTGTGTCAGAAATTGGGCTTGTGTCGTCTTTTTTTCATTTTTTCCGCTTGGACAGCAGCTGAAACTGCTATCATTTAATGTAAGGCTGATGTTGTATAAATTTCATTGCTCAGAAAATGATGGAACACAATCCAGTATGAATTCAGTCACAGACAACAATGGAGATAAATTAAACTGGACAAGATGGCAAACTCAGGCAATGTGTCATCATCTCCAAATCCACCGCTCTATAGAGAGGAAAATGCCGTCCCCAGAGTCTTCACATTTAAATGTACAAACTGTTTTGCTATATACTGTAAAATCACATAAAAGCAGAGGTTTTCTCTTTGCAGAGTAATTTTAATGGTACCGCTGCAGCAAATCTCCAGAGATAGAAATCGCCACGGTCATAAAAACAAAATGTTTTCTTACAAAGCTTTTTTATAGAGTGTCGAGCGCAAATAAAATACTGTGCAGCTGAGCAATACAATTCTTTCAGCCAGGCTCAGAATCATTTGAATTAAGATAAACTTTTGATGAAAATCATTCTTTATATACTTTGTACAAAAAAATCCTATGTGGAGTGAACGAATATTATATGCATTGCATGATATGTGTTTTGTGCAGAAGTATTCTTCATTGTTTGGTTTAAGGTTTCATTAGCAAAACATGAGCCCTTTATGGCAAGGAAGAGAGATGAAAGTTTAAAGAAAAGCTGTAAAAAGAAAAACATCCACTGGGGGGCACCTACCTCGGCAGAGGTAAGCCTCTGGATCGTAATGAGGTTACCCCCATCCACCTCTGTCCCTTGGTTCCAGCACTGGCAGCCTTCAAACACCGGAGAGGTAAATATTTACTTACCACGATCCAGTGCAGGTGCAGTAGCAGCAATTCGATTGGGCTTAGGGATAAGTAGCCGAGCCTTTACTTGTCCGCTCTATTGCGCAGGCATCTTGTGACTGCGCAGCAGAGCAAACATGATCATGCTTGGCTGTTTATGCCTGATCCCAATCGGAAAGCTGCTACTATGCCTGCGCTGGTGCTGGGGAAAGTAAATATTGCAGGCGCTGCAGCGCCACAGCCGACAACCTTGTTGACTGTGGTTTCGGGGGAGCTAGCGCTGGAACTGAGGGGCAGAAGAGGATGGTAGAATCCTCATTAGGATCCCCAGGTAAGTATTCCCCAGGGGGAGTTACTTTCCTTAAAGAGTCTCTTTAAAGGGAACCCGAGGTGGGTTTGAAGAATATTATCTGCATACAGAGGCTGGATCTGCCTATACAGCCCAGCCTCTGTTGCTATCCCAAACCCCCCTAAGGTCCCCCTGCACTCTGCAATCCCTCATAAATCACAGCAACGCTGCTGACAAACAGCTTGTCAGAGCTGGCTGTGTTTATCTCTATAGTGTCAGTCTGCTGCTCTTCCCGCTTCCTGAAGAAGTCCAGTCCCCGCCTGCATCCCTTCCCTCCCTGCTGATTGGAGGGAAGGGACGGGGGCAGGGACCGGAGCTATGCAGGAGGTGGGGGAGCAGCAGAGACTGACACTACAGATGTAAACACATCCTCACATCACGGCTGTGATTTATGAGGGATTGCAGAGTGCAGGGGGACCTTAGTGGGGTTTGGGATAGCAACAGAGGCTGGGCTGTATAGGCAGATCCAGCCTCTGTATGCAGATAACATTCTTTAAACACACCTCGGTTCTCTTTAAAGAGGCATTGTAGTGGCTTAAAATAGAATGCAGTAAATAATTCAGGGTACCCCTATTTGAGACATTTTTTCTGATTTCAGCATCAAAAACATGTCCTATATTTATATGTTGCTGTTTATTTAATTCACCCCTGCCCTCCCGGTGATGCTTAAAGAGAACCAGAGATAATCTAAGGAAAAGCTGTTATACATACCTGGGGCTTTCTCCAGCCCCATACGCACGGATCGATTCCCACGCCGCCATGCACCGCTGCCCGCAGCTATGAGAACCAGCTCCCCGCTTTTCCATCAGCCAGAGCCAGTCTAGCGTAGCAGAAGTGCGCTCTTTGCGTATATCTGCAGCAGCCGTGGGAGAGATACGTAGAGGGCACACTTCTCCTGTGTAGCTGGCTCCGATGACGTCGACAGGAGCCGGTTCTCGTAGATGCAGGCAGCGGTGGATGGCGGCGTGGGATCGATCAGCGCATATGAGGCTGTAGGAAGTCCCAGGTATGTATAACAGTTTTTCCTTACGTTATCTTGGTTCCCTTTAACCTAGGCTGATTCGTTATGTGGAATTCTCTCCCCAGAGCATTATGGGTGAACAGGTATATTTTGTACTGGTTTCAGAACTCTCAGTAAGCAAACATTGCACAGAGCTGCCCCTGAGAACACTAAAGATGTTGCCACATGTGATAAAATTCAGAATGTAAATCAGGGTGCGCAAAGTTTTTACAAAGGGCAAACACTGACTAAATAATTTATAAGTGAATAACACACACACGCACACACTTTGTTACGTTTATCCTCCTTTGGGCCTGATGCATGAACTGTTGGTAATATTGTCATGCACAGGCAGCTATACTCATTTCACCTGGGGAGTGGCCATCTTGTTAAAGAGGATGCCCACATGCCTCCATGAACCCGCTCCCTGGCCTTCACTCACAGGCGTGGGGGCATTTACCCCCACCCTTCTCCTGGGCACTGGTGATGAGGATTAGTCCTTTGTCTGTAAATAAAACAAAGGCTTTGGGGAGAGGGGGATGTCTTGCTGCCCCTCTCTTCCAGAGCCCCCCATATCATGGGCTCGTTTAGCTAAGGTGTGGAGTCCCATGTGCGCCAAATTCTGCATGGGTGACTAGTGGTTAGAGAGGTTTGGGCGGGGGCCCCATGCTGTCCATTTTCTTGCAATGTATAAAATGTGTATACAGTAGTACTCAGGACTAGTATATTACAGTGCACAGTGGTAAAATGTTACTTTACCAAGTTTAATAAAAAAAAAATCCTTTGAACTATTTAAAATCTTTTTTTTTCAAAAACTATAAGGACTTTTTGAAAAAAAAAAAAAACGTATTCTCACTTTTCTCCATAAGATTCCTGGCATATTTGGGGAAAATAGCATTTATGGGGGCTTTAAAAATTTGTAGCCAAAAATGGCGGCGTTTACTGTAATTCAAATATCAAAATACCATGGAAAGCAACTTGGAATTACGCTTTCCGCATTCTGATTCAGACTGTTGAATTTCGGTGTAAAAATCAAAATATGGAATTCAGCTGCTTATCCCTATTACATATTCTTTCATACCTCTCTGATCCTAGAGTACATTTTCCAGATTTCTATGCACCTGACCTGGACATTTATACTGTACCTTCAACCTTATATGCCTTCCCACTGAATATTGGTTTTGCACATGCTCAAAGTTAGCACAGTTTTTATCTGCTCTTGCATGCTTCTTTTATTCTTTTATGATATTAGATTTATATATTCTGAATATAACATTTCGGGCTTGATTCACAAAAGGGTGCTAAGTGTTAGCACGCCAGTGAAAAGCCCCTTAGCGCGTGCAAAGTGCCTTTGCACTCGCTAATATGCATGCAAAAGTTTGCATGCACAAAGTTTAAGCGCTGCACGCATTAGGTTGGCGTGAAATGTCGCACCTGTGCACGCAAAACGTAGCGTTCGCGTGCAAAACGGCCTGATAAGGTATTTTACAGGCGACCGATGCAACGTTTTGGGTGCACCAACTTAACGCGCAATCAGTAACAGCTTTGGACTTGCAAACTAGTTTGCACGTCCAAAGCTTTTAGGCATGCTAACTATGTTAGCACCCTTTTGTGAATCAAGCCCTTCATGTCTTTCTGTTGTTTTTTTAAACCTGGTACCCTCTTAGCAGCAGTTATATTTTCAATATATTTCAGCCACCAACTCACTTATGAATACTGAGGTTAAATACTTCTCCAGTTTGTTTGAAGCCCCTGTATTTTACCTCTTGTTCCTCACTGTTTCCTACTAAAGTAAATTTGTTTTCTATATTTACATGAACAGCACACATTTTCTCCTCAGCAGCAGGTACTTACACCCATGACCTTGGCGCATGTCTTACATCTACAAGAATATGATTTCTTTAAATCTAATCTGGAGAACACTACGTAGCTTTGTGGATATCCTGTTGTGGAAATTAAAGGCCGCAAGCTTGCATTCCTTTGATAATATGGCAAAATTCATTATATCCCACATCGAAGTTTTACCTCCCACACTTTTTAAGCGATATACTTCTATGCTACCAACCTTATCATCTGTATCACCCAGGACAGTTTTAACATTTTTGAGTGCTTAGTCATAGGTCCTACCTAGTTCTTTATGAAATGTAATTTTCACCTGGCACATATTGGCCTCAGTGGGACTAATGGATCAATAGGATCAGTATGTAGTCACCATTAACTACTAAGAAAGGTAGAATGCTATAATGGCACTTATTAAAATATGGCGCTCAATTTACATCAATACTAATCTTTTCTCAATTGGTGCCAAATGTATAAAAAAGGAGCTGCATAAATATATATCTATATCATTTGCAAAAGGGTGCAAATAAAAAACAACTATATCACTTGTTATATTTAATTCTATTTCCATACCAAATTAATCGAATACAATAGCCCATTATTTAACAAATAATCATTTATTAGATCTTAAAGGGATACTGTAGGGGGGTCGGGGGAAAATTAGCTGAACTTACCCGGGGCTTCTAATGGTCCCCCGCAGACATCCTGTGCCCGCGCAGCCGCTCACCGATGCTCCGGCCCCGCCTCCGGTTCACTTCTGAAATTTCTGACTTTAAAGTCAGAAAACCACTGCGCCTGCGTTGCCGTGTCCTCGATCTCGCTGATGTCATCAAGAGCGCACAGCGCAGGCCCAGTATGGTCTGTGTCTGCGCAGTACACTCCTGGTGACATCAGCGGGAGCGAGGACACGGCAACGCAGGCGCAGTGGTTTTCTGACTTTAAAGTCAGAAATTCCAGAAGAGAACCGGAGGCGGGGCCGGAGCATTGGGGAGTGGCTGCGCCAACACAGGATGTCTGCTGGGGACCATTAGAAGCCCCGGGTAAGTTCAGCTCATTTTCCCCCGACCCCCCTACAGTATCCCTTTAAATGGTATAATTGTTTCTAAATCTGTTGCCTATGCTCTCCTGGCATGACCAGGGGGTATTAAGGTTAGGCACCAATATGGGGTTAAGGTTAGGTACCAGAGGGGTCTTAGGGTTAGGCACCACCAGAGGGGGTTAAGGTTAGGCACCACCAGAGGGGTCTTCAGGTTAGGCACCACCAGGGGGGTCTTAGGGTTAGACACCACCGGGGGGTTAAGGTTACGCACCAACAGGGGAGGGTTCTGTGTGAGAATATGGAGTGGTTAGGTTATAGTAAAATATTGGTAAGTATTAAAGATATTTTACTAAATGAATGAAGTTGTACAAATTAAATTATATTAAAAAATATTGTACCACTTTTACTGGTGCTCATTTTACTAAATGTAAAAATAGAGGTTACAGTGGATAATAGTAGAATATTCATGTTATAAACAATATTTTACGGCATATCCTTGTGCCCACTTTACTAAAAAAAATAACTTAAATATTGTTTATATCTGGCGCCCTCTTTATTAAATGCTCACCTAAGAAATGCCTTCTAAAACAAACAGATATCAACAAGTTCATTTTTTTTTTATTCTCTGGTGGTGAAATGATGCCAATAATCCCCAGTGGTGTATCAAATAAATGCAGCGCAAAAGGAAATGCTCTAGCAGACCAGCACCTTAAAATTGCAGTAGTCAATATATGAGACCACATCTCTGGAAAGCTATGATGGCTCTCCTCAGATAGTAGTATGCAAGGTCAACAATAAGAACAACACTGTCGATTTTAGATTGCAGCAAATCTGCCACAATCTCTGTTAGCAAAATTTTCCCGAGCTCGGCAGTCAAACTTCACCATGTGTCTTCATAAGGCAAAAATGACTTATAAAGTTTGACAATATGATCTTATTTGCATACTATTTTATAATGTCCATTTTGCTAAACAATTTGCAAGAGTTTATCCAACCGATTGGATGTTTGAAATTTTTGCGAAACTGCCAATGGGCATTTTACTTATCTCTAGTCATCAACAACACCACAAAAAAAAATCTACATTTGGAAATTTTGTTTATAGCCAATTATACCAGACCAATTTACAGACATGGGGCCATATGCAATTAACTTTTTCTCCTGAGTTTTCTCTTATGTGATATTTTTAAATATTTTTAAATTTGTCAGTAAAATACCTCTTAAAGCGGAATATAACCCTGCATTTCAACTTTGCTCTAAAACATTGTTTACAGCATATTATATGCAACCAGCATTTTTTTTTCTAGACCAGCATTGGAAGGGTTACACACAGAGCTTTAAAGTTCCATGGAGAGAAATGCTGCTGCAGCCGAAGTTTAGATAGATACATTTAAGTAAACACAATGTAACAAGTGAGGAATGGGACTCACTCTCTCTCTGTGTCCGGGAGCTCCTGCACAGTCAGAGAGTGAGTCACATTCCACACTTGTTACATTGTGTTTACTTAAATGTATCTATCTAAACTTCGGATGCGGCAGCATTTCTCTCCACGGAACTTTAAAGCTCTGTGTGTAACCCTTCCAATGCTGGTCTAGTAAAAAAAAAATGCTGGTTGCATATAATATGCTGTAAATAATGTTTTAGAGCAAAGTTGAAATGCAGGTGTGAGAGATTGCGGAAAAGCCGCCACATGTGCTACTGAGCAGGCAGCTGATTCCGCGTCCAGTGCGGCGGTTTGCACGCGGAAGCGTGTGTTTGGTAGCAGGGCAGAACGCGGAAAAGCCGCCGCATGCAACAACATTAAGGCGGCTGGTTCCGCATCCAGCGCGGCGGTTTGCACGCGGCAGCGTGTGTCTGGTGTGGCTGAGTTTGTTAGTGCACATAGACTTAGGAATACACGCGCGCGCACTGAGGCGCAGAATTCTTATACTAAGCAGGAAGAGTCAGCTGACCACGCCGATCAGCTAACTCCTGAGCGAGATACTATTGGTTGAGCAATTAGGGGTGGTGCTGGAGAGCACTACTCCATATATAGTTCCTGCTGGTCACTTGCAAGTTGTCTGCCACTGCGATCACTACGTGGAAGCACTTGGACCTAGTCAGATCCTCAGTGTGTTTGAACCAGGTGGACCTGGGAATACACACTTAGCCAGTTTATTTGAATTGTATTCTGTTTATGCTTATGCTAGTTCCAGGGTGTAGAGACCAAGGACCTCGCACCCAGCTTAGGGAACTGTATTATCATCTGTGTTATACTTCAGACTAGTTCCAGGGTGTAGAGACCAAGGACCTCACACCCAGCTTAGGGAACTGTGTTATCATCTGTGTTATACTTCAGACTAGTTCCAGTGTGCTGAGACTACGGACCTCACACCCCGTCTAGGGAGTACTGTATTATCATCTGTGTATTCTTCAGACTAGTTCCGGGGTGCTGAGACCAAGGACCTCGCACCCAGAATAGGCATTGTTTGATATATGTTATGACTTATAGCTTTTCTGACTACTCCTCTGTCTTCTGATTCGGTACCTCGCACATCTGAAATTTCGTTGCCAGACCCTGCTTGACTTGGATACCGAATCAGCCTTCTGTCTTTGTACTTTATCTGTCAGTGTGTTGCCAACCTGGCGTGCCCGACCTCGAGAGCTATCTCTCCCCTTAAAAGAGATAGTCTCCAGATCAGATAGTGACATCCATCTTAGGTGTCATTCACTCCTAGGTCCTTCCCATCTCCAGCCTGACTCCTCCCCCCGGAGAGCCTCAGGCTGCTGGAGGGTTCCTGTTCTCCCAGAGCTGTGTCTCTATATTGTGTACCACCTGCTCAGCAGGTACATTACTCAAAGTATTACTGTTACACCAAACACTCACTTATCCTTAGGTATCCAGAGGTTAGCAATATATCTGATTATAGGTGATACTGCAGATCATCAACACTCAGGTATATATCTGCATTCTTGGTGATACTGCAGATCACCAATAATCAGATTCTCTCTGCGTGCTGACACCGATCGTTACAGCAGGGTTATATTCCGCTTAAAGCCTCCAGAAAGCAAGAAAATACTTTTGATAGTTTTTTTTTACCTACTTTTTGGTTCCTATTTAGTTGAAAAGTGCTGGAAAGTTATTTTAAATCGAAGATGAAAAATTAACTATTAGGAGAAAACTAGGGAGAAAAAGTGAATTGCTGCTTTTTGGTGACATGGGATGTTCTTAGCCTTCACAGGCATGGGTGTAGCAATCACTCCTGCAACCCCTGCCATTGCAGGGGGGCCCAGAGGTTTTAGGGGCCCCTCCTCCTTCCTCTCCTCAACTACAAGTGCAGACAATTATCAAGAAAACCTTTCTGTTCACTCATAAAAACAGTCCCTGCCACCTCTTCCCGCCATGCAGAGTAGTTAGTAGCAGGAGGGTCTGTAATTGTGTTCCTGCTTTTAGATGCTGCTTTACAACAGAACACTCTTTGCTGCAATTCGCTGGCTCCCAATCACGTGACCCTCATGGAGTTCGGGGACCAAACGGGCCCCATGCTATCATTTTTGCAAGGGGGCCCTATTAATTCTAGTTACGCTCCTGTTCAAAAAGATGGAGCTCTTTGACCCATATGCAATTAACTGTTTTTCTAAGCTTTCAACTATACCTTTCAAGCCACCAGCTGGCAAGAAAATATTTAGAATAATTTTGACGGTACTTTTTCACCTACATTTTGGTAATTTTTCAATTACAAAGTGCAGAAAAGTTATTTTAAATAGAAGGTGAAAAATTATCTCGTAGGAGAAAACTCAGGAGAAAAAGTTATTCACCAAGGAGTGAAAATATCTCCTAAGAGGAAAAAAGGTGAACAAGGACCTTTGTTTACTGACTTAATTACTTTTAACATAGAAATTGTAGAATTTCAACAATTTCAGTGAAAATCATAGGGTAAAAGACATTTATTCTATGTTGCTAATGAGAAGAATACAATAGGAATGGGATTCCACAGTTATAAAAGCTTAGTTACAGGATAAGGATGGAACATGAGGAACATCACATTTTAAAAAAAGGTTGGTGCACTAACAGACAAAAAAAATAAATAAAAAAAATATGTAAGATAGTGGAATTTTTCACATCCGATATATAAATATAATATTATATATTTACTTTAAAATATTCTTTTTTTTGGGGGGGGGGGGGGGTTCTCATAGTGTATTTTATGTTTTTGGTTCTGCTGCAGAGAATTGTAAAAGATCTAGCAGATAAATGGATGTTATACCTGCAGTTTCCAAATCACCATTCCCTTTTGTAGCTGGCTACATCCGAAAATAACCCTCAGGTCACAGATAACCACAGAGTAACTCCGACTGGCAGCTTCAGTTTCTTGATATTACATGACAGCAAACTGCTAATTTAACTTATCCCCTTGGTGGCTATAACTGGAGGTGTGCTGCTGCACAAAAGAGAATGGGAGCTCAGGGCATTGTGGTCACATCCTCTGTATTTACACATAAACCACATGGGCTCCTAGAGGTATTGTTGACTGATTTAGAATAGAAATGCACTGTAAAACAAAAAAAGTAAGTGTTAAAAATAAAATGTACATTTTTAGATGGAAGATACCATCGCTGGTCTGAATCTTATCGCTGTTCTCAAACTGGTGACATATTTGCAATCGATTTTTATAAGGCTTTAGCTGTGAACTAGCAACAATAAAGGGGCTTGAATGGCCACAAAACTATCATATTTTATTATAAGAACAGCTGGGATCTAGAAAAGACGGTCACATATTATAGTTTTCTCCTTTCCCAAACTGGTTCCTTTGAAATAAAAAGAGAATTGTAAATGTTTTTATAAACAGAAAAAATAAAATTCTCACACTTAGCAGATGTTTTTTGCATTTCTTACTACAGACGCAGTACAGCAGAATTCTAATTGCTGTTTGCAGAGGAAGAAATATGGTCATGATAAAGATGTGAGTCCTACTAATTTGCCCAGTGTTGTTCAAGATGACCACTGCAAATCCCTTGGTATAAAGTAGAGTAAGTAAAATCTTACATTTGGATATTGTGATGTTGATAATTTCCCCGACCGAATATTCAACCCCACTTTAGAAAGCAAAGGGAGTTCGCAAAGCTGGTTAGATAACAGATATTAGTTTAGCAAGTCTTTATTTCTTGCTCTAATTTACAGAAAATATAACGTCTCTAAGCATTGCTCCATTGTGTATTGAGCATTGCTGTATGAAAAATAAATAATTTCAAAGTGTTTTTATGAATTAGAATAAAGTTGATGCCAGGGACATAATTATAAATCACAGGACCCCTCAGCAACACTTTGATGGGATCTTCTTAAAGGATAACCCGAGGTGACATGTGACATGATGAGATAGACATGTGTATGTACAGTGCCTAGCACACAAATAACTAGGCTGTGTTTCTTTTTTTTCTTTCTCTGCCTGAAAGAGTTAAATATCAGGAATGTAAGTGGCTGACTCAGTCCTGACTCAGACAAGAAGTGACTACATTGTGACACTCACTGATAAGAAATTCACCTTTTTACCTCTTTATTGCTCTCAGAAGCCATTTTCTGCTAGGAAAGTGTTTTATAGTTGGAGTTTCTTATCGGTGAGGGTCACACTGTAGTCGCTTCCTGTCCAAGTCAGGACTGAGTCAGCCACTTACGTACCTGTTATTTAACTCTTTCAGGCAGAGAAAGAAAAAAGGAACACAGCATAGTTAGTTGTGTGCTAGGCACTGTACATACACATGTCTATCTCATCATGTCACATGTCACTTCGGGTATCCTTTAATGTTCACAAACCTTCCTCTGCCTCCCCTTTGTGGCCCTCACAACATGAGGCTCCATGATACAAGGGTGAACAAGTGTGGCCATCAGGATATTCACACCCATAACAAGTCTAGCCACAAAAACACCTGATGTGGAGTTTCAGAGAAAGGGAAGGTTAGTAGTTGGGGTCCTCCTACACCCCTGGGCCACCCTGCAGTCACAGGGGCTGCTCCACTCTGGTTATGCCCCTGCCCCCCCCCCCCCAATGTTCAAGCCCTTTTCTTTTCCCTTGCCAATCCTTTGTGACCCTCATAGCCTGAGGATTCATCTTCCAAGGGTCGTAAATCAAATGTGGACATCATAATATTCAAAAACATACCACAAAAACGCCTCATCTGAAGGATGGACCTCTTTATCAAAAGGAGTGAAGTAGTAGTTGGGTCCCCCTAACAGCTCTGCATGGGCTGTTCCCGTGTAATTACGCCACTAGGTGTAGCATTTCAGAAAGTGATTGTATCTGGGGCATTCAAGTGCCCCATGCAGACAAGGCAGCAGCACTCTTATAAACATGGAGATAGGATCGTCGGAAGTCAGGTGATGGGCATTTGCCACTGCACATGGTATAAAGGGTGTCAAGATGCCACACACAGAGACAGTGAGTGTGGAAATGGCAAAATCTGAATACAAGACTTGAACTTTTACAGTGAATCGTCCATGATGAGGACATTGCGTAATTTGGGCACCCGGTGGGGGAGCTGTAATTGCTTTGGCTATGGTTGCAGGTTGAAGCCAACTGTAAGTGTCACTAGATCCCAGCTGAACTTCTCCCTGCACTGTCTGGAGACCACCTTATGGAATCAGTTAATTAGGGCAGGAGGACCGGATGAAAAAATATGTGCCACCACAGAGGCGGGTGCTAGCTGAGTAATTTTGGTGGCCACAGTATAAAACACGTATTGTATAAAACACTGTAGGAGGCGCCCATGGGTTTCAAAGCATATAGTATCAAATACCAGTTTCAAAGAGGTAAGAATATTAAGTCTTACCTGGTATGAAGACTCATGGACAGAAATAGTGATAAACGATTTATTACGCACTTTGGACAATGCGTTTCGCGACCTTATAGTTGCTTCTTCAGGTAAAATATTGTGTTTTAAAAGAATAAGAACAAGGATGGCACTCAGACTTAAACCCTATCATCATATAAAAAAAATATATATAACATATACATAGGTGTACAGTAGTTTTTATAAATACATTAAAATTAAATAAGAAACCTTTCCTCAAAGAGGATTACCATCAATTCAACCACTTATTTATCCTGCTTATAATATACTTCTATGCAATCCGTGGCTATTGAACTATGGATCATATACTTCTCTTAACATTAAATGTGTGTAAGGAGTATCACCTAATAGCATATAGACCACATCTATATAAATAAAAAAAACCACAACAAACAACATATATATAAATAAAAAACCACAACACACAACAGGGATGTATATACTGCTACCAATATAAGTGAGTCAGTATTTTACGTTGGTCACATTGTATAGGGGATGCTATGATTATTACTAAAAACTGTGTGTAGTATAGACCATATATATATATATATATATATATATATATATATATATATATATATATATATATATATATATATATATATATATATATATATATATATATATATATATATATATATATATATATATATAAAGAACCACAATAGACAGGGATGTATATATTGCTACCAAGTGAGCCAGTATTTTACGTTGGTCGCATTATATAGGGGATGCTATGAATGATACATGCTAAAAACTGTGTGTAGTAAGGGCGCATTACATTAGAATAGCCTGTCTTAACATGCTAGATGTGGGACAGACATGTGTGTGTAATACACAGGGGTATGCCGCCGGAGCCGATCGGTCGCTCCATAATTGGGCCCCCTAATTAGTTAGGAGTATCAGTGGGTATATAATATGCAAGGATAGAAGAGTCGGTGATTACCTTATAAGTAAGTGAATGCAGCATGGGCACCATATCGGCGCGACGCCGTGCGTATGTTTAGTACTAAACGACAGGTACAAGATACCCGCCCATTGGGGTAATCGTAGTGACGTAGGTCTCAAGTACGTCATATCCTGGAGGAGGCAAGCGTAATATCCGAATGGGGATTGCGGCCATATTGTGTGTGGCCGCATGTACGTGGTGGCCATATTGGAGAGCGCTCCTTGTGGGCAAATAAAAAACCGAGGGCCATCAGCCATGTTATGTGTGGCATAATTTGGATGGATGGATGCGGCGGCCATGCTGGATGTGGCATCCGGTCAATCTAGCTATATAAACAATGCTGGTGGCAATAATTATAAGAACAGGTGTGTTAGAATTAACTAGGAGTGGGATTTGGGAGGAGTGAAACCTATAGGGGTACACATATATACCCAATATGTTAGGTAGCAAGCATACTATATAGTAGTGTATATAAGGACAGTAAATAAAGTTAACGCTTATAAGTAAGGATAATATATTAGTAGTAGTATTAATGGACCATTATGGTGGAAATATAATGACCTCTTGCAGGGGACCATAATGTGTGGGTAGTACATAAGAAATAGGGGATATAGGATCTCTAATCTACTGACCTAATGTCAGTGTGGTAAGGGGAACGGGGGGCCCCATATGCCCATGGATACAAGATGGTACTGGGGTGGATATACCCCTATATTGTATGTGGTGGTGTAGCCACCTGATTTGTCCTTCCAATGGGAAGGTATGGAATGTAGAGGGTAGGGGGGGTTAGGGTAAAAACTCTTTCAGAGGGAAGGGGGGGGGGAAATGGAAAAGCCAAGGAGGTTGAAGGAGATGGCCCAAGAGGTAGACCCAAAGATATGGGTCTACGATACATATACAATGAATCTACATATAAACACTTATATACTCAGAAACACCATAATCTGATGCATGGAGTTAAACTACCACAATGCAGGAGCTTTAAGTCCCTAGGTGCATGGAATCTCAAGTCAGTTCACTTATGTATATAAAAATTATGTTCTAGACAAATGTTCAGTCCATCTGGTTGTAATGTCCTTAACTTAAAGAGTAACTGACAGGCTGCAAAAGCTAATTTAAACCTCTATTCTCCTGTGTTAAACAGTTTAGAAGGAAGCCAAAAAGGCAATACTGCAGTTAAAAATCTCTCTTACTTTAGATGTTTGCTGACAGCAAGGCTCCGTATTCCCAGGCTCCTAAGGAGGACGCAAGCCGAATAACAGATACTGCAAAGCATTCTGGGGCCCTCCCCTGGCTGCTAGTGAGGCTCAAGTTACAACAGCATGTAAAAGTCTAGCTCACAGCACTAATAAATCTCCGGGCAGAGTACACTGCAGGAGTCCGCTATTGTTCCTAGCCACATGGCTAATTAATATTCACTGCACAGTAGTGTTATTCATTACCAGCCTTTGTGAGAGTGGAATCATCAGGAAGCAGGCAGGACATGACGACACATTTGGCTTCATAGGAGACAGACAAACATGGAGCCTGCCATGAGCTGTCAGGAGCATCATTCTCTGCAAATATTATATAAAAATTATGTGAAGTACAAACGTGGACAGTGAAATGCATATGTAGTGTAAGTACAGCCAATCTTTAGCTACTGATATATGTGTTTATTTTCTCTGAGACCTTATACCTAACAGCTCCTCTTTAAATACCCAGAACATTTCCCTAACCCTTAGTGTACCATATCGGTCAGTGGCTTCCTCTGATATTTGTTCTATGGGACAAATGTTCAATGTTGTGGGATCCAGATTGTGTACTTCCTAAGTGTCTAGAGAAGCCATGCTTTGTGAACCATCTGAGGATGTTATGTCTGTTTTGTCCCCATCTGACTCTGAGGTGGTTCTGCCTACATATTGTAGGTTGCATGTGCATGTAATTAAGTAACACTATGAATTTAGAGGTACAGTTCATGTGTTCCTTGATCTGAAAAGTTTCACCCGTTACCGTAGAGACACATTTTATTTGCCCATCTGCAATCTTTTGGCAGTAGAGGCATCTTCTTTGTTTGCATATTCTTGCACCTCTTTCCTTTTCCACATCTCTTTCTCTGTTGGATGGTTTGGATGGTTTTATCCTGCTCGGAGCCAAATGGTCTTTCAGTGTCTTAGCCCTCGTGAAGACACATCTCGGTTTATCTGCTAGATTCTCCTTCAGATATGGGTCATTAAGGTGTAGGGGCCAGTGCTTGCTTGGAACATTCTTGATTGCAGCATGACTAGTTGAGAATCTAGTGATAAATAGAGTTTCAGATGATTGATCTATAGTTTCAGATGGTTGTTTTTTCTTTTTAAGTAGAGTTTGCCTGTCTGTTTTTCTAGCCCTCATTTTAGCTTCTTTAATTAATTTCTCTGGAAAGTGCTTCTGTCTGAATTTATTAGTTAGTATTCTAGTCCGATTGTCGAAGGTTTGCAGTTCTGTACAATTTTTTCTTATCCGTAGGAATTGTCCGCACAGTATGTTGTTTCTCCATGGTTTATAATAATCAATGTATCCGTTGGCATCCACTGTCTTAAAATGGTTGCATGTTTTTAATCTTCCTTCTTCAATATAAAGCACTACATCAAGGTATTCTATTTTATTTTCACTAGTATTAGATGTGAAGAAGATACCCCAATTATTATTGTTCATGTATTGTACAAAGCTGTTTGTAGATCCAGTGTTACCGTCCCAGATCAGAATAAGGTCGTCTATGAATCGACGATAGTATATAATATTGGTGGAAAAAGGGTTATTAGGGCCCAACAGGATACTCTCCAACATGCCCATAGATACATGTGCATAATTTGGAGCAACGTTCGCCCCCATTGCAGTGCCTCTTCTCTGTAGATATGTGGTATCCAAGAATTTTAATAAATTATGCGTTAAGGAAAAATGTGTGGCCTTCAGGAGAAAAAGTTGTATGGGCATGTTGTCGTCCATACTTAAATAATACCAGATTGCTCTCAAGCCTACATGGTGGTGTATATTAGAGTAAAGTGAAGTTACATCCAAAGTTAATCATTTATATGTGGGTTTCCATGTGATCCCTTCAAGTTCCAAGAGGGGTTGTGTTGAATCTCTGAGGAAAGATGGTAGTTCTTGTATGTATGGTTTCAAGTGTAGATCTAATAGTTTTGATAGATGTGAGGATAGAGAGTTTATTACTGCTATAATTGGTCGACCAGGTGGATTCATGATAGACTTATGAATTTTAGGTAAATGGTAAAAGTGAGCTATACTAGTGTTGTCAATGAGCAAATAATCTTTCTCGGCTTTGTTAATAATACCTTCCTCTCTTGCTGACTTAATCAATATTGAAGACCTTGCCTATTTTGGTGTAAAAGATTGATAAAGATGGAATTGCTGGGAGATCACACATCACAACGAGCAAGACTGCTCGATCAATTCAAGAAATCTAATTTCAGACCTAAAGAGAATGATACATCAGATGAGTCTGCCAATGCAAGTCATTCAGATCGGGTTATACCCAACCTGAGCCCACTGTTTTTTGCCCTAGAGAAACTGTTAAAAATAGATTTTTTTTTTAATATAGCAGACATTGAAATGCAAGCAGTGTATATAGAGGAGAAAATATAGCCAGGGGGCCTGAGAGTAATGACTAAGTCCCCATTCCCCAACAATCCAGTGTTTACTAAAGACTGGTATGAATACCTGGAAACATGTTCCAGGGGGATGATGGAATGGATCACCACCAAACGAAAATCCATCATCCAGGAACTTAAACCTGAGATTGAAAACAAGACAGTTGAACTACCTCAATATAGTGACAGTAATGAGTTCAAATCTTTCTCCCATTTACTGTGTAACAAACTCAGCAGGTTTGAAGTTAACATTTCAGAGGGGAAATTAAACAAAATCAATAGGGACAGAAACCTGTATTTACAAAATAAACAAAGACATTTTAGAAAACATTTCCAAATATAGCAGAGAAGTACTACACTGCTACAAACAGCTTCTAAACACCCCACAATACCTAGTGATCAGCTAACAGCAGACACCATACGTTTAGACTGTATACATACTGCACATCAGAGTGATATGCCCGCATAATGTGAGACTATACCATCTACTCCGATTACAAAGAAAAGAAGTGACAAAAAGAAAAAACAAAGGAGTGATAGAAAAATTATCCATAAAGGCAAGAAAGCTAACAAACTACCCTCTAAGCCTATTCTTAAAAATCCGATTGCAAGACTGAAGGAAACTAAGCACACATCTTCCCCTTTCAAGACTCAGAAGAACCATAGATCGGGGGAAAGCCTAGGAACACCAGCCAAAAGACAGAGGATATCAGAGGAGGATGAAGTCTTCAGTACCCCACTAGTTAAACCTATCCTTGAGCGAACATCAACTTCCTTTGAAGAACTGCTTGACCTGAGCTTATACAGTAGTCAGGAAGAATCACCAGATAAATTACACCCAACGACGAACAGAGTAAATAAGAGTGGATCGCAAGAACCGAGCGCGTCTCAGAGGCGAATCCCCACAGATGTCCAGAGACACCAGGCCACCACATCATTTCAATTGTCAAAGATTTCTATACCATACCGACAAAATGTAGGAACCAAAGGCCCAAAAAACAAACAGATTACCGAATTTTTCTTACCAACACAAGAACCCAGTAGTGGATATGAGTACAGCACAACTGGCTGCACCTCCTCAAGCTCTTTTTTAGAACTTCCGACAATACTAGGAGGGACACCAATACTAAGACCACAAATTCCGAACCCAATAATCCACCATGCACAGATGCCCAGGATCCCTCCACTGAATATAGATGCGGAACCCATACAAGGATCCATAAAGGAAAAGAGGGAGTAGAGGAGGTAGGAAGAGAAAATCCCTCAAAGGTAAACAAAACAAAACTGGCAAAGAAGGAGAAGATTACAAAAAGGGGAAAAAAAGGTCTATTTTCAACTTATCGACATATAAACTGAATCAAGCAGAGGAATCTGTGTTGAGTAGAGGTTTATCCTTCTGCCCCTCCAAAACAGCTAGTTTATATGAACTATTCGTAGATTTAAACAATTTTACAATAAAACTAATGCTCAAGAGATACTTCGCCTCTAAAAAACTAAAGAATCAACCTAATAATAAAAATGGCAATCTCACTCCGATAATATTAAATTCAGATATGATGGATGGATGCTATTTTGATGAAGATGAACTCAACATGGAACAATATATACACACTAATCTCAATAAACAATCTGGATCCCACAACATTGAACATTTGTCCCATAGAACAAATATCAGAGGAAGCCACTGACTGATTTGGTACACTAAAGACTAGGGAAATGTTCTGGGTATTTAAGTTAAGGACATTACAACCAGATGGACTGAACATTTGTCTAGAACATAATTTTGATATATACTGTGGGTTAGTGAATTGACATGGGATTCCATGCACCTAGGGACTTAAATCTCCTGCATTGTGGTAGTGTAACTCCATGCATCAGATTATTGTGTTACTGAGTATATACGTGTTTATATGTAGATTCATTGTATATGTATCGTAGACCCATATCTTTGGGTCTACCTCTTGGGCTATCTCCTTCAACCTCCTTGGCTTTTCCATCCCCCCCTTCCCCCTGAATGAGTTTTTACCCTAACCTTCCTCCCCCTTCTTCCCTCCACATTCCATACCTACCCGAGCTTCCTTCCCATTAAAAGGACAAATCAGGTGGGTTCACCACCACATACAATATAGGGGTATATCCACCCCAGTACCATCTTGTATCCATGGGCATATGGGGCCCCCCGTTCCCCTCACCACACTGACATTGCGTCCATAGATTAGAGATCCTATATCCCCTATTTCTTATGTATACCATGTACTTCCCCTGCTGAAAAAACCCTCACTCGACCCAGCCCTACCCTCAAACTACCGCCCAATCTCCCTCCTTCCCTATGCTTCTAAACTCCTTGAATGCCTAGTCCACCAACACATTACCCAATACATCAACACCAATACCCTACTTGACCTCCTACAGTCTGGATTCCGACCTGCACACTGAACTGAAACAGCCCTCACCAAGGTGGTCAACGACCTTACCCTTGCCAGAGCCAAAGGCAGTTATTCCACCCTGCTCTTCCTTGATCTCTCCGCAGCATTTGACACTGTTTACCACCCCCTCCTCCTCCAATCACTACAGTCCATGGGCATCCATGGTCTTGCCTTGACCTAGATCTCCTCCTACCTATCCAATCGCTCCTTCACCACTTCCTTCAATGGCTCCTCCTCAACCGCTGCCCCCCTCGCAGTTGGGGTCCCCCAGGGCTCTGTTCTGGGCCCCCTTCTTTTCTCCATATAAACTTCCTCAATTGGCAAGCTTATCTCCTCCCTGGGCTTCAAATATCACCTCTATGCCGAAGACAAGCAGATTTACCTCCATACCCCCGATCTCTCATCCACCACCATCAACAAGGTCTCCACGTGTCTCTCAGCAATTTCCTCCTTGAGGTTTGCTAGGTTCCTGAAGCTTAACCTAGACAAAACTGAGCTCCTGATCTTTCCACCACATGCTGCTGCACCCCTCCCAGATTTCCACCTTACAATCGATAACACAACCATTCACCCTACCTCCCAGGCCCGCTGTCTGGGTGTCACCTTGGACTCTGAACTCTCCTTCATCCCACACATCAAAAACATCACCAGAGCCTGCAATTTCCACCTCCGTAATATCTCCAAGATCCGTCCCTTCTTAACTCCGGACACGACCAAACTGCTCATCCATGCCCTCATCATCTCCCGCCATGATTATTGTAACTCTCTCCTTTCTGGCCTCCCCTTGAAACGCACTGCCCCCCTGCAATCAGTGAAGAACGCGGCTGCAAGACTCATCCATTCTTCGCACCGCTCCGCATCCACATCTCCCCTTTGTGAATCCCTGCACTGGCTCCCTATCAGTTTCATGATAACTTTCAAGATTCTATGCCTGGCGTATAAATCTGTGCACAAAACCTGCCCTACCTACATCTCGGAGCTTGTTCACAGGTATACACCAGGTCGCCCCCTCCTATCCTCCAACGTCCTTCGCCTCACCACCCCACGTATTTCACACTCCATTGCAATCTGAGAGAGAGGGGGTGGCAGGCACTCAGAAAAACTGTGGATGATGTAAAAGGTAGCCAATAGCAGGTGTGAAAATTCCAGCAGGAACTATGTGCTCAAGACACAAATGATAAGTTCATAACATATCAAAGAGGAGGAGAAGCAAAGAAGTCTGGCACTGTAGTTTTAATGCAAGCAGCAGGTGTACAAGATTTGAAATCACAGTGGTTGCACAGGGACATGTGTACACGTGAAAAGATGATGTACTTATCGTGCTAACGTGCACGTTAGCCTCCGAGGAAGCAAGGCTCACCCCATTGCGAAACGGTCGTAAGGCCGTGCACCCTCTGGCGCCCACAGATGCCTCCCCACTCCAGCAGAGCACGATAAGTACATCATCTTTTTTTTTTTTCCCAAATAGATTTTATTGAAAAGTTTTCAGAATTTTACAACCCACAAAATGACAGAGTATGAAAACAGACTAGAGTAATTCAGGTGTACCGCTTAATGATAGGTTAGCAGACCATTATGAAAGTAGTGAACACCTTTAGCTTAAAACATAGATTCTGTAACATAAAATAAAAGCCCCCCTTCCCCCCTTCTCCCCCCTCCCCCCCTCTCTCTCTCTGCGCAGGCCGTTAATAGTAATAGTCTCTGACTGCAGTCATTGATTATTATCAAATGATACTAGTACGACCCTGGATTTGCGTTTTTGCGCATTTCACTCATATTTGTACCTTATATTGATTTTGCTGGACTTCTAAAGACAATGCCTAAGGACATTTTTTGTATTCCAGAGGACCTAGGGTACCCCCCAAATCCTCCAAACAGTACCAGGAGGTCAATGCAAGGTGGCCCATTAGGATGTTAATTTCCTCTGGGGTGAAGGTGTGAATGATGTATTTTTTCCACAGTTTGAAGAAGTTTTTTGTACGAAGCTCCAGGGATTCGAAGGTATTGAGTTTCTCCAATGTGAAAAGGGCTAGTAATTCCTTTTTTAAAGCTGAAATTGTAGGATGTTGCGGAGTTATCCAGTGTTGAAAAATTACTCTCCTTGCTGATGCCATTATTATGTGAAATAAGTCCGACGGTTTCAATTGTGGATTGTCATCTTTACCATCATAGAAGTGAAATAAACATACCATTACATTTTTTTGTGATATTTTTCCCACACATATTATTTGCAAAGTCTAAAACTTTATCCCAGAAGTGGTCTATAGCGAAGCAGGACCAGATACAGTGTATTAGATTAGCATTTGGGAGTTTACATTTAGGGCATTCCGGATTATAATGGGCAGGTGGAATACGGTATTTAATATTGAAAGCATATTTTGCTCTGTGTATGAATAAAAAGTGGAATGTCCTAAACTGCTCATGCTTGATGTTATTCCTGAAAACCTGGAGTCCTTGCACTATTTTATCCTCAATATCGTCTTCCCCCAGATCGTCCTGCCATTTTTTATTGTTCTACTAAAATGCTCTTCCTCTATGTGTGCTAACGCTCTCGCAAAGTCTGCTAAAGTTTTCAAGGCCCCCCCTGGATTGATGAGTTTATCGAAGGTTGTGGGTAAGGCAATATTCGCTATGTCTGTTAGATGCGATTGAACCATTGATTTTAGTTGCATATATGGGAGGAAGTCGGCTTTCGTTATACTATATCTGGTTGCCATTTCTCGAAGTGTCAACCACTTTCCAGTTTCTATATTAAATAATTTCCCAAGTGTATCTATGCCTTTAAGGTCCCAGTCAGAAAACTGTTTTTGAGCGATACTTGTTGGATAGTGTGGGTTTCCCCAAATGGGCATATATTTTGATATATGGCATGGGAGGTTTAGTCTCTTGCGTATTGCTCTCCAGGCTTGGACCGTGTCCCTAAAAATGACGTTTTGCCTTAAACGCAATGGTATTTCAAATATTTTGGAGTGCAGGAGGCCAAGAAGAGACCAGGGCTTTGCTATTTCCGATTCTAATGGAAGATTGGAATATTTGCTTGTGCCTTTGATCCAGTCCTGGATGTGACGTAAAATAGAGGCTAGATTATATTGTCTTAAATTTGGTAATCCCATTCCTCCTATTAATTTTGCCTTTTGTAATTTTGATAGTGCTACCCGAGGTTTTTTTCCTTGCCAAATATATTTTCCGAAAGCCGATTCCAGTAACTTGATATCTTTGTGTTTTATAAGGAGTGGAACTGTTTGCATTGGATAAAGTAGTCTCCCCATTGTAGACATTTTTAAAAGTGCTATTCTACCCGCCAGACCCATAGGGAGGGTACTCCATCTTTCTAGTTCTGTTTTAATTTTTTGAAAAAGGTCTGAGTAATTGAGGTGGTATACTTGAGTGGGGTCTCTCGGGATCTTTATACCCAGGTACTTTATAAAAGTCGTGGTTATGCGGACCCCTAAACCCTGCCATTCTCTCAGATTGGCAGATTTGGATAATGGTAGAAGTTCACACTTTTCTTTGTTGATTTTTAGGCCTGATATGTGTTCAAATCTTGCAAGTATCTTAAACACTTGTGGGACCTGCTTTATGGAGTCTTTTAGGAAAATGAGAACGTCATCGGCAAAAAGGGCTTGCTGAACTGATACCTCTCCTATCTTTATGCCCTGTATAAGCACCCGTAGCTCTGTGGCCAATGCCTCCAATGCGATGTCAAACAACAGGGGGGATAGGGGGCATCCCTGCCTTACTCCTCTTTTTAAGGGAAATGTGTCTGAGAGAAAACCCCCAGTTGCTATCCTTGCCTTAGGGTTTCTGTACATTGCCTGTATTGCCTTCAGAAAAGCCCCTTCAAATCCCATTGTGGTTAGCAGCTCTAACAACCAGCTCCACTCCACACTGTCAGAGGCTTTCTCAGCATCGAGCATGAGAAGGCCAGTAGCTGAATAGGTGTCAGGGTAGGCTCTCACATGTTCCAGGACAGACAGCACTCTCCTGATGTTTGTGACTGCCGCTCGCCCTTTCACAAAACCAACTTGATTTGGGTGAATAAGGGATGGGAGAATATGGGCCAAACGGTCTGCTAAGATTTTTGATAGAATTTTTGTGTCCTGGTTAATCAGCGAGATAGGTCTGTAAGACGCTACCTCCGTTAAATCTTTACCCTCTTTTGGTAACAATTTGATATAAGCTGTATTCCCGGAATCTGGATATACTGAGTCAGTTAGAACCTTGTTAAATAACGCCTTCAGGTGATCTGCTATCTCTTCCTTTAAGATTTTATAAAATTCACTGGTGAGGCCATCAGGTCCTGGGGATTTTTGATTTGAAAGGGATTTAATGGTTTCCTTGACCTCATGGGCCTCTATTTTTTTATTTAAAAGATCTAGTTGGTCGGTTGTGATTTTTTTGATTGGGAGTTTCTGAAGGATAGTTTTTAGCTTATCGGGGTCAAGCTGCGTTGAGGAACTATATAACTGAGCAAAAAATTCTCTAAAGCGCTGATTTACCTTCTGGGGGTGACACAGACTGTTCCCTTTTGCATCTTTAAGTACACAGGGCTCTTGATTGGATTTTTTATGTTTTGCTAGGTTTGCCAGTAGTTTACCTGCTTTTTCCCCATATTTATGAAACATTAGCTTTGTATGCGGTTTCTGTAGTTCCACCTGCAACTTATACCATAGGTCTCCTTTCATTTTAGTTTCTAACCATACTTTTTTATTTTCCAGGGTAGGGGTTTGTTTAAAAGCTTTAAAAGCAGCTCTCGTTTTTTCCGTCTCCGCTATATAATATTTATGTGCTTGTTTCTTTTTTGTTGCTACATAGGAGATGATTTTTCCTCGTAATACCGCTTTTGCAGCTTCCCAAAATAGGATGGGATCTGATTTATGCATTTCATTGTCCTGGGCATACTCCATCCACCATGATTTTAGCATGGCCTCAAATTCACTATTTCCATAGAATTTTGTGGGAAAGCGCCATAATATATCGGTGCCTCTCGGGGCTATGTCCTCCAATTCCAGTACTATTGGAGCATGGTCCGAAATTATTAGGTCGGCTATTTGGGCTTTGGACACTCTAGTATCCAGTAATTGTGAACATAAGAAGATATCAATTCTGGAGAATGATCCATGCTTTGGCGAATAGTATGTGAATTCGTGTTCATGTGGGTGGGAGTATCTCCAGGGGTCGATGAAATTACATATTTGCATGAAAGGATATAGGTACTTGTCTCTATAGCTTATAGAGCGTTTTGGATTACTTCTGTCTTCCCAATGGTCTGGCACGGTGTTAAAGTCTCCTCCCATTATTACTGGCATTTGGGGGCTTTTTAGAACCTGCGTTTGTAATTTATCAAAGAAGATGGCACTTTCCTGATTTGGACCATAGATGTTATACAATACAATTTCTTCCCCTGCCAGCTGGAGCTGCAGCTTAGACCATCTGCCCTCTATGTCTGCAGATTGTGCTGTGACTCTACATTGCAGATTTTTATTTATCAAAGTTAAGACTCCCGCTTTTTTATGTACCGCTGGAAAACCGTATACTGCTCCCACCCAATATTTCCTCATAAATTTATATTGGTCTTCTCTCAAATGCGTTTCCTGTAGGAAACAAATATCTGGTTTAAATTTTCCCAGGTGTCTTAATATTCTAGATCTCTTTCCAGGACTTTGTAGTCCCTTTACGTTCCATGATACAATTTTCATCCTGTCTCTAGTCTAGTGGGGCAGATTAAATCGTTACTGCAGCTCCAGATTATCTTTTGTAAGTTGTTAGGCTTCTGCACAGAGAGATATTTCCCCTTTAGTACCCCCCCCCCCCTCCATCCCTTCCCCCCAACTTATTCCCCATACATCGGTCATTACCATTACCGTATCGGAATGAACTTCACTTCTTCCCCGCATCACTGACAGTATTTTAACTGTCCCTTCTCTGTAGATCAGACCCAGAACATTCACTATTCCCTCTTAGAATATATACAAACAGGTTAGCATGTCAGGATCAGAAAACTTAATAACAGTTAACGAAAAAACCCTCAGATTCATCTTAGACGATCAAATTGTGCGTGACAAATGGGATCTCAAGGCCTTAAAAGTAAGGTTGAAAGTCGCAAGTGATGATCAAGTGCCTTGTAGTGGCCAGGAACTTCTAAACTCAGGTGTCTTCTCTGGGGCTTCCAGAACCCTCTCTAGAATTAGTGTTGTTTTGATTTAAATAGCTTTGTGCCTCTTCAGGTGAGTAAAACAAGTGCACTTTGTCATCCTGGTCTGTGATTTTCAACACTGCTGGGTAGGCGAGCGAGAATTTTATTTTCTTGCTGTGCAGCGAGGAGCATATTTTGCTGAAAGCCCGCCTTTTCGTAGAGACTTCTGCAGAAAAGTCGTTAAACAGCCGAACAGTACTGCCTTCTAGCTCTAATTCTTGATCCTGGTTTCTATACGCTGCCATTAGAGCTACTTTATCTGCGTTGTCAAGGTATTTAACCATAACCATACGTGGAGGTGGATTCTTCCCTTTTGTACGCGGGGGGCCCACTCTATGTGCTCGTTCTACTTTTAGGGGACCTGGCATCCCTAATTTAGATGGTATTTCAGTTGAGCACAGTTCGTGGAGCTGGGTAGCTGGGATACTTTCTGGGATTCCCACAAATCTGACATTACTTCGGCATGATCTATTTTCAAGATCTTCTATGCGACCATATGCAACAGAGTTCTCATGTTCTAGTCGCTCTATTGTGACATTTGCCTTGTTAAGATCATCCTCGCAAACACTAAGTCTCTTTTCCACCTCTACAATGTGCTCGCCTTGCTCAGTGATCTCTTTTCTGATAGGCTTCAGTGCACTCATTATAGCTTTTTCTATTGTTGCCTGTATTTCCGGCTTCAAGGCCTTGCTGACGGCTTCTGCTAGTTTTTTATAATCAATGAGGGAATCTGGGCTCTTACCCCTGTTGTGAGCTCCGCTCTCATCCGATTCACAGTCTGAGTCGTCCCTGCTCTGTGCGCCTTTCTGCCTCTGCTGTTTTGCTGGAGTGGCCTTGGGTCCCGTCTTGCCGCCCGCCATGCTTGCCTGAGAGGGATCCGTCTCTGCCGCAGGTTGTGTGTGCGCACGAGTGAGGTAGCGCTCCATACACTCCGCGCCTGGCTTCTTCCGTGATCCCCGCTTCTGTCCGCACCGATCCGCTATGGTTAGCGGCGGTTTAGCTGGCTTGTGAGGGTGTTCTGGCCCGTGATCCGCCGGAGCTCTTCCTCTACGCTCCCATCATGCGGGCGCCGGAACCGGAAGTCCCAGTACATCATCTTTTCACGTGTACACATGTCCCTGTGCAACCACTGTGATTTCAAATCTTGTACACCTGCTGCTTGCATTAAAACTACAGTGCCAGACTTCTTTGCTTCTCCTCCTCTTTGGCATTTCACACTCCCATGCCCGCCTGCAGGATTTCTCAAGAGCTGCCCCCACTCTCTGGAACGCCCTTCCACCACCCATCAGACTTGCTCCCTTTTTCATCTCATTCAAGCAAGCCCTCAAAACCCACCTCTTTATGATGGCCTACCTACCTCCTACCACACAGTAACTCTCTACTGAATATTTAACAGCCCCACCTAGTGTTTCCACCCCACCCTTTAGATTGTTAGCCTCTGGCAGGGTCCTCCATTCCCTAGTGTAATCTACAGGATCATGTACTCCTGTCCTATGACAGCCTGTACTTGTATTACTGGGCCTACCTAACCAGCCCATATTGCATGATCATGTATTTTGTACAATTTGCATGTATAACTATGTTCTATGCTGTATAACCTTGTTATGTCTGTCATCCTTGTATCATTGTATATATTTATTGTTCAGCGCTGCGTAATATGTTGGCGCTTTATAAATTCAATAAATGATAATAATAATAATAATAATAATAATACATTATGGTCCCCTGTAAAAGGTCATTATATTTCCATCATAATGGACCATTAATACTACTACTAATATATTATCCTTACTTATAAGCATTACATTTATATACTGTCCTTATATACACTACTATATAGTATGCTTGCTACCTAACATATTGGGTATATATGTGTTTGTTGAGTATATATATATATATATATATATGTACCCCTGTATGTTTCACTCCTCCCAAATCCCACTTCTAGTAAATTTGTGGCCGCCACATCCATCCATCCAAATTATGTTACACATAACATGACTGACAGCCCTCGGTTTTTTATTTTCTCACAAGGAGCGCTCTCCAATATGGCCACCATGTACGTGCGGCCACACACAATATGGCCGCGATCCCCTTCCTGATATTATGCTTGCCTCCACCAGGATATGACGTACTTGAGACCTACATCACTATGATTACCCCAATGGACGGGTATCTTGTTCCCTCCGTTCAGTACTAAACATACGCACGGCGTCGCGACGATATGCTGCCCACGCTGCAATCACCTACTTATAAGGTAAGCACCGGCTCTTCTATACTTGCATATTATATACCCATTGATACTCCTGACTAATTAGGGGGCCTAATTATGGAGCGACCGATCGGCTCCTGCGGCATACCCCTGTGTATTACACACACATGTCTGTCCCACATCTAGCATGTTAAGACAGGCTATTCTAATGTAATGCGCCCTTACTACACACAGTTTTAGCATGTATCATAGCATCCCCTATATAATGCGACCAACGTAAAATACTCACTCACTGAAATTGGTAGCAGTATATACATCCCTGTTGTTTGTTGTGTTTATTTATATATGTTGTTTATTGTGGTTTTTTATTTATATAGATGTAGTCTATATGCTATTAGTTGATACTCCTTACACAAATTTAATGTTAAGAGAAGTATATGATCCATAGTTCAATAGCCACGGATTGCATAGAAGTATATAATGAGTAGGATAACTGAATAAGTGGTTGAATTGATGGTAATCCTCTTTGAGGAAAGGTTTCTCATTTAATTTTAATGTATTTATAAAAACTACTGTACACCTATGTATATGTTATAAAGATATTTTTTATATGATGATAGGGTTTAAGTCTGAGTGTCATCCTTGTTCTTATTCTTTTAAAGCACGATATTTGACCTGAAGAAGCGACAGTAAGGTCAAGAAACGCGTTGTTCAAAGTGCGTAATAAATCGTTTATCACTATTCCTGTTCATGAGTCTTCATACCAGGTAAGACTTAATATTCTTACCTCTGAGAAACTGGTATTTGATACTATATGCTTTGAAACCCATGGGTGCCTCCTACAGTGTTTTATACTAAACTTTCACCCCACTGCCTGTGGGGTTTGCACCATTATAGAGATATATGGTGCGTTTTTTCCGGGAGCAGTGACCTACAAGGCCGAGTGGAGATGGTTTTTCTCCACACGTGTTGATAGTGGTTGCCTTCAAAAGCAACCCACAATTATGAGTATATATTTTTTCTACGCTTGACCAGATTTTACTACGTTAATACACGATATTGGGCTCCCGGTGTCCTTGTGTCTTTTCTCTGCTAGTCTATAAAACATGTATTAGCAGTTGTCCACAGGTAATGCTAAAAGTAATGTGGGTGAACTATAGCCTTCTTACATGCGGCAAGTGTGAAAGTCATTGCAACACAGAAGTGGCCAAAGTCATTGCAACACAGAAGTGGCTGACTGTGACTTCTGTTTAATATCGGCACCCAATTATGGCTGTATAGCTGCTGGCACAAAGAGGATATAAAAAAGTGATTTTTGCACTAGCATTTCTTCTGAACCCTCAGATTGCTACCAGTACCACTGCTCAATATGGACACTTGGTGCCCAGTTGCGGCTAAATAGGCACCAGTGCAAGTAGGATAGTGTGGGTTTCCTCTTTGCCCCCAGGGCCGGATTTCTGGAAAGGCCGAAAGGCCACGGCCTAGGGCGTCAAAATTAGATAAGATAAGAAGGGCAGCATGACTTGGAGAGAGAAGAGGTCATATGTCAAAGTAAATCATCTCTTCTGGTCCCACAGCGCAGCCATCCAGCGCCCTGCTCTGCACTAATAGCTGAATTCCAGAGTTTCCCAATCCCTGCATCTCTCTCTCACTTCCTGATGTGTTAAAACAATCAGTATAAATCATATCGGTCATCTCATAATCCATTCCTTTTTATGATGGACTTACAGATCGATGTGAGAAATACCAGAGATTTACATTACAAAGCAGATAGAACTAAGTTCCGCTAAGTTTTAATGCAGGCATTCCCAAACATCTGTGAGCTCTGCAGTTTCTTCTCCTCTTTTTACAGCTTTGACACTGACCTCAGCAGATGTTAATTTATCTAATCCTAATTTATGACTGTTATGACTTTTTTTTCCTAGCTTTCTTCTGTTCCTTAGTTAACTCTTTCCTGACTCATTTTCTGTGCTCCAGCTCCTAAAATCTATGAGACTGCAGGATAAAAAATGCTGTTTTCTTCCCTTTCATTGCTAAATTGTCATTTTAAATACACCTGAGCAGTGGTGCTCATCCAATATTTGGGTATCCGAACTACCCATATAATCTGAACTTTTTCCACTATCCGAACTTTGAATAGCAATTCGGATATTTTTTAAAATCTGAATAGCACTATCCGAGCAAACTCGGATTTCCCATCTGAGAGAGAGAGAGAGATTTTAAGTCCCCACATCATTAAAAAAAACATGATGTTACATGCCTCATTTACCCTAAAAAACGTTTTAAAGGCAATTTAAATAAGCCTTCTTCAGACTTTGTTCCCGTATACTGCCAATATGGTAGAGCACACTACCATATGTACATTCAGCATTCAAAAGAGATGCATAGATTTTTCAGCAAATATAAATAAATGTCATTCAGATGCTTTAAAGTGAAGCTGAACTCTTGCACAGGACAGAAGACAAACAGAGAACTGTACCCTGTATGTATTTAGAGAGCCTGTCTAATTCCCCCTCCTCTGTGTCACAAGTAGTAATTTAATCTCTACACTGTGTCACCTGACTGCCAAAACAGCTAAGCTCATTTGAAAGCACAGGATGTTAAAAATATGTCTGCTTCCATAAAAGCAGGAAGTAGACACACTGCAGATTTATTGCAGGATTTGTATCAGCTGTAACAAAGAAATGGTTTTATTTAAAGGTTATGTTGTTGCGTATCTTTTAGAGCAGAGAGGAAGTTCTATGTTCAGGTCCACTCTAATTACAACAGAACATCCAAAGTGGGTCCTGACAGGATGTTTGCTACTTACCTGTTCTCTGTTTTGGATGGGCTTCTCTCCATCGCACAGCCCTGCCACCTGTTTGTGGCTCTGACTGCAGCCAGTCGCACAGAGGACAAAGAAGCAGCTCATGCTCTGGTCACTCGCGCTCCCTGTCACCTGTCTGTGGCTCCAACTGCAGCCAGTCGCACAGAGGACAAAGAAGCAGCGCATGCTCTGGCCACTCGCACTGCCCTGCCACCTGTTTGTGGCTCCGACTGCAGCCAGTCGCACAGAGGACAAAGAAGCAGCGCATGCTCTGGCCACTCGCACTCCCTGTCCCCTGTTTGTGGCTCCGACTGCAGCCAGTCGCACAGAGGACAAAGAAGCAGCGCATGCTCTGGCCACTCGCACTCCCTGTAATTTCTCGCTCCTGCCCAGATGTGCACAGCAACCGAGGCCGGTACAGTGTTATGTATTCTTGACAAGTACCGGTCATACATCAGCGTCATTTCTCAAGTATGCATGCCCAGAACACTATCGGCTGCTGTGCACATTCGGGCAGGAGCGCAAATTACAGGAATTATTTGTTGAATGGGGGGCAGAGCAGCACAACTGAGATGAGCCCATTGAAACCAATGATCGCTAGTCAGAGTGTTGGACAATTTTTTTTTGGGGGGGGGGGGGGGGGGCGCTTGGTGACTGCAGGCCTAGGGCACTGGAGAGTACAAATCCGGCCCTGTTTGCCCCAGTGGCTAAATAGCATTAATCAGGTTCACAGCACCCATATTAAGCAGTGATGGTGAAAGAATTCTGTGGGTTCAGTAGCGGTGATGGAGCAAAAATCACGTTTTCATTAATGTGCTGAAGTTGGTCACAACCACGGTCGTTCTGGATTCTCTGCTGTGGCTGTAGTGTAAGTAGGATAATATAGACAAGACATCCTCTTTACATTGGCAGCTACATAGCCCTAATTGGGTTGCCAGCACCCATATTAAAGTGAACCTCCGGACTAAAAATCTACTCAGTAGAACTGAAAAGGCTTGGTGTTTCTTTAACAGTTTCACAGCATCAGAACTTTATTTTTTTTACCAAAGCATAATTTTTAGCTGCATTTTTAGCTAAGCTACACCCATCAAAGAAAAAAGCCCAGGCTTTTTTCCCCTGATGCTGTGCAGAGCATGATGGTATTTCCTGTGTTGTTAATCACGTTGCCTAGGAACTGGGAGAGGTGCTCAGGACACAGGAAAGTTGGAACTGTGTCTCATGCTCCCTGTCACCTCCTTTCAACTAAAAAGATGTCTGCCGTCATGAAATCAAACATTTGCCTGTTCTTTTAAAACAGGGTGGGTAAGAGAGGCAGAGGCGGCCTTTGGGGGGTGGCAAGTGGGGCTATCGCCCCAGGCCCCGCACATGAAGAGGGCCCCGCATGCCATTCTCCTTTTGGTGGTGGTGAAGGAAAGGTCTACAGAAGTCTAGCTGTTTGTGTTCTGAGCAGTATGTCATTTACAAATACTCAGATTTTCCTATTTTGTTTTACACACCTTATATTTTGCACCAGCCCCCCTTTTATTGCTCAGGTTTTTGTCTTCAGCATGCTTTACTGTACTATGCCGTTTGCATTTTTGTAATGAATTTCTGCACTGACATGCAGCTTGCCAAATGTCAGATTAAGGTATCGTGCGAGAGCCTCAGTCTGAGGGCCCCAGGGGCATTTAGTTCAGTCAAGCATGGACTGGAGCTAGAGGGGGCTCAGGCTGGAGCTTCCAGACTGGCTGGGGATTGGTGCTAGGTTTCATGGGGAGCTAGGGATAGGTAGAGGCTGCCTGGGGAGCTAGGGATAGGTACAGTTTGATTACATTACATATTGTAATTGTTCCTGTATTGGTTGGCTTAGGGGTCTTTAACAAATTTTTAAACAATAAGGCGGCATACTGCTTTAGAGGTGGACAAGCCCGTGACTGTGGTGGTATGGTACATGGCCTTCACTTATGCCTCTAGGCCCCGCATATTGCACTCGCCCCAGGCCCCGCGTACTCTAAGGCCGGCTCTGAAGAGAGGATATTACTTATCTATTTTAATTAACAGAACTAATGTAACTTAACCACATGAGGACCACAGTATTTTCGCCCCTTAAGGACCAGAGCCTTTTTCTCCATTCAGACCACTGCAGCTTTCACGGTTTATTGCTCGGTCATACAACCTAACACCTAAATGAATTTTACCTCATTTTCTTGTCACTAATACAGCTTTCTTTTGGTGCTATTTTATTGCTGCTGCGAGTTTTATTTTTTATTATAGTCATCAAAAAAGACATGAATTTTGTCAAAAAAATGACTTTTTTAACTTTCTGTGCTGACATTTTTCAAATAAAGTAAAATTTCCTATACATTTGAGCGCGAAAGTTATTCTGCTACATGTCTTTGATAAAGAAAAAAAACATTCAGTGTATATTTATTAGATTGGGTAAAAGTTATAGCATTTACAAACTATGGTGCCAAAAGTGAATTTTCCCATTTTGAAGCATCGCTGACTTTTCTGACCACCTGTCATGTTTCATGAGGTGCTAAAATTCCAGGATAGTATAAATACCCCCCAAATAACCCCATTTTGGAAAGAAGACATCTCAAAGTATTCACTGAGAGGCATGGTGAGTTCATAGAAGATTTTATTTTTTGTCACAAGTTAGCGGAAAATGACACTTTGTGACAAAAAAAAAAGTCTATTTCTTCTAACTTGCGACGAAAAAAAATGAAATCTGCCACGGACTCACTATGCTCCTCTCTGAATACCTTGAAGTGTCTACTTTCCAGAATGGGGTGTGTTTACTGTCCTGGCATGTTGGGGGGTGCCTAATTGTAAGCACCCCTGTAAAGCCTAAAGGTGCTCATTGGACTTTGGGCCCCTTAGCGCAGTTAGGCTGCAAAAAAGTGCCACACATGTGGTATTGCCGTACTCAGGAGAAGTAATATATTGTGTTTTGGGGTGTAGTTTTACACATACCCATGCTGGGTGGGAGAAATATCTCTGTAAATGACAATTTTTTGATTTTTTCTTTACACACAATTGTCCATTTACAGAGATATTTCTCTGACTCAGCATGGGTATGTGTAAAAATACACCCCAAAACACATTATACTACTTCTCCTGAGTACGGCGGTACCACACGTGTGGCACTTTTTTGCACCCTAACTGCGCTAAGGGGCCCAAAGTCCAATGAGTACCTTTAGGATTTCACAGGTCATTTTGTGACATTTGGTTTCAAGACTACTCCTCACGGTTTAGGGCCCCTAAAATGCCAGGGCAGTATAGGAACCCCACTAATTACCCCATTTTAGAAAGAAGACACCCCAAGGTATTCCGTTAGGAGTATGGTGAGTTCATAGAAGATTTTATTTTTTGGCACAAGTTAGCGGAAATTGCTTTTAATTGTTTTTTTTTTCACAAAGTATCATTTTCTGCTAACTTGTGACAAAAAATAAAATCTTCTATGAACTCCCCATACTCCTAACAGAATACCTTTGGGTGTCTTCTTTCTAAAATGGGGTCATTTGTGGGGTTCCTATACTGCCCTGGAATTTTAGGGGCCCTAAACCGTGAGGAGTAGTCTTGAAACAAATGTCGCAAAATGACCTGTGAAAGCCTAAAGGTACTCATTGGACTTTGGGCCCCTTAGCGCACTTAGGGTGCAAAAAAGTGCCACACATGTGGTACTGCCATGCTCAGAAGAAGTATTATAATGTGTTTTGTGGTGTAGTTTTACATATACCCATGCTGGGTGGGAGAAATATCTCTGTAAATGACAAATTTTTGATTTTTTTTTTACACACAATTGTCCATTTACAGAGAGATTTCTCCCACCCAGCATGGGTATGTGTAAAAATACACACCAAAACACAATACTTCTCCTGAGTACGGCGTACCACACGGCGATACCACATGTGTGACACTTTTTTGCAGCCTAGGTGCGCTAAGGGGCCCAACGTCCTATTCACAATGCCTATTGAGGGATTTGTTTTCTAGACTACTCCTCACGGTTTAGGGCCCCTAAAATGCCAGGGCAGTATAGGAACCCCACAAGTGACCCCATTTTAGAAAGAAGACACCCCAAGGTATTCGGTTAGGTGTATGGTGAGTTCATAGAAGATTTTATTTTTTGTCACAAGTTAGTGAAAAATGACACTGTGAAAAAAACAATAAAAATCAATTTCCGCTAACTTTTGACAAAAAATAAAATCTTCTATGAACTCGTCATACACCTAACAGAATACCTTGGGGTGTATTTTTTCTAAAATGGGGTCACTTGTGCGGTTCCTATACTGCCCTGGCATTTTACGGGCCCAAAACCGTGAGTAGTCTGGAAACCAAATGTCTCAAAATGACTGTTCAGCACTGTTGCAAATTACAGAGGCGGAAGAGTCTCAATCTTCTAACTGTAATATTAAATACTTAACGCAGGAAGAAGTAAAGGCAAGACTAAATAAATTAAAAATAGACAAGGCACCTGGCCCGGATGGCATGCATCCTCGGGTCCTAAGGGAATTAAGTTCAGTTATAGATAAACCCCTTTATCTTATCTTTTGTGACTCTCTTGCGACTGGCAGAGTCCCAGTGGATTGGCGTACAGCCCACGTTTTCCCATTATTTAAGAAGGGCAAAAAATCAGATCCAGGAAATTATAGACCTGTAAGCTTAACATCAGTTGTATGCAAACTATTTGAGGGGTTACTAAGAGATACTATACATGACTTCATAGTAGAAAATAATCTTATTTCTCAGCATCAACATGGGTTTACTAAAGACAGGTCCTGTTTGACTAACATGCTCAGCTTTTATGAGGTAGTGAATGCTAATATGGATATTGGGAATGCTGTAGATGTGATATACTTAGACTTTGCTAAGGCATTCGACACTGTTCCCCACAAAAGTCTGGTGCAAAAGATGAGGATGCAAGGACTGGGGAAGAGTCTGTGTGCTTGGATAGGGAACTGGCTAATGGACAGAAAACAAAGAGTTGTGGTCAATGGATCATACTCAAAATGGGAGACTGTTAGCAGTGGGGTCCCACAGGGGTCTGTACTGGGTCCAGTGCTCTTCAATTTATTTATTAATGACCTAGTGGATACAGTAGTGAGCAATGTTGCTATTTTTGCAGATGATACAAAATTGTGCAGAATCATCAACTCTAAGGAAGATAGTGTTATATTGCAACAGGATCTGGATAGGATGGCTATATGGGCACATACATGGCAGATGAAATTCAATGTTGACAAATGTAAAGTCATGCATTTTGGTCGTACCAATGGTCTAACACCATACAAAATAAATGGGATACAGTTGGGGACATCAAACTTGGAGAAGGACTTAGGAGTACTCATCGACAACAAGTTAAATAATCGTACTCAATGCCAAGCCGCTGCAGCTAAAGCTAACAAAATTTTGGGATGCATTAAAAGGGAAATAAAAACTCGAGATGCTAGCATAATATTGCCCCTGTTTAACTCTCTAGTAAGGCCACATCTGGAATATGGAATTCAGTTCTGGGCACCACATTACAAAAAAGATATTGCAGTTTTAGAGCAGGTGCAGAGACGAGCAACAAAATTGATACGTGGGATGGAAGGTCTCACTTACCAAGAAAGGTTAGATAAACTGGGTTTATTTAGTCTAGAGAAAAGACGCCTTAGAGGAGATCTAATTAACATGTATAAATACATCAGAGGGCAATATAATAGCTTGGCGGATGAGCTTTTTGTCCCTAGGCCTTCTCAAAGGACTAGAGGACATGATCTGCGCATGGAGGAAAAACGTTTTAGCCATTTATTTAGGAAAGGGTTCTTTACAGTAAGAGTGATTAAGATGTGGAATGCATTGCCACAGGAAGTCGTTATGGCAAACTCTATACCTGCATTTAAAGGGGGCTTAGATGCTTTCCTTGCGTTGAATGACATCCATGGCTACAATTACTAGGTAATGCCAATGATGTTAATCCAGGGATTTTATGATCAACAGGGATATGTGAGGGAGCAGGCTGGAGTTGTACTTTGTACTGGTTGAACTCGATGGACGTATGTCTTTTTTCAACCAAAGTAACTATGTAACTATGTAACTATGTAACTATAAGCATCTGCAAATTTTGATGACAGGTGGTCTATGAGGGGACGAATTTTGTGAAACTGGTCATAAGCAGGGTGGCCTTTTAGATGACGATGGATAGGAGTGCTAGGGGGGTGACAGGAGGTGATTGATGGGTGTCTCAGGGGGTGGTTAGAGGGGAAAATAGATGCAATCAATGCACTGGGGAGGTGATCGGAAGGAGGTCTGAGGGGGATCTGAGGATTTGGCCGAGTGATCAGGAGCCCACACGGGGCAAATTAGGGCCTGATCTGATGGGTAGGCGTGCTAGGGGGTGACAGGTGGTGACAGGAGGTGATTGATGGGTGTCTCAAGGTGTGATTAGCGGGAGGAATAGATGCAAGCAATGCACTGGCGAGGTGATCAGGGCTGGGGTCTGAGGGTTTGGGCGGGTGATTGGGTGCCCCAGGGGCAGATAGGGGTCTAATCTGATGGGTATCAGTGACAGGTGGTGACAGGGGGTGATTGATGTGTAATTAGTGGGTGTTTAGAGGAGAGAACAGATGTAAACAATGCACTTGGGAGGTGATCTGACGGCGGGCCTTCAGGCGATCTGATGGTGTGGGTGGGTGATCAGATTGCCCGCAAGGGGCAGGTTAGGGGCTGATTGATGGGTGGCAGTGACAGAAGGTGATTGATGGGTGGCAGTGACAGGGGGTGATTGATGGATGATTGATAGGTGATTGATAGGTGATTGAAAGGTGATCAGTGGGTTATTACAGGAAAGAACAAATGTAAATAATGCACTGGCAAATTGATCAGGGGGGTCTGAGGGCAATCTGAGCGTGTGGGCGGGTGATTGGGTTCCCGCAAGGGGCAGATTAGGGTCTAATCTGATGGGTAACAGTGACAGGTGGTGATAGGGTGTGATTGATGGGTAATTAGTGGGTGTTTAGAGGAGAGAACAGATGTAAACAATGCACTTGGGAGGTGATATGACGGCGGGTCTGCGTGCGATCTGATGGTGTGGGTGGGTGATCAGATTGCCCGCAAGGGGCAGGTTAGGGGCTGATTGATGGGTGGCAGTGACAGGTGGTGACAGGGGGTGATTGATGGGTGATTGATGGGTGATTGACAGGTGATTGACAGGTGACCAGGGGGGATAGATGCATACAGTACACAGGGGGGGGGGATGGGGAGAATCTGAGGGGTGGGGGTGATCAGAAGTCCCCAGGGGGCAGTTTAGGGAATAAAAAAATAGTGTTGACAGATAGTGACAGGGAGTGATTGATGGGTGATTAGGGGGGTGATTGGGTGCAAACAGGGGTCTGTTGGTGCAGATTAGGGTGGCTGCAGCCTGCCCTGGTGGTCCCTTGGACAATGGGACCACCAGGGCAGGAGGCAGCCTGTATAATATTCTTTGTATACATTACAAAGCCTATTATACGTTGTTTCAGCGGCGATCTGGGTGCTAGTAACCCGCCAGCGCTTCTGAACGGCCGGCGGGTTACAGCACGAGGGGGGTGGAGCCTGTCGCCGGAGGCTGATCGTGTCACGAATGACGCGATCGCCACAATACCACGCCCGCCACCGCCGATGGACGTATTGCGGTCGTTTGGGCCCATCCCTTGCCGCCGCCCATCGGCTGTGGGCGGTCGGCAAGTGGTTAATGACAGTATGTTTGTTTAGGCTGAAGTTCCTCTTTAAGCAGTGTTATGGGGAGAAATCTGTTAGTCCAATAGCTGTGCTGGTGCAAAAGCCACTTTTTGATAGTATGTTCATCCTCTGTGCACCGGCGGCTATATAGTCATCATCCCAGCAAATGCAGATAGGTTGCCAAACACATAACAGGGAAGGAGAGCAATGGCCAAAGCTAAGTATTAGTGTAGGAGTAGATAGGCAAGTTTAGTGTTAGGAGTAAGTGGGGAGAGGTTAGTGTTAGGTGTAGATATAGGGTAGGGGTAGTGTAAGACTTGGGTTACAGAGGTGCATAGTAGAAATTCAATATCATTTCAGTATAATTGCCAATATTCTACTATTGGAAATTGGGGATAGTAGAAATTCAGTAAAAGTACTGTTATTTCCTTGTGCCCATTTTATTAGGTGCCCCCAACATATTACACAGCGCTGTACAATAAATAAGGTTACAGACAATGGCCTCAATTCACTAAGATCATGCTGGAGATAATAAGGCAAGATAAAACTTACCTCCACACAGTAAGAGTGTTATCTTATCTCTTCATTCCTTACGTTACCTCCTCTGTAGTTAATTTACCTCCTCTGTAGTTATTTTCACATGCAATTAATGAACAGCCTGTCTTTAACTCTGGAGTTATTTTAAGGATTAAAGAGTTAACTTAAAGACAGAAGAGTTAACTTTAGGTTTGCCTGAGGTAAAATGTTTCCTGAATACTACATGCCTTATCACCATGGTAACAACTCTAGAAGAGTTATTAAAGACAGAAGATAAGCTTAGTGAATTGAGGCCATAGATAATTGGTGGTGACCAACAACATAATACAGGTGAGTGCATCAAAGAAGGGCGCCAGGAAAAAAAGGCCCAGCTGGATAACCAATTGGAGCCGGTGGATAACAAAATCTCAATAACGATAAACATCATTAACAAAAAATACCATTTTAAAACAGAAGGGAAATGATAACGAAAATATATTAACGTTAAAAATTGTTGTTACGTAATTCAACAATACAGCTTAACCTAACCCTACTCTCACACAGAACCCTCCCCTGGTGGTGTCTAAAACTAACCACTCCCCTGGTGGTGCCTAACCCTAACACCCCCCTGGTCGTGCCTAACCACCCCCAGGTGTTGCCTAACCCTAACTGCCCCTCGGGTGGTGCCTAACTCTAACTATCCCCCCTGGTGGTGCCTAACTCTAACCCCCCCCCCCTTCCCGGTGATGCCTAACCCTAACCACTTCCCCGGGTGGTGCCTAACCCTAACCACCATCTCATCCCCCCCCCCCCCCGGTGATGCCTAACCCTAACCACTTCCCCGGCAGAAACACCTTTACACATATAGAAACGATCATATATTTTATAATGTGAAATTTGTACATACAAACAAAATATGATGACAAAAACTATAATGCTGCAATGTTTCTAAAACGATAACATATTTCAAAAACATTAACGTTCAGATGTTGTTAATTATATTTCTCAGATGTCCTTTTATTCTGCTTTGGGCGCCGTATTAATGATAAATGCACTAGAGTCTATGACAGTGTCCTTTTGGTCCACTAGCGGGTTGGTTTTCTTAGATTGGGATTTACCTTTAAGAACCATTTCCAGAAAGTGATTCCACCTTGCAAGGTTCAAAATCCTGTTGCCTAAAGGTACACTTATACTGTCATGCTGCAGAAACCCAGTGAACATATTGCTTTATATTTCATTTTCCTCCAGTGGCCACAAATAAAAAAAAATAAAAAAAAGAATAAGAAAGACTATATAAAAAAAAATCTGCTCATAAATAAAATATATTGTTTCATCCTAGAAAGTATGGACTGCTCTTTAAGTACTTTGAATTACACCCTTGCCTGAAGGTCATTTGAAACATCCCAACACTTTTTATTGCTGTTGATAACTGTATGGTCTGCTAGCTTTAATGAGCGCAGGAAGACAGAGCAAGCTCTCTAGGTTTATTTACACGTTTAAAACCAGATTCCCTTTAAAAACCACAAAAGGGAAAAAAACAAGCAATCAGATTGTTAATGCAGTAATAATTCTGCCTGTTTCACTTTGCTGCATTTTAGGTTCATCCAGGGCTCGTAGCAAGTTTGGGCTCTGAACAGCATTATTTTTTTTGCTAAGCATTTAATTTGTTGGCATAAATTGTAACAGAAGGGCTTCTTTCTGCGGCCTTTTCGTCTGATACCCGGACTGGATGCAGGATTTCATTTTTTTAGATGTTATTTACTAAAAAAAACCATTATTTGGTACCGAATTAAGTTGTTTGTAGTCTATGTTGCCTATCTTAAATACATCTTCTGAAACGGACATCACATAAATACCTGGTTATATACTGGCCACACTTTCTGTATTAGAGGAAACATCAGAACTGATAACAGGCTAATGCCATAGATTGTTGCTTTTATCTGTGCAGGTCGGTCTGGTTTATATTTCCAATTGAAATTAAAAGGAAATTGCTTCATTTTTTCAGCTAGGAGCCATGGTACCAAGTGCAAGGATAGTATAATCTCTAGGAAAATACACTTATATCTCATGTTTCCCCTATAGATAGTGTGTTGCCTTGCAGTTGTCATGTAATACAGAAACGAGAAGGACGACGTTTTTAAAAATGCAGTTTGAGATTAAGAAAAAAATCTGCCTTAGTTACTTTTCTACTTTTTTATTGGGTCTTAAAAAAAACCTGAAAGAAAAAAATACACACATTTAGATACTTACCTCAGAAGAAGGAAGCCTCTGAATCCTCCAGAGCAAAGTTCCCCAACCCAGTCCCAAGGCCCACCAACAGTGCAGAAAACAAAAAAACATGCCAAAGTGGGGTAATTTGGAGAGCTGATTAACTACCTCTGTGGATTTCTACAAAACATTCATGTTGGTGGGCCTTGAGAACAGGCTTGGGGAATCGTACTCCATAGACTTCCCCCATTCCCCTCTGTCCCCCCATTCTAGCACTGGGATCCTCGAAGATCGAGGGACAAGCATGGCTGCACTGTTCAGAGACAAGACAGCTCGTACCTGTGCAGTACCATGGAGCCACCGCTCAGGCTCAGTGGTAACAGCTGATCCCATTTGTCTCTGTTCTAGTGTGCGGGCATGAGCCATCTGCGCCTGCACAGTGCAGCCAAACTCTGCCAACAAGCCCCTGTCAATGGGCTTGCGGTGGTCTCAGCGCTAGAGGAGGGCAAGAAAGGAAGCCCCTGGAGGACGCGGGAAAGAGGAAAGTGATTGATGAGCAGAATACACAGGAGGTAAGTAAGACGTTTATATGGTTATTTTGACTTTTAATTTTCAGTTCAGGTTTGGTCTTTTTTTTTTTTTTTTTCAAACTCAGCATACCTTCAGGGTATATCCCAACTGATTTTAAGGCTTCACAGCAGTGCTCCTCATGTCGGGTAAAGATTGTAAAATTGTATTTGCATCCAACCAGCAAGCAACTTCCTGGTGGGAACAGGCACAGTCGCCCACCAAAAGACAACAAGACCATGTACAAGAGGCACCACCGGGAGAAAGAAAAAAAGGTTTATTCTAAAATATATTTTATTGATAAGGTGTGAAAGAATCTCCTTAGAAAACTCAGGTGAATTAGTAAATGAATGGGGTTACAGATTTATTTGTTTTCCTTTTTTTCCCTCTTTTCTTTCTTCTACTTTTTTTGGGAGGGGTGGGGGGGGGGGAGGTATGTAAAAATCACACAATGACTGCACTGCTCATGCAATCAGTATTTTGTGCAAAGGTCCTTTTACTCAGTTCCTGATTTGGAACAAATGAAGCAAAAACATAAAAGGGGAAGAGGTCACTTACACGATATAGTGGTGTCAATTCATCAAAGACTGCTTGATAAAAGAAAGCAAGTCTGTAAAATACCGCATTCAGTATTTAAGACTTTTTTTGCAAATTCATCAATATTTTCACAGGTGCAGGAGAAGTTTGGTATTCCACCAAAGCCCATTGACAAACACCTGTAACAGCAGAAGAGTGTGGAGTTGTCTCTTTCTCCATGCAGAGACAGCATTACAATAGTAAAAGGAATCCAGACATCCCTTTAGAATGTACATGTTTGTTATACTGCTTCTGCTTGCTCTAAATCTATTAGTCTTTCTTAACATTTTATTTATTTGCCACAGCTTAGATAAACTCCAAGAAACTTTAAACATGTCCTGCTTAGATGATTTCTCCACTAGTTCCTCTGCATCTTCAAACAAGAACATAAATGGTTAAACGGTCAAAGGGAGGCAGTGGAAGCCGCTTTTGATCCATTCATGCCTTGGGGTAGAAAAGCTGGAACCTCCCGAGAAGCTTGCGCAACCTATCAACATCCGATCAGTGGGAATTGCAGGAGACAGGGGCAGTTTCTATTGGCTATGTTCCTGTCAGTCATAGGTAATCCATCTCTGCTTCTGGAGAGACAGAGAAGAACTGCCAGTAATGATCAAACATGTTACTGTGTACATTTACATTTACTGACATTTGTTAAGGAGGTTACGGCACAAGTCAGTAATTTACCTCACAGCTCAGTAATGTCAACTTGCCATGCAGCAACAGTCTTGATGAATAGACATGTTCCTAAGTGCTCTGTAAAGTCAGCTGTTTTCAGCATTACCAAATGCGGTAATGTTTGATGAATTGACACCAGTATCTCTGCACTGGGCTACATTTTTGCAAATGATTTTTTGAAAACCCTTAGCATTTTCCACGGTTGTTGCACTTCAGCAAAATGTGAAGTTCATTTCTGCAGACAGAAATGTACTTTGAGCTATAAACTGTCTGCAAAAAAAGAAAAGAAACGGGGAGTAAAATGTCAGAATATTTTCATTTCATTTCTGCAAACAGAAAGGCTTAAAGTTTTTGACTAGACAGCTCTTGTAGAAGCAGCGTGTCTGTGACATTTGTACTGTTCATGTCTTCTAAAACTGCAGTTCACACTTGGTTCAGAGTTACAAAAATGATCCAGCAGATAGGTTTACATATTGGATTCCAACATAGAGAGAGTAAAACATTTTCTCTGCTAGAGGAAAAAGACTGTAAGGATAAAACTTGTTGCAGGATTATAGGTCTTTGGGGAGCCCAATCAAAATCTGGCCTTACATTCTGAAGCATTCAGAAAGTGCACTAAACTAATTCTGCTGTGACAGATACTGGTTTTAATACCGCATGTATTTCAGACTCAGATTATTGTTGAATATTTGTATATCATTTCTTTATTACAAATTACCTTTTAGTTTTTAAATGTATGTAACACGGTAACTGTAGTTATAGTCAGCGCTGTCTGCTTGATTATCTGCATTAGTATTAGAGATGTAGCAAACTGTTCGCCTGCGAACAGTTCCAGGCGAACTTTGGGGGTTCGCGTTTGCCTGCAGCAGGTGAACTTTTGCGGAAGTTCGATTCGCCCCATAATGCTCTATTGAGCAAAACTTTGAACCTCTATATCACTGTCAGCAGGCACATTATTGCCAAACACACTGGTCTCACTGCTGTAAGTCCGCCCACCCTCCCTCCTCCAAGCAAGGTCCTTATACCATTTGACTCAGTTGTCTGCCTACACTAATTAGTTATGGGACAGCTGCTACACACTCTGCTAGGGAGATTTTAATTAGCCTCTTGTGGGTCTCCTCCCACCTCCCTCCTCCCACCCTGCTAACCTTCTGCCCTTCTATCTATTCCCTTCTCCCTCCTACCGGAGGGAGGAGTGTCTCATCTGCCAGGGAATTATACTATTTCAAAAACCAGTTTACATCATACCATGGCTGGGAATCAAACCCAGCTCTCACTGTGTGGTGGGCAAGTCACCCTAACCACTGTACCACTACAGTAGTAACTGAAGCTGACCTAAAATTTACCATGTATGCTCAATGCAATAGAAACATTAGGTTGCTTAAAGGGAACCTTAACTGAGAGTGATATGGATTTTTCCTGTAAACAATACCAGTTGACAAGGCCATGTCTGGCTACATATCCCCAAGCAGTGGCTGCATGGTGTAATGGTTAAGGGCTCTGCCTCTGACACAGGAGACCAGAGTTCAAATCTCAGCTCTGTCTGTTCAGCAAGCCAGCACCTATTCAGTAGGAGACCTTAGGCAAGTCTTCCTAACACTGCTACTGCCTATAGAGCAAGCCCTAGTAGCTGCAGCTCTGGTGCTTTGAGTCTGCCAGGAGAAAAGTGTGATATAAATTTTATTTGTCTTGTCTACTTTTTCTCGTGTATTGAGCATAAATGGTAAATTTTAGGCCAGCTTCAGTTACTACTGTTGTGGTACAGTGGTTAGTGTGCTTGCCCACCACACAGTGACACCCAGGTTCAAATCCCAGCCAATGTGAGTTGGCTTATATACTACAAATCCTTAAAGGGAACCTAAACGGAGAAGGATATGGATTTTTCCTTTTAAAATAATACCAATTGCCTGAATCACCTGCTGATCCTGTGTCTCTAATACTTTTAGCCACAGCCCCTAAACACGCATGCAGATCAGTTGCTCTGACTGAAGTCAGACTGGATTAGCTGCATGCTTGTTTCAGGGTGTGATTCAGCCACTATTGCAGTCACAAAGATCAGCTGGACTGCCAGGCAACTGGTATTGTTTACAGGAAAAATCCATATCACTCTCAGTTAAGTTCCCTTTAAGCAACCTAATGTTTCTATTGCATTGAGCATACATGGTAAATTTTAGGCCATCTTCAGTTACTACTGTAGTGGTACAGTGGTTAGTGTGCTTGCCCACCACACAGTGAGATCTGGGTTCGACTCCCAGCCATGGCATGATGTAAACTGGTTTTTGAAATAGTATAATTCCCTGGCAGATGAGACCCTCCTCCCTCCAGTAGGAGGGAATAGGTAGAAGGGAGGTGGGAGGAGGGAGGAGACCCACAAGAGGCTAATTAAAATCTCCCTAGCAGAGTGTGTAGCAGCTGTCCCATAACTAATTAGTGTAGGCAGACAACTGAGTCAAATGGTATAGGGACCTTGCTTGGAGGAGGGAGGGCGGGTCCTCCAGCAGTGATGTGTATTTCACTCAATCAGGTGTGCCTCCAGGTATTAGAGCTCTTAAAACATGTTTTCTATCATTTTTCCAGCCGGTAGAATTTTTTAAAATCTTCAAAGTTCGCCTCCCCATTGAAGTCTATTGCGGTTCGCGAACTTTTTCACGAACTGAACCTTTCGCGGAGGTTTGCGAACCTAAAATCGGAGGTTCGCGACATCTCTAATTAGTATAGGGCACTGTCAAAGAAAAAGGGCTTACACTTAGAACATATTGTGTGATTGATACTCCAATACAATTGCTTGAGTTGAAAAAACAGTGTTGTGCCACCTCCTTTTTGTATTTTTGATTGGTTATTGAGGACCAGGAGTTGTGTACCAGGTCTGGAGATAGGCACCACCTGCACCTACTGGGGAGTGGATGGTGCCACTTGTGTTATAACCAAGTGGAGGTGTTTGTTTCTGTATTGTGCAATGTCAATCAGCATGCTGGACACCAGAGCTTGATCTGGATGTAAAAGCTACATATGCGCTGTGATAGTCCCCCCACCAACTTTCCAACTGCCAACTGAGAATAAATGGGCTGGTTTGAGGAAGAGGTTTGTGGCGTTTGAGTACCAATAATTCTTCTGCATATTAGGACAGGTTCAGAAATGTCTCCCCAGACTCCATCCAATCTTGCTTGGAGTCAATCCAAGTTTGCTCCAAACTTAGACTTTTGGATTTCAATGATTGGAGCAGTGGCGTAACAATAGACTCTGCAAGGAATGTGGGGGCAGGGGAAGCAGAAGCCTAGGAAGGAACCCGAGCAGAGCGTTCTAGAAAGGCACTGTATGGCAGCCCAGGAAAAAAAAAAGTTTATTTTCCCTGTCTTGTTAGACTAAGGGTGCGGAGAGAAAAGGCCTTCTGCTCTCTGCACAATTGTTTGAATGACTGCACCTGCTCAGACACTGCTAAGGAATCATACAGAGTTTGTAGACAAAGATTTGTAGACAGTCCCTATTTAGTGTGCACTAGGGGTCTTGTTGTGTACAGCGCCTGGACCCCAGCCCATCCACCCCTCCCCAAGTGTGGTGTACTGTGGTGATGCCTGAGGAATCTGCAGAGCCAGTTCTGCTCCATCAGAGGAGGACACAGTGAGTTTCTGTCACACTCGTCCGTCAGTTTTCTGTGTGCATTTTCTGTATGCGTTTTCTGCACACCAGGGGCTTGATTCACTAAGACAAATGGCATGCCTTATCAAAGTTAACACGCTTTATCAAAGTTAACACGCCTTATCTGAGTAGCACAGCGAGCATTACAAACCCGCAGGGGTTCATGCCAGGACGAGTGGAGCTCTTGTCATTGCCATAAGTTTGTAGCGCTCGCTATGCTACTCTGATAAGGCGTGTTAACTTCGATGAGGCATGTTATCTCTGATAAGGCATGCTATTTGTCTTAGTGAATCAAGCCCAATGGCACATTTGCAATTCACCTTTTCTCCTGAGTTTTCCCCAAGGTAATATTTTCACAACTTGTCATATAATGCCTTTTAAACGACCAGCAAACAAGAACATACTCAAAATAATTTTGACAGTCCTTCTTACCTTCCTTTTACTTGTTACTTTTTCAGCTGCAAAGTGCTGAAAAAATATTTTAAAGAGAAGATGAAAACTTATCTCCTAGGAGAAAACTCTTTAATCTCTTTAATGGCTAACTGATTAGTTAAATTACGCAAGCTTTCAGGGATCTAGTCCCCTTCTTCAGGTAAATGAAGACGGAAAAATTGCACCCGTATTTAATGAATCTGCCCCAAAGCATCTTGCTTTTTGAAGATCTATATCTATGTCCTTAATCAACCTTCAATTCTCCAGTTAATTTACAGTTTTACCTAGAGCGGAATACCATAATAAATACAGTTAGTGTCATCCTGATGTAGGAACTGCAAGCCTGAGTTTCTGATGTACATTTGTGGCAGGATGGGACCCATGTTTTTGTTTTTGTTTTTTACTCCTGTATTGAGGTTAGTTAAAAAAAAATCTCCATATTTTTATACTTGCATTTAAGTAATTATTTTGGCTTTACTGTTAAATGATTTACATCCTCCATTCTTTTTCAGCTGAGTGAGATATTGAGCTATAGTATATTTTTAATACTTACCTAAACTGAAATAGTGAAGTCTCAAACTGCACTTTTTATAGATATAATTAATTGGAGTACTACGTGCTTTTATTGTGGAATTTTAAGGAGGATAATAAAAGTGAAGTTTTGTGTACGCTCGGGGAATGCTCATGCATATCCTCCCTTTTGATGTTGTTCCAAACTACTGTTATACTTGGCTTGAAGCTCCTTGGGAGAAGGCTCTGGTGGATGGTAAAAGGAATCCCAATAGGTGGCTCCAACATGGTTTGCAACGTTCATTTATTTATTCTTGTCCTTGAAGTACACCTTAAAAGTACAAGCTAAATCCTATTTAAACTCCTCTCCCGTTGTTCTGTGTACTGTCACACATTCAAATTCACGTTATAGTTAGGGACAGATTTCAGGAAAGGCTACCAAGGCCCGGGCCTTGGGTGGCAGAAGGCCAAGAGGCAGCTGGACATGGAAGAGAGATTGCTGCATATGGAGGAAGAGGCTGCAAATGCAATACAAAAGTTGCAAATAAGGTGCAACACATGGAAATAGGGAGCTGCTGCCCAAGGGACCTGTATAGAACTAAAGTAGGTGCTGTACAAGAATGTGAGACATGGAAGAGGGGGCTGCACAAGGAATAGGAAGGGTGTGCTTCGCATGGAAGGGAAGCCGGCCTAGGGCGGAAAAAGTTTAAATCCAGCCTTGGTTATAGTGATACAGTACTCAGTGCATGCGTGTCAGTTCACACACAATATAGTAGAGCCATACTTACTTACATGTGATTACTTGAACTTACATGTGATTGTGCAGATGCACCTCCTTCTGTCAAACACACATGCCAACACTACTATTTGTTCCATAGTTTGTTGGGATGTGTAGCCCACTAGCAGGTCCCAGCTACTGTTAGCCTATTGGATCAAAGCCCTGCATGAACTATTCAGTGGTTCTCCTAGTTATGAAAATAATTAAATGCTTCTGGAAGAAGAAGAGGTTATAAACTCCACTTCACCGTCACAAAGGGCAGTGGAAGTGATGACATGTGCATGGTGGTGCTGAGCTAGACAGCACTAGTTCTGTGGATTTTTTTTAATTATTATTTTAGGTTTAGATGAGCGGTGATTGATTTTTCTACTGCACACTGTGTGGCTCCAAAGGCTCCTGAAGTCCCATGGCTGCATTCATGTTAGATATCATATAAGTATGGTCTTCTTCATTCCTACTGTAAGAAAATCAGGCACTAATAGTTCAGTGGCTTTAATCACACAGCATCAAAACAAAAGCCAAAAACAAAAATGCTCAGCCTGGAAGTATTCTCAAAAATCCAAATATTTATCAAAAGGTCACAGCAAAGAAGCAAACCCCCAAAAGGTAACCAATGTCAGCTGAAAATACGCTATGAAAACATGATCTGCCCACTAAATGGAAAAAAAACAGAACCCAGGCTCATCATCTTAAAGGGAACCAGAGATGAACGTTTCACACAAAATAAACATATCAGTCGATAGCTTGTAAAGAATAAATGCTCTACCTGATAATTTTGCCGCTCTGGTGTGCCTTTTTTAGTATTTTTTATCCATTATTGCTCCAGGAAAAATCAAATATGGCCACCGGCTTATATCCCTTCTGCTTCCGGGTTATGAGTTGTTCTGGATGTGCTGTCTAGGCTATATGAGACTAGGCTGCTATTTAGGCTATATGAGAAAGGCTGCTGCAGCCTTTCATCTCTGTGCTTTCATTTTGGTATGATGTGCAGCTGCCTGTAGAAAGTGTCTCTCATAGGAATGAAACTGCAGTCATCATCAGTATCTATGCAGACAGAGTGCACACATAGCACACAGATCATATTGCAGGCTTTTGCAGCCACACTTGTCTGTTTCAGAGCTTCTCTCTCAGCAGCAGCAGCCCCTCCCATGTCATCACAGCTCTCTAAGTATGCAAAGCACGAGATCTGAGCCAGGAGGTGGCAGGCTTGGGCTTGAAAAGACTCCACAGAAGAGTGACTCAGCTATAATGATTCCAGGTCAAACCAAGACTGAGCCAGTCGGGGATTCTTATCACAGCTGATAGACTAATTAAGCAGATAAGAATGAAACTAAAAGCAGGGTAGGTGTTTACTGTCATGTTCCCACTGATAAATGTAATAAAATACATGAGGGTGCTTTGTCTCTAGTTCTCTTTAAGTAAAGACTAATGCTGAATACACACGGTTCGTTCCCGCATCGAATGCGCCGCTCGATTCCCGACAAATCGATTATTCACGAACATTTCTGAGCGCATTTCGATGATTTTTAGGTCAATTGCCATGTAAAGTATGGCAAATCGACCTAACGATCCATCGAAACGCGAAACGGACATGTCAGAAATAAACGTCGGCGGGAATCGAGTGGTGCATCGACGGGAATCGAGTGCGGGAACGAACCGTGTGTATCCAGCATTAGAAAGAAGGTATAAGGTACATACCAAAGAGAGTGTGGCCAACAAAACATGAAAAATCAGCTAACCCTTTGCACAGTCACATGTAAATGCTTTCCTGTAAATCATCCAGAAACTACTGCTACCTCTACAGCATACAAGTCAAACTCCGGCCCGCAGGCTGAATCTGGCCCTCAGAGCCATTAAATTTGGCCCTCAAGTGGTTTCCCCACTTTGCATTATGTTTGGCCCACTCTAGACTAGGTTAAGCCCTAGAACACCTTGGAAGTCATATGGGGGAGGTAGGGGGAAACCACTAAACACCAGGGAACTGTATATGGAAGGGAGGAGGGTCACCTGGGAACTTTATAAGGGAGGAAGGTGGCCAGTAAACATTGATGTTGGCCCGCGACTAGGTCCCAGTGTACAATTTCGGCCCACTTTGTATTTGAGTTTGACACCCCTGCTCTACTGCTAAGCTAAAAACCGGGGTCTTCGAAACAAAACAATACATTCTCTAGTGTAGTCACATACACCATGTAGAGTGTCACTATATGTAGCTGGAGGTGCCTGATGTTGATGAAATATATATAGATGTATTAAATTCAAATGAGTCATTAGACTTGAGGCAGCCAATATATAAGTCAGGTGAAACTGGTCAGAAGTACACACCTATCACTCTCCTTAGGTATGCATTGTAATGTGCTCCTTTTCTTGGGGGTGTTGTGGGGGGGGGTGCGGATAGGTCCCCTGGCAGTAGTGTTGTACCGGGGGGTTTGTCTGCGTTCCCCCCCCCCCCCGCCCCCCCCTTGTTGGTGTGTTCGCTTCCAGGATGCGCATATGCACTACAGGTAAGCAAAATACCCATGAGTAGGGCATCTAAACTTTTGGGGGGCAGCATGGATGGTTCTCCCTAGGCGTGGGCCGCGTCTGGGGAGTACACCGTTCATGTGTTCTCGCTCCCCCCCTGAGATGCAGTTGCGGCGCTCCCAGGCAGTGGATGCTTTGTGGGGGTGTTCGCGCTGCCCCTCATTTCTTGGGGGAACAAGGAGGCCTACACGCGGCGCCCCTGTTGAGATGCAAGAATTGCGTGGGCCAACTCCTGCAGGAATGTCAGGGAGGTAGTCTTAGATACCGCACAATCTGGTAGGTGAATGCAGTTTGCAACGCTTTGCCATTTTAATTAGACGAGAGTCAGTTTAAATTCAAATGAGTCATTAGACTTGAGGCAGCCAGTATATAAGTCAGGTGAAACTGGTCAGAAGCACACACCTAACACTCTCCTTAGGTATGCATATATAGATGTATAAAGCAATATCCACTACAAAAAAACTTGCAGGTATCCTACCTTGTGGATGCCTCGATCAGGAAAAAAAAATAAATGTGGAGATCAGGATAAAATTCAAATCGTTTTTAATAATTGCACTTAATGTGTTTCACAGCAAGAGCCACTTCCTCAGGTCAGTAACCGTGCCTCATATTGGAGTGTCTGCGATCCTTGGGTGCTGTTCTAACAGTAGGATACCGGCAGGGTTTTTATAGTGGAAATTGCTTTGTAGATCTATATATATTTCATCAACATCGGGCACCTCCAGCTACATATAGTGCTTCACATACCCCTATCAAGGGGGGGACTGGTCCTGGGAAAAACTCCCGGAGCTAGTCTACTTTAGGGGACCCACCGCAAATCCCCATAGACACTTTCACCTGGGCTGCAAAACGGAACAAATGGCTTCCGTTTGCTTGTTTAAACCTCCACAAGCCTTATATCCCTGGGTAGCTAAGCAGGTCCTCTAACGAATTTTGCGGTTTCGGTCAAAAAAAAAGTTGGAACTGACTGTACAGGAGCCGCCGAACGGCCGCAATTTCGGGTCCGTCAGCCATCTTTGTTCTGCTCTGCAGGTCGTTTCTTCCTCCTCATTGGAGGGGATTGTTGGGTGGGGGCGTGCCAGCTTCTGTCGGCAGCTAACGAACCCTCCAATGAGGAGAAAGAAAGGACCTGCACAGCAGAAGGAAGATGGCCGACGGAACCGAGATTAAGGCCGTTCGGCGGCTCCTACACAGCCCATTTCAACTTTTTTTTGACCGAAAACATCACAGTTCGTTACAGGATATGCTTACCTATCCGTGGGTATAAGGCTTGTGGGGGTTTAAACAAGGTGAAAGCGGACATTTGTTCCGTTTCTGCAGACCAGCTGAAAGTGTCTATGGGGATTTGCGGTGGGTCCCCTAAAGTAGACTAGCTCCAAACTCCCAGTACCGGAATTCCTTTTTTTGGAGCAGCGACCACCAACACACTTTTCAAGGCTGAGTGGGGGCAGTTCTTCCCCACATGTGCTAACGATTGGTTGCCTCATACAGCAACTAACTTTTGTGAGTATACCCATCACTATCCTTTCCATTATGCGGATTGAGCTCCTGGTATCTCTGTGTTTTTTGTCTCCACAAGTTTGAGTGTGTATCCTAACTCTGTCCCTATAACATGCATAGTGCAAGCATGCAAGCATACAGTGTATCTAAAGATTAGGTGCACATATCCTAACATCCTATCTTGGATAAAACTAATTCAACAAGGGAGCTACAAAATACATTCATCTGCACGATACACACACCAGCACAAGCTATGTGTATGCTGAGAATGATCACAGGGAAAGAAGGAGAACACTAGATAAACCCTGGCCACAAAGATTTGTTACAAGACAAAAACACAGAATCCAGGTTCATCACCTCAAGTTAGGGCATATAAATACGGTATAAGGGAGGAGTGAAAGGGGGCCAAGGGGGTGTGGATAATAACACTCCACCCTCCAAATGATGTTTAGCCTAAGCTATTTAGTTATGTAGCCTTCTCCTCCCAGTGCACTTCTGGAAGACCCAGTGTCGTTTTTGCTCACTTTGGAATACAAAACAAACACTCCACAGTGATGCTCCTTGCCAAGAGTAAAGATGTTGTTACTTGTGATATGTACATTTTTATTAGATTTAATAATAGGCAAACATCGATTAAATAATGTATGAATATGTAAAATATAAGCAATTTTTTAAATTATTAAGCTACATTCAGCAAAGTTCTTCTTTAACTGAAGGTTACTTCAATGTTTCTCATAAATACAGCAACACACAAGAACCAGAGTTGTCAAATGCTAGGGGACACCTAAATCCCATTTTAAGTAAAACCAGAGGACACACTTTAAAACTTAAATACTTAATAAAAAAACTCTTTATAGTCTTTCTCCACAATAAATGTCCTCATTAGTTCCTAAATACAATCTTGATAGCAACCTCTGCTCTGCACCCAACCTTCTTCTTTCCGCCTCTAGAATCACCTACTCAAAATTATGTATACAGGACATTTCAAAGGCCTATCCCTTCCTCTAAAATTCTCTTCTAAAATAAATGTCACTCACCAACCCTTGAAACCCTTAAACTCACCCTTAAAACACACCTCTTTTGGCAAGCATACAATCTCAGTTGGGCCATTGTCGTTTCTCCTTTACCCTCTGGCCAAGCTCTGCTTCTTGCTGAATATAGTTTAAAAATGTACTACCTCTGGATACGCATCATACATTTTGCCCACTCTCTTGTTTCCTCCCTATACCTTTAGACTGTAAGCTTGCATGGGCCAGGTTCTCTCCCTTTGTTTCACGTGACTTGCTGTACAGTTTGTTATATTACCCACTGTGATATAACAAACTGTATCAACTCTTCTATCAACTCTTTCTATCAACTCTTCATTACAGCATAGTCCTTGGTATTCATCACTGGCGAGGATCGCCTGATGCTGGATACATGTGCTTGCCGGTCGCTTGAGCAACTGGCCAAAAAAAGCACCAATCTCAACCCAGATGCAGGCAGAATACTCAGTAAGCCTTCACCATTCCTCCAGCAATGTCCTACATCACATCACGGGCTCCTAGCGGCATTCTGTGCATGGAATCTGGAGTGTCAGCTGACCCGCATCAGGTCATGTGACACACCGACTTGCACCAAAAGCCACTAGGAGCCCAGGAGGACATCTCTGGAGGATCAGTGGAGGCTCGGTGAGTATTTTGTGGCAGCGCAAACCCCCATGAACACCCCAAAACAGAGGTCCCCATTATCTATCAGGCATGACAGTTAGTTGAGATTTCCGGTTGCAGTGCATTCTGGATAACGGAGACCCTGCTCTATTTACAAATGTCTGTATTTTTATACATGTAGTCCATGTTTCTAACTTTGTACAGCACCATGGACGATTGTGGCCATGTGTAATCTGCTAATAATAATATTAATTAAAAGTGGCATAGGTCACCCAAATTAGAAGTGACCAAAATATAGGCATACAAACATGGTCAAATGCCAAAAGAGAAAAACCTAAAACAAAAAGAAAAGAAAAAAGCACATGTACCTATTCACGTGCATTGTACGTGATTGTTTGATTTCCTCTTTGAAACTATGTCAGTTCAGCAGATGGTAGCAATACACAAATGCCACCGTTAAAACTAATTTATTTCCAGCCTAAAGGTTATTTGGACCTTTAAGAATACTATGAATTATAACAGAAAGTGGTTTTGTTTAATATTTCATCAGTCAGGAATATGAAACGTACTTCCACCATTCCGCTTCATACATGATTTCATTTTTTTGCAGAGATAATAGTAAAAATCAGATGCCATCTCTGTATATGACATCAGGCGCGCATTGTTGCAAATGCTGAATATATTGTTTAGTTTGTATTGCCTCTTGTCATAGTTCTATATAGTCCCGCTGTGCAATTGTCGTGGACATTTCTACATTCATAACACCAGCATTTCTCACCCATGTTTGTATTTTACTCCGCACAGATTCAAATGGGAAATTCAGTACTCCAAAATTGCGGTGAAAGGGATACACTGTTCCATAATGTAATTGCTTCAACAGCAGCCTATCTTGCAGGATTTCTTTCTCAAAGTTCCATCAAACCGATCTGCACCTTAAGAATGCATTTCTACAACTCCCCTGAAATATTGGTAATATAATATGATTACTCCACAGAAAAGTAAATCTCTTTTTACTGTAATTTGGGCATGCTTGAGTTCTTCATTTGTATCAGTATGATGCTAGTAGGATGCTATTACGATCAACGGTGCACTATCTGACCACATTAAAAGGAAAACTCCATTTTGCTTTTTAAAAAAATGTAAAATACTGGCATGAACATACATCACTACGGCTCATTGATTTACGTAATGTGATAAATTAGCTTTTTGTAATTACTGTATTTTTTGGACTATAAGACTCACTTTTTCTCCCCCAAAAGTGGAGAAAAAAGTCACAGTGACTTATAGTCCAAATTCAGGGAGTTCCTTAGTTGTGAACACTTCCCAATACGAACGTCCAACCGCCGCAATGTCGGGGACTACCTGTACTGTGCCTATGCAAAGGAGGACACAGCGGGACATAAAGGGGCATAAAGGATGACACAAGGAGGACAGAGGCGGACACATGGGGAACACAGGAGGACACAAGGGGGACAGAGGAGGACACAGGGAGACACAAGAGGTACAACGGGGCATTAGGTACAAAGGGGGCATAATCCACAAGCTGCTCCTTCACCATGGATGCACCAGGTTTAGTAAATATTTTCCCCCGATTTTTGTCCTCTAAACCAAGGTGCGTCTTGTTATCAGGAGCATCTTATAGTCTGAAAAATATGGTAGCTTTTTGTTTCAATTTGAGGCAAACTAAGCTATTTCCAAAACTCAAATTCTGTTGTAAGTATCAATGTTAACCCCTTGCAAGGTGATCAGGCAACCAGGTACATAGACAAATATAAAAACTTCTAAACGTGTTTTTGGGAATGGAGAACATTAGTTAAAGCACTACAGTATTTTGCATTAAAGGATTCCCGAGGTTAAGTCTTTTGTACAAATGCAGTCTCCAGGCATGTAGTCCTCATGCCCACCGCTCCCTCATTCCCCCCCATTGCATGTGGGAAGTCGGCCAGGTTGTGTTCTACTCTGCAAGTGCCTGCCTGAAGTCCTTGATTGCGCTGCCATGGCCGGGAGTGCTCTGCACATGCACACTATGGCCCTGATTCACAAAGCGGTGATAACTCAGTTATCACTCCTAAAAGACTTTAGGCGTGTTAAGCCGTGCAAAGCTGAGTTATCACCGATTTGTGCTGCTCTTCGCGCGAAGCCAACTTTGCGCGCGTAGCGCACCGCGCTGCGCGCGCAAAGTCCCATAGGGCTCAATGGACGCTGCGCGCGAAGCATGGTACACTGCGCGCGCAAAACTTTGCGCGCGGGAGATCGCGCGAGTTTCTTCTTATCACGCCTAAACTGAGTTTAGGCGTGATAAAGGGCTTTTCACAGGCGTGCAAACACTTTGCACCGCTTTGTGAATCAAGCCCTATGAGTCGTAACGTACTAAGCATGGTCAGAGCAATCAAGGACATGCACCCTCAGGCAGCACTTGCACAGTAAAGCGCAACCTAGCCAACGTGGCCCTGGTAACATTTGTTTAAACATGAATGGAGGGAGATGGAGGTGAATAGGGGGAGTGGTGGGTATGCGGACTATTGCCTATACATGCCTGGGCCCTGCATTTGTACAAAAGACTTCAAGTTGAGTATCCTTTAAGCCAATTCATCAAACATCAAGGTTTCCTCTCTGGAACCAGTCCCTACTCTAACCAAAACCCCAAATGGAGCATATATTTAATGCATCTACCAATTTAACAAAGGAGCAACTTGGCGAGTCACCAACCACTGTGTATGCGCAAAGCTGGCTGCATATCCTCAATCACGCTCCCATCGCCGGGAGCATTCTGCGCATGGGCAATATAGCTTTTTACATACTGCGCATGTGCAGAATGCTTCCATCCATGGGACTGTGCATACAGCTGGCAGAGGAGAGCTGCGGTTCATTGGAGGATTGCAGAATCACTGCAAGAGCACAGAACAACTGCAGGGGGCTGAAAAAAGCTCCAGGTAGGTTAAACTGCTGTTTTTCCCACTTTAGGCTCCCTTTAACTTGTCAAAGTGTATTACCCATAGTCATATACAGTATGTTTAAAATAAAAAGCAATTATTTTTTGTTTTATATATTATATAAGTAAATCATGATGTTTGAACTTTTATCTGTGTAATGTGAGAATTAATTTATTATGAAAATGCTCTAAAATAAATTAGATTGTTCATGCCACCTATCAAACAGACATGTGGGTTAAGCACCTCTGCCGGCATCAAGGCCAATCTCCTAAAGGGGTCCCTACGCTAACGGTGGATGCATCTGCACACATGGGCGTCCGCAGAAAATTTTCCAGGGAGGGGGGCAAAAAAAGGGGGGGGGATTGGGGGTACTTTGTGTGGGGTTAGTGTGGTCATGGACCAGAATGTGGGTGTGGGCACGGGTGGAAACAAATTTACATGAACTTAGCAATAGTGGGACATTAGCTTAGGACAGTGTTTTGGCGAACCTTTTGGAGGTCGAGTGCCCAAAAGTCACTTACCTATTGCAAAGTGCCAACAGCAATTTAAACTAAATACTGTACAAATGTTTTAACTCGTGCATGAACATTATGGAGAATCCAAGTAAACTGTGAAGATACATAGTTACATAGTTACATAGTTATTTTGGTTGAAAAAAGACATACGTCAATCGAGTTCAACCAGTACAAAGTACAACTCCAGCCTGCTCCCTCACATATCCCTGTTGATCCAGAGGAAGGCGAAAAAACCCCCACAAGGCATGGTCCAATTAGCCCCAAAAGGGAAAAATTCCTTCCTGACTCCAGATGGCAATCAGATAAAATCCCTGGATCAACATCATTAGGCATAACCTAGTAATTGTAGCCATGGATGTCTTTCAACGCAAGGAAAGCATCTAAGCCCCCTTTAAATGCAGGTATAGAGTTTGCCATAACGACTTCCTGTGGCAATGCATTCCACATCTTAGTAAATCAGTAGTAGGAGGCGCCCTTGTTGTATGGTTTGCACTTATGTTTACTTATAACAAATAACAATAAAATACAATATGTTGTAGTTCGCCTACCTTAAGAATGGACACTCCACTCGGTAGGATAGATAAAATGGTTTAATGATGGTAAGCACTTAGGACAACGCGTTTCGCGGTATAAGCCGCTTCATCAGGTCAATATAGTGCTGCAGTCAGTGCTGGATATACTGGGCGCCAAAAAAAAAAAAATCCACATCTTAATCACTCTTACTGTAAAGAACCCTTTCCTAAATAAATGGCTAAAACGTTTTTCCTCCATGCGCAGATCATGTCCTCTAGTCCTTTGAGAAGGCCTAGGGACAAAAAGCTCAAAAACAATTTCATTCATCCTACTCCTGAAAAATGTATTTTTTTAGAATCTCCCAGTTTTATTTTCTGTTTTAAAAAGCTACAAAAAGTAGTTTTAATGCTATTGTCTCATATGATGATGATTCAGCTTTTCCCATAGTCTCGCAGTTAGTAATCATGTGACCCCCAACAAGACAAATTCAGCAATCATGAGGCCCCCCATCAAGACAAATTCAGCAATCATGAGGTCCCCCCATCAAGACAAATTCAGCAATTATGAGGCCCCAACAAGACAAATTCAGCAATCATGAGGCCCCAACAAGACAAATTCAGCAATCTTGAGGCCCCCAACAAATCATGAGGCCCCCAACAAGACAAATTCAGCCATCATGAGGCCCCCCAACAAGACAAATTCAGTAACCATGAGGCCCCCAACAAGACAAATTCAGTAACCATGAGGCCCCCAATAAGACAAATTCAGCAGTCATGAGGCACATAAATAGACAGCATTTTACATAAATAGGCAGAATGCCCCCTTAATATGGTAGACACCTCTCACCTGGCTTCTGAATTCTCCTCTACTGGCTGCTGTGCCTGGCAATAATGTTTTTGGCTGGATTGGGGATGATGTGTGGGCTGAAAGGCCTGGCAGTGATGCTGCGGCCTGGCTGGCGCTGATGCTGTGGCCGGGCTGGCGGTGATTCTGGGCTGGCCTGGCTGGTGGTGATGCTGTGGCCTTTTTGACAGTGATTCTGGTCTGGTTGGCTGGTGGTGATGCTGGGCTGGCTGGCCTGGATAGTTTAGGTAGTGACAGGTGCCCCCTAGTTTAGGTAGCACCAGGAGCCTCCCAGTTCAGGTAGTGACAGTAGCCCCCCCAGTTTAGGTAGTGACAGGGACCCCCCAGTGTACGTGGTGACAGGTGCCCCCCAGTTTAGGTAGTGACAAGGACCCCCCAGTGTATGTGGTGACAGGTTCCCCCCCAGTTCAGGTAGTGACAGGGACCCCTCAGTGTATGTGGTGACAAGTTCCCCCCTGTTCAGGTAGTGACAGGGAACCCCCAGTGTATGTGGTGACAGGTGCCCCCCAGTTTAGGTAGTGACCGGGACCCCCCAGTGTATGTGGTGACAGGTGCCCCCCAGTTCAGGTAGTGACAGGGACCCCCCAGTGTATGTAGTGACAGGAGCCCTTAGTTTAGGTAGTGACAGGGACCCCCAGTTCAGGTAGTGACAGGGACCCACCAGTGTATGTAGTGACAGGTGCCCCCCAGGTTAGGTAGTGACAGGGACCCCCCTGTGTATGTAGTGACAGGAGCCCCCCAGGTTAGTTAGTGACAGTGACCTCCAGTTTAGGTAGTGACAGGGACCCCCCAGGTTAGGTAGTGACAGGGACCCCTATGTGTATGTAGTGACAGGAGCCCCCAGGTTAGTGACAGTGACCCCCAGTTTAGGTAGTGACAGGCGCCCCCCAGGTTAGGTAGTGACAGGGACCCCCCCCCAGTTTAGGTAGTGACAGGCGCCCCCCCAGGTTAGGTAGTGACAGGTACCTCCCCCCCAGGTTAGGTAGTGACAGGGAACCCCCAGTATATGTGGTGACAGGTGCCCCCCAGTTTTAGGTAGTGACAGGGACCCCCCAGTGTATGTGGTGACAGGTGCCCCCCAGTTTAGGTAGTGACAGGGACCCCCCAGTGTATGTAGTGACAGGTGCCCCTAGTTTAGGTAGTGACAGGGACCCCCAGTTCAGGTAGTGACAGGCGCCCCCTGGTTAGGTAGTGACAGTGACCCCCAGTTTAGGTAGTGACAGGGACCCCTCAGGTTAGTGCCAGTGACCCCAGTTTAGGTAGTGACAGGCGCCCCCCAGTTTAGGTAGTGACAGGCGCCCCCCAGGTTAGGTAGTGACAGGGACCCTGGAGCACAGCGTGACCAAGCGTCCAGCAGGACGCGAAACGGCCGTCGCAAGCCCCTACTGATGCCCGGCATCCCCACTTCCACCTCACAAGCCACCATTTTGACCACCCGTGCGACACACTTGAGAAGGTGCCCGGACGTTTCTCTTTCCTCTTTGTTTCTTGAGTTCTGATACCTGTCATGTCTACCATGCTGTCCTGAAGTGCACACGTCTTGGCAAGATACGAATCAGGGGCTACTGGAAGGAAGGTGAGAGGAGTAATTGTTTGCCTACACTTTTGTCACTGACAACTGCTTACAATATTGGTGGGGAGTGCCACTCACGAAACGCTGTGTCTACATGTCATATCAAGAGTGACAGGGACCCCCCAGGTTAGGTAGTGAAAGGGACCCCCCTGTGTATGTAGTGACAGGAGCCCCCCAAGTTAGTTAATGACAGTGACCCCCAGTTTAGGTAGTGACAGGCGCCCCCCGGGTTAGGTAGTGACAGGGACCCCCCAGTTTAGGTAGTGACAGGGACCCCCCAGTGTATGTGGTGACAGGTGCCCCCCAGTTTAGGTAGTGACAGGAACCCCCCAGTTTTTGTAGCAACAGGTGCCCCCCAGTGTAGGTAGTGACAGGGACCCCCCAGTGTATGTAGTGACAGGTGCCCCTAGTATAGGTAGTGACAGGCGCCCCCCAGGTTAGGTAGTGACAGGGACCCCCCAGTTTAGGTAGTGACGTGGACCCCCCAGTATATGTGGTGACAGGGACACCCCAGTTTAGGTAGTGACAGGGACCCCCCAGTGTATGTAGCAACAGGTGCCCCCCAGTTTAGGCAGTGACAGGGACCCCCCAGTGTTTGTAGTGACAGGTGCCCCTAGTTTAGGTAGTGACAGGGACCCCCAGTTCAGGTAGTGACAGGGACCCTCAGTTCAGGTAGTGACAGGGACCCATCAGTGTATGTAGTGACATGTGCCCCCCAGGTTAGGTAGTGACAGTGACCCCCAGTTTAGGTAGTGACTGGGACCACCCAGGTTAGTGACAGTGACCCCCAGTTTAGGTAGTGACAGGTGCCCCCCAGGTTAGGTAGTGAAAGGGACCCCCCAGTTTAGGTAGTGACAGGTGCCCCCCAGGTTAGGTAGTGACAGGGACCCCCCAGGTTAGGTGGTGACAAGCACCCCCCTGTGTATGTAGTGACAGGAGCCCCCAGGTTAGTTAATGGCAGTGACCCCCAGTTTAGGTAGTGACAGGCGCCCCCCAGGTTAGGTAGTGACAGGGACCCCCCCAGTTTAGGTAGTGACAGGGACCCCCCAGTATATGTGGTGACAGGGACCCCCAGTCTATGTAGCAACAGGTGCCCCCCAGTTTAGGCAGTGACAGGAACCCCCCAGTGTATGTAGTGACAGGTGCCCCTAGTTTAGGTAGTGACAGGGACCCCCAGTTCAGGTAGTGACAGGGAGCCCCCAGTGTATGTAGTGACAGCCGCCCCCCCAAGGTAGGTAGTGACAGTGACCCCCAGGTTAGGTAGTGACAGGGACCCCCAGGTTAGTGACAGTGACCCCCAGTTTAGGTAGTGACAGGTGCCCCCCAGGTTAGGTAGTGACAAAGACCCCCCAGTTTAGGTAGTGGCAGGCGCCCCCAGGTTAGGTAGTGACAGGGACCCCCCAGGTTAGGTAGTGACAGGAGCCCCCCAGGTTAGTTAATGACAGTGACCCCCAGTTTAGGTAGTGACAGGCGCCACCCAGGTTAGGTAGTGACAGGGACCCCCCAGGTTCAGTGGTGCGTGCAGCAGCGGCAGGACACTTATGCTATCTTCCGGCACGAGTGAGCTCTGTATCTGTGCGCCGCTCAGTAGCGTTCCTACAATAGGGCGTAGGGGGGCGTGGCGCACCGGGTGACAGCCAGCCAGGGGGGTGTCACCACGACCCCCCATGCAGCCGCAGCAGGGGAAGAGCAGCGCTGGAAGGAGGGGTGACAGGGATAGCGGCGGGGAGGGGGACGCAGCCAGACGTAAAGTGGGTAGTCGTCTCTGCCCGCCCGCCCTTACTCTAAGTTGCCCGCTGCCCCCCGCTGTCATTTGGAGGGGAAGAGAGGCGAAAGGAGGGGACCCAGGTGAGGGAGGGGGGGGGATCTTTCCCCCCTCCCCGCCGCTATCCCTGTCACCCCTCCTTCCAGCGCTGCTCTTCCCCTGCTGGAGCAGCTATACTGGGGGCAACTAAACTAGCTATACTGGGGGCAACTAAACTAGCTATACTGGGGGCATCTATACTAACTATACTGGGGGCATCTATACTAACTATACTGGGGGCAACTAAACTAGCTATTCTGGGTGCATCTATACTAGGGGCAACTATACTGGGGGCAACTATACTAGCTATACTGGGGGCAACTAAACTAGCTATACTGGGGGCATCTATACTAGCTATACTGGGGGCATCTATACTAGCTATACTGGGGGCATCTATACTAGCTATACTGGGGGCAACTAAACTAGCTATACTGGGAGCATCTATACTAGCTATACTGGGGGCAGCTATACTAGCTATACTGGGGCAACTATACCAGCTATACTGGGGGCAACTATACTAGCTATACTGGGGGCAGCTATACTAGCTATACTGGGGACAACTATACTGGGGGCATCTATACTAGCTATACTGGGGCAACTATACTGGGGACAACTAAACTAGCTATACTGGGGGCAACTAAACTAGCTATACTGGGGGCAACTATACTATCTATACTGGGGCAGCTCTGGGGGCAACTATACTATCTATACTGGGGGCAACTATACTAGCTATACTGGGGGCAACTATACTAGCTTCACTGGGGCAGCTATACTGGGGGCAACTGTACCAGCTATACTGGGGGCAACTATACTAGCTAATACTTTAAATTACAGTTAGCTCCGCCCTCATGCGGTCATGACCACGCCTAATTTTTTGCCCGTTGTGGCCACGCCCATTTTAAAGGGGGGGGTGTCTTTTAATACCCAGCACCGGGTGCCAAATGCCCTAGGTACGCCACTGGCGCCGCTGCTCTGGTCTAGTCCAGACCAGCGCAGCGGCACACAGAGAGAGAGTCACTCACGCCGGAGGATAGCGTAAATCATTCAAGTGATCAGATAATTCTGATTGGAAGTCAAATATTGTAATATATTGAACACCATCAACAAGCCAATTTTTGCTTCCCATTTATCACAGCCAACCATAAAATACTAATTTTTGTTTGACGATGGGTGGATCGATTGTGCCCATCAGTGGAGAATATTTACAACCAATCTGATCACATCGATCAAAATTATCTGATCGCTCAAATGATTTTTTTTGCCAGAAATTGGATTGTTTTTGTCCACATTCAATTTTGATTGTCCGATCATTACCCAATTTTACCACTTACAGACACCTTACCTGTGCAATCTGCTCATTGCATTCAATATCTGTTGGGCAAACATTGGTCAATCAAAATTGCGCCTTAAGCTACGTACACACATGCGACAACTATCATTCGTTGTCAACGACGAACGAACTTTTAATTGATGAAAGAACGACCTAAGTAAAGTTAGTTTTAAAAGGTGTGTAACGATCAGATCATTAGAACGAACGTTACATCACGTAAAAGTAACTATTGCGCCTGCGCATAAAAATGAAAAGTTCCATGGAGAAATAGTGAAATGCGCATGTCAAGCCTAGTACGAACGATCGTCTCCAACGATGTACTACTTTTGCAAACGATCGTCGTTGGGAAAATCCGCCAAGCTAGATCATTCATTTTGAACGATGTAGCTCGTCCGTCGTTAGACTTCATGGTCATTGGCGGCTTTTTTTCAAACGATCGTCGTTTGAAAGGATCGGGGAACGATCGTTTCAAACGACTATAGTCGCATGTGTGTACGCACCTTTAAGGAGAGTGACGTTTGACTAAAGGCTCATACACACATCAGACTATAGTCTTTGGAAAATGAAAGATCACAGACCAATCTTACCACCCTTCATGTAGTATGAGAGCCATACTCTACACAGTCTATTCTATGGAGCTGAACTCCACATCAGAAAAAAATCTTTGCAAGATGCTGCACACACAGATGCTGTACAGACACAAAAGATCAGTATCTGCAAAAGATCTGTTCCTGCCAAAAATCCATTCCTGCAAATTGCAATGATAGTCTATGAGATCTGCAGATCATCATACACACATGATTTAACTGACATTCATCTGCAGATCAAGCAATCATCTGTAGATCTGAAAATCCATCCTGGTGGATTTGATCTGCAGGTGAATGTCAGTTAAATCATGTGTGTATGATGATCTGCAGATCTCATAGACTATCATTGCAATTTGCAGGAATGGATTTTTGGCAGGAACAGATCTTTTGCAGCTACAGATCTTTTGAGTGCGTGCAGCATGTTTGTGTGCAGCATCTTGCAAAGATTTTTTTTCTGATGGGGAGTTCAGCTCCATAGAAAAGACTGTGAAGGTATGGCTCTCATACTACAGGAAGGGTGGTAAGATTGGTCTGTGATCTTTCATTTTCCAAAGACTATAGTCTGATGTGTGTATGCACCTTTAAGCTTAGCAAACACTTTCAATTATGATTTGCCAATCATGGACCATGTAAGGTGCCCATATATCAGGTGACTTTGGAAGCTGATTAACCCAAAAATGTGATTATTATTAAAGAATTGGTTGAAAGTTGATGCCGCCTAGTGCAGGCCCGACCAACTATGTGACCAATTGTGGGCCGAAATTGGTCGTGTTACTCGATTGCACCTATTGCAAGATGTCAGTCCGAAGTTGGTTGGTCAGGTGTGCGGCAGTATGGCGACCAATTTCGGAATGAGTGAAGAAACGTCGAAAAACCCCATCCGCTGCCCCCATGTATAAATGTGCCCCCCGGTGAGTGCATTTATACATTACCTGTCCTGTGTCAGCCTCCGCGTGGGGCCCGTCCGTCCTCTAAGTGGCTGGCGGCAGCTCATAGCGTGTGACACTGTGCGCCGCCACCAGCGTGTATGCGGAAGAGCCACCCAGAGGACAGACGGACACCACGTGGAGGCTGACACAGGAAAGGTAATGTGTAAATGCACACATTGGGAGGCACATTTATATAATTTATACATTAGGGGGCAGCGGCAGGGCAGATACAGCGGACTCAGCCAATTCCCTGAAGGTTTAATGCTGTATATGGCAGCTCGACAAAGATGTAGATCTCTCTCTCTAATCAGATTCGCTTACAGATAAATTTGTCTCTTTGTTGAATCTGCCTGTAATCTACTGATGTATGGCTACCTTAAGTGCTAAACAGTTTGCACAGCTTTGTGAATCAAGGCCATTATCTGTTGACTCTCATACATGAAAATTGGTCACTGAAATTGGTCAGTGATTGGTCAATTGTAATTGAAAGTATGCACCAGGCTTAAATCACGTGAAAAAACGTCAATAATACATTTCTATGTGCTGTCCTCGATTTTCGGAAGCATCTCTGATTCAGCAATGCAATTTTTCATTGACAATGATTGCTACTGTGAAAAAAACGGACACAATCAGTGTCAGACTGGGAGCTGGAAATACTGAGGAAATCCACCTGCTGGCCAAGCAGCAGAACCCTGGGTTATCACTGCCAATAGAAACCTGCAGCAAGTCTTCAATGGGCTCTGTTCTCAAAGAGCCAAATTTTCCGCAAAATGTTACCGCTATATTCCAGCCAGCGGTAAACTCCGCATTTTTTCCACATTCACTAATATTTTCCGCATGTTTTCCGCATGCGGGAAAAATGATGCGGAAACAGACATTATTCATGCGGGAATGATGCGGTAAAAAGGTCGCATGAAAAAAGTGTTTAAAAAAAAAAAGTTAAAGTCCAGCAAGCACAGCCCTTAAAGGGACACTTAAGTCAAACAAAAAAAATGAGTTTTACTCACCTGGGGCTTCCAATAGCCCCCTGCAGCTGTCCGGTACCCTCGCCATCTCCCTCCAATCCTCCTGGCCCCGCCGGCAGCCGCTTCCTGTTTCGGTGACAGGAGCTGACAGGCTGGGGACGCGAGTGATTCTTCGTGTTCCTGGCCACAATAGCGCCATCTATGCTGCTATAGCATATATCATATACCATATAGAAGCATAGAGGGTGCTAATGTGTCTGGGAACGCGAAGAATCACTTGCGTCCCCAGCCTGTCGGCTCCTGTCACCGAAACAGGAAGTTGCTGCCGGCGGGGCCAGGAGGATCGGAGGGAGACGGCGAGGGCACCGGACAGCTGCAGGGGGCTATTGGAATCCATAGGTGAGTAAAACTAATTTTTTTTTGTTTGACTTAAGTGTCCCTTTAAGTCTCCACACTTCATTAAAGTCAATGGGATGCGGAATATATCACCTACTACTTGTAGGTGATAAAAAATCGGTAATTAACGGCAAAATGATGCGCCTGAACATTTTTGAGAATTGATCTTTTATTGCGGAAAATACCGACTTTTGCGGAAATTTTTCCGCATGAATCCCGCACTTTTACCACACTTTTTCCGCATGTGGAAAAAACATGCGGAACATTTTGAGAATTCCAACTTGACGGTATTTTGGGTGCAAACTTCTCGCATGTACTTTACCGCATGCGGGAAGTCTTTGAGAATAGAGCCCATTGTGAACAGCAACACCTGATTACTGCTGCTTGACCAGCAAGTGGATTATTTCAGTTTTTCCAGCTCCCGGTCCGACACTGGACACAATTATAATGCAAACATACTTATTGTTTGAAAAATGGCATGTGAGAAATGGTTTGCATTTCCTGTCCTGATGACACAAGTGTGGACATTGACACTAACACTGCATGAAGCGGAGCACATTTTTTTTCTGTTGTCACGCACGTTTTCTGCATAGGAATACACATTTTAACTGAGAACCAATGTTAATAATGGACTCGTTCACACTTAAAGAGGAACTCCAGTGAACATTTTACTGTTGGCAGGTGATGTAGCTGCTGCATGGTTTTTGGCAGTTGGAAACAGCTGTAAACAGCTATTTCCCACAAAAGTTTTAACTTTTCTTGTGGGAGGGGTTACTTGTGGGAGGGGTTTCACCACAATATCAGTCATACAGCGCCCCCTGATGGTCTGTTTGTGAAAAGGAATAGATTTCTCATGTAAAAAGGGGTATCAGCTACTGATTGGGATAAAGTTAAATTTTTGGTCTGAGTTTCACACCATACAATTTTTTTTTTTATATTTCTTTTTGATTGAAGATTTACAATCAATTTTTCTGATTGATTGTAACATTCTAAAAATTAGAACAATGTACCACACCTGTGTTTAATTTTTCCCGAATTATGGGGAAAAAAATGATTGAAAACTCTGAAAAAAAATTGGTCGTGTCTCTACATGACAAAATTGTCAATCTACCGCGCGCAATACAATTTTTCAAAGAAAAAAAAATTGATCAGAAACTTACACCACTCACGATCAAGAAAATCATGCTGACAAAGAATAATTTTTACTGACACACACCCCATGCAGCTGCAAAATGGGTGTGGCAATGCAAAAGAACATGGGCACGGTCATGAGTGGTACCAAACATACATGACCTTAGCAGCCATGTAAGTGCTCCTACGGAGGAAGTTTGAGCACCGCCATAGTGTTTCCCCCCAAAATACACATAATCTTTCACACAAAATGCACGTAATCTGGCAGATTCCCTCCAACATACACATAATCGAGCAATGGTTTCCCTCCAAAATAAACCAATGTGACTACAACAGTTTTAACAATGGATCCATGACTGTTACAAATGTTACCATATATTTATGGATAATCCATAAAGGTGGCCATACATTAGGGGACTTGGTGGCTAATCGATCATCCGATTCGATTATAATCAAATCGGACAGAAATCGGTGCTGCTAAGTGCACGCCCGATCGACGATGCGATCAATTTTTTCCTGAAATGGGTGCATGAATTGGTCAGACAAGCTGCAAGGTGTAGGGCCGACTTCCTCGATCAGGTGCGCGGCAGTAACAAAGAGCGATGAAACCGCCAAAGCTGTTTCCACAGTGTAAAAATGTACATGTGTGCGTTTATACATTACCTATCCCGTGTCACGGTGTCCTGCCCCTTTTCCCTCAGCCCCATATATGCCATCAGCATGTGTGATGGAAGAGCAGCGGATTGGGACGCTGGATGGGCACTGCGACACAGGACAGGTAATGTATAAATGCACACATGCACACTAGGGAACAGCGGCAAGGCTGCGCACTGGGTCAATTTCCAAAAGATTTTAGCATGAAATTGATTGGGAATCGGCCTGTGGTGTATGGGCAGCTGATGGATCTCTCTCTGATCAGAGAGCGATCTATCCCTTGGTCAAATCTGCCCATCACTGCTTGATGTATGGACACCTTAAAGAGGACCTGTAACTTTAAAAAATGTCTACTGGGGGTACTTACCATGGGAGGGGGAAGCCTCTGGATCCTATTGAGGCTTCCCCATCCTCCTCCATCCCACGTTCGCAGTGCTAGCGGTCCCCGAACGACAGCCATGTAAATATTTACCTTCCCTGCTCCAGCTCAGTAGCGGCTCTAAGCTCGGGGTCATTCAGAAATAGTCAATCCCAATCGGATCTGCTCTACTGCACAGGCGCAATTTGCTTGCACAGTCTGCGCCTTCACTGGGGAAGGTTAATATTGCCACAGCTGACTTTCCTTGTACTTTTGGGGGCCCAGCGCAGCCACTGTGGGATGGAGGACAGGGAAAGCCTCGATAGGATCCAGAGGCTTCCCCTTCCCGAGGTAAGTACCCCCCAGGGGACATTTTTGAAGTTGCAGGTTCTGTGTGTGTGATATCCCAGCTGCAGCCTCTCTCAGGCTGCATTTCCACTTGTGCAGTGCAAATCGCCGCGGTAAAAATTCGCATGCGGATGCGAATTTTCGCATGCGAGTCTAATATGCGAATTTCATGCGAATTTTCATGCGAATTCGCATGGATGACGATGTCTGCAAATTTAACCATGGCAGTGCTGGTGTGCTTTTCCATTGTTTCTATGCGAGTTCGCATGAAAATTCTCATACCCCAACCTCATGCGAATTTCCTATTAAATACATTGTATGCGATTCGCATAGCGGTATGCGATATGCGAATTCTGATGGCTCTGCCATGCGAATTTTTTCTGCACAGAAAAACGCAAAGTAATCCTGACAAGTGGAAACAGTCCCATTCACTTGTATTGCTATGCGAATTCGCATGCGAAAAACGCATGCGAATTCGCGATAGTGGAAATGAGCCCTCAAGAGAACATTGGCTATTAATCATAAAAGCAGTGAGGTAAAAAAAAAAAATCAGTGCTGGAAAATACCACATTTGGTAGTTTAGACTTCTGTGTGCTCATTCATAAAAATGTTTACAGTTGCGATACAAGTTCGGTATTTTCCCGAACTAGGCAGGCGGTATGTTTGTGTAACATGAGAAGCTGCCTGAATTGATACATTTTCTCCTCCAGAGACAGCATACTATAGAAGAGGCAGCCCCAGCATCCCTTTACACATGCATTTTTTAAAAAACGGCCACTCCTTGCCCTGAATCTGCCAGAATCTGTCTATTAGTCTTTCTAAACAATCTATTTAATTGCCACAACTTGAGGAAGTTCAACATTTTTTTTTACAAATGCAGGCTTTCTGATGTGAAATATATCTGAAAACAGGTACCCAAGGGGTTAATAAAACACAGCCTTGGTATTCCAATGCCTTTTTTTGCTCTTCTCTCACTGCAGCTGCTGCCTGGGAGGTCTGTCTAATTAGTTTAGCTGTTCTCAGCATGGTTATCGCTACTTCAAAGGGAGCGGTAATCTTCGTGCTGACACCGCTTGCTCAAATCTTTATGAATTGACATATGGGCCTCTATCCATAAAGCATTCCCGCATGCTTACCGCTGGAAACAGCTGACTTTACCAACCATTTAGCAAAGTGTTCATTCATAAAAGCTGTTTCCGCATGAAAATCTGACATTCCTGAGCAGTGCGGGAAATTACAGCATTGGGCTCTATTCATAAAAAATTTGTGGCGAAAAAACTCCTGGAGGAAAAATACCGCAGCGGTATTTTAGACTTCTGGGTTGTCATTCATAAAAATGTTGGCAGCTGCAATGCAAGTGCGGAGATCTCCCGCTGAAGGCTGGCGGTAAGCTGTCGGAAGTCATGCGGAAACACTTACGCCGGCAGAGTCCCTCCGTGCGCTGCTCTCCCTGGGAGGTCTGTCCCATTAACTTGTATGTAATCCGCAGGCTTCGAGGAAGCGGTATTTCCCGTCCACATACCGCTTCCTCTAATCTTTATGAATGGCCATTTTGTTACTTTTTTCTAGATAAATCTAGAAAAACACTGCAGAAGGCGGAAATTTCTCGCTCTGCTGGGGGATTGTAGATTTTCATGCAGGAACAGCTTTTATGAATGTTTACTTTGCTAAATGGTCGGGAAAGTCCACTGTTTTGAGCGGAAAACTTGCGGTAACGGTTTATGAATAGAGCCCATTGTGCGGAGATTATCACAACACGTCACTGAAGGTTAATTCATAAAGATTAGAGCAGGTAGGAATGTGAGTGGAGAAACCCGGCTGTTTAGATAAGGCGAAAAGCCAGCGATAACAGGCAAGCTAAAGCCGCATCTACACGCGTAGATGCGGCCGCGATGTTCCTTATCAATCGAGCCGCTGATGCGGCTCAATTGATAAGATCCGACAGGACGGATCTTGCTTCCGCCGATTCCCTGCGATGGGGACAATGGCAGGGAATCGAGCGGAAGATGAGCGGCGCCGGCGGGGACGAGCGGGGAATCGAATGCGGCACACACACGGCGAGCGGGGGCGCAGAAGAGGCTAATCGAGCCGCCGGATCGCAGCCTCATCTACCCGTGTAGATGAGGCTTAATGGAGAGCCAGACCTCCCAGACAGCTGCAGTGCAGACAAGGCATTCCGGAATACCAAGGCTGTGTTTTTTTAACCCCTTGGGTACCTGTTTTCAGATAAATATCACATCAGAAAGCCTGCATGTGTAACATTTCTGGAACTTCTTCTAAGCTGCAGCAATTAAATAGATTGTTTAGGGCCGGTTCACACGGACGGCAGGCGGCGTCTACCGTCAAGCGTTTGGGACCCATCGGCTAAACTCTCCCATTCAAGTGAATAGGAGCGTTTACCGTCGATTACCGTCGATTGCATAAACGCGGCGTTCTGATCCCGATTTAACGCATCGTTTCGGCCGTCCCTAGAAGCCGCATGCAACGTCCAGGGACGGCTAGCCGGCGCGGCTTCATGTCCCCCTGCGGGCACGAGAAACGCCGATCGCGACGATCTCTGTACCGCCGCAACCGAACGGGACGTCACAGGACGACGCGACTTCCTGGCCGCCCCAACGCCGCCTGCCGTCCGTGTGAACCGGCCCTTAGGAAGACTAATATACAGATTCAACGCAGATTCAGGAGGAGAGGCAGAAAAATGCACATGTAAAGGGATGCTGGGGCTGCCTCTGCCTATAGTTTCTGTCTGCACAGAGAAATGTATCAACTCAGCCAGCAAATGTAACAACTCAGCAGCACCGCCAGTTTAGTTTGGGAATTCCCTGACCTATTATCGCAAGTGTAAACATTTTTATGAATTAGCACACAACAGTCTAAAATACAGATGCGGTATTTTCCCTCCAAGATTTTTTTTGGTACTTATCCGTTAGCCGGGCGCATCCGGCAGGTGGCGCTAATTACTATTCCCCCTCCAGGCCGACATGGATAGTAGGGAAAGATGTAACTCTGGTGGAGTTTTGTCGCCACCTAGAGGGTGCGCCCGGCTAACGGATAAGTACCTTTTTTTTTACCGCAAATGCTTTAGGGCTGGTTCAAACGGGCGTCTGCTGAGCTTTTGCTTGGCGTTGCGTTCAAACGCCAGCGTTTAAAAGCTAGCTTTTGAAGGCTTTTGGGAAGCGTTCAAGGCTAGCAGTTCTGGTCTTTGCTATTGTTTCCTGGCGTTTACCGCCTCTAAAAGCAGCATGTTGCTTTTGAGACTAGACTCAACGCCGGGATCAACTGCCAGGCATTTATGAAAGCCTGCAAAAGCCAGCCATAAACGCTCCCATTCACTTGAATGGGACGGCGGTAGATCCCCAAAAACTCTGCGTCTGAAACGCTGCGTTAAATGCCCCAAAAGCGTCCGTCTGAACCAGCCCTTATGAATAGAGCCCATGGTGACATTTGTTAACATAATCACCGCACATGGTGGTAATTTATCACTCTGCTCAGGAATTGTAGCTTTTCATGTGGAAACAACCTTTATGAATAAACACTTTGCTAAGTGCTCGGTAAATTCAGCTGTTTTCAGCATTTCCTCATGTGGGAATACGTTATGAATGATAGCCATTGGGCTCTATTCATAAAACATTTGGGGCGGAAAAAATCGTGGAGGAAAAATACCGCATCTGTATTTTAGACCTCTGGGTGGTCATTCATAAAAATCTTGCCAGCTGTGATGCAAGTGTGGAGATCTCCCACTGAAGGCTGGCGGTAAGCTGTCTCAAGGCATGCGGAAACACTTACGCCGGCAGAGTCCCTCCGTGCGCTGCTCTCTCTGGGAGGTCTGTCCCATTCACTTTCATGTGATCCGAACTCTTCTCGCTACATCAGAGGAAGCGGTATTTGCCGTCCATATACCGCTTCCTCTAATACTTATGAATTGACATTTTGTAACTTTTTCTAGATAAATCTAGAAAAACAGCACACAAGGCGGAAATTTCTCGCTCTGCTGGGGAATTGTAGCTTATCATGCGGAAACAGCTTTTATGAATGCCCACTTTGCTAAATGGACGGGAAAGTCAGATGTTTTGAGTGGAAAACTTGCGGGGAATGTTTTATGAATAGAGGCCATTGTCTATACAAGGCTTCCTTAGCCATCATATCTAGCCTCTGCAATGCTGGGAAATGCTCCTGCAGTCAGCCACTTACATAACAATCCTCACATTACCACGTCCTCACGGGGCCAAATCGGAGGGAAAAATAAACTGGAGAGATCATTGGCCAAGGTGAGGGACAAAGGCTGAGGCTGGGTTGCAGTAACTGGCTAGCTAAACTGAGGGGCAGGACTGTCTCCTACAGTAGGGAACTCATACTGCAAAATGATGTGGGCGGGGCTTGGCACTAGCATCAGCCTACAGCTATCACAATGGGCTCTATTCATAAAACTATACCGCAAGTTTTCCGCTCAAAACAGCTGACTTTTCTGACCATTTAGCAAAGTGGGCATTCATAAAGGCTGTTTCCGCATGAAAATCTGACATTCCTGTGCAGTGCGGGAAATAACCGCCTTGTGCGGAGATTATCACAACACATGTCACTGAAGGTTAATTCATAAAGATTAGAGCAGGCGGAATGGGCTCTATTCAACTAGTTACCGCATGAGTTAAATTAGGTAGTGATAAACACCGACCAAAATATCTCCATTTTCAAATTAACAATTTGTGGTAATTACCTCTAAATTTATCTTCAATTTGAGATTCTCAATTGAAAAGTTGGTGTTAATTAAGTATTTTTTTATCACCTACAAATGGGTGGTGATAATTTTCACTTCTCTGCTTTTGGCCTTCAGGATGGAGCCTTTTGAGCTTTGTTCGCTCGAGTTTACATCAATTTTACATAGAAGGCAGAAAAGACAAGTGTGTCTAATCTCAAGGCGCACTTCCAGACCTTGTACAGTCCTTTAGATCAGTGTTCCCCAACCCTGTCCTCAAGGCCCACCAACAGTGCATGTTTTGTGGAAATCCACAGAGGTAGTTAATCAGCTCTGCTGAGACACTAATTACCTCACCTGTGCATGTTTGTGGTTTTCTGCAAAACATGTACTGTTGGTGGGCCTTGAGGACAGGGTTGGAGAACTGTGCTTTAGATAATTTAATAGATGCCGAGGAGGAAATTCCTCTCTGCTCTAAAAGATAAGCAACAGCATAATTACCTTTAGGCTGCTTTCACAGTGGGACGTTACAGGCGCACGTTAGTGCAGCCTGTAACGCAGCCCACCGCACAGTAATGAAAAATCAATGGGCTGTTCACAACGCCCACGTTGCGTTACATTGTAACGCTGCACGTCAAGAGAACGTACTGCATGCAGTACTTTGCGCTAGACTGTTTGCACATGCTCAGTAGTGTTGGAGGAGGAGGTCTTCCCTCCTCGGCCAGCCACATGGCTAATTAATATTCACTGCACGGTGTGACGTGCAGTGTTTACTTCCTGGAGTGGCCGCTCTGTGCGGCGATTGGCTGGCGGGACCACGTGATGCCGCATGCGTCCAAGAGTACGCATCACGGCATCACGGACGCCAGAGTGAGCTGCACAACGCGGCTCAGTCTGACGTCCACATCCAACACCACCAGGCGTTGCTTTAGGGGCACGTTATGCGACCATAACGTCCCCTAAAACGCAACGTCCTGGTGGGAAAGTAGCCTTAAAGAAAAACATTTCTTTGTTACAGCTGATACAAATCCAGCAAAAAATCTCCAGTGTATGTACTTCCTGCTTTCATGGAAGCAGACATAGGGTTAACATCCTGTGTTTACACATTAGCTGCTCTGCTAAGGGAGCCAGATGGCACAGATGAGAGCTAAAATTACAGTTGAGCCATTGGGCTCCATGTTACCATGTGCGGTAACTCTTTTTTTGGGTGAAAAATTACCTTCAGTGATAATTCACTAAAAATAGTGAAAAAAGTGAGTATTCACTAAAAATGTACCAAGTGTGATAAATGTTTGATAAAAGTGCGGTAAAACAGGTGATAAAACAGGTGATAAAACTGTCAGTAATATGTACGGAAATAAAGCTTTTTTGACCACTGTAGGGCAGCCCATATACTTGTCACCCATTACACAGACGACCCAGGAAAGCCTGTCACGTTTAAAGTGGGACCTCAACTCTTGCACAGGACAGAAGTAAAACATATAGAAATGCACCCTGTATGTATATAATTTAGCCTGTCATTTGCGCTCTCAGCTGTCATTTGAGTTCTCAGCTGTCCCAGCTGGCTGCCTCAGTAGAGCAGCTAATGTGTAAACACATGTTAACTCCATGTCTGCTTCCATGAAAGCAGGAAGTACATACACTGGAGATTGTTTGCTGGATTTGTATCAGCTGTAACAAAGAAATGTTTTTCTTTAAAGGTAATTATGCAGTTGCTTATCTTTTAGAGCAGAGAAGAATTTCCTCCTCGGCATCTATTAAATCATCTAAAAGACTGTACATGGTGTGAAAGTGCGCCTTGAGATTAGACACACTCGTCTGCCTTCTATGTAAAATTGACATAAACTTGAGCAAACAAACTCAAAAGGCTCCATCCTGAAGGCCAAAAGCCGAGAAGTGATAATTATCACCTACCATTTGTAGGTGATAAAAAAATCCTTAATTAACACCAACTTTTCAATTGAGAATCTCAAATTGGAGATAAATTTGAGGTAATTACCACACTTTTACCTCACTTTTACCGCATGAGGTAAAAACAAAAATTGTGAATTTGAAAATGGAGATAGGTACTTATCCGTTAGCCGGGCGCATCCTCTAGGTGGCGACCAAACTCCACCAGAGTTACATCTTTCCCTACTATCCATGTCGGCCTGGAGGGGGAATAGTAATTAGCGCCACCTGCCGGATGCGCCCGGCTAACGGATAAGTACCTGGAGATATTTTGGTCGGTGTTTATCACTACCTAATTTAACTCATGCAGTAACTCATTGAGAATAGAGCCCATTGTGTGCAGAGAAACCCGGCTGTTTAGATAAGGCGATAAGCCAGGGTTAAGGTCCGTACATATGCCGGACTGGAGGCAACGACGGGTCCGTCATCACCTCCCGCTGGGTGGGCGTTCCAGCGACAGTCCGGCGTGTGTACAGTCTGTCTGCAGACTGATACGGCTGTTTCTGAGCGATCCGCCGGGCATGTATACATGTTTTTAATGGTAAAAATTAGGTAGAAAGGGTTAGTAAGGGAGGTTAATTAATCATTTTATTATGTAGAAAGTGAACCTTAGAAGTGAGAGTGGTTTAAAAAGTGGGCGTGGTTAAACTGTATTTTTTTTTTTTTATGGTTTTACTGCATCGCCATTAGTACGCTTTAAATGATTACATTTCGTCATTTGAACTGTTCCCCCTCCCTTAAAATGCCCACCCCAGCATAGGTAGGACACGTGCTCATGCTCCCAATATTGGGTAGAATCCCCCCCCCCCAGTATAAGTAGCCAGATGTGCCCCCAGTATTAGCCCCCCTAAAAGTAGCCTGATGTGCCCCCAGTATTAAATGTCCCCCAGTAAAGCTAGCCAGATGTGAAGCTAGCTTTACATAATAGATAGCCAGATTTGCCCTTGGTATTTGGTCCCCCCTCCCCCAGTATAGATAGCAAGATCCAGATTTGCGTTCTATGCAGCAATGTTAGTAAATGGGACGCAGAAAAAAAGCCAGACCTGCGATTTACAGTATGCGTTCCGAAAACACTGTTTTTTGTTGCATAATATGCAGGAACTCTGCACATAATGAAAGCCAATCAGAACTAAATGGGATGCGTTTTTCATGCGTTTTACATGCGTTTTTATAGGTGTTTTTTCCTAAAAAAAAAAAAAAAAAAATTTCTGCTGTATTTTCGCTTCCTGATGTCTTCCAAGTGATTTGCATAAATGGAAATATAAAAACACATGGAAAACGCTTACAAAACACATATGCGTTTTTGTATATGCAAACCACAAATGCATTAAAACGCATAAAAAAACGCAGTAAAAACGCTAAATAAAAGCCCACAACATTAACATAAAACATGACATAAAATGCAGCGTTTCACGCTATGTCATGTGTGAACCCAGCCTTAAGGCTGCTTACACACAGGGACGTTACAGGCACACGTTAGTGCGCCTGTAACGCTCCCCCAACGCACAGCAATGTAACACAAGTGGGCTGTTCACACAGCCCACGTTGCGTTACATGTAACGCTGTAAATGTGGAACTCCGCTCACACCTCCGTCCACCGACAGTGCAGGAAAGCAGGCTGCCAAGACCTCAGATCCAAGACCGTAGAAAGTGAAGTCCGCACGATGTCGGTAGAATCAATATGGCTTTATTCATATTATTATTTATTGAATAAAGCCATATTGATTCTACCGACATCGTGCGGACTTCACTTTCTACGGACATGTAACGCTGCACGTTGTCCGGAAAGTGCAGCATGCTACGGCGTTAGAGTGGCTATAGCCGCGTTAGACTGTTTGCACATGCTCAGTGGGGGGCGGAGAGGAGGCGGGGAGAGCCAGCTACAGTAGCCGCGCACATGGCTACTTAATATTCACTGCACTGGCGGCCGCTGACTGGCCGGCGGGACCACGTGATGCAGAGTGTCTCGCTCCGCATCACGTGGTCCCGCCGGCCAATCAGCGCTACTCTGGGAGACCTTATAGGGGTAGAGCTGCCTAACGCGGCTCACTCTACCGTCCTCTCTTGCAGCACCATACGTTGTGTTAGGTGCACGTTATGCGACCTTAACGTAGCACCTAACGCAACGTCTTGGTGTGCAAGTAGCCTAAAAGCAAATGCAAACTAGATCTATGAATAGGCATCATTTGTTTACTGTGAAAACACAAATACCATTATCTTCTTATGTCTATTTATGTACATTAGTAAATAAATAGACTTACTCAAACATATTGTCGGTGGAATTTTTTAAAAACTAAGAGACAAAACATTTTTTGAAGGTCAAACATGTACAGTAAATTGTTGTTAACTGCAATGTTATTGTATATTTGCTGCTGAAATGTTATTTTCCTTGTTGAGGGCTTTTCTTGTTGAATAGGCTGGCAAACCAGCTCTGTGGCCCTGAAGATTTAATTATCCCCTAATACGACCCTCTGCCTATCTACAACTACCAACGAAAGCAACAGATAAGACATTTGCGCGAACACTGTACGAACATGAGATGAGAGAACTGCATGTGCACAGATATAAAGAACATTAAGTCTGGTTTTATAAAGTACAGGTAAAATGTAAATTCAGATTGTTTATTCTGATATTTTATCACTGCCTCCGGGAAAGCGGTAGAAATTATATTTTTTGCGCTATTCCATCACCCTACAGGGCTACATTCCTAACGCTGAACGGATATTCCGAGTATTGTAAATATTACATTTTGAATTTCATCACTGTCAGTGTAACAACGAGCTTTACATTTAAAATATGAGCTGCAAATAATATTCATGCACCTGTTTTGTTTTTTTGTTTTTTTCGTTTGTTTTTGTTTTTTTTCATCCCTTCAAACCTATTGTCTTTATATTAATAGTAATTAGAAGAAAGTAATCCTGGAACAGTGGGAGAAATACTGCTCCAAGCAACAGAATAATGAGATCACCAAAAAATGTATCAGTAAACAAAACAGGTCAGAAATAGCATTTCACTCACATTGCTCAGAATATCATTATAAAGTGAAATTGTTTGCTCCTTTTTACAGGCAGTATTTGTTTACAAAAACATTAAAGGAATTTTAAAGGAAATATGGCTTATTTATGGTTCCTGCACTGTAAATTTAAAAAACAGGGACAAACTAGGTACAGCATTGCCCTGTAGAGTTACAGAGAGTTTAAAGAAATAAAACCTTATGGGGGACAGACTTCTCTTCTGAGGGCTCTTTTACACTAGAGCCCATTTGCTGTGTTTTAACGCAAAGTCGAAGCTCTCCGTTAACCAAGGTAAAATGAAAGTCTATGGACTTTCATTTTACCTTTCACACCTGACGCTGCGTTTCAATGCGTTGCAGTACAACGCACCCGGGAGCTTTTAATCATCGGGAGCTGGTGTTTTCCTGTCGGGTGAATTAATAGCTACTGATTGCATCGCACCGCCAGTGGCGGCGCCACGCTGGGGCTTACCCAGGCTTAAGCCCCAGCTGTCAACCTCTTAGCCCCCCTTAAAGCCACCCCCACGGCGGGCCGTGGCTGTGCGGTTCAGAACGTCGGAAGGAGGAGGAGGAAGAGGGCTGGCCTGTCAGACGTCCCTGCCTGTAATTATACTGACAGGCGCAGCCAGGCACAGTCAGAGCAGCCCGCAAGGGAAGGGGACATTCGTGGCAGTTAAATTTGAGTCACGTCACGTGACAACGTCCGTCACGTGACACTCACGTAGTGTGCAGCGCGCTCAGTCTCCCCTTCGCCTGGCTCGCACAGCTTCAGAGAGAAGCTTGCCATTTTCGCTCTGTCCGACCAACAGCCATTGTAGGCGACAGCAGCAGCAGCACCGGGGACTCAGTGCAGCCAGCCACACCAGACTAGACCAGACTGTGTCCCTACTAGTGACTCGAGGTGGGTTACAGTGGGGTAGGCAGCCAACTTGAATGATTTTTTTTTTTTGGGGGGGGGGGGGGGCATGTGATGTGATGCTGATGTGACATGTGAGCCTGGGGCTCCCAGACCACCACCAGCCAGGCCTGAGCCTCCCTCTCTCTCTCTGTCTCCCCTCTACTCCCCAACCCACCCCTCACCACCACCAGCCAGGCCCGAGCCTGGGGCTCCCAGACCCAGCCCACCACCAGCCAGGCCTGAGCCTGGGGCCTCCCTCCCTCTCTCTCCCCTCTACTCCCCAACCCACCCCTCACCACCACCAGCCAGGCCTGAGCCTGGGGCTCCCAGACCAAGCCCACCACCAGCCAGGCCTGAGCCTGGGGCATCCCTCCCTCTCTCTCCCCTCTACTCCCCAACCCACCCCTCACCACCACCAGCCAGGCCTGAGCCTGGGGCTCCCAGACCCAGCCCACCACCAGCCAGGCCTGAGCCTGGGGCCTCCCTCCCTCTGTGTCTCCCCTCTACTCCCCAACTCCCTCTCTGTCTCCCCTCTACTCCCTGGGGCCCCCAGCCTACCACCACCAGCCAGGCCTGAGCCTGAGTCCTTCCGCCCAGCCCACCACTATCTCTCATGTGCATTTAGTGGTGAAGTGCTGTCTGTCATTACGTGCATTTACTGGGCAAACGCTGTCTCTCATTACATGCATTTACTGGTGAAAGGCTGTCTCTTATGTCCATTTAGTGGTGAAACGCTGTCTGTCATTACGTGCATTTACTGGTGAAATGCTGTCTCTTATGTCCATTTAGTGGTGAAACGCTGTCTGTCATTACGTGCATTTACTGGTGAAATGCTGTCTCTTATGTGCATTTAGTGGTGAAACGCTGTCTGTCATTACGTGCATTTAGTGGTGAAATGCTGTCTGTCACATGCATTTACTGGTGAAATGCTGTCTCTTATGTGCATTTAGTGAAACGCTGTCTCTCATTACATGCATTTACTGGTGAAAGGCTGTCTCTTATGCGCATTTAGAGGTGAAACGCTGTCTGTCATTACGTGCATTTAGTGGTGAAATGCTGTCTGTCACATGCATTTACTGGTGAAATGCTGTCTCTTATGTGCATTTAGTGAAACGCTGTCTCTCATTACATGCATTTACTGGTGAAAGGCTGTATCTTATGTGCATTTAGAGGTGAAACGCTGTCTGTCATTACGTGCATTTACTGGGGAAACGCTGTCTCTCGTTACATGCATTTACTGGGGAAATGCTGTCTCTTATGTGCATTTAGTGGTGAAATGCTGTCTGTCACATGCATTTACTAGTGAAAGGTTATCTCTTATGTGCATTTAGTGGTGAAACGCTGTCTCTCATTACGTGCATTTACTGGTGAAACGCTGTCTCTCATTACGTTCACTTACTATTGAAAGGCTGTCTCTCATTACATGCATTTACTGGTGAAAGTCTCTGTCATTACGTGCATTTATTTAATATTTTTTTTTAATGTAACTACTGGTAGCTGGTACAACTACATTACAGTTAGCAGCGCCCACATGACGTCATGACCACGCCCACTCCGCTCGCCGCGCAATTTCCCCCTTAAGCCCCGTCAGCCAGCCATTGTGCCCCTTTTGAGCCCCCCCCCCCCAAAAATCTGAAGCTGGAGCCGCCACTGCGCACCGCAAAATTCCAACGACACGCCACAGGCTATTCAACGCATTCTATTTGTATAGAAGCGATCAGTAAATCTATCTGAAAACAATCGGAAATCCAATCGGATCTGTCAAAAATTATCTTTCAACCCATCTATCTGATGGGAAATTGCATGGTGTGTACCAGGCATTAATGCTGGGAATACATGGTTCGTTTTTGAGGTGATTAGAAGGTTTGATAGATAATTTCCGACATGTCCAATCTCCCTTTCGATCCTTTCGCTGCTCGATTTCTGATAGAAGTGAATGGAAAAAGATGAGAAAAACGAGCGGAAGATAAGCGAATCAACTGCAGACTCGAGCGGCAAAAATGATTGAGCATAGAATCGAGCGTCAGAAACGAACCATGTATTACCAGCATAAGTGCTGACGACTACTACTACTACTACTACTACTTCCCAATCAATTTCAGCATGAAAACTCTCGGTAATCGGCCTTGTGATGCAACATCCGCCACCTCGCTGGTCCGACGCTGTTCCACCTAATGTGTAATGTGCCCCCGTCCCCCCCGGGGCCCAGTGCACTATACATTACCTGTATGCATTTGCTGCTTGTCCACCGCTGTCTCCTTGCTTCATACACGAGCCCCATGCGGTTGCCGTAATCAGGCAAGTTGCCATACAGGCAGTTTCATTGAGGTCATTGCTCGTCCCGATATAGCTCACATCTACCGATGCGCACCTGATCAAGCAAGTCGGCCCTACATCTTGCAGCATGTCCAATCAACTTATGTGACAAATTTCTTCCCGAAATTGGTCGCATTGTCGATTGGGCATGCACTCGGCAGCACAGATTTTCATCCGATTTCTTACATATCACTTGTGTAGGTTTAGAAACTGTGAGTTATTCATACCAATAAGCTGAAAAATAAGTGATACAAATAAAAGGAGCGGACGGAGCATGTGGGACCTATTTTGAGGGGATCCTCCCGCTGACCTAGCCAATTTCCTGCACCTTACTACTCGGCTAAGTATCTCCTTTGTTTTGCACTCGATTATTGCGCCATCTATATGGGCTACTCCTGACTTTTCTCACTAGACCTACTACTGTGTAAATGACAGTTTTGATTTGCACTTTAATATTTATTTATATTTATATATACCTTCTTGCACATCCATGGTTTTGTGGTTTTGGAGCATATAATGTATTGTTGATTGATGTTTTCACAAGTGTTTTCATGTTTATGTGAGTGATTTATCAATTTGTACTTGTTATTTACAGTCATTTTATAGCTCTTTTGCACAGTTACATACTGAACCCGGGTTCACCCATGATGGGGCGTATTATTTGAACCCCTCACGGGATATAGTATTGCATAGGATAAAGGTTATATTACTAATGATTATTATATCTTGCAGGTTTACATGATTATGTTAGTACACTCTGGCTAGGTCATTATTAATATTAGTGTGTTTGTATGTGTTTTTTATATGATTTAAAACTGTTTGTGCTGTGTTGGTATGTCGGATATCTATGAAATAAAGTTGTTATGATTTTTCTTAATTGATTTTTGTCTTGAGTGGTGCTTTTATAAGGGGTTTCTGTCCTCTCCCTTTTCTGCATTATATTTATTACCCCAGCACACTCACCAGAGCAGGTGTTGCGGACAAATATTGTGAGTCTGAAAAATAAGTGATAATTAAATGTTAATAATATCCAGTCATATTATGTCTAAAGCTCCATACACGTTAGATGAAACTCAAACAAGAGGACCAATAACAACCTGTTTGATAAGAATCCAGCATGCGTAATGCAACCCCCAACCCCTTCTGGCCGCTTGGCCAATGATCAGCTGAGCTGTTGCTGAGAACATTGCACTTACCCGATTCCCACATGTCACACCCATGCTGCTCCGTAGTCCCCCCCCTCCCCCCCAGCCACAGAACATGCCACTAGCCTACAGGCTAATGATGTGTCTGTCAGCCTTTGCCCTTCTATGTCACCAAAGAGATTGAATACTGATCCCTTCCAGGCGACATTCCTTCTAACACACTTGTATCTATCCTCCTACTTCTAAAATTACTTTTTAATATATCCCATGATTTATTTTATGCTAAAACGTTTACAAAGCAGATTTAATGTTTTATCATCTCTGCTCAGCAGCAGCCTATTAAGTGTCCCAAAGCTAAAATACATGAACTATTAACACTTTTTATCTAGCCCTGCAGTCAGCAAGTCTTCTCTGCAGGAAAAAGTTTTATGGCTGTAAGTTCTTATCCAACAAAGTTCCCACAGGTGAATCACTTGCATGCCTGAAGGTTAACTCTTTCAGGCAGAAAAAGAAACACAGCCTAGATATTAACTGCTTGCCGACCACATCACGCTGATGGGCATGGATGCGGCGGCAGCCCCAGTACTGCCTAACGCCGATCGGAAGTGCAGGAGATTGCGCGCAGGCTGCATGTGCATCTCCTGCTTTGTAGGCAGAGTGGTCGGATTACCTTGTACAGCACTGCGATCTGCAGCAGCGCTGTACTGGAGACAGACGTGTGATACGGCTGTCCCCCTGGGACACTAGAGAGCAATCGACTCTCATAGGCTGAAGCCTATGACAGGCAAATGTAATAAAAAAAAGAAATAACAAATATTTATTTAAAAAAATAAACACTGGGAGGGCGATCAGACCCCACCAACAGAGAACTCTGTTGGTGGGGAGAAAGGGGGGGGGTCACTTGTGTGCTGTGTTGTGCGGCCCTGCAGCTTGGCCTTAAAGCTGCAGTGGCCAATTTAGTAAAAAAATGGCCTGGTCTTTAGGGGGGTTTAACACTGCGGTCCTCAAGAGGTTAATGTATTTGGCACTGTACATTCACATATTTATCTCCTCATGTCACCTCGGGTATACTTTAACACAACTATTATAAATGTATACGTCAAAATCATTTTTAGCAAACTTTTCTGATAAAACCAGTGAGAAGGCAGTATTGTTTTCACATTTTATTTGGTCAGTTGCGTTTTCAAAAATGCAGAAATAGTGGTTGCTATAGAAACGTTAAGTGATTTTTCAGAATTTTCAGAAAGTAATTACATTGCAGAAAGCTATGTTTGATTTGTTACACTAACATTAGAAAATAATGCAGACAAAGCCTGTCTGCACTTCCAAGAATATATATTAAGTGATTAAAATCACCCAAAAACATGGCACAGAAATTCTTTCCCCAACCTGTTCAGTTCACTTAGACTAGTGTTGTCAGCCTGTTTTATGTGCGCTGAAAGACCGACCAATTGCTTTGGCTTTTCATGCCAATATGATTAGAACTGAAATCTAGGAGGCCTGGGGATGGAACGAAGTATTGGTTGAGGGACACATGACTAGGTTGGGCTGTGCAGCGATTGGGCAAATTTAGAAGGCCTCTGATTGTTGTTGGGCAGACGTTTAAGGAAGAGACGTAATGGACCTGGGTCAGATCTATAGGAAGAAGACGGGAGCTACACAAGTTGCCCCTACCCACCTCGCTGTTGCAGTTTTTTTAGACTAAAAAATAAACTTTATGTAACTAATGTGGAATTATCTCCATGGTCAGCGCACAACATGTGCGCCGACACTACGGAAACTGTCCACAAGCGTTTGGATAGGGGAACCCAGCTTTGGTGCAAATGCACCTGTAGAGAGGAATTCCAACCGGCAGATGGAGCTGTGGAGTACAGAGGAACTTGGTCTCTGTACAACCACAGATGCCAGATGGAGATTGTACGAAGTGAAGCAAAACAGGGCAAAATAGCCACTCGAGAGAAATAGTGAGCACAAAGACAAAATGTATGTATGTCCACCAATCTAGTCGCCACCCAGCGACGGTTGACATACAACAGCGAAGACCAAAGTGAGAAAGCAATCACAAGAATGGCGATTGCTAGCAGAGACACAAGACGGAGTAAAGACAGAAACAATTCGCAAACTGCAATCCAACACGAAGAAACTGACAGGACTAGCTAAACGCGGTCACCACACGTTAAGCGCAACAGCGACAAAGCATACCAACCCTAACTAACTATTGAACACAGAACAAAAAGACAAACAGATGGCGAGAACGCTTTGCTAATCGGTTGCCTAACAGCAAGCATTCACACCAGACAAAAGCTCAGGCCCACACTCCAGGAACATAGGTCAGAAGGATCCACCGCCTCTACCGCTAGGGCGAATGCGATCCAAACAGACAAGACAGAACTAGGCCATACAGATAATAAACAATCTGTCTGCACTAGAAGGAATGCTAGTGCACTCCCAATGATAACTACTCTAAAACAATATTAGCAAACCGTTAGCAGAGGGGCTGAAACTCAAGGTAAGTCCAGCAGCACCAAACCTTTATGACCAGCCAGGAATTCTGGGAGGAAATGGCATTTATACTGCAAGCCTTCAAGAGAGGCAGAGCTATCCATAACCAGATAAGTGAATGCAAATCCCTCACCAGAACAGCAAGTCTGAAACTTGCAGAGTGAAAACAGGTCTCCTTTCCAGGGACCTGCAGCATACAGACCTGAAAAATGGTCAAAAAGCTGCCTGCCTGCGCAGACAGCAGAGCAGATCCTTACACTTTCGTAAATATAGCATAAGCCTTTCCAAACCCATGGCAGACTATTTCCAAAATTGGCATTTTCTAGTATAGGTCAAATATCGGACATAGGCCTCAATTCATCAAAGGCTGTTCAGGAAAATACTGCATCCGGTATTTTAGACTTTTTTTTGCTAATTCATCTAGATTTTCACAGGTGCAGTAGAAGTTTGGTAATTTACCGAAACCAATGGCTTCAATTCACAAAAATCAGTTCCCCAACATCCCTTTGGAATGTACATGTTTGTTATACTGCCTCTGCTATCTCTGAATCTGTCCAGTAGTCCTTCTTAACATTTTATTTTATTGCCACGGCTTAGATGAAATCCAAGAAACATTACACGTAGTGACGATCAGCTAATTACGATTACACACATTTTGGCTTAAATTTTCGCAATTTCGCCTATACGTAATTATGAATTGCACATTTCATTGATTTTGCATAGTCCTTTTTAATTTCGCATAAAATGTTGCATAATTTTTGCGCAATTTTGTGCCGACTTTGGCAGTGAATAGTTAAGCCCCCATACATGCTACTGACACCAAAATTGTCACACATGCCAAGGAGAATACTGGGTACAAGTAAAAAAAAAAATAATAATTTTTCAAAAAAAAAGATTTTAAAAATGCAAAGGAAAAGACACAACAGGAAAACAGTGGCAGGGGCTCTTGGTTACGCTTTAACGCGTTTAAGCTCACCAACTGCGCCAAAGTGTCCCCGATCTGGTGAGTCCTACTCTAACCAGGCAAAAATGCTAGTTTTTATTAGCGTTCTAGTGGGAACCACTGTGTTCCTGTTGTGTGCTGCAGTACCCTCTGTATTTATATATGTCTTATGGAGTCTGGGGACCTCCAGTGCTGCGTGCATGCTTTGCAAAGTATTGCATAAAATTTGGTTTGTGCTGCTCATCCCTTGGCTTATATTATTTTCCCCTGTGAGCGTGCATAACCACGCCCAACTCTAGCACAGTTAAGCATATAAATGAGCGGTGCTCATAGTTCAGTTAGTAGCTAGTAGAAGGTGAGGTGTTTTAATTTCATTTCTCCCATTAAGCTGACCCCTGGGCTTTTGGCATGCTTCCCACTAGAACGCTGATGAAAACTAGCATTTTTGCCTGGTTAGAGTAGGACTCTCCAGATCGGGGACACTTTGGCGCAGTTGGTGAGCTTAAACGCGTTATATGTGTGTATGTATATATATATATATATATATATATATATGTGTATATATATATATATATATATATATGTATATGTATATATATATATACATATATATATATATATATATATATATATATATATATATATATATATATATTTTGCCACCAGATGCTGATGACGCTGTGTGACCCTGGCATTATCAACACCGATCACCAGGGAAGCGGCTTGATGACTTCTCAGCTGCATCCCCGGTACTGTGCACAATAGCCTGGAGCTGGACATGGAGGAGAATGTGCAATCATCACTGGAGAGTGGCACGGTGAGTTCTTCTCCCCATGCTCTACTCACAGCACTGCTGGGGGGATCTGGAGGGAGGGATGGATAAATGATTGGTGCAGGTAGGGTGGATCTGGAATCCCGCCGGACCGCCGCTAGTAACTGTTCTGCTCTGCTGGCTCCATGTGGGCTTCCCTGCAGATTGCAACCCACAGTGTGCTGACAGGCATCCATCAGTCCTAGGAAAGCTCACAGAAGCAAAAAAAAGTGGAGCTGGCGGCACAGAGTAGCATGGACGAGCCTGACTCATCCTTAATGCTTTCAGCATCTTTTAGCTGGACGAGTCACACTCATCCTTACCGTTAGGGAGGTAAAAGTAAATACTAGGGATGGGCCGACGAATCCGGCGAATCCACGAATCCCTAGAATATTGGGAAATATTTGAGATTCGTGGATTCGAATCCCAACGCCATTTTCCACTTTACGAATCCGCCGAACCCCGACGCTGCATCGCCGCGCATCCGCCGCTCGCACTCGTCCTCCTCCGACCCCCCCCCCGCGTCTCCTCCGCCCGCCCACATACTTTGTATCAACTCACCTGTCCAGTGGAGCGCAGAGCGGCAGACCTCTCGCTGACTTCCTGGTTCCCTCTAGTGACGGCTTTTACAATGACGTCATCAGTAAAAGCCGGTCCGGCCACTAGAGGGAACCGAGAAGTAATGACAAGGTCTGCCGCTCTGCGCTCCACTGGACAGGTGAGATGATACTTATGCAGGGGTGAGCGGAGGAGGCACGGGGACGGAGGAGGCCGTGGGAGTGAGCGGAGGAGGCACGGGGGGGGGGGGAGCGATACCTACCTACCTACCTACCTACCGGCCACTATACCTACCTACCTACAGGCCCCTATACCTACCTAAAGGCCCCCTATACGTACCTACCTACCTACCGGCCACTATACCTACCTACCTACAGGCCCCTATACCTACCTAAAGGCCCCCTATACGTACCTACCTACCTACCTAAAGGCCCCTATACCTACCTACAGGCCTCTATACCTACCTACCTACCTAAAGGCCCCCTATACGTGCCTACCTACCTAAAGGCCCCTATACCTACCTACCTAAAGGCCCCTATACCTACCTACCTACATACCTACCTATACTTAAGGCCCTATACCCTGCTACCTATACTGAAGGTCCCTTTAACTACCTACCTACCTACAGGACACTATACCTACCTACCTACCGGCCACTATACCTACCTACCTACCTACAGGCCACTATACCTATCTAAAGGCCCCCTATACATACCTACCTACCTACCTACCTAAAGGCCGCTATACCTACCTACCTACCTAAAGGCCCCTATACGTACCTACCTACCTACCTAAAGGCCCCTATACCTACCTACAGGCCTCTATACCTACCTACCTACCTACCTAAAGGCCCCCTATACGTGCCTACCTACCTAAAGGCCCCTATACCTACCTACCTAAAGGCCCCTATACCTACCTACCTAAAGGCCCCTATACCTACCTACCTACATACCTACCTATACTTAAGGCCCTATACCCTGCTATCTATACTGAAGGTCCCTTTAACTACCTACCTACCTACAGAACACTATACCTACCTACCTACCGGCCACTATACCTACCTACCTACCTACAGGCCCCTATACCTACCTAAAGGCTCCCTATACGTACCTACCTACCTACCGGCCACTATACCTACCTACCTACAGGCCCCTATACCTACCTAAAGGCCCCCTATCCGTACCTACCTATCTACCTAAAGGCCCCTATACCTACCTACAGGCCTCTATACCTACCTACCTACCTAAAGGCCCCCTATACGTGCCTACCTACCTAAAGGCCCCTATACCTACCTACCTAAAGGCCCCTATACCTACCTACCTACATACCTACCTATACTTAAGGCCCTATACCCTGCTACCTATACTGAAGGTCCCTTTAACTACCTACCTACCTACAGGACACTATACCTACCTACCTACCGGCCACTATACCTACCTACCTACCTACCTACAGGCCACTATACCTACCTAAAGGCCCCCTATATGTACCTACCTACCTACCTACCTACCTACCTACCTAAAGGCCGCTATACCTACCTACCTACCTAAAGGCCCCTATACGTACGTACCTACCTACCTACCTAAAGGCCCCTATACCTACCTACAGGCCTCTATACCTACCTACCTACCTAAAGGCCCCCTATACGTGCCTACCTACCTAAAGGCCCCTATACCTACCTACCTAAAAGGCCCCTATACCTACCTACCTAAAGGCCCCTATACCTACCTACCTACATACCTACCTATACTTAAGGCCCTATACCCTGCTATCTATACTGAAGGTCCCTTTAACTACCTACCTACCTACAGGACACTATACCTACCTACCTACAGGCCACTATACCTACCTAAAGGCCCCCTATACGTACCTACCTACCTAAAGGCCCCTATACCTACCTACCTAAAGGCCCCTATACCTACCTACATACCTACCTATACTTAAGGCCCTATACCCTGCTACCTATACTGAAGGTCCCTTTACCTACCTAAAGGCCCCTATACCTACCTACATACCTACCTATACTTAAGGCCTCTATATACCCTGTTACCTATACTGAAGGCCCATATACCCTGCTACCTATACTGAAGGCCCATATACCCTGCTACCTATACTGAAGGCCCATATACCTTGCTACCTATACTGAAGGCCCATATACCTTTCTACCTATACTGCAGGCCCCTATACCTGTACTGAAAGCTACCAATATTGAAGGCACCCATACCTAGCTAGCTATACTGAAGGCACCTTTACCTCGCTACCTATACTGCGGGCAACTATACCACGGATCGCACAATTCTTATGTGCAGGATTCGTTAGATTCGGGATTCGAAAGGTTCGAGATATTCGAGAACCTTTTTAGATTCGGATCCGGATTCGGATTCGAAGAAATTGTGGATTCGTCCCATCCCTAGTAAATACAGTATCTTTTCATTTTCATTTCCTGTCTGTTTTACAACAATACTTATTGTTTACATGTTTGCGGCTTCACTTCGAGCCCAGCTGAAAACGATCTTTATAATTTATTATGATTTCCTTATCCACCCGCGCCCATTTTCCCTCTCACCTCTATTTCATGCACGCTTTTAACCTATCCGGGTTAAACTGAAGCAGCAGGACTTTGGGATCTTATGGGACGGTGGCCTGCACTATCGATTTCATAATCGTATGGACTTTTCACCATGCACAGGCCATCCTACTACATCTCCACCATTCATAATGCATTGTGGTACCTTCTGCCTGTATAATTTGTATCTATTACTAGTATGAATCATTACTATGTGTTTACTTTGACTAAGAAATCCTGGTTCTAGTTTGCAAAGCACCAGACACAACTAAGTGTACTCTTGCAGTCATACACAGGGCTTAGGATACAATTAACTGCACAAATCATCAGCTTTAAAGGGACTCTGAAGTGAAAATTAACTTATGATATAATGATTTGTATGTACAGTATAGTACTGCTAAGAATTAAAACATAATTAGCACAGATATGAGTCTCATATTGTTTCCAGTACAGGAAGAGTTAAGAAACGTCAGTAGTTATCTATGCAAAGGAGCTTCTGTGAGCTCTGCAACTTTATAAAGTCTGGACAGCAATGTCTTTTTAAGCACTTATCTCAACTGTCTCTCATTGTTTGTTTCTTCTTTGTTTGTTTTTTCTGCAGAGAAACCATCAAAGGGTCATTAGCCTGCTCTGTGAAATCATTTACAATGCTGAGTGTAAATTGCTTTGCTATAAAGCATGTTTATTAATGTATTATGATATTGTAACTGTACCTTTGTAAGTGCAAAACTATGCTATCAGTTGTACTCTTCTTTGCCTGTTATAAAAATTTCTATAAAAATGATTGAAATATAAAATGCTGAGAGTATTGTGGAAACTGCAATTATTAGATAATGATGCAATGTTATAAAAAAAAAAGCTATATACCTGAAAATAAAAATGACACTATTTTCTTTGCTACTAATGTTCTATTAACCCATTCAGGTTCCGTGGTTTTCACGAGAGAAATGTTCACCTCCCATTCATTAGCCTATAACTTTATCACTACTTATCACAATGAACTGATCTATATCTTGTTTTTTCCGCCACCAATTAGGCTTTCTTTGGGGGGTACATTTTGCTAAGAGCCACTTTACTGTAAACGCATTTTAACAGGAAGAATAAGAAAAAAATGGAAAAATTCATTATTTCTCAGTTTTCAGCCGTTATAGTTTTAAAATAATACATGCCTCCATAATTAAAACTCACGTATTGTATATGCCCATATGTCCCGGTTATTACACCGTTAAAATTATGTCCCTATCACAGGCGACAATATTTTATTTGGAAATAAAGGTGCATTTTTTCCATTTTGCATCCATCACTATTAACAAGTTTAAAATAAAAAAAATATAGAAATATTTCATCTTTACATTGATATTTAAAAAGTTTAGACCCTTAGGTAAATATTTACATGTTTTTTTTTTTATTGTAATGTTTTTTTTTTATTTATAGTAAACATTTTATTTGGGTAGTTTTGGGAGGGTGGGGGGTAAACAATAGATTTATAATGTAAATGTGTGTTGATTTTAATTCATTTTTATTTTCAGGTGTAGTATTACTTTTTGGCCACAAGATGGCGGCCATGAGTTTGTTTACATGATGTCACGCTAAGCGTAACACACGCTTAGAGTGGCGCATCAGGCAGTGAATGGCCAGAAAAGGCGCAGCTTCCGAGAGAAGCTGTCGCTTTTTCAGCGGGGGAGAGGAATCAGTGATCGGACTTCATAGTCCGATACATTGATTCCCTGACTACCGAATCCGCGGCCGGGAGTGCGCGTGCACGCGCGCGATCGGCCGCGGGGGCGCGCGGTAGCGCACATGGTTTCTGGACGTAGTTTCTACGTCCAGAAACCAAAATAGGTTAATTATCCGTACTACACAACAAATGTATTATATCATGAGGGTTTTTTTCGCTTCACTGTCACTTTAAGCACTGACAAAAATAAAGCTATCTGCTTCATTTTCACTTGTACACCTGCACTGGTTGTTTTTCTTCATAGCATAATAACGCTGACCCCAAAAAGTCTAACATAATAAATTACATACATTTAGTTTGTCACAAAGATGGATTTATTTTGTTTAATTCTATTTTGCAATTAAACAGTATCCCCATTAAAATATTTTAAAACCATCTTAGTTTTATCATGGTAAGTTAACACTGAAACTAATGCGCTATTGGTTTATTTTGTTTGTTTAATTTCAATAAATAGGTAGAGATGTTATTGAACCATTCGCTAGCGAATCTCTATGGTCAAATACTACTTCTGGGTCGCTATGACCCGGAGTAGTACATCTGCGCTGAGCCAGTGGTGCGCGTCCTTGATCGCGCGCTTGTTGCTGGGCACTTTCTGCACATGTGCGTGACGTCATGAGTGACGCTCATGCGCAGCCGTACTACTCTGGGTCATAGCGACCCGGAAGTAGTACAGGGTGAGGGGTTCGCCAGCGATCGGTTCCCGAACCGTTCACTGACATCTCTATAAATAGGTGCTTCAGTTTTTGCCTGCATGATTCCATACTCAAGACAACAGTGTAGAGACAGTTAGACAAAGTTTAAATAAGTGCATGTGGTTTTGTCTGACCCATATAGCATATTGGGGGTTAATCAAAACAAACTTACTCCATGCTAACAACCACTGTTCTAAAAAAAAAAAAAATAATAATAATCTATTTAAAAACTTCCCTTGCTTTATATTGTACAAAGTAACAAAATACATTCCATGACTGTTTCCTTAGAACACATGCCAAACTCAAGGCCCATGGGTCTAATGCAGCCCTCCCTGTCATTTTAGGTGGCCCTCAAATGCTTCATATGTGCATCATTGAAAGTAGTAGTGTTGCTCGGATACAATCATAGCCGCATAGCCATGATTCACAAGCATTTTTTCACTATCCAACATTGTGATCCAAATCTATGATCGGGAATCGATCACGGCAGTCAATTACAAATTCAGCCGTAATTTCAAGTATTTGGCCCGTGATCACAGCAGTGATCACAAGAAAAATGTCCATGATTATCACCTGAAAATCCGCCGACTATAGCGGTTAATAGCAAAGCCCCGTTAAATAGTAGTGTGCAAATTTGCGGAGGCGCATTGCCACTATTGAACCTTTTTGAGCTTGCACTCCTTGCCTGATGAAGCGGGTTATACCTGCGAAACGCGTTGCGGAGTGCCAAAATAAATTGTTATTTGCGATTTGATCTCGATTGTCCATCATTTCAGGAGGTAAGTCCACCTGTACTCCTCCTTTTTAGTTGTTTTTAGATCATTTTAACCTGCCTGGCGCCTCTGTCCAAATTTGCACAGTATATAGTCCACATTGGGTGGAGGGGACTGTCCCCTTCTTTCTATCTACAGAGAGCGACTTCTTAAACCTGAGTGGGGTCAGGTTCTAATGCTCCCCACCTGCATTTCAAGTGGTTGCCTATGTGGTAACCCGTGTTTGTGAGTATATCCACATCTGTTAATTATTTCGCCAACAATTGTTAGACTTACTGCACTATATTGGGCTCTCGGTTTTTCTTTTTGTTTCAAGTGCCCTTAAATAGTAGAAACACCAAATTTGCCAGACATGTTAAGAAGAACAATGGGAAGAAGAGGAAAAAAAACTGTATGTATTTACCGCATTTACATGTATACTTTTTTTCCTTTGAAATTTCCTTTAAAGTGTAACTGTTGGGCATAAATTCAAAAATCAATTCTTTATTTTTATCTGTAGCAGTAGGGTATTGTACCGTATTGTACCGTGTTAGCCATCAGTAAAAGCAAGAAGTTTTAAATCAGGATGATACCATTTATTGGCTAACTACAAATGAATAAGAATAAACTTTATTATTTTATTCATTATTTTATTCATTATTCATTATTAGTTTATTCTTATTCATTTGTAGGTAGCCAATAAATGGTATCATCCTGATTTAAAACTTCTTATTTTTATCTGGTAAACAAGTAATAAGGATGCTAACCAGGCAATCCAAAAGTTAAAATCTCTATTACTTTTCTTGTTTATAAATGATCATTCCCCAGTTTACCTGACTCTTATTTGGTACGTTGCTGCAAACAGGAAGTTGCAGGGCATGCTGGGTTGTCCTTTTTTTTCTTCTGTACATTAGTTAAGTCTGAGGGGAAATAAAAAAGCAAAAGAAGACAACCCAGCATGCCCTGCAACTTCCTTTGTGTGGCAACGTACCAAATAAGAGTCAGGTAAACTGGGGAATGATCATTTACAAACAAGAAAAGTAATAGAGATTTTAACTTTTGGATTGCCTGATTAGCATCCTTATTACTTGTTTACCAGATAAAAATAAAGAATTGATTTTTGAATTTATGCCCGACAGTTACACTTTAACTTTAAAATTGATTTTCTCAAAAACTATAAGGTCTTTTTGACATTTTTTTTCCTCTTGTTCCTACTATTTTTCTTAACATACCTGGGAAATTTGGTGTTTCTAGCAAGTAAGGGGGCTTTGCTATTAACCGCTAAAGTCAGCAGGTTTTGGCGTTTTTTAATTGCGAATACTTTTTTCATTTGAAACTTTAAAATCAATTTTCTAAAAAATGATTAGGTCTTTTTGAGAAAAATGTTTTAGGTTGTAGCCACTTATCATCTTTATAATCCATGCAGTTTCGGTAGTTGTAGCATGTATGGGGGCTTTGCTATTAACGTTAAAGTCAAATTCTACATGGATTCTACATGTAATCACGGCTAAAATCCGAGTTGAATCCAAAGCTCCAATTCAAATCCGGATCAAGATCACGGCATATTCGTATTTCGATTCTGCCGTGGCCGGATTTACTTGAATTCGTGATTGGGGTATCCGAGCATCACTGGAAAGCAGTAAAAGAATGATAGCACAACTGCCTTCCCATCCGAAAGGAGCACACCAGTAATAGTGTTTCTTTGAGCCACGGTACAGCAACAACCCACAGGATCCCCCAGCAAAATTAACATGGGATCTCTTTCTGGAGTCCAACCCCCCCCCCCCCCCATGTGGCTAGTAAAACACCTCCACCCCCCTACACTTTCTTCCCTCATAGGAGAGTAGTGTAGCAGTGCAGTGTATTTATTTACCTGCTCCAGCGCTTGTATCTCTTGGGTTCTTCCCCGCAGCTGCACGCTTTGTGCTTCCATACCTACAGCTCCCAGTCACATTACATGCATTTGGAGCCAGACGTAGGTAGCATGGAGCATGTGGCTGTCAGTAACATCAGAGGAGGCTTGAAGCAGCCAGCACTGATGCAGGTAAATATTAAACTGCTCCACTGAGCTACTCTGCAGGAGAAGGAGGAGGAGTCTGCCCCCCACCGTCAATATAGTCATGCCACTTAGTTTGAGACAATAATTGTTAAATCTTAATGAATAATTTACCCAGTGACTTAGACTATGTTCTAGATGTTGGGCTATTACATGATTGATTTGGACACACCTGAAAAAAATCTTAAGAGGAATGTCTCCATAGCTTGTTTAGGAGTGATGTTTTACAATACTTTTCTTGTTTAAAGAGAACCCGAGGTGGGTTTGTGAAATCATATTAGGACACAGTTCTATTCTGCCTCCAGCCCCTCCCCTTATAAAAACTGCCAGGCTAGCGACATGTGGATTGTCGCTAGCCTGCTATTTACCTTATCCTGTCAGTCAGTGCCACTCCCCCGCCTCCTGTATAGCACGGCTCCCCGTCTGTGTCCTTTCCCGCCTCTGTAAGCTTCCTCCAATTGGCTTACGGAGGCGGGGAGGGGAGGGACTGGCAGGATAAGGTAAAAAGCAGGCTAGCGACAATCTACTTGTCGCTAGCTTGCCGGTTTTTAAAAGGGGAAATGTCAGGAACCGGCCCGCGGCACGCCTGCGTATACGGTTCCCGACTGCGGGTTTAACCAGATCAAGCGGGTGACAGCCTTATTCAAGCTACAAACAAGGCTGTGACCCCTAAAAAGCTTCTTACTGCCACCACTAGTGGTTGCTAGACACGTCAACTCAGCTGTCGAGTGCTCAACACGCAATCTGCATTTTTGTATTCGGGTCAGCTTTGCGCTTAGGCCGTATATGGGAACGACACGCACCCACACACACAGTACAGTTGTACAGTAACACAGCACAATCAGGCACTGACTTGTAATGCAAGTTACACTGTCGTGCAGCAAAACCACTAACAGTCGTTCCGAACGATACTGTTAGCCACTCCCACTCTGCTGTCGAGCACAGAAGTGCCCCATACACACAATGCAATTACAATTTCCTATGGTAGTGTTGCTCAAGCATACAATTAGGCATGGACTTATACACAGTTACACTGCAGTCTCCTCTAGGCTATGAGTGTTAGTTTAGTACAGCAGAAGTCAAGCTTATTAAATAATAATATTAATATTCCAGGAAAAAAGTGGAACAATGCAGAACAGAATATATACAAAAGATTACAAAAAACAGAATAAAAAGTTACAAAATTAAGAGTTTACAAAGATACACACAAGTGAGTTGCTTACCAAAATAACAGGGATCCAGATAGAAGAACCTTGGACTTTTGTGGACGGACACAGTTCTGGTTAGACCAGGAGCCCACTAGCTTGGGCTGGGAGTCCAGCTGGAGCTACCGTCAGGAGGAGACTGATTTTAGGTATCTGTCCCCTGTTTTTTATAATGGAATATTTGCCTTGAGGCTGCAAGCCCGTTTGGACAGGGGAACTAGTTTAATTAAATCTCAGACATAATTCAATTTCCAGAGATCTAACATCCACATGTGAACAGTGTTTTATAGCACACACACAACAAAATACTTCCTTAGTCCAAGTTCCCCAGGTAAAAGTCTATACATCAAAAGATTGTGAAGTGAGGCTTCTCAACTCCAGGTGAAAACTTAATTAAGGCTTCCTCAACATTATTTCCTAGCATCAAAGCTTTCCTGTCTCAGTTTTTAAAGTCTGCAGAGATTTCACAACCCCTTCCAGCCGGCTGTCATGTACATTTCAAAACTTCAGGTGTCAGCTTCCCCTGCCCCCAAGACTCAGGTAGGCTTGTTTTGTATAATGGGACAATGCCTGACTTCCGAGTTCAAAAGCCATGCCGACCAGCCTATTCTTCCTCAATTGGCAGCTATTTAGCAGTAGACACAGTTTCCCCTGCTGGACAATGAGGGCAGAGGTAATGTACATTTACATGCAGACTCACATTATCCTTCAGTTTACTCTGGCCAGGTGACCAATTACTCCCAAGCACAATACACATCTGAGGTTTTACCCAGTAGACAGAAAAAGGACAGAAATATGTTCTGTTATTATCCTTAACATTATCAGCACCCCAATATATCACCACAGGGAACAGCAGAGCGCATGGGGGGGGGGGGGCTGGAGGTAGAATAAAAGGACACAGAGGCTGGTCACAGTACACATAACATGCCTCTGTGTCCTAATATCATTTCACAAACCCACCTCGGAGTTTCTTTAAGCTACCCAGCTGACTGAGATACATTTCAGGATAGAGCTAGTCTGCCTGGAAGCAGTTCTGTAACGATCGGTGGGCGCAGAGAGTATCTGATTACCGGTGATCTGCAGTATCACCGGAAATACAGATATATACCAGATTATAAGTGATCTGCAGTCTCACCGATAATCCGATATACAAACTAACCTCTGTTCACCTGAGTAGAGTGTAGTGTTTGGTGTAACTGTAACACTTAGAGGACAAGGCCTCAATGCAGCAAGGAGTACTGCACAGATTCCTTCCGCAGACCTGAGCTCTCCAAGACGGGAGGAGTCAGACTGACAGTAGGAAGGTATATCTGAAAGTGACCCTCAGGAGGAAGGATCGCTAACAGAGCGAGGAACCGCCTCTAACGGTAAGGTCGGTTCTCGAGGTCGGACAAGCCAGGTCGTAAACACACAGACAGATAAAGTACAAGATCAGCAGACAAAGGCAGAGTCAAAGTACAGGCAGGGTTCGGCAACGGGGTATCAGATATATCGGGGTACAAAATCAGGAGGCAGAAACAGAGTCTAGGAGCGAGCCGGGGTTCGGCAACGGAGTATCAGAAATAACGAGGTACAAGATCAGAGTTCAGAAGGGTAGTCAAGGCAGGCAAAAGTCATAACAGATAATCACAATCAAACTAGTACTTTAGCTATCAACAGAATCTAGCTAAGTGTAGGATTACAGCTCCAGCTGGTCCCGGCACACTTGCGGATCTGACTACGGATCTGGGTGCTCCCACGTGTGTGATCGCACGCCAGACAAAGAGCAAGTGAACAACCAGCAGTATATATACTCTAGGACCTTTCCAGGACCTCCCTAATTGCTGGTCCAATGGGAGCAGTGGAATTTGTCAGCTGACCCAGCTGGTCAGCCGACTCCCTTCTAACAGCTATTTAAACTCTGCCTCTGTGCTCGCGCGCGTGTAAGTCTGAATCTTGGTGGACTATCAGTCCCAGCCACACCAGTACTGTCTTGCAATGTATCCAGTGAACTGAGTGCGGGAGCCGCCTCCAATGCGGATTCCGCCGCTCTGCCTAAGCGGCATGCGGCGTTTTTTCCGCGTTGTGACGCAATGCTGGACGCGGAAACAGCCGCCTCGCCTTGAGAGACAGCGGCTTTTCCGCGTTTCATCACAGTACCCCCCCCCCCGAGGAGTGGACTCCGGACAACTCCTACCAGGCTTCTCGGGGTGTAAGGCATGAAACTCTTTCCTCAACTCATCCGCATGCATGCGAGTCCCCGGTACCCACTGTCTCTCCTCAATGCCATATCCCTTCCAGTGTACCAGATACTGTACCGAGTTCTGGACAATGCGAGAGTCCAAAATTTTCTCTACTTCGAACTCAGGATGACTATCCACCAGGACAGGAGGAGGAGGAGTAGGGCCCACATGGACTGCTGGTTTGAGCAGGGATACGTGAAATGATCTCACCCCACGCATGCTGGCGGGGAGATCAACGGTATAAGTGACGTTGTTGATCTTTTTGGTCACAGAAAACGGACCCACAAACCTGGGGCCTAGTTTGGCAGAAGGCTGCTTCAGGGTCAAGTGACGTGTGGACACCCAGACTAAATCCCCTGGCTGAAACTTCCATTCCATGGAACGTCTCTTGTCCGCTTGACCCTTTTGACTTTGGAACGCTTTCTGCAAATTATCTCTAACAATTCCCCAATTGTCCCTGAGTGACCTCTGCCAATCCTCCAGCGCTGGGAATGGAGAAGAGGCAACTGGCAAAGGGGAGAACTTGGGCGACCTCCCTGTCACAATCTGGAACGGGGAAAAACCAGAAGAAGAACTCTTTAAATTATTCTGCGCAAATTCTGCAAAAGCCAGAAACTTCACCCAGTCATTCTGTGCCTCCGCAACGTAACATCTTAAAAACTGTTCTAAAGACTGATTAATTCGTTCAGTCTGCCCATTCGTCTGTGGGTGGTAGCCTGACGAGAAAGACAGCTTCATGCCCATTTGGTGGCAGAATGCCCTCCAGAATTTAGAGATAAATTGGACTCCCCGATCGGACACAATGTTCTCCGGAATGCCGTGCAGCCGGAAAATGTGGACGATGAATAGGTCAGCCAATTCTTGGGCCGAGGGGAGTCCTTTCAAAGGCACGAAATGGGCCATTTTGCTGAAGCGGTCGACTACCACCCAAATGACCGACATGCCTTCAGACCTGGGGAGCTCACCCACAAAATCCATGGACAAGTGGGTCCATGGTTCACTCGGGGCGGGCAAAGGCTGTAAGGTACCGACAGGTGCCTGCCGGGAGGGTTTACTTTTGGCACATACCGCACATTCCCTGACATATTCCTTGCAGTCTGTTGCCATAGAAGGCCACCAAGCACACCTGGCAATCAGATCCTGCGTTCTGGCAGCACCAGGGTGACCAGCACTCTTATGGGCGTGAAACATTTGTAAGACCTGTAGACGAAAAAACAGTGGGATAAACAAGACCCCCTCCGGTTTCCCCTCAGGGACATCCTGCTGAAAGGGACCCAAAACCTTTGTCCAATCCTCCCAGGTCTCTGTGGCTGCTAACACCAGCCTCTGCGGGAGGATGGACTCAGGAGCGGGGGGCTGTGCTGTCTCTAATTCGAAACATCTGGACAGGGCATCTGCCTTGATGTTTTTGCTGCCTGGAGTGTATGTGATAATAAATCTGAACCTCGTAAAAAATAACGACCAACGGGCCTGTCGGGGACTTAGTCTCTTAGCCCCCTCGATGTATTCCAGATTCTTGTGATCAGTATACACCGTGATCGTGTGTTCTGCCCCTTCTAACCAGTGGCGCCATTCTTCAAATGCCAATTTAATGGCCAGAAGTTCCCGGTTGCCTATGTCGTAGTTTTTCTCTGCCGGTGAAAACCTCCGAGAGAAATAGGCACACGGGTGCAACCTCCCCTGCAGCCCAGAGCGTTGAGACAGCACAGCCCCTACTCCAACTTCTGAGGCATCAACCTCCACAATGAATGGGTAAGAGGTGTCTACGTGTCTCAATATGGGTGCAGAGCAAAACAATTTTTTCAAGTGAGAAAAAGCTGCCACAGCCTCAGGAGACCAGTGGTTGGTATCTGCCCCCTTTTTTGTGAGACTGGTAAGAGGGGCAATTATCGTGGAGTATCCCTTTATGAACCTCCTATAGTAATTCGCAAAACCTAAAAATCTTTGCAGGGGCTTCAACCCCACTGGCTGTGGCCATTCCAGGACAGCTGTGACCTTGGCAGGATCCATTGACAGGCCTGAGGTGGAGATCACATACCCTAAAAATGTGACAGTGGTCACCTCGAAAATACATTTCTCCACCTTGGCATACAGCATATTTTGCCTCAATTTGTCCAACACAAATTTAACGTGGACCCTGTGCTCGGGGAGGTTGTTGGAATAGATTAGTATATCGTCAAGGTATACTAGTACAAATCTACCCAACACCTCCCTGAATACCTCGTTGATTAATTCTTGAAAGACGGCTGGCGCATTGCACAACCCGAAGGGCATCACTAAGTACTCGTAATGCCCGTCGGGAGTGTTGAAGGCCGTCTTCCATTCATCACCCTTTCTAATGCGGACCAGGTTGTATGCACCCCTCAGATCTAATTTTGAAAAGATCTTAGCGTTCGTGACTTGCGTAAATAAATCGTCTATCAATGGTAACGGATAACGATTCTTCACCGTGATTTTATTAAGGCCACGGTAGTCGATGCATGGTCGCAGCCCTCCGTCTTTTTTCTTAACAAAAAAGAAACCGGCCCCTGCAGGCGACCGGGAGGGGCGAATGAACCCTTTGGCTAAATTGTCACGAATGTACTCCTGCATCGCTATTTTCTCTGGTCCAGACAAATTATACAAGTGACCCCTAGGGGGCATACAACCGACACGGAGATCGATGGGGCAATCGAAAGGGCGATGAGGAGGTAACTTGTCAGCAGCTTTGGGACAGAATACATCCGAGAACTCGAAGTATTGCTCGGGAACCCCCTCCACATGCAACTTGGTCTGACCTAAAGTCACCTTCCCTAGACACTGTTGGGAACAGAAGTCTGACCAACTAGTTAATTGTCCTGTAGCCCAATTAATCTGTGGCGAATGGAGTTGCAGCCAGGGCATTCCTAAAACAATTGTGGAGGTGGTCATGTGTAATACAAAGAAACTTAGACTTTCATTATGCAGAACCCCAATAGTGACTTCCACCTCTGGTGTCTGAGACAGCGGACGGTCCCTTTGCAGCGGGGAGTCGTCCACAGCAGTAACCTGGATAGGTGGTTTTACTGAGGTGAGCGGAATGCCCAACTTTTCTGCAAACTCTGAACTCATAAAGTTAGCCGCGGAGCCTGAATCAACAAAGGCTTCTGTGGCTTCAGATTTGTCCCCCCATGTAATCATACAGGGAAGGAGCAAACGTTTTTCGTTTAAGGGTATGAGCCGGGCACCTAGGGTGCTACCCCCTACCACTCCTAAACGGTAGCATCTTCCCGGCTTGTTAGGGCAGTTTTGTACCATATGCCCCCCTTCAGCACAGTACAGACACAGCTGTTCGGTCATTCTCCGTCTTCGCTCTACCTGGGTCAATTTTGACCGAGCAATCTGTATTGGCTCGGATGGAGGCAAGACGGGAGAAGGTGCAATAGTAGGAGGTGGAGTCACTGGGACCGTAGTGTAAGATACCCCTCTGACACGGGAACTACCCCTGGTCTGTTTTTGGTAGCGCAGCCTGCGGTCGATTCGGATGGCCGCTAAGATGGCCTCATCGACTGTTCTAGGCTCGGGCTGGCTTAACATCAAATCAGAGACCTCATCGGACAGCCCTGACAAGAAACGATCTAATAGGGCATAAGTGTCCCACCTGGCCGTAACTGACCACCTCCTAAACTCGGCCGCGTAATCTTCGACCGGACCTTCGCCTTGACGCAAAAGCTTGAGCTTCCGCTCAGAAGTCGAAGCAAGGTCCGAATCGTCGTAAATTACTGCCATAGCGTTAAAGAATGCCTCTACAGAGGTAAGAGCTTTGTCTCCGGCGGGCAGGCTATATGCCCAAGACTGGGAGTCGCCGGACAACAAAGTCTTTATAAACGTGACCCTCTGGGTCTCAGTACCCGAAGATTGGGGTCTCAACTCAAAATAGGACAATACTCTACTCCTAAAATTCCGGATGTCAGATCTGTGGCCGGAAAAGCTTTCAGGTACAGGCATACGTATGTCAGAGCTAGGAGAGGATCGCACATGATCCACTGATGTCTGGAGGATTTGTACAGACCCTGATAGGGCATCAATAAGAGTCATGTGGGTGCCCAGTACTTGATTGATGTTGTCCACCGAAGTGGCAAGTACACCCAGACAATCAGTGTTTGCGTCCATTTTGTATTTGGTCTGGCGTTCTGTAACGATCGGTGGGCGCAGAGAGTATCTGATTACCGGTGATCTGCAGTATCACCGGAAATACAGATATATACCAGATTATAAGTGATCTGCAGTCTCACCGATAATCCGATATACAAACGAACCTCTGTTCACCTGAGTAGAGTGTAGTGTTTGGTGTAACTGTAACACTTAGAGGACAAGGCCTCAATGCAGCAAGGAGTACTGCACAGATTCCTTCCGCAGACCTGAGCTCTCCAAGACGGGAGGAGTCAGACTGACAGTAGGAAGGTATATCTGAAAGTGACCCTCAGGAGGAAGGATCGCTAACAGAGCGAGGAACCGCCTCTAACGGTAAGGTCGGTTCTCGAGGTCGGACAAGCCAGGTCGTAAACACACAGACAGATAAAGTACAAGATCAGCAGACAAAGGCAGAGTCAAAGTACAGGCAGGGTTCGGCAACGGGGTATCAGATATATCGGGGTACAAAATCAGGAGGCAGAAACAGAGTCTAGGAGCGAGCCGGGATTAGGGAACGGAGTATCAGAAATAACGAGGTACAAGATCAGAGTTCAGAAGGGTAGTCAAGGCAGGCAAAAGTCATAACAGATAATCACAATCAAACTAGTACTTTAGCTATCAACAGAATCTAGCTAAGTGTAGGATTACAGCTCCAGCTGGTCCCGGCACACTTGCGGATCTGACTACGGATCTGGGTGCTCCCACGTGTGTGATCGCACGCCAGACAAAGAGCAAGTGAACAACCAGCAGTATATATACTCTAGGACCTTTCCAGGACCTCCCTAATTGCTGGTCCAATGGGAGCAGTGGAATTTGTCAGCTGACCCAGCTGGTCAGCCGACTCCCTTCTAACAGCTATTTAAACTCTGCCTCTGTGCTCGCGCGCGTGTAAGTCTGAATCTTGGTGGACTATCAGTCCCAGCCACACCAGTACTGTCTTGCAATGTATCCAGTGAACTGAGTGCGGGAGCCGCCTCCAATGCGGATTCCGCCGCTCTGCCTAAGCGGCATGCGGCGTTTTTTCCGCGTTGTGACGCAATGCTGGACGCGGAAACAGCCGCCTCGCCTTGAGAGACAGCGGCTTTTCCGCTTTTCATCACAAGTTCATTTTATTATTCCAGATTTGTACGTATATCATCATATTCTGCCTGCTTCGCTGTGAATTTCATTGCCCCATAATCAAAGAAAGTCCACTTGTACTGGTGTACGGTGGCCAACAAGCTCATTTCACAGTCTAAGTGATGTGGTTGCTGTTACATTCACAGTGGGTGCAATGTTCCTGCAGTCTCATGATTTTACAAGGATGCTTGCATGCAGTTATATTAAATTAGTGCATTTTTTTGTTTATTTTATTTTTTTGCTGTTCAGTAGCTTTAAAATGTACAAGTACACCCAGCTAGAAATAACTTCCTAATAATGTACTTACTTTCAAGAAGTTGCTGTATTTATATATGTAGTATAGATCACCAAATGACTTATTTGGGAAAAATATAGAAAAAATATAGAAATACTAAAACTTCAATTTAAGAGACATTTAAATACATTACATTACGTTTTTTAAAGAGACACTGAAGCGAAAAAAAATATATGATATAATGAATTGGTTGTGTACTATGAATAATTACTAGAAGATTAGCAGCAAAGAAAATATTCTCATATTTTTATTTTCAGGTATATAGTGTTTTTTCTAACATTGCATCACTCTATAATATGTGCAGATTACACAACACTCAGCATTCAAAATGAGTCTTTCAGAGCAGTCTGTGAAGTAATGAACTCTCCTCTAGCAGAGGAAAGGTAAACAGTTCAATTACAGTTGAGATAATAAAAGTCAGATAACAGCCCTCTCCAAGACTAAGTTAGTCAGAGAGCTTAATAGCTTCTTTGCATAGAGATAACAACTGGAGTTTCTCAACTCTTCCTGTACTGGAAACAATTACACTGATGTATCTGATCTTAATGTTTTTTTTCTTAGCTGTACTACACATACAAATCATAATATCATCATTTTTTTTTTCGCTTCAGTGTTTCTTTAACTACTTTGAAAATGACATACATGTCTTTTAAATTGTTTGTCTTCAAAATAGTTTATTATTAAAATATGATTTGATATATGTAAAGATATAGCAATATTTAAAGAAACCCCCCACATGAGTCACAATTGTTCAAGTCTGTGCAGAAAGAACATTCCTTGGATTGTTAATGATTGGTGAGGATCTCTAGTGCATTGCAGCTGCCTCTACTCTCTCCGCTATAATAGCTTGGTCACAAGGGGGTGTAAGCCTGTGGTCCTCAAGTGGTTAAGTAGCTAGAGGTGCCCCTGACTGAGATCAGTGAAAGGCTGAGAGCAGGGTGAGTAACCTCTCATTTACACTCCTATCAGGACTCTTCATAGGGAAGGAGGGAGGGAGGCACTAGGGGAGGAGAGTGAGATGCCTTTCCATCATCAGGCCCCTATAGGCACAAGCCTACAATGCCTTATGGTAAAACTGGTTATATATAGATATTCATTTAGGTGAAACTCCAAAAATTTAAATATCGTGCAAAAGTCCATTTATTTTAGTAATTCAAAAATTAAGAGGTGACTCTAATAAGTGGAATAGACTCATTACATGCAAAGCGAGATCATTTTTGTCATAATTTGGTTGATTATGGCTTACAGCTTAAGAGAGCCACGAAATCTCAGACCATTAGAATGTTGTGAAAAGGTTCATTATTCTTGGCTCAAAGTGTCAGACTCTAATCAGCTAATTCATCCAAAAGACCTGAAAAGGGTTCCTATTTCATATATTAGTTTCACCTTTTAAAGAGGAGCTGCCAGCCATACTATCTCAGAAAAAAAAAACCACATGTATAAGTAGATAAACACTTGCTCTACTTATATAACATATGTATTGCACTGTCCACATTTTGATTTTAATGATTTTTGTATTGTAAAAAAAGAAAAAATCATTCTAAGGATTCTCCATTTCAACTGTCTATCTTGAAGCCAATCCTAATGTCATTTCCTTCCTTACTCTCCTCTGCCTGATTTTGTATACATTGCCCGCCCTCCTCCCAGTCTTCAGGCACTCCCACGTAGCTCTGCAATAGAAAGTGCATTGTCTCAGCATGAGAAATATTGTCCAATCAGAGAGGAACAGAGGTATGGCAGGGGAAAACAGCTGGAAAAGAGGCTTCAGCCAATCAGGCTGCATTGGTTAAGTCAGAGAGGAAAGTAAGGAAACAAAAACAGACACCCCATCGTGCCCTGCAACTTATTTTGTGTGGCAATGTGCCAAATAAGTCAGGTAAGTTGGGGAGTGATCTTTTATCAACAAGAAAAGTAATAGTGATTTTTAACTTTTGAAATTCCCTGGTTAGCACCCTTATTACTTGTTTACCAGATACAAATAAAGAATTGATTTTTTATTTTATGCCCGACAGTTACACTTTAAGTTGAATTACTGAAATAACTGGACTTTTGCACAGTATTCTAATTTTTTTGAGTTTTACCTGTATATGTATATTATATTTATTGTCCAGCGCTGCGTAATATGTTGGCGCTTTATAAATACAATAAATAATAATAATAACAATATATTCCTCTGCTAACTTTTCCTATTGAAAATCTTGTTGCTTTACGGTGTTGCTAGTACGTTAGTAACACATTTTTCTCCTTTTATTGCAGACGTCAGAGATAAATAGCATTATGCAAAGTCAGAGTTTTCTCTGATAGTAATCCAAGATCCCCAATCATTTAAACTTACAGCTATCAATGAATAAACTTGTGTCTCCAAGAAAGAATGAGTTGCTCTGCAGTTTATTTGCCAGATAACCTTCACACCTCCAAAACTCCCTTTTTCTTTTTGTTTTTTGAGCACTTTTGCATTCAAGTTGAATAACAATGGGCTGCCTTGGTTTCACATTACAAAAGATTGTGCTTTATTTCTGGCCTAGATTTCAGGCTCTCATCTAGCCATTAGAAGAAAACTATTAATCACTCCTATGGCTCTTACCTCTAAAAACCTTCAGAATTTAAAAGCTTTTGACTGAATTATAACATATTAATAGGAGTAATGATTTTAAAGCCCTGTATTGACCTTCCTTACAAAGAAACTGCTTACTTGGCTGAATTCATTTGCCAGCTCCTCATCAGTCAAAATAGAAAGGTGGTTTTAAAGGTCATAAACTATCCCAGCACTGAAATATGATTAAGGAATATGAAAATAAATTATAAACACATAATGTTATTCCTATCCACAACTCATCATTGCTAAGGTATTTGAAGTATGTAAACTTGATTAACTTGCCTCATTGTTAGAAGTTCATTCCTTATACAGGAAACAGCCTATGGCCATTTTGAATGACAGCTGCCGTAGGTATTGTGTTTAAGAACATTTAATTGAGTGGCAATGAAATTATAATTAGTCAACTAATTTAAAGAGGAACTCCAGTGACATATAATAAAACATAATGCATTATAATACATTATTCACGGATCAGCTGAGAGCCGAGCACTGAAACTGGGCGCCCCATAGCAGCATTGCTATGCTGTGCAGGGCGTGTAGCGTAATTAGAGGCTCTGGCGGCTGCCAGGCCCCGAATTACATCTCCCTCCGAGTTGCGACAACTCGGCGGTGGAATAGTAGTTAACGCTGCCTCAGAGTTTAGTGGCAACGGTGAGAGCCGTCATTTGGCTCTCACCGTGCCAAACTGAGCGGCGCCGAATTGATATACACCCCCTTATTCAGGATACCCAGTTTTTCAGTAATCATCCTGGTTATAGCAATTATCCTGGTATGATGTCAAGCACACGCCCACGATGCGCCGGCAAAAACGGTGCGTTTATGGACAGAGGATGGAGCCCGGAGCCAGCAGCGGCCACAAACAGGTAATATATAGCACACTGGGCACTGGGGGGCACATTGTACATTAGGGGGACAGTGCTGGGAGTTTTATTTCATTCGTCACTCATGCCAATATCACATGCCACTACCACCCCACACCCAATCTACTAGGACGGCCTGACATCTTGCAGCATGTCCGATCGATATGCTTGGCCTAAAAATCGTTGCATAGTCGATTGGGCATGCACTTGACGGCACTGATTTTCATCTGATTTGATGATAATTATCAAATTGGATGGTTGATTGGCTACCAAGTCGATAATTGTATGGGCTCCTGGGTTTAGAATTCAAGTACAAGCAACTAACATCTTCCCTTCATCTAGAGTAACACCATAGCATAGCTCTCACTAATAACTAATTAGAAGCCATAAAACTCTTGCATGATAGAGAAATACTTTTGAATGCAGGGAATAAAAGGTCAGTAGTTCAAGATGTGATCCATGGAACAATAAAATGCATTAAAATGAGGAAATAAAAATATCAAAATGACGTTCTCAGCTTAACAAATAAAACTAGGAAATGTTATAAAAGCCCTATTGAAGAGAAAAAAACCAAAAGTTACATTGTTTTTTTACATGTCAGATGTCATAGGTGATGTTTCAAACCACACATTAACTACGGTATGTAAATGTTCTTGTGTTGCTGGATGTCCTGATTGTACAGTGTGTTGAATTATTCGTGTATCTATGCTCTCCAATATTTTTTTGTACTATATACCATGCTAAAGAAGATGTTGGCACTATTAAAGGCACTACAGCGAAAAACTGTAAAATTGAAGATATGTGTGTAATGATCTGCTCAGCTGTCTGCACGGGCAGACAGCTGTTTGTCCATTCTTTAGGTCTGAGTGTTGCAGGTCTCTGGAAAAGAGACCTGTCTTCGCTTTGCAAGTTTCAGAGTTGCTCTGCTGGTGAGGAATTTGCATATACTTGTCATGCAAATTGCTTAGCTGCCTCCTTTGATGGCTTGCAGTATAAATACCTTTTGCTCCCAGAATTCCTTGCTGGTCATGATGGTTTGTTCCTGCAAACTCTCCTGGAGTATCAGCCTTGCTATCGTTTGCTAAGATTATCTTAGAGTAATTCCTTGTGACTGCACTAGGCATCCCTTCTAGTGCAGTCAGGTTGTATTATTTGTATTGCCCTGTTCTGTCTCTCTGCTGCGACTGTCTTGTCGCCAGCGGCAGTCGACAGGAAATCGTTCTGTCTGTCTGGGAGTGTAGGCCAGAGCTGTGGTTGCTACTGGCTGCTCCATCTGTCTGGATTGCATTCGCCCTAGTGGTAGTGGCAGTGCTTCCTTCTGTATTCTGCCTTAGGGGTGCTAACCAGAGCAGCGGTTGCTACTGGTAGCCCCATCTGTTTGTCTGTCTGGATCGCATCCGCTCTAGCGGTAGCAGCGGTGGTTCCTTCTGTATTCTGCCTTAGGGGTGCTAGCCTGAGCAGCGGTTGCTACTGGTAGCCCCATCTGTCTGTCTTGTCTGGTATGAACGCTTGCTGTAGGCTCGGTGAGGTAACCGTATAGCAAGTGTTCGCGTTCTCTATTTTGTGTTTGTGTTTCATTGGTCAGTTAGGGTGGCACGCTTATCACTGGGCGCCTAATGCGCGGTGATCGTGTCTTAAACGCGTTCGCTGTTGCGAATGAGTGCGTTGTTCGCGTTTAGCTAGCGCTTATTATTTTCCTTAATGTTCTAATCATTGTTATTGCTGTGCCTTTCTTGCTACTCTCGTGCGCTGTCCTGCTCGGTCTTGTGTCACTGTTGGCAATCGCCAGTCTTGCGATTGCGTTCATACTTTGTTTCTGCTGATATGTGTTTACCATCGCTGGGTGGTGACTAGATTGGTGGACACCCATTCATTCGGTCTCTGTGCTCTCTCTCTTTTAGGGCTATCCAGCCCTGCATTGCTTCAACTCGTACAATTCCCATCTGACATCTGTGGCTGTGCAGAGGCTGTGTTCGTCTGCACTCCACAGCTCCATCTGCCGATGGGAATCTCCCTCTACAGGTGCATAGCACCATAGCTGGGTTCTCTCAAATTACACGCTTGTGGAGGATTTCCGTAGTGTCAGCGCGCGTCCTGTGCACTAACGACGGAAATACTTCCCCAATCGTTACAGTGTGCAAACATATACAAATAAGAAGTATAGGGGATTCTCAGGGATATATTTATTTTCAAAAGCACTTGGTGAATGGCAGTTGCTCTGTCCAACTGCCAAAAACTGTGTAGCAAGCAGGGAAGTGGGCCAGCATCATTGTTTAAATCCTTTTTCGGGGACAGACCCCCCCCCCCCCCTCCAAGACCAGCTACCCACTAGATACAAAACCAACACTTAATATCCACAATAAAGGGCATACTTTATAATGTAAGATGCAGTTAAGTAAACAAATAGTTAGTTGAGGTCTCAGTTAGACCTAAGTTTGATGGTTATTATGATTATTAGGTTTATCTATGTATACATGCTTAAGTGATTTTGATCTCTCCAGATGTTAACAATAAGTAATAGATTGAACGGTCAACTATAGCTGAGAAGATGACAGGTTTACAGCTTCCGCTTTGTTGTTGGTTTCGGCCGACTGAAGACACCAAAGCTTGGACATATGGAAGAGGAACGGCCATTGGATACCGATATGGTCATGTAAATTCCAATGGACTTTACTCATACCTGGCTAGGAGAACTTTCCTGTCCTGCCTTGCTTACTGTTAATATATGTCAATGCTTCAGATGTATAATCGTTCTATGATCAATAAAAAAAACTTCTATTGATAAAAAAAAAAATCTTTTTCGGGAATATCTTTATAAAGAATAAAAGCCTTGCTGAGAATCCCCTATGAAGAGATGGACTAGTCCAAAACATGTCACTTCTGTCAGATTTCTACTGCCTACTGTAAGTGACAGCAACATAGGAGAAAAGTAATTTATGGCTCATTTTACTCTGGAAAAAATGTTCTTCTTATTTGTATATGTTTGCGCATATTTTAAATTTTACAGTTTTTTACTGTAGTGCCCCTTTTAATAATAATATAAAACAACTATACCTTCTTGAGAAGCACATTGGGAGAGAGGGTAAGAATTTAATGTACATATTTGAAAAAATAGTGACACATACCCAGATTGAGCGTGGATGGATCCGGTGGGTGCAGAGGGTGAGGAGCTTTACGGCCGTTTCGCGCTCATGCGCTTCTACGGAGGCAGCCTCCATAGAAGCGCATGAACGCGAGACAGCTGAAAGGCTCCTCACCCTCTGCATCCACCGCATCCATCCACGCTCACTCTGGGTATGTGTCACTATTTTTTCATATATGTACGTTTTTAAACCATGCACACTATATTGGATTTTTGAATAAAGTGAATGACAGCAGTGTCGGCGCTTTTCTCCTCCTTCCTGCATCCAGACACAATTTATGCCTGAGCACGCTGAAGATTCACATCATCCATACCTGGTTGCTTGTGACTTGGCCGCCCCCCCTCCTCCCTCTTCCCGTAGAGAAGACAGGGACTGCAGTTCCAATGTCTCTGATCTTTTTTGCTTCATGATATCTTAAGAATTTAATGTGAACCCAAGGTGAAAATAAACTGGTGAGATAAGCAATTATATGTATCCTCCTACTCCTAAAAATGACTTTTTAAGTATCCCAGGGTTTTCTTTTAAATTTAAACATTGACAAAGTAGATTGAATGTTTTACTGTCTCTAAAGAGTAGCAGTCTATTAAGTGTCCCAGAGTGAAAGTACATGAACTATTGACCTTGTCTTACCTCTCCCCTGTCCTCAGAAGTTGTATTCTGCCAAGAAAACGTTTATGAGTGTAATCTGCTTATATCAGTGATGTTTACTATATTCCCGACAAGGTACCGACAAGACAGAAGCTGTCACTTCCATAACTAAAAATTAACTCTTTCATGCAGCAAAATTAAGCAAGTGAAACAGCCTGGTTATTAATATGTTTTGTACTGTACATACATACATATGTTTATCTCATCATGTCACATATGGCCTTGGGTACATTTTAAAGAATATGAGGATTTTTTAAAGCATTCTAACACAATGTCCAAGATCTGTTTTTTACCTCTTAAAGTGAACCTCCAGACTAAAAATCTACTCAGCAGCACTGAAATGGCTTGGTGTTTCTTTGACAGTTTCACAGCATCAGAACTTTGTTTTTCTTACCCAAGCCTCATTTTTAGCTGTACAGAAGAAAACTGCCTGGGCAATTTTCCCCTGATGCTGTGCAAAGCATGATGGAATTTCTAATGTTTTGGTGCAATTTAAAAAAAAAAAAAATTATTTTGAATTTGAGAATTGGAGCCTAGCACACGCAGCTGGGAGGGGAATGATCAGGACACAGAACAGTTGGAACTGTGTCTCATGCTCCTTGTCACCTCCTCTCAACCAAAAAATGGCTGCCCCATGAAAAAGATGGCTTCCCCTAATGAAATCACAAACATTTGCCTGTTCTTTTAAAACAGGGTTGGTAGCAGATTATATTACCTATTTTAATTAACATAACTAATGTAACTTAATGACAGTATATTTGTTTAGGCTGACAATTTTATTATTTCTGTAGTCACTATTGATACAGCCATAACTTTTTGTAATACTTATGCCATCACAGTGATACATACATTTTTGGGGAGACAATCTGGGCTTTCTTTAGGTAATCTCGAAGAATGTTTTCATTTTATAGGCGTAAATGAAAAAAAAAAAAAACATCAATTTTTTTTTTCAAAATTTAACCATTCATAATTTTCAAGTGCCACAATTATAAAACACCTCAAAATATATTATTTGGCTTGCCCTGATTAAAATACCACATATACCATATTCCATTGCTAGTTGGGCATGTAGCGTAGCATTATCGCCAGTCTGTGTGTCTGTAGTGACTGTATACAATCGATATGGCGCACAGTTTGCAGACCCCAATGCTGTACAGATACATTGCTAGGCAACAGCATAGTGATGGGGTCCCTAAACAATCGCTCTAGTGATCGTAAACGATCGATATGGGTGGCAGCCTTTACTAGCACTCATGAATCTTTAGGCCAAGCTTAGGTAACACAGGGAGTTAATTACGGTAGTTAGGCAGGGGTACACATTTAACTATGGGGCGGAGAAAGAGGCTTTATTATTTAATGAGACACTTTCACCTTAAACTTTCTTTTTAAGAATTATTTAATGTTACACTTTCACTTCTAACTTCTTAAAAAAATAACTTTCAATGATTGATTGCAGCTATGGAGGAATCATTCACTTTTAAATCGGTGTATAATCGGGAACGATGAGGGTGTGCACATGCATTTGCATTAATGCAGGGATGTCAAACCGGTCCTACGAGGGCCGAGGTCCTTACACATTTTTGGCACAGCTCAAATTAATTGATGGGTCTGAATGAGGAAAGGTGTGGTCCATCAGGTAGAACACATTCCTCTCTTTCTCAGTCCATCCTAAACACTGGCATGGACCTGGCCCTCCAGGCCTGGAGTTCGACATCAATGCATTAAAGGAACTCCGAGCAGAGGCCGTGGGTATTCATTTAAGCATACCCACGTCTATTTGGTGAAGAGGAGACACTCACTGACCCCTATGTAAGCGCTCCTGCTCCCGGTCTGGCCGCTATAAATTACATTGGATCGGCGACTCTGAAATAAAATTGCGCTGTGACTAGGAAGACTGCGGGTTACAGGCTTTTTCCTCCACTCTGCCCATGCACAGCCATAAGATGCACGGCAGAGGGAGGGGAAGAAGCCTGTAAGCCTGCATATGCATAGAGAGGACCTGCAGTCTTCCTGTTCCGGGTAATTTTAGAGTTGCCGGTCCATTGTAATTTATAGTGGCCAGCCCGGGAGAAGGAAAGCTTAGATAAGGGGCCAGTGTATCCTCTTTACCAAATAAATGTGGGTATGCTTAAAGGACTTATGAGGCGAGACTGAAAAAAAGTTAAATACCTGGCTGGTAGATGTAGCACTTAGGGGACGCCATGCCGCCAGTGGTAGGCATGTGCAAAATTTCACTTTGAAATTCGCATTTACGCATCATAATTGTAATGCGAAATTTCATGGTAAATCGTAATTCATTTCATATGTAATCGTAATGTTTCATAATGTTGCGTAATTTTTTGCATAATTTTCGTGCAATTTTGCAAAATTTTGTTCCAACGTTGGGGGTAAATAGCAAAGCTCCCATACATGCTATTGCTACCAAAATTGCTACATATGTTAAGAAGAATATTGGGTGCAAGTAAAAAAAAAAATTCAAAAAGACCTTGTAGTTTTTTTACAAAATTGATTTTAAATATCCAAAGAAAAGTGATTTTTAAACTTAATGTTTTGTTTAAAAAACATTTTTTCTTTGCATTTTTAAAAACGATTTGCTCAAAAACTACAAGGTCTTTTCTGGAAAATTATTATTTTAACTTGTATCCAATATTCTCTTTAACATATGTAGCAATGTTGGTGTCACTACCATGTATGAGGGCTTTGCAATTCACTGCCAAAGTCGGCACGAAATTACGCGTAAATTAGGCGTAATTGTAATTAGCTAATTACAATCATAACTGCATGCCACATTTCTCTCTGTACCTGACTAGTTCATATAGCCGCGAGTGTGGCTGCACAGCTCTAAGTCCTCCTCCAGCCCTGTCCTCGCTCCCAGCGGTCTTATGGACGTAAAGCCTGCGAGACCGCTGGGAGTGAGGACAGGACTGAAGGAGGACTTAGAGCTGCGCAGCTGCACTAGCGGCTAAACAAACTGCGCAGGTGTGGCGAGACGTTTGGGGAAAATCAGGACAACCCGAGGGATGAGGTCAGGGCCAGAACAGAGGGTGTAAATTGAAAAAAAAAAACCCACAGCAGAATGGAACGGAGGACGCGGATGGCATCCTCTAAGGCTACAACTACCATACAGGTATTTAACTTTTATTCACAGTCTCACCTCATAAGTCCTTTAACCACTTGAGGACCACAGTCTTTTCGCCCCTTAAGGACCAGAGCCTTTTTCTCCATTCAGACCACTGCAGCTTTCACGGTTTATTGCTCGGTCATACAACCTACCACCTAAAGGAATTTTACCTCCTTTTCTTGTCACTAATACAGCTTTCTTTTGCTGCTATTTGATTGCTGCTGCGAGTTTTAGTTTTTATTATATTCATCAAAAAAGACATGAATTTTGGCAAAAAAATGACTTTTTTAACTTGCTGTGCTGACATTTTTCAAATAAAGTAAAATTTCCTATACATTTGAGCGCAAAAGTTATTCTGCTACATGTCTTTGATAAAAAAAAAACCATTCAGTGTATATTTATTGGATTGGGTAAAAGTTATAGCGTTTACAAACTATGGTGCCAAAAGTGAATTTTCCCATTTTCAAGCATCTCTGACTTTTCTGCGCACCTGTCAGGTTTCATGAGGGGCTAAAATTCCAGGATAGTACAGATACCCCCCAAATGACCCCATTTTGGAAAGAAGACATCCCAAAGTATTCAGTGAGAGGCATGGTGAGTTCATAGAAGATTTTATTTTTTGTCACAAGTTAGCGGAAAATGACACTTTCTGACAAAAAAAAGAAAAAAAAAAGTTTCCATTTCTTCTAACTTGCGACAAAAAAAAAAATGAAATCTGCCACGGACTCACTATGCTCCTCTATGAATACCTTGAAGTGTCTACTTTCCAAAATGGGGTCATTTGTGGGGTGTGTTCACTGTCCTGGCATTTTGGGGGGTGCCTAATTGTAAGCACCCCTGTAAAGCCTAAAGATGCTCATTGGACTTTTGGCCCCTTAGCGCAGTTAGACTGCAAAAAAGTGCCACACATGTGGTATTGCCGTACTCAGGAGAAGTAGTATAATGTGTTTTGGGGTGTATTTTTACACATACCCATGCTGGGTGGGAGAAATATCTCCGTAAATGGCAATTGTTTTATTTTTTTTACACACAATTGTCTATTTATAGAGATATTTCTCCCACTCAGCATGGGTATGTGGAAAAATACACCCCAAAACACATTATACTACTTCTCCTGAGTACGGCGATACCACATGTGTGGCACTTTTTTGCACCCTAACTGCGCTAAGGGGCCCAAAGTTCAATGAGTACCTTTAGGATTTCACAGGTCATTTTGAGAAATTTCGTTTCAAGACTACTCCTCACTAGTGATGCTCAAATACCCCTTTTTAAAATTCGAGTTTGGTCGAATTCGAATAGTAAATTATTCGAGGTCAGTCGAATATTCGAGTCGAATAATTTTTACTATTCGATTCGACCTCGGACTTCGAGCTCACTATTCGAGTCGGTATTCGAGCTCACTATTCGAGCTGACTATTCGAATTGGCCTTAAATAGCTTCCAACACTTGTTTTGAGGGTGAATGATGCAAGAAACATCTTTTTTTCCAAGTAACAACAGCAAGTGATTATGTGGGGATGTTCCTTTAAAAAAAAATGTGGAAAGAGAAGTTGTGTCCTAAATTTTGTTCAGTAGTGTTACTGTATATACTTGTTCTTCTTCTTCTTTATCTTTCTTCTTCTTCTTCTAGATCTTCTTCTTCTATATCTTCTTCTTCTTCTTCTTCATCTTCTTCTTCTTCTTCTTCATCATCTTCTTCTTCTTCTTCTTCATCATCTTCTTCTTCTTCTTCTTCATCATCTTCTTCTTCTTCTTCTTCATCATCTTCTTCTTCTTCATCATCATCTTCTTCTTCTTCTTCATCATCTTCTTCTTCTTCTTCTTCATCATCTTCTTCTTCATCTTCTTCATCTTCTTCTTCATCTTCATCTTCATCTTCTTCTTCTTCTTCATCTTCATCTTCTTCATCTTCTTCTTCTTCATCTTCTTCTTCTTCTTCTTCATCTTCTTCTTCTTCTTCTTCTTCATCTTCTTCTTCTTCTTCTTCATCTTCTTCTTCTTCTTCTTCATCTTCTTCTTCTTCATCTTCTTCTTCTTCATCTTCTTCATCTTCTTCTTCTTCTTCTTCATCTTCTTCTTCTTCATCTTCTTCTTCTTCATCTTCTTCATCTTCTTCTTCTTTTTCATCTTCTTCTTCATCATCTTCTTCATCTTCTTCTTCATCTTCTTCTTCTATATCTTCTTCATCTTCTTCTTCTTTATCTTCTTCTTCTTTTTCATCTTCTTCTTCATCATCTTCACGTATTTCTCTTTTCAATTTTTTTTTTAAAGAAATGCAGCTATTTTTGAGCGTAGCAAATAGCTGGTGGGCGCACGCATGTTGGAAGCGCCATTGTATGTGCTCCCTGGCAGTGGAAACACAAAGACAGCAGGAGGTAAATTCAGCAGCAGGAGGAGGAGGATGAGTGTGTGGCAGCAGGCAGTCAATGAGGCAGGCAGCTCGCCGTGACATAATAGCCCTGGTACCTAGCGGTGATACCAGGGCTGTAAATAAACACAACAGGAGGTCCCAGACAGCGGTCGTGCAGCCCACATTGTGTCCAATACACAACTGGGACAACACAGTTTTCAACCCGGGCACCTCAGAAAAATTAAACCTTTTTTTTTTTTTTTTATGGTTTGTTTGGTTTTGGTTTTGCAACCAATATAGCTATTGTTTGACGTAATAGCTGGTGGCAGAGTGGCAGCAGAAGGTAATTCTGTGTACCCTGGCAGTGGGAAACACAGACAGACAGCAACAGCAGCAGGAGGAATGGAGGAGTAATGTGAGCAGCTATTGTTTGACGTAATAGCTGGTGGCAGAGTGGCAGCAGAAGGTAAATCATCTGTGTAGTGTACCCTGGCAGTGGGAAACACAGACAGACAGCAGCAGCAGCAGCAGGAGGAGGTGTGGAGGAGCAGTGTGAGTGTGGCAGCAGGTAGGCAGCGTGACATAATAGCCCTGGTACCTAGCGGTGATACCAGGGCTGTAAATAAACACAACAGGAGGTCCCAGACAGGGGTCGTGCAGCCCACATTGTGTCCAATACACAACTGGGACAACACAGTTTTCAACCCGGGCACCTCAGAAAAATTAAACCTTTTTTTTTTTTAATGGTTTGTTTGGTTTTGGTTTTGCAACCAATATAGCTATTGTTTGACGTAATAGCTGGTGGCAGAGTGGCAGCAGAAGGTAATTCTGTGTACCCTGGCAGTGGGAAACACAGACAGACAGCAACAGCAGCAGGAGGAATGGAGGAGTAATGTGAGCAGCTATTGTTTGACGTAATAGCTGGTGGCAGAGTGGCAGCAGAAGGTAAATCATCTGTGTAGTGTACCCTGGCAGTGGGAAACACAGACAGACAGCAGCAGCAGCAGCAGGAGGAGGTATGGAGGAGCAGTGTGAGTGTGGCAGCAGGTAGGCAGCGTGACATAATAGCCCTGGTACCTAGCGGTGATACCAGGCCGTAAATAAACACAACAGGAGGTCCCAGACAGCGGTCGTGCAGCCCACATTGTGTCCAATACACAACTGGGACAACACAGTTTTCAACCCGGGCACCTCAGAAAAATTAAACCTTTTTTTTTTTTTAATGGTTTGTTTGGTTTTGGTTTTGCAACCAATATAGCTATTGTTTGACGTAATAGCTGGTGGCAGAGTGGCAGCAGAAGAAGGTAATTCTGTGTACCCTGGCAGTGGGAAACACAGACAGACAGCAGCAGCAGGAGGAGGAATGGAGGAGTAGGCGAGCAGCTATTGTTTGACGTAATAGCTGGTGGCAGAGTGGCAGCAGAAGGTAAATCATCTGTGTACCCTGGCAGTGGGAAACACAGACAGACAGCAGCAGCAGCAGCAGGAGGAGGTATGGAGGAGCAGTGTGAGTGTGGCAGCAGGTAGGCAGCGTGACATAATAGCCCTGGTACCTAGCGGTGATACCAGGGCTGTAAATAAACACAACAGGAGGTCCCAGACAGCGGTCGTGCAGCCCACATTGTGTCCAATACACAACTGGGACAACACAGTTTTCAACCCGGGCACCTCAGAAAAATTAAACCTTTTTTTTTTTTTAATGGTTTTTTGGTTTTTGGTTTTACAACCAATATAGCTATTGTTTGACGTAATAGCTGGTGGCAGAGTGGCAGCAGAAGAAGGTAATTCTGTGTACCCTGGCAGTGGGAAACACAGACAGACAGCAGAAGGGCAGTACACAGCAGCCCACTGTAGGTGTAAAATGTGTGGCTGCAGGCGACGTAATAGTCAAAGTGAACCAGGCTGGCTTAGTGAGCAGGAGCCAGGAGGTGGTAAAGGGTGGTAAGGCACATTAACGATGGTTCCGGCAGCCAGTTCATGTCCCCCTCTCGCCGACATCAGGGGCCAGGAACTTGCCTTCCACCCACGCCTGGTTCATCTTGAGAAACGTCAGTCTGTCCACAGACTTGTGAGACAGACGTGAGCGTTTCTCGGTGACCACGCCACCAGCTGCACTGAAGCAGCGCTCGGACAGCACGCTGGAAGGGGGGCAGGACAGCACTTCCAGGGCGTACTGCGCCAGCTCGCTCCAGATCTCTATGCGCTTGACCCAATACTCCATGGGATCAACAGGGGCATCGCTGTCAAGCCCGCTGTACGACCCCATGTAGTCAGCCACCATGTGGGTCAGGCGCTGGCTGTGACCGGAGGAGGATGCTGCTGCATGCATCTCCTCTCTAGTCACTGCTGCCGGAGCCTCTACAGTCCTGTAGAGCTCGTGGCTGAGAGACAGCAGGTCTGTGGGGCGCTTGCTGCTGCTGGATGCAGGCACCTGCTGCTGCCTCTGTGCTGGCTGCTGGACAGTGGGGGTGGAAGGCTGGGGGAAGGCTTCCTCCAAGCGCTCAACAAGGGCCTGCTGCAAGCTCCTTATTTGTTGCGCTGGGTCTCCTCCTGCAGGCGGCAGGAACTGGCTCAACTTCCCCTTGAGGCGTGGGTCCAACATCATGCTGATCCAGATGTCCTCCCTCTGCTTCATCTGGATCACCCTGGGGTCCCTGCGCAGGCACGTCAGCATGTGCGCTGCCATTGGGAAGAGGCGGGCCACGTCTGCTGGCACCTCGACGTCAGTGCTGTCCTCATCCTCCTCCTCTGCCGCCTCATCCTCTCTCCACCCCCGCACCAACTCAGCTGCGCTGTGCTGATCCCCCTCATCAGCAGCCAGGTCAGGGACCTCCACCAAGTCCTCCTCCTCCTCCCCCTCAGAGGTGGACTGCGCAGCTGGTTGCCGCTCCTGCTGGTCCAAGGCTGCCGCTCCCTGTTCCAGCAAAGCATCGAGGGCCCTGTTCAGCAGAGAAACCAGGGGCACCCACTCGCAGACCATAGCATGGTCCCTGCTCACCATGTTTGTGGCCTGCAGGAAGGGAGCCAGCACAAAGCACACCTGCTGCATGTGCCTCCAGTCATCATCGGGGACGATGGATGGGATGTTGCTGGTCTTGTCCCTTCTCTGAGCTGCGGAAACAGTGGCCAGGGCAAGGTACTGTTTGACAGCGTGCCTCTGTTCAACCAGACGCTCCAACATCGCCAGGGTGGAGTTCCAGCGAGTCGGAACGTCAAGGATCAGCCGATGGCGTGGCAGATCCAGCTCCTTTTGCACGTCTTCCAGGCTCGCACAGGCTGCAGCCGAGCGCCGGAAGTGACGCACAACATTCCTTGCCGTTTCCAGCAGTTCGCCCTTCCCCTGGTAGGTGCGCAGGAACTTCTGCACCACCAGGTTCAGCACGTGGGCAAGACAGGGGATGTGGGTCAGGTTTCCCCTGTCTATTGCGGCAACCAGATTGGCCCCATTGTCGGCCACCACCTCTCCGACTCTGAGGCCTCTGGGGGTCAGCCAAATCCTCTCCTGCTCCTGGAGTTTGGCCAACACATGGGTTGCCGTCAGCTTGGTCTTCCCAAGGCTGACCAAGTGCAGCAGCGCTTGGCAGTGGCGGGCCTTCACGCTGCTGCTGAGGCGGGGGGTTTGGCCAGGTGTGCCGGAGGATGGCAGAGGATCAGAGGAACCTGCTGCAGTTCCCCTGACCCTGCGGGGTGGCACCACCCACTGTGTTGCTGCTGCTGCTGTGCCCGCTGCTGCTCTCCCATCCTCACCCCCTTCCACCAAGCTGACCCAGTGGACAGTGAAGGACAGGTAGCGGCCTGTCCCGAAGCGGCTGCTCCAGGAGTCCATGGTGACGTGGACCCTTTCACCAACCGCGTGCTCCAGCCCTCGCTCCACATTGGCCATCACAAAGCGGTGCAGTGCAGGAATGGCCTTGCGGGCAAAGAAGTGTCTGCTGGGGAGCTGCCAGTCTGGGGCTGCGCAAGCAAGCAGCGCACGAATGTCGCTCCCCTCCTGCACGAGCGTGTACGGCAGGAGTTGGGAGCACATGGCCCGTGCCAGCAAGCCGTTCAGCTGCCGCACGCGACGGCTGCTGGGAGGCAGAGCCCTAACCACCCCCTGGAAGGACTCGCTCAAAAGGCTCTGGCGTGGCCTTTTGCTGACACGGGAATCAGCAGACACAGCAGAGGAGGCCACTGAGGACTGGCTGCCAGAACAGGCCTCAGTGTCGGCGGCAGGAGTTGCAGAGGGGGGAGGAGCAGTGCGTTTCCGCACTCCTGCTGGTGCTGCTGGAGGAGCAGGAGGGCGCAGGTGGCTGCTGTTGCTGCTGCTGCTGCTGAAGGCTGTGCAGTGATGGGTGTGGTGCCACTGCCAGCACCAGATGCCTTCAGCCTCTGGAACTCCTCATGCTGGTGGAAATGTTTAGCCGCAAGGTGGTTGATGAGCGAGCTGGTGCAGAACTTTAAGGGGTCTGCACCTCTGCTCAACTTCCGCTGACAGTGGTTGCAAGTGGCGTACTTGCTGTACACAGTGGGCATGGTGAAATATCGCCAGATTGGTGACTTAAACATCCCCCTACGGCATGGAAGCGCTGCTGCCTGTCTCCCTGTGGTGGTTGGGGGGGGGGCTTGGGGGGCTTGGGTGCGGCTGGTGGTGGTACTGGCAGATGCTGCTGCTGCTGCTGCTGAGCCTGAGACACCAGCAGGCTGTGGGACCTGCCTACTGCTGCTGCCAATGCTTGCAATGATGCGCCTCCTTGCAAGGCCCACAAGAGCATCCTCCTCCTCCTCCTCAGAGCTGCTGAGGACGACATCCCCTGGAGGTGGTGGCACCCAGTCTCTGTCTGTCACCGGGTCATCATCATCCTCCCCCTCCTGAAACATGTCCTGCTGGGATGAGGACCCCCCAAACTCCTCTCCTGATGCATGGATGGGCTGCTTGACTGTCGCCACAGTCTTGCTGTCCAATCCCTCATCCCCCAAAGTGCCCATCAGCATCTCCTCCTCAAGATCGCCAACAACAGCAGACAATTTACTCATGATGCCTGGGGTCAAAAGACTGCTGAATGACAGGTCGGCGAGTGACGGTGAACTGGCCTCCTCCCCAGACCCTGCTGGGCGGCTGCTGCGAACAGGGGTGGTGGTGGTGGTGGTGGTGAGGGTGGAGGCCTCGGATGCAGAGCTGATGGCGGGCTGCTCATCCTCCGTCATGAGTTGCACCACAGTGTCTGCATCCTTTTCCTCAATGGGACGTTTCCGACCCGGCTGGAGGAAAATGGGAGCAGGTGCTACACGCTGCTGCTGCTGTGTCTCTGCAGCGTGAGTTGCAGATGCTCCTGCTGGGCGGCGCCCAAGGCGTCCACGGCCAGTGGCTATGGGAGGAATGTTAGCCACTGACGCTGCTGCTGCTGCTGCGGAACTGTGCATGGTGGCGCGCCCGCGGCCGCAGCTTGCCACAATGCTGCTCCCTCTCCTCCTGATTCCCTTGCTGCCCTTCCCCTTGCCCAAACCGCGCTGGCTGCCACTTCCAGACATCTTAAATGTTTTGGGCGTATAGACAAAAGTTTTGTAAAAGGGCGGCTGAAAAGTGGGGTACTTTAATGGAGTGGGTTGGTTGGTGAGGTGACTGAGTGAGTGTCCCCTAGTACAGTAAGTAAGTAGTAACAGTCAGGAAGTACAACTAGCAGTTACAATAATCAGTAGTAATCACAAGTAAATTTAGTGTGTGTACACTCAGACAGTGAGTGCACGCACGCAGGAGCTAGTAGCCTATGGACAGTGACTGAGTGTCCTAGACTCCTAGTACAGTAAGAGTAAGTAGTAACAGTAAGTAGAACTAACTAATTACGATAATCAATCAGCGATCAGAAGGAAATAGAGTGTGTGTTGTGTGTGTACACTCAGACAGTGAGTGCACGCACGCAGGAGCTAGTAGCCTATGAACACAGTGACTGAGTGTCCTAGACTCCTAGTACAGTAAGAGTAAGTAGTAACAGTAAGTAGAACTAACTAATTACAATAATCAATCAGCGATCAGAAGGAAATAGAGTGTGGGTGGTGTGTGTACACTCAGACAGTGAGTGCACGCACGCAGGAGCTAGTAGCCTATGAACACAGTGACTGAGTGTCCTAGACTCCTAGTACAGTAAGAGTAAGTAGTAACAGTAAGTAGAACTAACTAATTACAATAATCAATCAGCGATCAGAAGGAAATGGAGTGTGGGTGTGTGTACACTCAGACAGTGAGTGCACGCACGCAGGAGCTAGTAGCCTATGAACACAGTGACTGAGTGTCCTAGACTCCTAGTACAGTAAGAGTAAGTAGTAACAGTAAGTAGAACTAACTAATTACAATAATCAATCAGCGATCAGAAGGAAATGGAGTGTGGGTGTGTGTACACTCAGACAGTGAGTGCACGCACGCAGGAGCTAGTAGCCTATGAACACAGTGACTGAGTGTCCTAGACTCCTAGTACAGTAAGAGTAAGTAGTAACAGTAAGTAGAACTAACTAATTACAATAATCAATCAGCGATCAGAAGGAAATGGAGTGTGGGTGTGTGTACACTCAGACAGTGAGTGCACGCACGCAGGAGCTAGAAGCCTATGAACACAGTGACTGAGTGTCCTAGACTCCTAGTACAGTAAGAGTAAGTAGTAACAGTAAGTAGAACTAACTAATTACAATAATCAATCAGCGATCAGAAGGAAATAGAGTGTGGGTGGTGTGTGTACACTCAGACAGTGAGTGACCGCACGCAGGAGCTAGTAGCCTATGGACAGTGACTGAGTGTCCTAGACTCCTAGTACAGTAAGAGTAAGTAGTAACAGTAAGTAGAACTAACTAATTACAATAATCAATCAGCGATCAGAAGGAAATGGAGTGTGGGTGTGTGTACACTCAGACAGTGAGTGCACGCACGCAGGAGCTAGTAGCCTATGAACACAGTGACTGAGTGTCCTAGACTCCTAGTACAGTAAGAGTAAGTAGTAACAGTAAGTAGAACTAACTAATTACAATAATCAATCAGCGATCAGAAGGAAATGGAGTGTGGGTGTGTGTACACTCAGACAGTGAGTGCACGCACGCAGGAGCTAGTAGCCTATGAACACAGTGACTGAGTGTCCTAGACTCCTAGTACAGTAAGAGTAAGTAGTAACAGTAAGTAGAACTAACTAATTACAATAATCAATCAGCGATCAGAAGGAAATGGAGTGTGGGTGTGTGTACACTCAGACAGTGAGTGCACGCACGCAGGAGCTAGAAGCCTATGAACACAGTGACTGAGTGTCCTAGACTCCTAGTACAGTAAGAGTAAGTAGTAACAGTAAGTAGAACTAACTAATTACAATAATCAATCAGCGATCAGAAGGAAATAGAGTGTGGGTGGTGTGTGTACACTCAGACAGTGAGTGACCGCACGCAGGAGCTAGTAGCCTATGGACAGTGACTGAGTGTCCTAGACTCCTAGTACAGTAAGAGTAAGTAGTAACAGTAAGTAGAACTAACTAATTACAATAATCAATCAGCGATCAGAAGGAAATGGAGTGTGGGTGTGTGTACACTCAGACAGTGAGTGCACGCACGCAGGAGCTAGTAGCCTATGAACACAGTGACTGAGTGTCCTAGACTCCTAGTACAGTAAGAGTAAGTAGTAACAGTAAGTAGAACTAACTAATTACAATAATCAATCAGCGATCAGAAGGAAATAGAGTGTGGGTGGTGTGTGTACACTCAGACAGTGAGTGACCGCACGCAGGAGCTAGTAGCCTATGAACACAGTGACTGAGTGTCCTAGACTCCTAGTACAGTAAGAGTAAGTAGTAACAGTAAGTAGAACTAACTAATTACAATAATCAATCAGCGATCAGAAGGAAATGGAGTGTGGGTGTGTGTACACTCAGACAGTGAGTGCACGCACGCAGGAGCTAGTAGCCTATGAACACAGTGACTGAGTGTCCTAGACTCCTAGTACAGTAAGAGTAAGTAGTAACAGTAAGTAGAACTAACTAATTACAATAATCAATCAGCGATCAGAAGGAAATGGAGTGTGGGTGTGTGTACACTCAGACAGTGAGTGCACGCACGCAGGAGCTAGAAGCCTATGAACACAGTGACTGAGTGTCCTAGACTCCTAGTACAGTAAGAGTAAGTAGTAACAGTAAGTAGAACTAACTAATTACAATAATCAATCAGCGATCAGAAGGAAATAGAGTGTGGGTGGTGTGTGTACACTCAGACAGTGAGTGACCGCACGCAGGAGCTAGTAGCCTATGGACAGTGACTGAGTGTCCTAGACTCCTAGTACAGTAAGAGTAAGTATTAACAGTAAGTACAACTAACTAATTACGATAATCAATCAGCGATCAGAAGGAAATGGAGTGTGGGTGTGTGTACACTCAGACAGTGAGTGCACGCACGCAGGAGCTAGTAGCCTATGAACACAGTGACTGAGTGTCCTAGACTCCTAGTACAGTAAGAGTAAGTAGTAACAGTAAGTAGAACTAACTAATTACGATAATCAATCAGCGATCAGAAGGAAATGGAGTGTGGGTGTGTGTACACTCAGACAGTGAGTGCAGTGCGCACACGCAGGAGCTAGTAGCCTATATGAACAGTGACAGTGAGTGTCCCTACGGGTACAGTAAGAGTAAGTAGTAAGTAAGTACAACTAACTAACAATAATCTATCAGTAATCAGAAGGAAATAGAGTGTGTGTACACACAGACAGTGAGTGAGTGCACACACGCAGGAGCTAGCTAGTAGCCTATAAACAGTGACAGTCAGTGAGTGTCCTACTCCTAGTACAGTATAACTACAATACTATTAGTAAAGGACAGCAGAAATACTGGTATAGATGAGAGAAATAAACAGAGGACAGCTGCCCACAGAGGCAAGGCCCCCCTGAGGCCTAAACCTGTAAGCTTGCAGCAGCTGCCTGTCTCTAATGTAACACACAAGCTACTAACTAAAATACAATGTCTATCTAACTAACAACAATATAGGTGTATATGGCAGGTGTAGGTGAGCAAAAACGCTAGGTAAATGATCACAATAGAGCACTTGCTAAGCCAAAGCACAAAGGAGCAACTCTCTCTCTGTACAAGTCTCAGGCAAGCATGGAGAAACGGAACATGGCGGCCGCTATTTATAGGGTAGGGGCTGGCCAGGGTCCCCCTCTGTGATTGGCTGCCGTCAGAGGGCCTGGGAGCCCTCTGATTGGCTCTAAGGACATCAATCTGGGCTATGACGCTATTCGAGCTCGGTACCGAGCTCGAATAGCGCCGGGTTGCTCGAATAGCTCGAATAGTGAATGGGCTATTCGAGTGTACTCGGATAGCCCATTCGAATAGCTCCAGCTATTCGGAGCTCGAATACCGAGCTCGAATAGCTGAAAAAGAGCTCGAATATTCGAGCTACTCGAATATTCGAGCTCTGCTGAGCACCACTGCTCCTCACGGTTTAGGGCCCCTAAAATGCCAGGACAGTATAGGAACCCCACAAATTACCCCATTTTAGAAATAATACACCCCAAGGTATTCCGTTAGGAGGATGGTGAGTTCATAGAAGATTTTTTTTTTTGTCACAAGTTAGCGGAAATTGATTTTAATTGTTTTTTTTCACAAAGTGTCATTTTCCGCTAACTTGTGACAAAAAATAAAATCTTCTATGAACTCACCATACTCTTAACGGAATACCTTGGGGTGTCTTCTTTCTAAAATGGGGTCATTTGTGGGGTTCCTATACTGCCCTGGCATTTTAGGGGCCCTAAACCGTGAGGAGTAGTCTTGAAACCAAATGTCACAAAATGACCTGTGAAATCCTAAAGGTACTCATTGGACTTTGGGCCTCTTAGCGCACTTAGGGTGCAAAAAAGTGCCACACATGTGGTACCGCCGTACTCAAGAGAAGTAGTATAATGTGTTTTGGGGTGTATTTTTACACATACCCATGCTGGGTGGGAGAAATATCTCTGTAAATGACAATTGTTTGATTTTTTTTACACACAATTGTCCATTTACAGAGAGATTTCTCCCACCCAGCATGGGTATGTGTAAAAATACACCCCAAAACACAATATACTACTTCTTCTGAGTACGGCGATACCACATGTGTGACACTTTTTTGCAACCTAGGTGCGCTAAGGGGCCTAACGTCCTATTCACAGGTCATTTTGAGGCATGTGGATTCTAGACTACTGCTCACGGTTTAGGGCCCCTAAAATGCCAGGGCAGTATAGGAACCCCACAAGTGACCCCATTTTAGAAAGAAGACACCCCAAATTATTCTGTTAGGAGTATGGTGAGTTCATAGAAGATTTTTTTTTTGTCACAAGTTAGCGGAAAATGACACTTTGTGAAAAAAAAAACAATACATATCAATTTCCGCTAACTTGTGACAAAAAATAAAATCTTCTATGAACTCATCATACACCTAACAGAATACCTTGGTGTGTCTTCTTTCTAAAATGGGGTCACTTGTGGGGTTCCTATACTGCCCTGGCATTTTAGGGGCCCTAAACCGTGAGGAGTAGTCTTGAACCCAAATGTCTCAAAATGACCTGTGAAATCCTAAAGGTACTCATTGGACTTTGGGCCCCTTAGCACAGTTAGGCTGCAAAAAAGTGTCACACATGTGGTATCGCCGTACTCAGAAGAAGTAGTATAATGTGTTTTGTGGTGTATTTTTACATATAACCATGCTGGGTGGGAGAAATATCTCTGTAAATGACACATTTTTGATTTTTTTTACACACAATTGTCCATTTACAGAGAGATTTCTCCCACCCAGCATGGGTATGTGTAAAAATACACCACAAAACACATTATACTACTTCTCCTGAGTATGGCGATACCACATGTGTGACACTTTTTTGCAGCCTAGGTGCGCTAAGGGGCCCAACGTCCTATTCACAGGTCATTTTGAGGCATTTGTTTTCTAGACTACTCCTCACGGTTTAGGGCCCCTAAAATGCCAGGGCAGTATAGGAACCCCACAAGTGACCCCATTTTAGAAAGAAGACACCCCAAGGTATTCCGTTAGGGGTATGGTGAGTTCATAGAAGATTTTATTTTTTGTCACGAGTTAGTGAAAAATGACACTTTGTGAAAAAAACAATAAAAATCCAATTTCCGCTAACTTTTGACAAAAAATAAAATCTTCTATGAACTCATCATACACCTAACAGAATACCTTGGGGTGTCTTCTTTCTAAAATGGGGTCACTTGTGGGGTTCCTATACTGCCCTGGCATTTTACGGGCCCAAAACTGTGAGTAGTCTGGAAACCAAATTTCTCAAAATGACTGTTCAGGGGTATAAGCATCTGCAAATTTTTATGACAGGTGGTCTATGAGGGGGCAAATTTTGTGGAACCGGTCATAAGCAGGGTGGCCTCTTAGATGACAGGATGTTTTGGGCCTGATCTGATGGATAGGAGTGCTAGGGGGGTGACAGGAGGTGATTGATGGGTGTCTCAGGGGGCGGTTAGAGGGGAAAATAGATGCAATCAATGCACTGGGGAGGTGATCGGAAGGGGGTCTGAGGGGGATCTGAGGGTTTGGCCGAGTTATCAGGAGCCCACACAGGGCAAATTAGGGCCTGATCTGATGGGTAGGTGTGCTAGGGGGTGACAGGAGGTGATTGATGGGTGTCTCAAGGTGTGATTAGAGGGGGGAAATAGATGCAAGCAATGCACTAGCGAGGTGATCAGGGCTGGGGTCTGAGGACGTTCTGAGGTGTGGGCGGGTGATTGGGTGCCCGCAAGGGGCAGATTAGGGTCTAATCTGATGGGTAACCGTGACATGTGGTGATAGGGGGTGATTGATGGGTAATTAGTGGGTGTTTAGAGGAGAGAAGAGATGTAAACACTGCACTTGGGAGGTGATCTGATGTCGGATCTGCGGGCGATCTATTGATGTGGGTGGGTGATCAGATTGCCCGCAAGGGGCAGGTTAGGGGCTGATTGATGGGTGGCAGTGACAGGGGGTGATTAATGGGTGGCAGTGACAGGGGGTGATTGATAGGTGATTGACAGGTGATCAGTGGGTTATTACAGGGAATAACAGATGTAAATATTGCATTGGCGAATTGATAAGGGGGGGGGGGTCTGAGGGCAATCTGAGCGTGTGGGCGGGTGATTGGGTGCCCGCAAGGGGCAGATTAGGGTCTAATCTGATGGGTAACAGTGACAGGTGGTGATAGGGGGTGATTGATGGGTAATTAGTGGGTGTTTAGAGGAGAGAAGAGATGTATACACTGCACTTGGGAGGTGATCTGATGTCGGATCTGTGGGCGATCTATTGGTGTGGGTGGGTGATCAGATTGCCCGCAAGGGGCAGGTTAGGGGCTGATTGATTGGTGGCAGTGACAGGGGGTGATTGATGGGTGGCAGTGACAGGGGGTGATTGATAGGTGATTGACAGGTGATCAGTGGGTTATTACAGGGAATAACAGATGTAAATATTGCACTGGCGAATTGATAAGGGGGGGTCTGAGGGCAATCTGAGCGTGTGGGCGGGTGATTGGGTGCCCGCAAGGGGCAGATTAGGGTCTAATCTGATGGGTAACAGTGACAGGTGGTGATAGGGGGTGATTGATGGGTGATTGATGGGTAATTAGTGGGTGTTTAGAGGAGAGAAGAGATGTAAACACTGCGCTTGGGAGGTGATCTGATGTCGGATCTGCGGGCGATCTAATGGTGTGGGTGGGTGATCAGATTGCCCGCAAGGGGCAGGTTAGGGGCTGATTGATGGGTAGCAGTGACAGGGGGTGATTGACGGGTGATTGACGGGTGATTGACAGGTGATTGACAGGTGATTGACAGGTGAGCAGGGGGGATAGATGCATACAGTACACGGGGGGGGGGGTCTGGGGAGAATCTGAGGGGTGGGGGGGTGATCAGGAGGGGGCAGTGGGCAGGGGGGGGGGATAAAAAAAAAATAGCGTTGACAGATAGTGACAGGGAGTGATTGATGGGTGATTAGGGGGGTGACTGGGTGCAAACAGTGGTCTGGGGGGTGGGCAGGGGGGGTCTGAGGGGTGCTGTGGGCGATCAGGGGGCAGGGGGGGGGGAAATCAGTGTGCTTGGGTGTAGACTAGGGTGGCTGCAGCCTGCCCTGGTGGTCCCTCGGACACTGGGACCACCAGGGTAGGAGGCAGCCAGTATAATAGGCTTTGTATACATTACAAAGCCTATTATACATACGTGCAGCGGTGATCCGGGTGCTAGTAACCCGCCGGCGCTTCCGAACGGCCGGCGGGTTACTACGAGCGGTGGGCGGAGCGAGTCCCCGGCGGCTGATCGCGTCACGAATGACGCGATCGCCGCATAGCCACTCCCGCAGCCGCCCCCGCCGATGGGCGTATTGCGGTCGTTTGGGCCCGGACTTTGCCGCCGCCCATCGGCTGGGGGTGGTCCTCAAGTGGTTAAATGCATACCCACGGTCTCTGCTCAGGGCCCCTTTAAGTGCAGGATGTGACTTCCCGTCCTGTAATATTTAGGCAGACAAATAAGGAAGTGAATGCCACTTTGAAGACTCTTAACAACAACTGCTTGAACAACAGAGCCCACTTTTTTACTTGAACACAAGTTGAATACAAATTTATTGTATAAGTGTTACAACAGACCCTCTATGATACAACAACAGAATAGAAGAATTATAAGCAGCTCCATCTGCATGTGAGGATAATGGGGTGATTGGGTGATGGACACTGAGACTGATTTCTCTTCTAATGCATAAAGCCAGATATGCATTTCTATCCAAACACAGATGCCTGTGGAATAAGGTGTACATTCTTTACTAGAATGCGGGATACAATGTGAAAGAATACGGGTATTATTCAAATGACAGAAAGAGTAATTGTCTTGGGGGTCTCAAAGGTGTGTTCTTCACCGAATAGCAATGTGCAAAACGTGGTCATTTTTTCAAAGGTTTAGTACAAAACAGAGCAGGCATTATTCATCCACAGGCATTTTTTTCTACGTGAATTCTTTTTATGTACATGCTTTACTACAGCTTTGGCTCTCACTAAAGCCTCAGCTGGATGTCTGAACTGCTTGCTTTAAAAATCGTAGAGTAGCGCTCAAGCTGTAAGACACATGCACTCCTGAGAGTCTCTTATATTACGCGTGACCATGACAGGTTCTAGACTTTTTGCTGCGTGAGGCAAACTTGTGAGCATGTTTCCCCCCTCCCAATTTGGAATGATCGCACAGCACCCGACCATTTACTATGCTTCATTTAATGTTCTCAGTCAGCAAGGGGGCATATGCAAAAACTACAGAGATGACATGCTGCAGTTCAACACGATAGCACACTAGCTGGCTGCGAGTCTGTGACAAACAAACTGCTCACCCTCAGGTAGTCCTCCATTCCTCCTCAGTCAGGACAGCAGTGCCACCTGCTCCCTTCTGCTGTGTAAGTCAAATGAAACGCTGCTGCTCTCCTGCCTCCCCCCTCCTCACTCACTGTCAGACTCCTCACACAGCACAACAAGCTGCTTTTTCCTAATGATGACCTCTTCACCTTGCTCGCTCTCCTCTTGCTTCTCCTCCTACTCTGACTGCACGCTGTAAGTGTAAACACACAGTACAAACATGTCGCCCCTGTAATCTCTGCACCTGATGCAAGTGTTTCACCTTGCTTCTGTAATGCTGGGGAGTCATACTTTCTGACCACCCAGCACAACAAGGCTAAGTAGCTGGATAATGGAAGTGGCTCCACAGATGGGCTCAGGAGTAATGTCTCATACACACGGGGTACAGCTGTCGCCGCAACCACGTGGCATGCGCGTGTTGCGGCGATAGGTCGCCCAAGTGTATGATGCGCGCACCCCGAACCGTCGCCCGTCGGAGCTGTCGTCAGGCGATTGACTTGTTCAATCGCCGGCTACAGCTGTCACCGCAATTTCGCCGCAACTGTCGCTAGTCCGCGTGTGTATGCAGACCAGTGACAGGAGACGCAATGCAAGTGAATGGAGCATCCGGCCGGGGGATGCTCCATTCACAGACAGCTTCCGCCGCGTCTCTGCCTTTCCGGCGAGACATGTGGATAGTTGTCACCGCCAGGGAGCTGTCGCTCCCTGGTCTCTTGTAGCCATGTAATGGGGGACAATTGTCCCCCGTGTGTATGTAGCTTAATAAACAAGGGAGCAAGATTGCCCAGAGCAACTGCAGCTCTGGGCCGCCTATCAGGCTAGATGCTATGTGATACAATACACAACAGACGTAGTCGGTAACAAGCTTGAGTCATACACGTTAATTCAGATGTCAGTCGGATTGGAAGGATTAGGCAGATTCGTAGTCAAGAGGCAGGCAAAGGTTGGTACACAATACAATATTACAATAATACAATACTGACTGACTAGAGTACATATATATCGTGCTGATGTGCAATATATATATATAGTCGCTATTTTAGCGACGGCAACATTCACACTGAGATAGACAAGACTAACAGGTAGGAGCGAACTAATGGTAACTGCTGCTATTGTTTGTCCTCAAGAACAAGGCTAGACGGAATACTACCAGTCACCAATGTGGTGCTGGCAGAATCTAACTATCAGGATCAGAAGGACTTCACTGACCCCCGCAGGTCAGCAAACGTCCAGCAGACATGACAATACAGAGCGAAGCATTATACATTTACAATAACAACTTTCACAGCATAGACCCAACGACAACTCAGAGAGCTGACCGCTATTACGGGCGTGGTATTAAATGGGAGGCAGACTTTTATGCTGGCATCAGCCAATAGATGCAGGTATGCAAATTCCCACACAGCTGAATGGTAATCATTCAATCCTGAGCTGCCTTGATTACCATTTGGTAGCTGGCTGTGAATGCAAAGGACTTCCATAAGAAATACATGCAGTGTTATGTAACAACATCCATGCAGGAAATCCAGGGCTATCTGGCCGCAGCTCAGCTGCAACAAGCAATTGGTGGATTGATGACAGCATCCTGACCTGCCCAGAACTACAGAGCGATTGCAAATGACAATTAGACTTATTGCGAATGCACAACTGAATGCAAGCAGATAAGTCAGAACTGTCCGTTTGCAGCTCCACTGCAACGGACAGAATACGCTACGGGAGGGATCCTTACAGTTCATGATAGAACCTGCTCTGCGTGTGACAGTTAGCAGTCCACCACCTCAGGAGCTATTGCACCACGTGCTCTCCCCCCATTCAAAAAACGACTCACCAGATGTTGGGACCCAGCTGGTCACTAATCGCATGCAGGGTATCTTGCCACTCCAAACCTCTCTGGCAATCTCTGCTCCTGTCTCCTTCGCTCCCTTGGATAGCTTTCAGCACACCTCACAATGCCCCCCCCCCCCACCTTCCAAAAAAAAAAAAACAACACCTCACATAGCGTTAAAGTGCTTCTATTTATTTTTCAAAAAAAGTCATGCGCAACATGCAATATCACAGCATACAGTATGGGCAAATGCCACAGCGGTATGATGTACAAACCTCAGCTAGGCCAGTTTTGCAAGAGAGGTGTCTGCCATAGTAGATGGTAGCCCACTAGTGTCTGTACTGCTGTGCGCAGGCCCGGATTTACATTCCAGGAGCCTATAGGCACAGTTGTCCTGGCAGCCTAGACTTTGCCCTGCATGAATCTCCAAACACCCCGCTGAAGCGCACCGCAAGTGTGCTGGTTTTCCCAGCTGTCAATTCTCCTGTATTTCCCTTGAACGTCTTCACTAGCTACAAGTGTCCCTTAGCATTATATAGCCAGAGGGACCTTCAGTGTTAGGTAGCTAGTGGTTCTCCCAAATGAAGGGAGATCAGGTCAGTGGAATGCCGAGAGCTGAGTGAGTAAACTCTCATTTACACTCTGCTTGGGACTCTGCAGAGGAAAGTAGAGAGGGAGGCACTGGGGAGGGGATTGAGCCACCTTTCCATCATCAGGCACTTGTAGGCATGTGCCTACAGTGCCTTATGGTAAATCCAGCCCTGGCTGTGCGTATTAAAATTTGGTTAAAAAATATAAAAATATCCAATAGCATAAGCCAAACTTGCTATGTCCAGCCAGCTGCTCACACAGGAAAGACGTCACAGGCCTAGCACCGGCCAACGCATTTCATTGCTAGGCAACTCATCAGAGCCAAGTCGGCCATGTTTTAAAGGGGCACTGTGGCTGATGTGAGGATTGCAAAATGACAACAAGCACACAGAAGGCCTGCAGGGGGCTAGAAGAAGCCCCAGATAAATTAAACGGCTCTTTTGTCACTTTAGGTACGCCCCACCGCATCACACCGCAACGCACAAAATCACATACATATGACCCTGCAGCAGAGTGCACCGCCAGGGTCACATATATGGCATCCATGCCCCCGCCACCACTTGCCCAGTGACGTACTCCCTGCTGGATGCTGTATTCTGTCATTTATTTATTTATTTATTGTATTTATAAAGCGCCAACATATTACGCAGCGCTGGACAATAAATAGGGATACTTACAATATTTAGGGGTAACATACAGCAAAATGACAATACCTGAATACAAGAAAGACAAGATCACGCAGCACAGTATGAGTACAAGGTAATGCTTAGTCACTGGAGGGGAGCATGGAGATTAGGCAAGTTAGGTTCACTCACGTCCATAGCATGGGTTCACAGTAATGGAGGTGCATGATCAGGTAGGACACAAAAGGAGGAGGACCCTGCCCAAAGGCTTACAATCTAGAGTCATTCCGTATATGTGTGCCGCAACGCCTCTACCAACCTTTCTAACTTACATTACTTCCTCCACCGCAGAAGTCCATCGGAAACACACTGTTGTCCCTGCATCAGTTCGACAGTGAAATGGGCACCTCCGGTGCAACACAATGCGTTAAGTGTGCTAGGCCCCATTGCCTTGCATTGTAGTTGCATTACCCTGTGGAAACACAGTATAATGCAACACAGGTTTTCAATGCAAGAGTAAAAGGGGGCTTAATGAAATTAGTGGTTGCAATTAATTTAGCCCATTTGCCAGGACCTCAGAGATGTACTGCGCAGAAGTGGAGATGGGCCGAAGTATTTGCCAGATGAGTATTCGCATTCGTCTCCTCAGGTGAATACTTGGTGGATTCGACCCGTCCTGTATACATCATTGTTGAGCTGAACTTTGACCCCTCACCTCACAGTCAGCAAACACATGGCAGCCAAACAGTTATCCCTCCCACCAGGACCCCACCACCACCACCACCTACCACCTATAACCTCATTGTTGCATGAGAGGACAGGGTAATCTGTAGAGTGACTTATAGTCCAACTCCAGCCTCATACATCTGTGCAATAAATGTGCTTTGTGTTATTTTATGGTAGATAGCACCAGGTGGATAAGCGCTGAGAAACTCAAATTAAAATAAGGCATATATTTCCTGATTCACAAACACATTGCCATTTATCAGTCTTGCTACAGGAAACCCATAAAATCCCCAAAACAATATTCCAGACCATCTATTTCTTCAGCGTGGATAGGAATTTACCACCTGAGGTATGGCCATTTTAGTGTAATGGAGGCTGGCAAGGCTTTGCGTTTCTATGTATACTGTCTCTGTCAGTATACACACAATCTGGCATCGGTTCCCCAAAAATACACATAATCTGGCAGCTGTTCCCCAAAATACACTTAATCTAGCAGCAGCGGTTCCCAAAAAATAGTTAATCTGGCAGCTGTACATACCGCTCCCTTTCACTGCGCTCCTCCCCTCCTGCTCAGGGTGCTCTGGCGCCCCCCCCCCCCCCCTCCCCCCCCCTGACCACGGGCCCTCGGTCTGTGCCCAAATGCCCAAATGGTAAGTTCGCCCCTGATACATTGTTTTTCTTGCTTTTGTATCACTTTTCGTGACCAGTGCACAAGTTAACTGTTAGAGAAAGGTCTGCTGGTCCTAGTAGTGTACTAACCATAACCCACCTTCACACCACTACTGGCATCTAGTATCCACTGGCCCCTGTGTAAAACCTCAGTGCTGTAGGAGACAGGTCTGCTGGTCCTAGTAGTGCACTGACCATAACCCACCTTCACACCACTACTGGCATCTAGTATCCACTACTGCACCCGTATAAGGCCTCAGTGCAGAATCAGTGTTTTTTTGATCACGTAGCTGTCATTGAAATAGCTCAGCCTGACCATAGGGGCTGGAAAACCGTGATCACCTGCACTCCCCAGATTGTGCGCACAAGCACATCAGCCACTACAAACTATTACACAAAGACTGCCGCCGAGAGGACTAACATTTATGTCCTGGAGGTGTCAACTGGTAAAAACAAAGATATGCTCACCTGACATAATCACTAAAGGTCTTTGCAGTTGTATGCGGACTGCGGTGCGTTAAACGCGGCATTTCGTCTGTCAGTGTAAAGTGGGCGTAACCCTTACTCTACCTGATCGACATGTACACACGTTTAAAGCACTTTATTCCACCAATTTAGGAATGCAATGTGATCAATTTAGGAATGCAATGTGATCAATTTAGGAATGCAATGTGATTTCTGCCCTTTAGAGATTAAAACATTACTCTGCATCAACTCTTTAATTTTTGGTGGGACTTTTGCCATGGATCCCCCTCTGGCATGCCCCTGTGCAGGTGTTAGGCCCCTTGAAACAACTTTTCCATCACTTTTGTGGCCAGAACCTATCTTTGTACATTTTAAAATTCTTCTGCCCATTGAAGTCTATAGAGATTCGCAAATGTTTGCGTAGATTCACCTTCGAAATTCGTAAACCCAAAATTTGATATTCGGCCCATCACTACACAGAAGTACTTGCATTACTGTTGTCCTGGTGACTAAACATCAAACAAGCAGCACTGGTTTCGGTTTAAAATTATTGCTGCAAGTTTTAGTGCTGTAAAGTAGAAAAAAAATAACAACATCTGAATTTGAATATGGTATAAATAGGAGGATGCTTATCTTCCTCATTGTTGCATGAGAGGACAGGGTAATCTGTAGAGTGACTTATAGTCCAACTCCAGCCTCATACATCTGTGCAATAAATGTGCTTTGTGTTATTTTATGGTAGATAGCACCAGGTGGATAAGCGCTGAGAAACTCAAATTAAAATAAGGCATATATTTCCTGATTCACAAACACATTGCCATTTATCAGTCTTGCTACAGGAAACCCATAAAATCCCCAAAACAATATTCCAGACCATCTATTTCTTCAGCGTGGATAGGAATTTACCACCTGAGGTATGGCTATTTTAGTGTAATGGAGGCTGGCAAGGCTTTGCGTTTCTATGTATACTGTCTCTGTCTAGTGAAAGAGCAGGTGACAAATGCATCCTCTTTTCACTTTACATTCAACCTACAATAAATAATAGCATTGGGAATATACTGAATGTAAAGAAAAAGAAACTCTCTGGACCAGGCATTAGCCAACCAGTTTTTTAAAGACTTTAAAGAGGAGCTGTCAGCCATACTATCTCAGAAAAAAACACATATATAAGTAGATAAATACTTGCTCTAGTTACATAACAGATGTATTGTACTGTCCACGTTTTAATTTTAGTGATTTTTCTACAGTAAAAAAAAAAAAAAGAAAAAGAAAAAAGCCCATTTTAAGTGTGGCTATTTTGAAGCCAATTCTGATGTAATTTCCTCCCTTTGTCTCCTCTGCCTGATTTGCCCGCCCTTCACTATAGAAAGTGCATTGTCTCAGCATGATAAATACTGCCCAATCAGAGAGTAACAGAGGTGTGGGAGGGGAAAACAGGAGGGAAAGAGGCTTCAGCCAATCAGGTTGCATTAGTTAAGTCTGAGGGGAAAGTAGAGAAGCAAAAAAGGAAAACCCAGCATGCCCTGCAACTTCCTTTCTGTGTACCAAATTTTGTGCTTACCAAATAGGAGTCAGGTAAACTGGGGTATGATCATTTATCAACAAGAAAAGTAATAATGATTTGATTGCCTGATTAGCATCCGTATTACTTTTACCAGATAAAAATAAAGAATTGATTTTTTATTTTATGCCCGACAGTTACTCTTTAAAGTGACACTGAAGCGAAAAAAAAACCCTTATGATATAATGAATTGTATGTGCAGTACAGATAATTAATAGAACATTAGTAGCAAAGAAAAGAGTCTCATGTTTTTATTTTCAGATATATAGCTTTTTTATAGCATTGCATCATTCTGTCATATTTGCAATTTACAAACCACATTAAACTATAAAAGCGAGCAGAGCTAATGACCCTTTCAACTTCCATGCAGTAAAAATCTTATATGAAGCTGCCTATCACTGTTTCTTTGAAATATAAGTGCCTCAGAAAACAGTGACCCAAGTTGGGTCAGAGAGCTCAAATCTAGTTTTCTTTTTTGACCACCGCTCAAGGTCCCTTTAAAGGACCAATATCATGAAAAATTTTCAAATTTAAAATACATTAAAACACATAAATAAAAAGTACATTTCTTTAATAGTAAAATGAGCCATAAATTACTTTTCTCCAATATTCTTATGATGCCTTGCACTCCGCTGCGCGCTTATCCACCAAACGAACCTAGATGAAACAACTTCACATAGCGTGATTGTATTGCCATCAATGCAAACACTCCACAACACGGGTGCGGGTGATATTAGTGCTCACATACAGTGCCCAGCATCTAGGTTCGTTTGCTGGATAAGCGTAGTGTAGGGCGAACACCTAGATGTTCGAGTTCGCGAACGTTCGCCGAACATCGCCGCGATGTTCGGGTGTTCGCGCCGAACGCCGAACATAATGGAAGTCAATGGGGACCCGAACTTTCGTGCTTTGTAAAGCTTCCTTACATGCTACATACCCCAAATTTGCAGGGTATATGCACCTTGGGAGTGGGTACAAGAGGAAAAAAAATATTTGAAAAAGAGCTTATAGTTTTTGAGAAAATTGATTGTAAAGTTTCAAAGGAAAAACTGTCTTTCAAATGCGGAAAATGTCATGTTTCTTTGCACAGGTAACATGCTTTTTGTCGCCATGCAGTCATAAATGTAATACAGAGAAGAGGTTCCAGGAAAAGGGACCGGTAACCGTAACGCTAACCCAGCAGCAGCACACGTGATGGAACAGGAGGAGGGCGGCGCTGGAGGAGAAGGCCACACTTTCAGACACAACCCAGGCCTTGCATGAGGACAAGAAGCGTGCGGATAGCAATGCTTTTTGCCGCCATGCAGTCATAAATGTAATAAAGATGAGAGGTTCAATAAACAGGGACCGGAAACGCTAACCCAGCAGCAGCAGCAGCAGCACACGTGATGGAACAGGAGGAGGTGCAGGAGGAGAAGGCCACGCTTTTTGAGACACAGCATCCCAGGCCTTGCATGAGGACAAATAGCGTGCGGATATAGCAATGCTTTTTGTCGCCATGCAGTAATAAATGTAATAAAGATGAGAGGTTCAATAAACAGGGTCTGGAAACGCTAACCCAGCAGCAGCAGCAGCAGCACACGTGAGGGAACAGGAGGAGCCGCAGGAGGAGAAGGCCACGCTTTTTGAGACACAGCATCCCAGGCCTTGCATGAGGACAAATAGCGTGCGGATATAGCAATGCTTTTTGCCGCCATGCAGTCATAAATGTAATAAAGATGAGAGGTTCAATAAACAGGGACCGGAAACGCTAACCCATCACAGATGGTCATTGTTCATGTTACTTGGTTGGGGTCCAGGAGTGTTGCGTAGTCGTTTCCAATCCAGGATTGATTCATTTTAATTTGAGTCAGCCGGTCTGCATTTTCTGTGGAGAGGCGGATACGCCGATCTGTGACGATGCCTCCGGCAGCACTGAAACAGCGTTCCGACATAACGCTGGCTGCCGGGCAAGCCAGCACCTGTATTGCGTACATTGCCAGTTCGTGCCAGGTGTCTAGCTTCGATACCCAAGGGTGCAGATGGATTGTTCAACACAGCTACGCCATCTGACATGTAGTCCTTGACCATCTTCTCCAGGCGATCGGTGTTGGAGGTGGATCTGCACGCTTGCTGTTCTGTGGGCTGCTGCTGCATGGGTGTCATAAAATTTTCCCACTCCAAGGACACTGCCGATACCAATACCTTTTGGGCACTAGCTGCGGCTTGTGTTGTTTGCTGCCCTCCTGGTCGTCCTAGGTTTGCGGAAGTCAGTCTGTCGGCGTACAACTGGCTAGAGGAGGGGGAGGATGTCAATCTCCTCTCTAAAGTCTCCACAAGGGCCTGCTGGTATTCTTCCATTTTGACCTGTCTGACTCTTTCTTCAAGCAGTTTTGGAACATTGTGTTTGTACCGTGGATCCAGAAGGGTATAAACCCAGTAATTGTTGTTGTCCAGAATGCGCACAATGCTTGGGTCGCGTTCAATGCAGTCTAGCATGAATTGAGCCATGTGTGCCAGAGTCCTGCCAGTTAATACTTTTCCCCCTGCTCAGGCGGGTCTTGCACACCTTGCAAATCGCCATAGTACCATCCTCAGTGCAGTCTTCAAAGAAAGCCCAGACTTTGGAGCACCTGCCTTGCTGGCGATTTCTGTTTGCGCCTCTTTTGCCTCTCACTTGAACTTCCACGCTTGTGGTGCCTGAAATTGCACGCAGCCTACCTTGTGGCACAAGGCGAACTCGTGCAGCAGTGGGTTCTTCAACAGACTCATCTGTGCTGCTGCTACGACGGCGATGTTCTCGTTCACAAACAAAATCTGGGTCTCTGTCCACATTGTCCATACCCTCCTCTTCCATCTCCTGAAACTCGTCATATGTCATTGTGGGGGGCCGCCACCGTGGAGTAGAGCTCCCCAGAACAACCTCTGCGCAGCTCACTCCAACGTCGTCTTCCAGATCTTGTCGGCCGACCTCCTGCAATTGCAACCCCTCCTGCCCAACTTGCTCTGGGATTTGGGTTTCCGAGTCCTCCTCGGACTCGCCTTGTATTTCAGTGCGTGGTGCATTTCCCACAGTTAATGGTTGTGAATCCGGGCACAACATTTCTGGCTGTTCCTCCATTGACCTTTGAAAGGTGGAAGTTTGTTGGGCTGGGAATAGCTCCTGCGAATACCCCATTGTGTCCTGAGGTAATTCATCGGACTGGTTATCTGGCAGTTGTGTGCGTGGTGTCGCTGCCGGTTGTGTCAGCTTTGTGCCCACTGGCTCCTTGTAACTGGCTGAGGACTCGGACGTCGTGCGTGATGTGCTGGTGCTGCTTAACCCACTGCTGGACGCTTGAGAGTAAGTTATTATCTGGTCCTGTTCTTTTGGATTTGTGAGGGTTGTTGTCCTGGACAACATGGGCGGTATTGAGTGGGTTTTCTTGGGTGCTCCCCTGTGGCATGTACGTGAACCATCAGGGGAAACACCTCTTCCCTTGCCCCTCCCTCTTTCACCGGATTTCTTCCTCATTTCACTTATCCTTAAAGTACACGCTGACTGGCAGCAGTACAGTGGCAGTACAGAAATGCTATACAGTGGTGGGTGAGCGGTGTACCACTATTCCCAGCAGCGACACAGAGCACAATGCTATACAGTGGCGGGTGAGCGGTGTACCACTATTCCCAGCAGCGACACAGAGCACAATGCTATACAGTGGCGGGTGAGCGGTGTACTACTGTTCCCAGCAGACACAGAGTGGCAGTAAACACAATGCTATATAGTGTGGCTGAGCAAGGTACACAGAGTGGCAGTAAACAGAATGCTATATAGTGTGGCTGAGCGAGCGGTGTACTACTGTTCCCAGCAGACACAGAGTGGCAGTAAACAGAATGCTATATAGTGTGGCTGAGCGAGCGGTGTACTACTATTCCCAGCAGACACAGAGTGGCAGTAAACAGAATGCTATATAGTGTGGCTGAGCGAGGTACACAGAGTGGCAGTAAACAGAATGCTATATAGTGTGGCTGAGCGAGCGGTGTACTACTATTCCCAGCAGACACAGAACAGTAAACAGAATGCTATATAGTGTGGCTGAGCGGTGTACTACTATTCCCAGCAGCGACACAGAGCACACTGCTATACAGTGGCGGGTGAGCGGTGTACTACTATTCCCAGCAGACACAGAGTGGCAGTAAACAGAATGCTATATAGTGTGGCTGAGCGAGGTACACAGAGTGGCAGTAAACAGAATGCTATATAGTGTGGCTGAGCGAGCGGTGTACTACTATTCCCAGCAGACACAGAACAGTAAACAGAATGCTATATAGTGTGGCTGAGCGGTGTACCACTATTCCCAGCAGCGACACAGAGCACAATGCTATACAGTGGCGGGTGAGCGGTGTACTACTATTCCCAGCAGCGACACAGAGCACAATGCTATACAGTGGCTGAGCGAGCGGTGTACTACTATTCCCAGCAGACACAGAGTGGCAGTAAACAGAATGCTATATAGTGTGGCTGAGCAAGGTACACAGAGTGGCAGTAAACAGAATGCTATATAGTGTGGCTGAGCGAGGTACACAGAGTGGCAGTAAACAGAATGCTATATAGTGTGGCTGAGCGAGCGGTGTACTACTATTCCCAGCAGACACAGAACAGTAAACAGAATGCTATATAGTGTGGCTGAGCGGTGTACCACTATTCCCAGCAGCGACACAGAGCACAATGCTATACAGTGGCGGGTGAGCGGTGTACTACTATTCCCAGCAGACACAGAGTGGCAGTAAACAGAATGCTATATAGTGTGGCTGAGTGAGGTACACAGAGTGGCAGTAAACAGAATGCTATATAGTGTGGCTGAGCGAGCGGTGTACTACTATTCCCAGCAGACACAGAACAGTAAACAGAATGCTATATAGTGTGGCTGAGCGGTGTACCACTATTCCCAGCAGCGACACAGAGCACAATGCTATACAGTGGCGGGTGAGCGGTGTACCACTATTCCCAGCAGCGACACAGAGCACAATGCTATACAGTGGCTGAGCGAGCGGTGTACTACTATTCCCAGCAGACACAGAGTGGCAGTAAACAGAATGCTATATAGTGTGGCTGAGCGAGGTACACAGAGTGGCAGTAAACAGAATGCTATATAGTGTGGCTGAGCGAGCGGTGTACTACTATTCCCAGCAGACACAGAACAGTAAACAGAATGCTATATAGTGTGGCTGAGCGGTGTACCACTATTCCCAGCAGCGACACAGAGCACAATGCTATACAGTGGCGGGTGAGCGGTGTACTACTATTCCCAGCAGACACAGAGTGGCAGTAAACAGAATGCTATATAGTGTGGCTGAGCGAGGTACACAGAGTGGCAGTAAACACAATGCTATATAGTGTGGCTGAGCGAGCGGTGTACTACTATTCCCAGCAGCGACACAATGACTGGGGGGACCCTGGCTAGCGTGGCTGGAGCGCGAACTACCCTGCCTGCCTACCCAAAGCTAAACCCACAGACAAATGGCGGAGATATGACGTGGTTCGGGTATTTATTTACCCGAACCATGTGACAGTTCGGCCAATCAGAGCGCGTTCGGGTCGGAACCACGTGACCCGTTTGGCCAATCACAGCGCTAGCCATGCGCTCTTAGTTCGGCCATGTGGCCGAACTCGAACATCACCCGAACAGGGTGATGTTCTGCAGAACCCGAACAGTGGCAAACACTGTTCGCCCAACACTAGATAAGCGCACAGCGGAGTGCAAGGCATCATAAGAATATTACTACTGACAGGAGAAACCGCAGCGCACTTACAGGACTTTTTTGTGACTATATTTATCACAGTGTACGTGAGAGGAGGTTGTGGACATTGCGGGCAGTGCAGCATTTTTTGGAGTTTTTGTACTTTTCTCCAATGTTGCTGTCACTTACAGTAGGAAGTAGAAATCTGACAGAACTGACAGGTTTTGGACTAGTCCATCTCCTCATGGGGGAGTTCAGTGGCACATGATTCAGTCTCTCCAGGTCATCAGCAAATGATCGCATGGGCAAAACGGTTTCCATAGCCCTGTAAGAGAAAGTGTAATAAGGGCCCTGCCGTAACATAGATATTATGGTAGCTAAGACTACTCCGGGGCCTTTCTTGTAGTTTAAGAGATGAGTGAACTGTGACGCCACACGTAAAAAAACAAAAAAAACAGCAAACAGACAAGCTTCCCCATATTGGAACATTGGATTTGGTAAAGTCTTAACCTCCTGGGCGATAATCCCGAGCTGAGCTCGGGGTATGTCGCGCAGGAGGATTTCTCCGGCCCTGGTGGGCAGATTTGCATAATATTTTTTTGTTATACGCAGCTAGCACTTTGCTAGCTGCGTGTAACTTCCGCTCGCCGCCGCTTGCCGCTACCCGCCGTGCCGCGCAGCCCCCCCCCCAGACCCCTTGTGCAGCCTGGCCAATGAGTGCCAGGCAGCGCTGAGGGGTGGATCGGGACTCCCTCTGACGTCACGATGTCCATGACGTCGGTGACGTCATCCCGCCCCGTCGCCATGACGACCGGGGAAGCCCAGCAGGAAATCCCGTTCTGAACAGGATTTCCTGCTTACTCTGATTGCCGAAGGCGATCGGAGTGGGTGGGGGGATGCCGCTGCCCAGCGGCTATCATGTAGCGAGCCCAGGGATCGCTACATGATTTAAAAAATAAAAATTTTAAAAAAAAGTGCTGCGCCCCCTCCTGGGCGATGTAATTGTCGCCCAGAGGGTTAAGCCAATGTGTTGTAAAAGACACAAGTAAGCTTTAGGTTAGCAGGAATGGTTGCATGGCCACCTAGCTTTTCATCCTTCCCAGGCCAGCTAGGCTAGCTTCAGCCTGTAGTGTTGGTGGTATAGTGGTGAGCATAGCTGCCCTCCAAGCAGTTGACCTGGGCAGAGCAGGGACAAGGTCCTCCAGCACCCAAGGCTGAGACACCAAAGTGCGCCCCTCCATCCTTCCCACCCCAGCCGTCACACACTGATTGCTATTAGACTAAGAGGGTCACAGGCCCACAACCTCCCCAACACCTTAATATTTAGTTATCTGGCTTGCAGTCACTACTATGTATCCCCTTTTCTTATTTCTTTCTGCTTCATACACAATTAGAAATGACAGCTGAATGAATTGTGCGCCCCCTCCTACACTGCGCCCTGAGGCTGGAGCCTCTCCAGCCTATGCCTCGGCCCGGCCCTGGACCTGGGTTCAATTCCTGGCCAATGTATGTGAGCGTGCTTTTGACATCCTACAAATTCCTGGAAGACAAGATCCTCCTGAGGAGGAGGAGGAGGAGGAAATTACACTTCCTGATAGATGTCTATACATGCAAGATGTTCTAAAGCAATTTAGGCCTGCAATTCAACATTAAATGTGATTTCTGACCTTAAAACAGTGGTTTGCGTTAAATCTAGGTTTTTTTATTCACACTTTTGACGTGTATCCCACTCAACCATGTCTCCGTCCAGGTATTAGACCGCTTGAAACATCTTTTCCATCATTTTTCTAGCCAGCATAAGTTTTTCTAAATTTTCAAGTTCGCCTCTCCATTGAAGTCTATTGCGGTTCGCGAAAGTTCGCGCGAACCGAACTTTCGCGGTAGGTTCGCGAACCAGGTTTGCGAACCAGGTTCGCGAACCTAAAATCGGAGATTCGGCCCATCTCTACCAGTGTGCTCTTGTCTTATGCACACTTATATGGACTCCTATATGGACTCCTATTTTTCCCTACATTTTTACATCACTATTTCGTATACCTTTGTTGAATGCTATAATGTTTCTGTTTAACATTGTTTAATGTTGTGATGACCCCTATCCATTGTACAGCACTGAGAGTAAGATGTTTGCACATTATAAACAAAGTTTTTCACAATAATAATGTCAGCAACTTGCCAGTTACTGTATTTTTCGGACTATAAGACACTCCTGTCCATAAGACGCACCTAGATTTAGAGAACAAAAAGAGAAAAAAATATATACTAAACCTGGTGCATCCATGGCGAAGGGGCATCTTGTGGATTATGCCCCCTTTGTACTTCATGCCTCCTTGTACCTCCTGTCTCCCATGTGTCTTCCTCTGTCCTCCTCTGTCCCTCTTGTGTCCTCCTGTGTCTCCCATGTTTCCGCCTCTGTCCACCTTGTGTCCTCCTCTATGTTCCTTTGTTTCCTCCACTATGCCCGTTTGTGTCCTCCATCTGTCCTCTTGTCCTCCTCTGCATGGGCACAGTACAGGGAGTCCCTGACATTGCTGCGGGTTGGAGGTTGGTATTGGCAGGCGTTCACAAGTCAGGAACTCCCTGTATTTGGACTATAAGACGCAGTGACTTTTATTCCCCACTTTTGGGGGAGAAAAAGTGAGTCTTATAGTCCAAAAAATACAGTAGTTCTGAAAATTAGCTATGTAAGAACACAATAAATGTGGTCTGAAGGGCATAAAAGTGACGCTGTATTTTTGCCGTAATAATTAATAGACTTTCAGTAAACTTGTACTTTTTGAAATGAATTGGTGAGGACTATTGCATATGTTTCTTCAAGATAAGATGTAAATATGTTTTGTCTTTTTTTAATACACCATAAAATGGCTAGTAGAGCGGAAATGTTAATGGTATTTTAATAATGTTATAAAGTATAGTATGTTTTAAAGCTTTCACAGCACATAACTTTAATGCATTTTAAAATAGTGTTCTGGATGTCCTGACAGTATTGTGCATTAGCTCGTAATTGGGTTGATTTACAAAATCCATCCCATGAATTATCTCACCTTAAAGGTTTTTTTTTCATCTTGTCTATATAAAACATTTTAAGCATTACACCCTCAAAAAAAGGTATTATAAGTGAAAAAAGTAACACCAGAGATACATTAATCCTTAAAATTAAAAAATCAATTTTGAGCAGTTTTTTGTGATTAACTGAGTTCGGGATAACCGGCAAGGAGGTTAAGGGCCCGTTTCCACTTGAGCGGAAACCGCTCCGATTCCGCAGAGTTTCCTACAGGCAAATCGCGCGGGGAAACTCTGCCATAGGGAACTATGGTGCCGCAGGCCGAATAGCTTGCGGTAACGATTCAGCCAGAACTCCCCACAGAATTCGCTCGGGAGGCTGCGAATCCCATAGCCGTGCATGGCATGGCTGATGGGATTCGTCTGCGATCCCGCACACCCGGAAGTGCCGCCGCACGTCTCTTTGATGTGTGCGAAACAAGTGGAAACGGGCCCTTAGGGCCTGTACACACTGAAAAACGCAGGCAAAAACGCAAGCGCATGCGTTTTTAAAGTGCCTGTAGTTTTAAAAACGCATGCGCTTTTGCCTGCGTTTTTTGTGCGTTTGCGTTTTTCTTGTAATTGCTGATTGGCTAAAGAATCCTTTATTTTTTTTCTAGTTTACATTTCAACAGGAATCAGGAGATTGCAGAGTCTTCTGGGATTCTGACTTCTAAAAAAAAGCAGGCAAAAACGCAAGCGCATGCGTTTTTAATGCGTTTTTCATGCGCTGCGCTTAAAAAAGCGCAGCAGGCACTGCGTTTGCGTTTTTTTAAAAACGCATCGCACCAGTGTGTACAAGTCATCACGATTTTCATTCTTTTTCAAAAGACCTTGCGTTTTTAAAAATGCATGCGTTTTTAAAAACGCAACGCAAGCGCAGCAGTGTGTACAGGCCCTTACACCGCTATCCCTCTTTCCAACAATTTCACCTTAAAGTGGACCTGAACTCTTGCACAGGACGGAAGGAAAACATAGAGAAATGTACACTATATGTATTTAAAGAATTTATACTGTCTAATGCCCTCTCATCTAACTAATGATTAATGACTTGTGACTACAGTACACTCGTGACTACACTCATAATTTGATCTCTCAGCTGTGTCAGTTTAGGAATCTCAGCAGTCCTCGGCAAAGCAGCTAATTTGTAAACGCAGGATGTTAACCCTATGTCTGTTTCCATGTAAGCAGGAAGAAGACACACTGCAGTTTTATTGTATCAGCTGTAACAAAGTTTTGCATTGGGCCCCCCCCCCCTAAGTACTCTATACAGAACATTTGATACGGCGCACCAAAACCTGCCAAGGACAACCGCAGTGTCAGAGGTACAAAAAGGGGATTGGGAACGGCTTGTTAATGATTATTACTAATCAAAGCATCTATACAAGTGATTATTACCAGCAAAAGACCAATAAAGTGGATCTCCCGGCTGCTACTCTCCGGATCCTGGCTGTCGGTACCCCCAGCCTCCTGCAACGTGTCCGCTGCTCCTCGGGTTCCCCCACATAGCCTGCCACTGCATCGGAAACCTGCTGCGCAGCGCTGCGTTTCCAAAGGCCGCATCCCCAGCTCACTCTGGCTCCCGGACTGTCGCAGCACTGCCAGCTTCTGGATCCCGACACTGCTCTGCAGCCCCGGCATCCTGCTCGCCACCCCCCCAGCTACCTGCTCGCCGCCCCCGGCTGCTTCCCGGACAGACAAGCACCTCCTTGGCCTGCTCCCATCCATCTGCGGGAACGTCCCCCCCCTACCGCACCCACGTGGCCAGGCCTGCATCCACGCAGGCTGGCCTGCACACCAGCGACCACGTGGGCCGACCTGCACACCAGCAACCCGGGCCCCTGGGGGCTGCATCCCGCCTAGGGGGGGAAGGGAAGGACTCCGCTCTACCGGCCTGCACTTCATCAACCTGGCCTCCGGGACAGCACATCGCCCGCCTGGAGGACTCCATGCTACAAGCTTCTCCTCTGTGAGTTCTGCCCTGGGTGAGCTTCTGACGCTTGTCCCCCCATCCTCTGTCTGACTGTAATAGACTGTGCTGTGTTGTGCCTGCTCCATACCATCTGTGCCTGTCCCTGCTCCATGCCATCTGTGCCTGCTCCATGCCATCTGGCCTGCTCCATGCCATCTGTGCCTGCCCCACACCACCTTGTGCCTGCTCCATACCACCTTGTGCCTGCTCCATACCATCTTGTGTGCCTTAGCATGTGCTGTGCTGCCTGCTCCCTCCCATCTACCTGTGCCACTGACTGTGCCATTCTGCTTGCTCCATACCATCTATCTGTGCTATAGTCTGGGCTGTGCCGCTGCACCATACCACCGCCTGTCTCACACCACATCTACTAGCTGCTCCATATACTGTGCTGCCTGTTTCATCCCACCTACCGGTCCGCACACTGTGCTACGTACTGGGGAAACTGTGCCATGGGCACAGTATGGACTACCATCCTTTCCAGAGAAGCCCTTCTTAAATGGGAACCCCCGGTCAGCCAGAACCCTTAATCAGGCTCTCCCCTGTGGAATGCCGTCACCGCACACATCAAAGATCTCTCCACCAAGCGTGCATCAAGCAAACGCCGCCACAGAGGAAGGAGGGCGGGGGCCCAGGTCTGACTCAAAAGGAAAGGCCTATGCTCCCCTGTCCCCGCCATCCTACTAGCAAACGTCTGCTCACTCCCCAACAAACTGGATGAGCTGCTCCTCCTACTTGGCAGCAAACCCCAGATCAGCAAGAACACCCCTGTTCTCTGTTTTACCGAGACCTGGCTGTGCGACAGCATCCCTGACAACTCCCTACAGGTACCTGGCTACGACCTCCAAAGAGCAGACCGTGATGCAGCCCTCTCTGGGAAAACGAGATGCGGAGGTATCTGCTTTTACATAAACACCTCCTGGTGCTCCAACACCACCACTCTCCACAAGGCCTGCACCCCAGATGTTGAGCTCCTTGCCATAAACTGCAGGCCTCGGTACTCCCCAAGGGAGTTCTCTTCCCTTGTCCTCATTGGGGTCTACATTCCTCCTGACGCATGCACAAAGACTGCCCTGCAAGTACTCAACGACTGTATCTCGCGGTGGGAAACAGCTCTCCCTGAGGCCCTTTTCATCATCTTGGGCGACTTCAATAGGGCGAACCTTCGGCACGTGAGGCCCCTCTACAAGCAACACATCACCTGCCCTACCAGGAACTGTAACACCCTGGACCACTTTTACACGGTCCACAAGAACGCTTATAAGGCCATCCAAGGAGCCCCCCTGGGAAACTCTGACCACAACACAATACACCTGATCCTCACCTACAGGAGGCTCCTGGAGACATCAAAGCCCGTCACCAAAACTATTAAAAAGTGGACAGCAGATGCCAAACTGGAGCTCCAAGCTTGCTTTGAAACCACCGACTGGGGAACTCTGGAGGCACCCACCCTCGATGAATGGGCCGAGAATATCACCTCCTACATTAGCTTCTGTGAAGAAGCATGTATTCCGTCCAAGTCCTTCAGAGTCTATCCCAACAACAAGCCGTGGTTCAACGGCAAGCTTCGCCGACTTTGGAAATGCAAAAAGGAAGCGCACAGGTCTGGCTCTTCAGAGGAATTCAGAGAGGCCAGGCTCACTCTGAAAAAAGAATTGCGAACGGCAAAGAGGGCCTACGCCGAGAAGCTGGGGCTCTGCCTCCAGTCTACCAACACACGGGAGGTATGGAAAGGCCTGAGAGCAGCCACGAATTTCAAACCAGCATCCCAATCAGCGACCCCTAGCCAACGACTGGCGGAGAAGCTCAATGAGTTCTACTGTAGGTTTGAGCAACACCACAAACAGCCCGTGGGTCATCCAGCATCGACCCCCCCCCCCCCCCCCTCTGGTGAACTCGGCGCCCTGGCTCCTAGCGCTGTTCTGGAATCGGATGTACTCCGGCACCTCCGGAAGCTGAACCCCAGGAAATCTTCCAGCCCGAACGATGTGTCGTCTACTTGCCTGCGAACCTGCGCCGATCAGCTAGCCCCTGTGCTCACCTCCCTTTTCAGGCAGTCATTATCTGACGGTACAGTCCCCTCCTGTCTAAAGAGGTCTATAATTGTACCAGTTCCTAAAAAAACAGGCAGTACCGAGCACAATAACTTCCGACCAGTGGCCTAACCTCTAACATCATGAAGCTCCTTGAGCGGTTGGTCCTTGCCCACCTGAAGAGGTCCACGGACACCCTTTTCGACCCGCTCCAATTTGCATATAGGGCAAACAGATCCGTGGAGGATACCATCAATGTCAGCATGGCATACATCACTGAGCACCTGGACAGCCTGGCCTCCTACATCAGGATTCTGTTCCTTGACTTCAGCTCGGCGTTCAATACGATCTGCCCAGACATCCTGATCACCAACCTGATGCAGCTTGGAGTTGATCCTACTCTCCGAGCATGGATCAAGGACTTCCTGACTAATAGAACGCAACAGGTGAAGCTTGGCAACCACTACTCCAGCGTACGAACCACCAACATCGGGGCTCCACAAGGCTGTGTTCTGTCACCTCTACTGTTCTCCCTGTACACAAACAACTGCATCTCATATGCTGACTCTGTGAAAGTCATAAAATTTGCAGACGACACCACTATCATTGGCCTAATTGGAAGCAACGGGGAGCACGAATATCGCAGCGAGGTCGAGAGAATAGACAACTGGTGCAGAGATAACAACCTAGTTCTCAACACAGCAAACACTGTTGAACTGGTAGTAGATTTCAGGAGGAATCCCCACTCCGTCCGGTCATCATTGGAGGAACAGAAGTCTCTACTGTGTCATCGGTCCGGTTCCTCGGCACGACTCCCACCAACAACCTGAAATGGGAGCACAACACCACCAAAATTGAGAAGAAATCCCAGCAGAGGTTGTTCTTCCTGCGCCAACTGAAGAGATTCGGCATGCCCAAGGAACTGCTGACCAGCTTCTATACTGCCACTATAGAATCCATCCTCTACTCCTCAGTCATTGTCTGGTACGCGGGCGACAAACAGAAACTGCAGAGAGTCATAACTGATGCAGAGAGAATAATCGGGTCTCCGCTTCTGCCTCTTGATCTCCTCCACTCTGCTAGGTTGAGGAAGAGGGCCCCCATGATCTCCCGTGACCCCTCCCACCCTGGCAGCCACTACTTCAAGCTTTTCCCACTGGGACGTCGCTACAGGACTATTACATCCAAAACCACCAGGCGGAAGAACACCTTCTTCCCCCAAGCTGTCCGGTCACTGAACTCCAACCTCCCCCAGCCCGGCCTGCAGTTCTAACTGCCGGGTCAGCCGGGCCCCGGACGCTGCCTGCCTTGGTTCTTATCCGAATATGGACTCGGGGCCCTTAACAGCATTTTATTTGTCTACTGCATTTTTATAACTTGTATGTGTTGTATGTCTGCCTACGTCGTCTATGCCATGTGTACCACAAATAACTCTGCTGTATTTGGCGAAATAAAACTGATTCTGATTCTGATAAAGAGCCCTACAGAACCCCTCTGGCCCAAGGGCCCCGGTACAGTCGAGACCTCTGCAACCCCTATTGCTAATCCACTGCCCACTCCCCCATTCTGCTCCCATCCCCGGGAGAAATCTGCACTTATGCAGTAGTACGGAGCAGACGCAGAATGCTCCCAGGGACGGGATTGTGAAGTGTGAGCATGCACGACGAAGCTCGACTCCGCCAGGCTTTTAGGTTTTCTTTTAAATTGAGAAAAAAACAGAACAGGAATGTCAAACTTCTAATCCTAGCAGGTCAGACACTGACGCCCTCTCATTTATTCCACACATTGACTCTTTAAAGTGAACCTGAACCGAGTAAAATTATTTAAAATAAACACACGATGTACCTGCAAATTTAAATGACACACTTACCTCACCATCAGTTCCTCTCAGAAGCTCGCCATTTTCTTCTTACAGTGATCCCTTCCAGTTCTGACAAAATACTGTATATCAGTTGCTGTCAGCTGTAACTGAAAGGACAGGTGATAAGTAAGGTAAAGTCCATGTTTCCCTATGGCTCAAGTGGGCGATATTACAGTTTACCAGTGTTCTGACCTGGAAGCTGGTATGGGGTAACGGCCATTTTCAAAATGAAGGACGGATAATTTGATTGATCACAGTGGACAAACAGGACATGGGAGAGGAGAAAGAGATTGATAAGTAGACAATGCGGGCGGTAAGTATGACATGTGTATGTTTATTCTTACTTTTATTTTTCAGTTCAGGTTTGCTTTAACTACTTAAAGACCGCCCCACGCCAATGGGCGTGGTCGAGGTGGCAGCCCCAGGACCGCCTAACGCCAATTGGCTTCAGGTCCTGGGGCCGGCTACTGCAGGAGATCGCGCACAGACTGCGCACGCATCTCCTGCTTGAGGGGCAGAGCTCCGCCCCGCCTTCAGTCTCCGAGCAGCAATTGCTGCTCGGAAGACTGTTAGGCGGCAGAACCTCCGACTTTACCTATAGTACAGCGCTATGATCAGCAGCAGCGCTGTACTGGGGACAGCCGTGTCAAGAGAGCGATCGTCTCTCATAAGCAGAAGCCTATCACAGCCGATCGCTAGGATTGGCCGGCTGGGGGGAGGGAGGAGATTCAAAAAATAAATAAATAAAAAATAATAAATCCACAAATAAAGAAAAACAAATAACATAAATATTTATTTTTTAAAAAAAAAAATAAACAAAGGGGGGGGGGGGTGATCAGACCCCACCAACAGAGAGCTCTGTTGGTGGGGGGAAAAGGGGGGAATGACTCATGTGCTGTGTTGTGCGGCCCTTTGGCTTGGCCTTAAAGCTGCAGTGGCCATTTTCACAATAAAAGGCCTGGTCTTTAGGGGTTTTAATCACTGTGGTCCTCAAGTGGTTAAGGAACAAATGACGTGACAGAGGGTATGAAGGCTGCCATATTTATTTTCCTTTCAACAGTGCTAATTGCCTGGCTGTCCTGCTGATCCTCTGCCTCTAATATTTTAGACCCTTAACAAGCATGCAGATCAGATAGATGTGTGACTGAAATGCTGCTAATTTTAAATTGGACTGTGTTAACACACCATTAAATTCACTATAGTGGTTCTTTAAAGGCTAGATCCAAGGTATGGTCACGATATGGTCCAGAATTCAGAAGCACACAGGTCCTAGTGGTTGAGTAGAAGCAAGCAGATGGAAACGTTTTTACACGTCGAAGGCGTGGAAACGCCGAAACACGTTGTGACGCCACCAGTACATGCGAATTACCACTGTAGGCACCTTTGGTCCCTTTTCCAACTGGCTCAAACCCGCTATTGGCCACGACAGTTTTCAGGTTGCCTGAACCCGCTGGATGCTGTCCGTAGGACTCCTACGCCATGATATATGCTTGTTTTTATCGCCACATAGTAAATGCATTTGTATTGTGCAGTATTTGACTTGTTAAAGGCTATCACACTACGGAGTGCTCCTCCTCTTTCTGTTTGTATTCTAGTGGTTGAGTACTCTGGAAATATCTCAGGTAAGGAGGACTAGACCAGGCACCTTACATTGTTGGTGGACGATGGGGAGATAATGTATAGTACTTTCCATAAGAAAATGTATGCGTGCATCAAGCACCAAGTTTAACCCTAACAAATCTGGCTTTGCAAATTTGGCCTTATTGGCTCATCATGAGACAATGCTCATGCAAATATGCGTTTGCTTTCACATGCCAAATTATGCAGGGTCAAAAACCAAGGAATTAGTTCTCTCACTCACACTCTCCATCATTTAAAATGACATAGCAGTCAAGATAAAAAAGGCTTTGGCGGCGACAGCCCGCTGTTTCAAGCTGTAAAGCTCTTTCTCACTCAGCCATGGGCTTGGGCACACAGCAAATCCTCATTTGTATTCCGGGTGCTCCTCCATTCCTCATCTGTAATAAAATCTGAAAATATTGTTTATAACGGTGAAAAAAATAATAAGTACGTTCGTAATAACTGTTGTAAAACATTAGTAAATATTACTAACCTTTTACTAGAACTAAACCAGACCCTACTCTCATACAGAACCCTCCCTGTACCTATCCCTAACCCTTAGACTTCCATGGTGGTGCTTAACCCTAAATCCCCCCTGTTGGTGCCAAACCCTAAGACTCCCTCTGGTGGTGCCTATCCCTAAGACCCCCCTGGTGGTGTCTAACGCAAAATCACCCTTGGTGGTGCCTAACCATAAGACCCCCCTGGTGGTACCTAACCCTAAGACCCCCTGGTGGTACCTAACCTTAAATCTCCAATGGTGGTGCCTGACCCTATAACCTCTCTGGTGGTGCCTAACCCTAAATCTCTTCTGGTGGTGCCTAACCCTAAGACCCCCCCTGATGGTGCCTAACCCTAAAACCTCCCTTAGTGATCACTTTATTGTGTGGATAATAATGTTTTACAATAGTGACTGTAAAAAAAACTGTATATTACTTACGTACTGATCACTTTATTATGTGAATAATAATGTTTTACAAACAGCAAGAGATAACATTTTAAATAATGTTTTAGTTAAATACGATTAATATGTTTAGTATTTTTGTAAACGTTAATTGTCACGGGCGCATTTTGTAAACTTAAATCATCACAAGTTCAGTTTGAAAACATTAAAAATCTCTGGGTGCCATTTGAAAACGTTAATAATCTCCAAGTGCCCTTTCTTCCTGTTCAGCGCCCATCAAACTATATTTATTATGGGAGTGAATGGCGGTGCCCTTTTTGTCCACTTGCCTCATGCGCCCCAATTTCCTGCCATCTGTCGGGACACCCTGGAAAGAAGAGACAAAACAAACATCGGGAACCCAATTAGTGTAGTATGTCAGTAACACTGAAACAATATGATGGTAAAAGGGCTACTCACAAAGGTGGGTTGCTGGGGGCAACCGACCTTGGAAGCAGGTGGAGATAATGAACCCATCTCCACTCGGGGTGTCCCAGACTGAGACTAGTGGTGGTCGCTTCTTCTTTAAAAGACAATAATGGCTGCAATCGTGGTCCATTTTTGAACCCCGCCCACAGCAGATGTGGGGGGTGGCTAAGCACAATGAGGGTAAAGACGCGCCCAGGGGTTTATAAAACTGGGTTAAAAACAGAGAGACCTGTGAAATGCATTGCCTGTGCAAAAATTAAATTCTCTTTTTTACCATGAGAATGTCCTTATTGAGGTAAGCCACCTCATTTATCGTTTTTATTGTTGTTTTTAACTCATTTTTTTAAACCCCTGGGCGCTTCTTTACCCTCATTGGCCTCAATTCATAAAGCATTACCGCATGCGTTATCGCCCAAGCGGTAAATTACCGCATGGTATGTTTTTGTTAGTGTATTCATAAAATTTAACGCATGTTTACTGCATGTTTACTGCAGTAAATGGTGCGGTAATGGTGCGGTAATGTAAACGTTGCTTGTGTCGGTAAAGTGAATGAAGTGTATTCATGGAAAAAAAAGGGGGAGCGATAAATAACAGCTTGTTATAGCCAGCAAAGACCTGGCGAGTTTGCTCTACACAGTAGCATTTTAGGTGAGCCCTTGCAGCTTAATGTTATGGAATTTTTAAGGATACAGAGGAGGAAGGGTTAGAAATCGTACAGAGTAATATAATTTATAAGAATAATGATATATATAGAATAATGATATATATATATATATATATATATATATATATATATATATATATATATATATATATATATATATATATATATATATATATAATTTATACAAAATATAATAATTTATAAAAAATAAGTCACGTGTCTAAAACTGCCTACTTCTACCCAGCATGCACCTTGTCATTGGGATGTCAGCGGCAAACTACCGCACTCAGCAAATTTTACCGACAACTTTCCGCACCACAACGCAAAAACCCTCATTTACCGCTAGTGGTAATTTCCCGCCCATCTCTGAACTACCGCTCTCATTTTTATGAATCGAGGCCATTGTGTTTTCTATGTAAAAAGTCCAGTACTTCCTGTCTAAAATGCCCAGAACTTCCAGGTCGCCGCCCCAATCGGCTTATAATTGCATACCTCCACTAGACTGTTGCATGCTCCAGCAGCTCCAGTAGTTATAATTCAGGCAAATTATATCTCTGTTTTATAGATACAATTTGTATACATATATCCCGCAGGGGCAGCAACCGCTCCTCTGCGCTCTATCCCAGAGTGCTGTGTTGCTGTGATCTCACAGCCGTGGGAGGGCACACAGGATGAGGAGCGGAGAGGGGCGGAGATGGGTGCAATTGATGTCAAAGAAGCAGAGGAAAGGAGAATAGGGGTGCCGGGGGGTCAGGGGGACTCGAGAAACAGCGAAAATAATGCAGACCACCTTGTGAGTAGCATGCAAATACAATTTAACTTTAAAATATGAAGAAAAAAAGACTTCAGGCTTACTTTAATGATGGAATGAATAGTTCCAGCCTTCAGGTAAAGACTGTAAAAGTACAAGCTTTCAAATTTCAAACACAGGAAGTGCAAAAAGCCACTTTTTTCTATGAGAATGATTTAGCAAGACTTGCCGGCTTGTTCCCAATGCTGAGTTTTAATGATTTTTACACAAAAAAAGAGTGGAAAGAGTATCCAAGGTAGAATGTACTATCATCTTGACAATAACAGCAACCTTGTTATATATTTCAATCTCTCTGCATCCATCCCGATTGGCTCATTAAAGATTTTGCAAAAACTTTTGACAATACACATCGGGGCATCCTACAGATAATTGCCTGACTTTTAGTATGTTCAACAACCAGCGTTATTGAAGTTTAGTCTCCCAGAAGTATCTTCCAGGGATTCGCTAATTGGAAAAGAAAATACTATTTTTTTTTCTTCTATTTGACGTGCATTATGTCGATCAATTAAATCACGAATTCACTTCAAAGGCGAGGCAAAGGATTTTTTTTTTCCACCATTTATTTAAAGTAACCTCTTGCATAGTGTATTGCTTAACTTCAGGCTAATACATTAACAAATCCACTGTGGTTTATCCCAAAGCTTGACGATTTATTTAATTTGTCTAGATTAAATCATGAAAAGGCAACAACGGGACTTGTTTATGCTGATTTTGCATCTGTCAGTTACGTGGCCCCATAAATTATTGCAAATCTAAATTAATATTACAAGACAGATATTCAAGTCATTGGAGCAGTAATTAAACATCAATTACCAAACAAATGAGTGACTTACATGGAATATGAAACAGCTTTACATGTCGTTCCATCAAACATAAACTACCAGTCACATTTATCATCTTTTAGACCACACTGGGTTTGTGAAATCAAAGGTTTAGTTCACCTTCAGTTTTTAATGCTTTTATTTGGAAATGCATGTGAAAACAAAAGTGCTTTTGAAAGTTAATTGCAAAGTGTTTCATTTTTGCAAGATGACGATTCAAAGTAACTTCTACAGCAGATCAAAGGTCTCCTGGGTGCATAAAAAAGGGCGCCAGGAAAAAAGGGCCTGGCTCAATAACAAATTGACACTCAAAAAAGACAAACACTTATATAGCACTTTTCTCCTGGCGGACTCAAAGTGCCAGAGCTGCAGCCACTAGGACACGCTCTATAGGCAGTAGCAGTGTTAGGGAGACTTGCCTAAGGTCTCCTGCTGAATAGGTGCGGGCTTACTGAACAGGCAGAGCCGAGATTCGAACCCAGGTCGCCCATGTCAGGAGGCCATTTTGAAAACAGACAGGAGATGAAACCAAAAAGATATTAACTTTAAAATCGTTACATAATTAAACAATTAAGCTTAACCTAAACCTATGCTCACACAGAACCCTCCCTTGGTGGTGCCTAACCCTTACCACCCCCCTGATGGTGCCTAACTCTAACCACCCCCTCCCCCCTGGTGGTGCCTAACCCTAACCACCCCCAGGTGGTGCCTAACCCTAACTGCCCCCCTAGGTGGTGCCTAACCCTAACCACTCTCCCTGGTGGTGCCTAACCCTAACCACCACCCCTGGTGTGGGTGTGGCCTAACCCTAACAACCACCCCTGCACAAACACCCTTACACACATAGAAATGATAACATATTTGCTAATGTAAAATCTGTACATACAAATGATATAATATGACAAAAACTATAATGTTGCAAGTTTCTAAAACCATAACATATTACAAAAACTTTAATGTTCTAATGATGTTAATGATATTTAGCCGGTGCCCTTTTTTTGCTACCGGTCTCCCTAACGTCACACCTTAACGCCCCACTGTGATCGAGACCTCAATGTAGGTATGCTTAAAGTGGTATGATGCGCAAAATTAAATTTTTGCTTTAAAACATTAACCACAGCAAAAAAAAAGACTAGGCTAATGTCATTATCAGATTGTCTTGTAGCTTAATAATCTGCTTTTGTGCCAATGTGAGCCCAGCCTAAGTTGTGTTGTCCTTTTTTGTTTGCAAAGTTAATATTTTTTGCTTTTTTACTTTTTATTTATTTATTTTTTGCACACATGCAATCATTGGCTTCCCTTCTCATCTGGAATTTTATGCCTTTCCATCCAAAGATTCAGCAATCAGACAGCTGCTTTGAGCGGCCAACAACATATTCAACATAAACTTGAGTCCCTTCATAAGGAATTAGCAGGAATTGTGGCGAGCTGCTGGGAAGTGTATCACCGTACATAAAAATTGTGTTAGAAATGGGTTTTGGATATAGTGTAATCACTTGAGATTGCGGCCATATAGGAAATAAATAAAGCAAAGTAATGATCAATACCTTTATTAATTTAGAGAATATTACATGCAGGTTTACAACCGTAATAAAAACGAATTGCCATACGAGGTTCAGAAAGGAATAGATGAAAAAATGCCAAGACTGTGTTAATAAACAGCGATAGCACTGCAGGATTAATAACGCTTCTCACAATGAACTGCAGAAGAGCCGTCCAGACGGCATTTACATTTATCAAGCTGCTTACAAGCAAGTAATCAGAAAGATAAAGGAAAACATGTACAGGGAATTCAAATGAGCTTTTGGTTGAGTCACAGACAGCGGCATATTTTGAATAGGTCATGGAAATGCTTCTGACATGTGTTTTAGTAGTAATTGATTTCTTCCGTCTTACTCTGGCTTGTTACTCTCGCCAGAAAACCTCCTTATGAACTTTTATGCTACGCCAGAGAATAGACTTTCACTCTCAAATAATATATTACAGGCAAAGTACAAGATCCAGGAGTTCCACAGAATGCCTGCATCATGTCAGGTAAAGTACAAAGGTTCCATGTTCGTACGTTGTCTAAAGACACCGGGAAAAATAGAGAATGAGAAGAGGTGAACCGTGTGTTGGTTTATGTAGAGAAAAAAAACAGAAAGGTCGAGAGCCTCTAATAGCGTGGTACATTAGATAATTGGAACAATCTAGTCGGTCAAATTTATACTCACAAAATTGGGTTGCCGTCAAGGCAACCACTGAGATCGGAAGTGGGGGGATTAGAACCGACCCCACTTGGGCTAAAAGTCGCTCTCTGTAGACATGAAAAAGAAAGGACATCGATAGTGGTGTAAACAGTATAACAGAGGCTCCAGTTGCAGAATAAAAGGATTAAAAAATGTTTAACTATCTGCCGACCGCTCCACACCAATTGGCGTGAACGCAGCAGCAGCTCCAGGACCACTCCATGGCAATTGGCGCGAATGGCCTGGAATGGGGATTGCAGGGGAGCGCACGCACCGATGCATGCGCATCTCCGCTCTGATGATGGAGCTCCACTCCGCCTTCAGCCTCCCAGTGGCGATCGCCGCTCGGAGACTGTTAGATGGCGAAACCTCTGTCTAATGATTAAGTTCAGCGCAGCGATCTAAGGCAGCACTGTACTGGGGACAGCCGTGTGACACGGCTGTCCCCCTGGGGGACACAGAATGATCCGCGGTGATAGGCTGAAGCCTATCACAGCCAATCGCTATGATAGGCAGACGGGGGAGGGAGGGAATGAGGGATATTAAAATCATTTTAAAAAATAGGCAAATTTAATAAAAACAATAAATATTTATAAAAAATAAATAAACACACCTGGGGGTGATCTGGAGAAAAGGGGGGGGATTACTTGTGTGCTGAGTTGTACTGCCCTGCAGTGAGGCCTTTAAGCTGCAGTGGCCTATTTCTGTAAAAATGGCCTGGTCTTTAGGGGTTTTAACTCCGCGGTCCTCAAATGGTTAAAAAGGAGGTAGTGGTGGACTTACCTCCCACAGTAGACTTAAACAAGCCAATTTGAACAGTAAAAATTCACTTTATTCGTAGCTCCAACAATTTTGCAATGCATTTCATGGGTCTATGCCCACGTCATCAGGCCATGAAAGGACTGCAGCTAGGAGGATCAAGAATATACATGCTCAAAATACATCCAACACCACATAAATTAATACAACAATGTTTCTCTTTCATCAAAAATATTCAAAAAGAATTTAAAATATATTATTACAATGATCCCCCGTGTACAAACACTGTGCGTTGTGTCCATATTACTAAAATGCCTAGACAAGTAAAAACCATAAAAAATATAATAAAGATCAATAAATAATTAAATAATAGTAGGGAACAATATACCAAGCATACCTCCGTGCAGTGCGTTCGCTCCTACCTGAATAAAATATTATTTCCGGGTGTGTAAATGGCCAATCCACTTTCGTCTACAATGCGGAAGTAATTAGGTGTGTGCAATGTAATGTTGCGGGTGTCCGCGCCATTGTTAGAAGGTGCAGAAGGAAACACCCGGCCATGACGTAAGCGGATCTGACGTTTTGCAATGGACTAAGGCATGCATGCGCAGTGTAATGGCGCTGCATCCCTGTCGCAAGGGCCATGCAAGTCTATGGAGACTTGCACACTTCTGAGGTGTGCCAGAAGTTGCAAAGTCTCTGCATTCCCAAAGCAAAGTCTGCAGCACGTTACCGCATGATGCATGCCTGCCGCACAGATTAGGGTGCAATGCAAGTCAATGGGCAAGGCAGCAAGTGTGCATGACGTGGGCGTGGGGTAACGCGGCGTGCCTGCGAAGACCGACGGGAATCCCAGTATTGTACTTCCTGTCCAACAGAGAGTACATCACTAGCAGCGGATTGGTCTATGCAAATGACCCTGTCGCTGCACAGTACCAGAGGGTCATATGACTTCTGCGGTGCAATGCAGTCACTGCGTCGCACTGCAAAAATCAGGTGTGCAACCAACCTTCAGGTCCTGTGCCCACTAATAGTGGAAAACCGACTTTTTTCCCGTAGAAGCCTATTGGTGGAAACTTATCTCCTCCTGATTCCAACCAGACCAGCTCCTGCAGACTGTTGGAGATCTGGCTCTAGTGGGAACCAATCCTATAGCTTAAAATTGTAGGGTAGGAAAGGCTTAGGCATTAAGAGGGAGAAGGAACATTAAACCAAAGCTGAAGTTCGGAAGCTAGATACATACCTATGTAGACGGAAGACTCTGGATACCATAGTGCCTTCCGAGGTCCTCACACCTGTGTCTTTGATACTCCTTGAGCAATCATTGTAAAAACTCACACCTAAGAGTGTTTCCGAAGACGAGTGGTGCGTATTAGGCGGTTGGATAACTTCACCGGGGCACAGCTCTGAAACAACAGCACAGATCAAGGATCAGGAAAGCTTTATAGTATCCAGAAACCTCCCTCTACCCTAATGTGAGTTACCCCAACAAGAGAAAGAAGAAACTCACACACACACACACACACACGCTTGTCTTCGTTACTCCTCGGGCAGCCTTTGGAAGTACTCACTGGGGCAAACAGCTGTACCAAGGACTCACCGGCGTACCTACCGGGGATGCGACCCCATCAGCCGCAGGGGGGCCCGGGCCGCTCTGGGGCCCGCTCACTGTGCGCGGGGGGGAGTGTTGCCACCCGCCCGAATCGGACCCCCCAGCAAGGTGCTCAACTGGCCGCAGCGTCTAATAGATGCTGTGCCAGTTCATTCCCCGCAGCCCCGCTCCAGCAGCCTGCATATTCCTCCAGCAGGCAGAGCAGGAATACGGCAAGATGGCTGCTGAAGCCCTGCACTGAAGACTTTTTATGTCTCCAGTACAGGGCTTCGGGCGCCATCTTGCCGTAGCCCTGCATTCTCCCTGTCAGCGCGGGAGATGTGCTGCAGTGAACAGGAGGATCATCGGGGAGCTGCGCACCAGAGGCCGGGAGAGACTCCTGACAGGTAAGGGAATTGTTTTTTTTTTCTGGTGTCTGCTGCCCACATTAGGATTTTCTAGTGCCTGCTGCCCACATTAGGATTTTCTGGTGACTGCTGCCCACATTAGGAATTTCTGGTGACTGCTGCCCACATTAGGATTTTCTGGTGACTGCTGCCCACATTGCGATTTTCTGGTGACTGCTGCCCACATTAGGATTTTCTGGTGACTGCTGCCCACATTACGATTTTCTGGTGAACTCTGCCCACATTACGATTTTCTGGCCCATACTACGATTTTCTGGTGAACACTGCCCACGTTACGATTGTCTGGTGAATGCTGTCCACGTTATGATTTTCTGGTGAACGCTGTCCACATTACGATTTTCTGGTGAACGCTGCCCACATTACGATTTTCTGGTGAACTCTGCCCACATTACGATTTTCTGGCCCACATTACGATTGTCTGGTGAATGCTGTCCACGTTACAATTTTCTGGTGACTGCTGCCCCCGTTACAATTTTCTGGTGACTGCTGCCCACGTTACAATTTTCTGGTGACTGCTGCCCATGTTACAATTTTCTGGTGACTGCTGCCCATGTTACAATTTTCTGGTGACTGCTGCCCACGTTACAATTTTTGAGTAACTGCTGCCCACGTTGCGATTTTCTGGTGAACTCTGTCCACATTATGATTTTCTGGGCCACATTATGATTTTCTGGTGAACTCTGCCCACATTATGATTTTCTGGCCCACATTGTCTGGTGAAATGCTGCCCACTTTACAATTAATTTACAGTGAACCGCTGCCCCATTACGATTATTTGGCACCTATGGGGGGGGGCCCATCCAAATATTCGCAGGGGGGCCCAGTGATTTCTAGCTACGCCCCTGCAAGGACTAGAAAGGATCTATAGTATTCAGAGCCTCCCCTCTACATAGGTAAGTAGTAAGTACTGTATTTTTTGGAATATAAAAAGATAGACTTTTTCTCCCCCAAAAATGAACACCTGCCGATACAAATGGCCAACCCACCGTGATGTAGGGGACACCCTGTATTGTCCCCATGTACGCCTCTGCTCCCTCTGAATAAATCAAGGCAGTGGCAGCATGGCTCATGGAGCCCATGGCAATCAGAGACATCTCCTTCACTGCTCCTCTAGTGCCACCTTCTGCTGATGACACGATCAACAGAAGCCGGCACTAGAGGAACAAGGAAAGAGAGTTCTCTGACAGAAGGGGACACATGGGGGACACAGGCGGACACATGAGGTACTAAGGGGACACAATAATTGGGGAAAACATTTACAAGACACTCCTGGACCATGGACAAACCACGTTTAGTATATTTATTTCAGTCCATCTTCTCCTTAAATAATTGCTGATTTTCTACTGTTTGTTTTTCCTTTATAAGTGTGAAATAGTAAAGTTAAAGTAACATCTGAAAAATGACAAACAATAAACAAATTGCAGAGAGACAAAAAAAAATCCAGCATAATGCTACAATAAAAATTATGGAACCAATGAAAAGGATTTTGCTGGTCTGCTGTCAACGTATCGCAAAATACAAGGTGTATTTATTCCCAGTGCTTTATAAACAGTCAGGACTGCCAGCATCCGTATTTCTCGCAAACAAAATGTATGGCGTCTCAACAACAACCTTTTGTAAAGTATGTTTCTCCCGGATTATTGATTTACTCAGGATTTATGGAATCACTGTAGGTGTACTTTAGGCATTGATGAAACCACATTTGTATTTAGAGCACAGAGCATGGTTTCTTGTAGCATGAATTTTGTAGTTGCTAGGTAGTGCAGTAGAGGCAGCCTCAATACACAACGCATTTAGATTGCTCTCATGTAGTAGGCAGAAGGCTAATCACGATTTCTGTTCTCTAAAGCTTAGTGAATACCTCAGTGTGCGTGGAGAAGCCTCAGTGGAACTCATTAAAGACCATCCTGATCTCTTGTTGTGTTCTGCCATTTTTTTTTCATAAAATCTCGTTTAAACCAGCACAAATAATTCAAATAGATCAATGACGTAGGGTAATATTTAAAGTAAACCTGAGATGAAATAAAAATGTATACATACCTGGGGCTTCCTCCAGCCCCCTTTGGCCTATAACGTAATGAGGCACAGAAGCGCCAACAGGATAAAATCAATTCTTAAAATTTGTAAAATTGCTTCGGAGGCAGTGGTGGACTTACCCCCCGCAAGCAGACACAAAAACTGTGTATTCAAAACAATCAAATTTATTGGTACATTACAGGGTTCTTTTGCAATGCGTTTCGCAGGTATATTCCCGCTTCCTCAGGCAACAAAAAAATAGGAGCACACAGTACAGTCTCAAGGTCACGATAAGCGCCTCTGTGGCCTGTTCACTCCCTTGCTGCCGTCCTCCATCTCCTGGATTCTCCGTAATTGGTCCCGGTAACTTAGGCCAGTCGGGCCATTCGGTGCAAGCGCAGTGCGACCGTGCGCACACCCTCTATCGAGCTCCCGTGCCTGGCAGCATTCTGTGCCTGCACAGTACTACTGCACAGACACAGAACGCTCCTGGCCGAAGGAGCGCGATGGGGGACTGTGTGCAGCTGCACTGCACCTGCCCTTACTGCACCTGCGCCTGCGCCGCCTGGCCAAAGTTACTGGGACCAATAATGAAGGATCCAGGAAGTAAAGGATGGCGACGAGGGAGCAATCAAGCCGAAGGAGGCTGTAGGAAGCCCCAGGTATGTATGAATTTTTATTTTATTTCAGGTATACTTTGAAGTTTATGTTTTTGGCTGAGAACTACTAGCGGGGTGCTGGACTGATTGACTTAAAGTGAAACGTAAGTGAAAATAAACTGATAAGATAAACAATGGTATCTATGCTTCTACTCCTAAAAATGACTTTAAGATATCCCACCATTTTATGTTATGTATAAAAACCTAAACAAAGCAGATTTATTGTTTTGTCTCAGCTAAATGGAACTTAGTTTAAAATGTGATCGCATCGCAGTGGATTGCGGTTGTGTTTCATGGTCGAAAAGAGCCCTTATAAAAAAAAATAACAATATATATATATATATATATACAGTGGGTTGCAAAAGTATTCGGCCCCCTTGAAGTTTTCCACATTTTGTCACATTACTGCCACAAACATGCATCAATGTTATTGGAATTCCATGTGAAAGACCAATACAAAGTGGTGTACATGTGAGAAGTGGATCGAAAATCATACATCATTCCAAACATTTTTTACAAATAAATAACTGCCAGTCTTTTAGGGTATGTCTCTACCCGCTTTGCACATCTAGAGACTGAAATCCTTGCCCATTCTTCTTTACAAAACAGCTCCAGCTCAGTCAGATTAGATGGACAGCGTTTGTGAACAGCAGTTTTCAGATCTTGCCACAGATTCTCGATTGGATTTAGATCTGGATTTTGACTGGGCCATTCTAACACATAGATATGTTTTGTTTTAAACCATTCCATTGTTGCCCTGGCTTTATGTTTAGGGTCATTGTCCTGCTGGAAGGTGAACCTCCGCCCCAGTCTCAAGTCTTTTGCAGTCTCCAAGAGGTTTTCTTCCAAGTTTGCCCTGTATTTGGCTCCATCCATCTTCCCATCAACTCTGACCAGCTTCCCTGTCCCTGCTGAAGATATCCACCCCCCGAGCATGATGCTGCCACCACCATATTTGACAGTGGGGGTGGTGTGTTCAGAGTGATGTGCAGTGTTAGTTTTCTGCCACACATAGCATTTTGCATTTTGGCCAAAAAGTTCCATTTTGGTCTCATCTGACCAGAGCACCTTCTTCCACATGGTTGCTGTGTCCCCCACATGGCTTGTGGCAAACTGCAAACGGGACTTCTTATGCTTTCTGTTAACAATGCCTTTCTTCTTGCCACTCTTCCATAAAGGACAACTTTGTACAGTGCATGACTAATAGTTGTCCTATGGACAGAGTCTCCCACCTGAGCTGTAGATCTCTGCAGCTCGTCCAGAGTCACCATGGGCCTCTTGACTGCATTTCTGATCAGCGCTCTCCTTGTTCGCCCTGTGAGTTTAGGTGGATGGCCTTGTCTTGGTAGGTTTACAGTTGTGCCATACTCCTTCCATTTCTGAATGATCGCTTGAACAGTGCTCCGTGGGATGTTCAAGGCTTTGTAGCCTAAGCCTGCTTTAAATTTCTCAATAGCTTGATTCCTGACCTGTCTTGTGTGTTCTTTGGACTTCACGGTGTTGTTGCTCCCAATATTCTCTTAGCCAACCTCTGAGGCCCTCACAGAGTGGCTGTATTTGTACTGGCATTAGATTACACACAGGGGCACTCTATTCAGTCATTAGCACTCATCAAGCAATGTCTATGGGCAACTGACTGCACTCAGATCAAAGGGGGCCGAATAATTATGCACACACCACTTTGCAGTTATTTATTTGTAAAAAATGTTTGGAATCATGTATGATTTTCGTTCCACTTCTCATGTGTACACCACTTTGTATTGGTCTTTCATGTGGAATTCCAATAAAATTGATTCATGTGTGTGGCAGTAATATGACAAAATGTGGAAAATTTCAAGGGGGCCGAATACTTTTGCAACCCACTGTGTATATATATATATATATATATATATATATATATATATATATATATATATATATATATATATATATATTTAAACTATTGCCCTTTTTATCTATCCCCCTGCTCTCAGAAGCCCAGGAAAGTATTTTATGCTGTCATTTGCATAGCTGAATATTAACTCTTTCAGGCAGAGAAAGTAGAAAAGCAACACACCATAATTATTTGTTTGCTAGGCACTGTGCATACACATTTATATCTCATCTTGTCACTTGTCCCTTAAACTTCTCTTTAACTAGCAGTTCTGCATAATGATAAACAATAGTGAGAAAGGCCTGGAACCCGCAAGTGCACTTTTTTAAGCATTTAGGGAGCTCTTAAATTGCTAGTGATTTCCCTAAACGCTCTGCCAATGTAAATAGATGTAACAAATTCCACAGTAGCGATTGCGATTAGCAAAATCACAACCACAAGACATGCAGCATTTCGGAAGCTTTAGTGTAAAGTGTTGAAGTATGAATCGCTACACATTGCCAGAGTCCTGATTTGAATCCAATTGGAAATCTGTGGAGGGAGCTAAAGATCAGGGTGATGGCAAGAAGACCCTCCAACCTGAAAGATTTGGAGCTCATTGCTAAAGATGAATAGGCAAAAATACCTGTGGAGACATGCAAAAAGCTGGTCTGCAACTATAGTAAGTGTCAGGGGCATTGCTAGGTTCCTGGGAGATCCGGGGTACCCCTGGGCACCAAGAGGGAATGAATGTGAGGCACGCGCTCCGCAGCGAAAAATAGGTGTGATCATGTCACGGGAAAGTGGGTGTGGTCATACTGTAGGTGGGGCCAAATGTATATGAACATAGCAGTGGTGTAACTTAAAGAGAAACTGTAACCAAGAATTGAACTTCATCCCAATCAGTAGCTGATACCCCCTTTCCCATGAGAAATCTATTCCTTTTCTCAAACGGATCATCGGGGGCCTCTGTATGGCTGATTTTGTGGTGAAACGTCTCCCACAAATAATGTCAGTGCCTCACAGCACTGAGGTAGTGACATCACACTGTGGGGGCCTTGATGCATTGTGGGAAATAACAGCTGTTTACAACTGTCAAAAAAGCCAGCAGCATCTCCTTCGAGGGCCATCACTTGCCAGCAGTAAAAATGTCACCATGTGATAAATGTCATAATGTAAATCAGGGAGAGGAAAGATTTTACAATGACCAAACACTGTCTATATCATTTATAGATAATTATTGTAAAAAGTAAGAACTTTTTTTATTGCATTATTTTCACTGGAGTTCCTCTTGAAATATATTAAATAGGCAGTAATTCACATAAATAAGCACCTCACCTGGATTCTGTCTTGTCTCCAGCAGGCTTGCCTGTGTGCTGTACTCTGGTGGTTATGCGCCGTGTCCGTGGGTAGCGTGCGCCTCTGTCTGGTCGCCGCTAGAGTTGGGACGAACGGTTCGCCTGCGAACGGTTCGATGCGAACTTCAGTGGTTCGCGTTCGCGTCCCGCAGGCGAACTTTTGCGGAAGTTCGGTTCGCCCCATAATGCACCCTGAGGGTCAACTTTGACCCTCTACATCACAGTCAGCAGACCCAGTGTAGCCAATTAGGCTACACTAGCCCCTGGAGCCACTCCCCCCCCCCCCCCCTAATACAAGGCAGGCAGCGGCGGCCATTACGCTCACTCGTGTGCCACTGCCTGCGTTAGTGAGAGTAGGGCGAGCTGCTGCAGACTGTCTCTCATAGGGAAAGATTAGTTAGGCTTAGCTTGTTCCTGGCTGCATACCTGTTCTGTTCAGTACCTGCATACCTGTTCAGTGAACCTGCCACTGCATACCTGTTCTGTGAACCCACCACTGCATACCTGTACTGTGAACCCACCACTGCATACCTGTTCAGTGAACCCACCACTGCATACCTGTTCAGTGAACCTGCCACTGCATACCTGTTCTGTGAACCCACCACTGCATACCTGTTCTGTGAACCTACCACTGCATACCTGTTCTGTGAACCCACCACTGTATACCTGTACTGTGAACTCACCACTGCATACCTGTTCAGTGAACCCACCACTGCATACCTGTTCAGTGAACCCACCACTGCATACCTGTTCTGTGAACCCACCACTGCATACCTGTTCTGTGAACCCACCACTGCATACCTGTTCTGTGAACCCACCACTGCATACCTGTTCTGTGAACCCACCACTGCATACCTGTACTGTGAACTCACCACTGCATACCTGTTCAGTGAACCCACCACTGCATACCTGTTCAGTGAACCCACCACTGCATACCTGTTCAGTGAACCTGCCACTGCATACCTGTTCTGTGAACCCACCACTGCATACCTGTACTGTGAACTCACCACTGCATACCTGTTCAGTGAACCCACCACTGCATACCTGTTCAGTGAACCCACCACTTCATACCTGTTCAGTGAACCTGCCACTGCATACCTGTTCTGTGAACCCGCCACTGTATACCTGTTCTGTTCAGTGAACCCGCCACTGCATACCTGTTCTGTTCAGTGAACCCGCCACTGCATACCTGTTCTGTTCAGTGAACCCGCCACTGCATACCTGTTCTCGCCATGGTGCGCACCAGTCCAGCACGGCCGTCACTACACAAACAGCTGTTTGCGGTGCGTTACACGGGGAGTTTGGTGTGTCAGTGTGAAGCAGTACCTTAATTACACTACCTGATTGATGTATACACATGAAAGATGTTTTAGAGCACTTTAGGCCTGTCATTTAGCATTCAATGTGATGTCTGCCCTTAAAACGCTGCTTTGCGTCAAATCCAGATTTTTCCCGGGGACTTTTGGCATGTATCCCACTCCTCCACCTGGGGGTCCAGGTGTTAGACCCCTTGAAACATCTTTTCCATCACTTTTGTGGCCTGCATAATTTTTTTTTTTTTTTCAAAGTTCGCATCCCCATTGAAGTCTATGGCGGTTCGCGAACTTTAACGCGAACCGAACCTTCCGCGGAAGTTCACGAACCCGGTTCGCAAACCTAAAATCGGAGGTTCGGCCCCACTCTAGTCGCCGCCGATCTGAGGTCTGAGTGCAAAGGCAGCGGGGACCGGGAGCCGGCACACTGCGGCGGGAGGGCAGGGCAGTTTCTAGGCTAAATTGCACTTAGTGGAAGGGTGTAAAATTGCCCCCCCCCCCCGGAGCCAGGTATAAGTCGCCCCAGTATAGGTAGCCAGGCATAGTTGCATTCCAGTATAGGGTAGCCCATATAATTGCTACAAGTATAGGTTATAGGTTAGATAGGTAGGTGCCCCAGTACAGGTTAGATAGGTAGTTGCCCCCAGTATAGGTTAAATAGGTAGGTGCCTCCAGTATAAGTTAGATAGGTAGGTTCCCCCAGTATAGGTTAGATAGGCAGGTGCCCCCAGTATAGGTTAGATAGGTAGCTGTCTCCTGTATAGGTTAGATAGGTAGGTGTCCCGAGTATAGGTTGGATAGGTAGGTTTCCCCAGTATAGGTTAGATAGGTAGGTTTCCCCAGGATAGGTTAGATAGGTAGGTGCCTCCAGTATAGGTTAGATAGGTAGGTTTCCCCGGTATAGGTTAGATAGGCAGGTGCCTCCAGCGGCGAGGGGAGTGGGCACAGGTAATTACAAACTCGATTTCGATTTGTACGATTTTGTCGAATTTGGGTCCTGTGTCTTTAAGAGCTTTAAAAGGCTTAATTCAGAGACCAAGGCGGAATTTCTTTCTGAATGTGTGAGGTTTTGCCTGAATCCCACCTTTCAGATTTCTGATCCGTCCACGTCGGCTCTTCTGTTTGCCTATGTGCTCTTAAAAGACGATTTGTTCACCTGGGCATATAATCTGTTAAAAATCAATTCTTGGAATGGTAATCTGTATCAGTTGCTTGCAGTGATATTCTCTCACTGGTTTAAACTGCCTGGCTTACCACCTGCTCTGATTGAGTGTGTAGCTGCTGATAAGTCAGCTGATCTTTCCCTTCCATGCAAAACTTTTCAGTATGACAATCAGTTCAATGTGTCTGTTGCCACTTCAGGTGTTAAACAGCAGACATGCAAAGTGGCGAAAAAGAGAAAAACTAAAAAACGCAAGCATCGGAATAAAACACTCCCTATTGATGTTTGTAATGATGTTGTTCCGTCTCCGGCTTTTTTGCCCCAATCCAAAGCTTATGTGGATCCTGCTATAGGTAGGATCGCACACTACATTAAAGCAGTTAAAAAATCTGTTCTTGTTCCTGAACTCCAACCCTATGGAGATTATCTGGATACTGGCCTGTTTGAACCCCCATTTGCTTCCTGGGATGTTGGGGCCTTGCTGGAGGAATTCGATTTTGATTGGAAAGCCTTTTGCGATTTTTACATCGCAAAAAGCGAAAATGTCTTGAATGCTTGTCTCAATTCAATGTACCTTCTGATTGATTCCGATGAATGTGACAAGGATGATGTGAATCTGGTGATCTATGTATGGCAAACGATTTTGGATGAGTTGCACACACACCAACCAATTGATTCCAATAAAGAGACATCGTTGTCGGATGATTGTTCCTGCCTTTCTGGGGTAAAGCATGTGAGTCTTGACTTTGTGCAATCTGAAATGAATGAGTGTGCCGCTGTGGTTGATTCCTGTGCGAATCCTGAAGGATTCGCTCCTGACAGTGTGCAGTTTGAATCTGTGCGATCTGATGCCTGTTTCTCGGATGTTCCTGCAGATTGTGATCGGCATGAGTCTGCCGGTTTCCTCAAGGATGTGTGGGATCCTTTGTCATTTAGAAACAGATCTTTGAGATCTTCCGTCTGTGACCCTGCTATGGGGAAAATTTCTCGACCATGCAGCGTCAAAAGTAAAATTATTATGCCTAATAAAGTTTGTCCTGTTGATGTCACTATTTCTTCTGCAGATAAGTCTCTGTCTCACCCTGTTCACACCTGTAAGGGCCCGTTGCCTGGGGACAGTTGCTCCAGCGTTTCGGTCCTAGATGCCTTGCAGTCTGCTCCGCAGATCGCGGAGGTTTGCGCTATAGAAGCGTCAGTTTCACAACCTAAAGTGAATTTTGATTCGCAGGTTTTGCGTTCTGATTCCTCGGATTCGACATTGTTAGCCGAATCTAAGAGTGAGACAGCGCTTCGGTTTTGCGAATCTGATGCTGAACCCTCTTTGCCTTATTCAGAGACGCTTTCTCTGAACCTGCCCTGTACCATGAATAACAATATGATGTCCAATCACACTGACATTTGTGAGTCCCTTTCTTGCTCTGAGGGAAGTTTTGACTCTCCACCCTGTACTCTGGATGAGTCAACATTGCCTTGTACAATATCTCCTGCCCTGCCCCTAGAGGCTCGTCTAGGTATTGCTGCTATTTTTACTTGTTTTTCTGCAGTTTTGGAGTTAAAAGCTAGTTTGACTGCCACACAGAATTCTGGGTACAGTGAGAATGAAGTTAGGGAGTCAGTGTGTGTTCCAGTAAATATACCTGTACATTCCCTTCATGATGATGAGATCCAGTCTCAGGTTATGGTGGAACCATTCCTGGGACATCTGCCCTGTCCACAAAATAAAGTTCCAGTTTTGCCCTGTAACATGGATAGTTCAGAATCCTTCCTAGAAAACTTGAAAAATGATGTTCCTGAGGTCTTGTTTGATGTTCTGGAGGTCTCCGAGTTCCTCCCAAAGGGTGCAGAACTTGTAGGAGATCTCTCCTGTCCCCCAAGTCTTTCTGAGGTGTTGCCCTCTTCCGTAGGCATTGCTGCCTTGCTGGCTACCTTTTCAGCTCTGGTGGAGCTTCAGTCATGTGTAGTCAATGATGATATTACAGTCACAGAAATTTCCGAATTTGAATCCGAGTCTTCTTTTGAAAGTCCAGTGCTTGAGACCATTGCTCGTGATGATTCTCTGCCCAGTTCTGGTTTTGGTTTCCTCGTGCCGGACTCTGAGGTTGGCAGTTCCCCGACATGTCCTGAGGTTTCTCCTGTGCTGGTGTACCCCAGTGTGCTCTGTGACCCAGAAAGCCCAAGTGTGCCTCGGCTACCAGCGTACTCAGATGCTTCCTCGGTGGAGACATGCTTTGATTTAGCCTGCCTGCTTGCATGCCCAGAAGTGGTCCCTGAAAGTTTTGATCTTGATGGGTGTCCTCGTAATTCTGAATCCGGAATTGTCATTGGTTCCATGGGGGTTCTTGGTAATTCTCCATGTGAGCCTGGTGATTGTTCTGCCCTCTTGGGATCTCTGTGGAGCTTCAAAAGGTTCTGGGAGATTCCGGGAGAAATTTTGCTTGGTCCCCTGGATAAGATCAACGGTGGCTTTTGTGTTGTAAGGGACACTTCAAACAGGTATTGTGGCAGGTTTGGTATTTTTGGACGCTCCTTGGAAGGTGGTGGGTATTGTCTGGAGGGTGTCGATGGCTTCTTCTCTGGCGTTCACAGTCCTGATGGGTGTTATACTGAGACTGGTGGTACTGATAGGCATGTTTCGGTGGCTTCTGTTTCCGATGAGGTCGGTTTCGGGTGGACTGACTCTGGAATTGGACCTTGTCGGGCTGTCCTGACCTTCATGAGTCTTCAGTTTGAGTCTGTTGCTAATAGCAGTTTTGAGGGTCGTCTGGAATTCGACCCTGGAGGGGGGGGGGTACTGTGATGATTTGCTCAGCTGCCTGTGCAGGCAGCCAGCCTTTTGACCATTGTGTAGGTTTGCATGCTGCAGGACTCTGGAAAGAACAGCTTCTGTCAGTTTTGCAGCTTGTGCTTGCAGAGGAATTTGCATACGTTGTCATGCAAATTGCCTGGCCACATTCATTGGAGGCGTGTACTATAAGTACTATGTCTTTCCCACAATGCTTCGCTGTTCATAAGGATTTCGTCCTATGTAACACTCCTGGTGGGGTGTCATCCTTGCTCTCTGTTTGAACATCAGCTTAGAGTAATTCCTAAATCTGCGCTAGGCAGATTTCCCTAGTGCTGTTAGGATTGTATTATCTGTATTGCCTGTTCTGTCTTGTCTTGCCTGTTTGCCATTGTCCTGTCCCTATGGTGGTTGACAGGAAATGGTTCTGATCTCTGTTCTTGGAGTATAGCTGGTGCAGCGGTTGCTACCAGCTATCTCTTCTGTTCTGTCTCCTGGGATCGCACTAGCTACTTTTCGCTAGCGCTGGGAATCCTTCTGTTCTGTCTCCTGGGATCGCACTAGCTACTTTTTGCTAGCGCTGGGGATCCTTCTGTTCTGTCTCCTGGGATCGCACTAGCTACTTTTTGCTAGTGCTGGGGATCGTTCTGTTCTGTCTTCTGGGATCGCGCTAGCCACTTTTCGCTAGCGCTGGGGATCCTTCTGTTCTGCTACTCTGTACTTGGATCGAGCTAGCCACTTTTCGCTAGTGCTGTGGATCCTATCTCTCGCTTGTCCCTGTTTTCATGTGTCTGTCTGCTACGCTTACTGGAGGCTCGGTGAGGTAACCGTTAAGCAAGCGCTCGCGTCCTCTGTTTCATGTTTGTCTGTTAATGGTTAGTTAGGCGTGCTTGTCTCTATTGTGCTTATCACGTGGAGACCGCGCATAACCGCGTGCACTGTTGCGAATGAGTGCGGTGTTCGCGGTTAGCTAGCATTTGTTATTTTCCGTATCTCCTTATTGTATTATTTGCTGTGCCTTTGCTACCCTCGTATTCTGTTCTGATCTGCCTTGTGTCTCGTCTGGCGATCGCACCTCTCGCGATCGCGTTCCTATTTCATATCTGCTGTTGTGTGTGTGCGGTTGCGGGGTGGCGACTGGATTGGCACACACACATACAACCTGTCCCTTTGCTCATTCTCATTCGCAATCGCCTCTCTTGCGATTGCGTTCTGCGTTTCGTACAATTCCTGTCTGGCATTTGTGGAGGTACAGAGGATTGGTTCCTCTGCACTCCCCAGCGCCATCTGCCGACAGAAATTTTTCCTCTACGGGTGCGTAGCACCTTTTGCTGGGTTCCTGCAAATAATACGCTTGTGGAGGATTTCCGCCGTGTCAGCGCACGCGTTGTGCGCTGATCACGGGGAAAGTTCCACAATCGTTACAATTGTACTAGGAGTTGCCCTATTCATCTATTTGTGTGTATATATATCATTCTTACTGTTGTCTATACTGTGGATTTACTGAGGCAATTGGCATTTATTATTATTATTATTTTTTATGAAATATATTGAGTCTATCTAATATACATTTTTCTGTGTACATCTTTGCACAACGGTTATTGCAGATTTATTAGTGCAGGTGTATAGATCATTATTTTTGGGACCCCAAACCCATGTCGCTGTTGTTTTTACATGTTTTTAATCATTTGGATAATCAATAAAGATGGATTTGTTCATATTTGCTATATTATAGTCCTGAGTGGTGCTTGTATGGCCCCCTTTTCTTCTTGTTTAGTTGTTCACTGCCTATTGGCTTATAGCACGCTCAGGTACCAGACATAATAATTCTTTAAGTGGTGCTATGTTCCATTCTATGTGTTCAAATTTATAATGTAAATGTGTGTTCATTTTAATTTATTTTTATTTTCAGTTGTAGTATTACTTTTTGGCCACAAGATGGCGGCCATGAGTTTGTTTACATGACGTCACTCTAAGCGTAACACACACTTAGAGTGGCGCATCGGGGAGGAAACGGCCAGAAAAGGCGCAGCTTCTGAGAGAAGCTGTCGCTTTTTCAGCGGGGGAGAGGAATCAGTGACCGGCACCATAGCCCGATACATTGATTCCCTGGCTACCGAATCCGCGGCCGGGAGTGCGCATGCACGCGCGCGATCGGCCGCGGGGGCGCGCGGTAGCGCACATGGTTCCTGGACGTAGTTTCTACGTCCAGGAACCAAAATAGGTTAAAGAGGAACTCCAGTGAAAATAATGTAGTCAAAAAAGTGCTTCATTTTTACCATAATTATGTATAAATGATTTAGTCAGTGTTTGCTCATTGTAAAATCTTTCCTCTCCCCGATTTACATTCTGACATTTATTACATGGTGACATTTTTACTGTGGGCAGGTTATGTAGCTGCTCCTAGCTGTTTTGGCTGTTAGAGACAGCTGTAAACAGCTATTTCCTGTCTGTGAACCTTTTTACATTGTAACAAACTGCCAAAAGTACCGCGGTCCCAGAGCTTCTTGTGGGAGGGTTTTCAGCACAAAATCAGTCATATAGCGCCCCCTGATGGTCTGTTTGTGAAAAGCATTATATTTCTCATGTAAAAGGGGGTATCAGCTACTGATTGGGATAAAGTTCAATTCTAGGTTGGAGTTTCTCTTTAAGACAAAGTTATCCAGGGGTATGAATAATTATGGGCAGCACTGTATGTGATGGACCCCGGCTGCTGCCCCCTACCTTCGCCCAAGTGTAAAATTCTCCCGACCCATGTTCAGGGTTTTCAATTTTCAATTGTCTGCTGGCGGGAATCCTGGCCTCCTCTGCTGTCCGCCGTTACCGCAAGCATGTGTATCACATGACACGAAGAGCATGTGTGATCTCTCACACGTGCCTATGGAACATGGTACATGCGCTCGTGGTAATGGCTGGCATGGGGATGCCAATGGATGAGGCTGAGAGTTGCGCCCTCGGACAGGTGAGAATTCAGAGTATGGACACCTGGGGGGACATTTTCGTACATTGGGTGGCCAGGCAGGCATATACATAGTAGGGTGGTAGTGACACTATATATATGAGCACTTAGTTGTATTTATAATTTCATCCCCGTTAGATTGTTGTTTACACCTTAAAGGACATCCGAGGTTAAAATACACTGATGAGGAAAACAATTATATCTATCCTACTTCTCCTAAAATGACTTTTTAAGATATCCCACAGTTTTATTTTATATTTGAATCTTGTTTTTAAATGTTTACAGTTTTCACAGTATTGCTCAATGATACCTTCATTGAAGTATCTCAGAGCTCAAAGCTATGCATTATTAATCCTTTTTATCTCTTTCCTGCTCTCAGAAGCCATTAACTGACAGGAAAGTGTTTTATTGCTGTAATTACTTATCAGTGAGGGTTATGCTATAGTCTGACCCAGTCGGACCCGGACAGAAACTGTCACTTGCATACCTGATGTTTAACTTTTTCAGGCAGAGAAAGAAAAAAAAGGAACACAGCCTAGTTATTTGTGTACTTGGCACTGTACCTACACATGTCTATCTCCTCATGTCACTTGTCACTTCGGTTGTCCTTTTAGCTTGCTAGAAGTCAGTGGACTGGTCCTGCCTACTACATTCAGGACAACAGTGACACAGCTCTCTGCCCTGCATAGCGGTTGTTATAACCAGGTTTGCTTAGGGAACACCACAATGACAAAGAAACACAAGACAGGATTTGAATAAGTTTAAACACACGTTTATTATAGAGTGTACCAGTGAAGTAAGCACAGCAATGCAGACAAATAGCAAAATCCCAAGACACCGCATACATAAACCCAAACCACCCCAGCCTATCTATCTATCTAACTAATGCCAAAATATACAATGCAAATATATACAATAATATACAGGATAAATATACAAGAAACGCAGGACCAATTCAGCAGACAATAATCATAGTCAAACAAGCCAAGTTCAGGTAAGACAGATAGGTACAGACAGGATATCAAGGATCAGACACATGAGACAGGAGAGGCCAGGCAGCTCCTCAGGGCAAGGGAACGGAAGTTCTGGCACCTGCTGCAAGCCAGAGCAGTCCTTATATGTCCTATCGCTTGCTGCAACAATTTGCAGAGATAACAGAATGGTGGTGACCTCTGCTGGTGGAAGAGAGTCCATACACAAGGTTTCTTGCGCCATCTGTAGGTGAGGTCAGGAATAAACGACAACAGAGCCATCTGCTGGTGGCTGGTGAAATAACTGACAAAGTCATGCATTTGCTGCCACCAGCAGGAAGAAAAAGACATAGTTCCTGACAGCAGGCAGGGGTGGTGGGGGATCAACAAGGACCTCCCCAGGGGATTCACTTAGACACATTGGCCGATATGCAATTCACTTTTTCTCCTGAGTTTTCTCCTAGGTGACATTTTCACACCTTGGATGCAGTAGATAAGACCGCTCAACCTCTATTACCTAAGGCAAGGTGCTGGAAGCCAATGCGGCAAATCAGGATACAGGAAAGATGAACTCCGCACACCCGCAGGTAAAGTCCAAGGGTTTTTATTGATTCCAACTCACAAAAGCAGTAAAATGGCTGACATGTTTCGGATCATATCCTTACTCATAGCCTACACATACTGACATCTTGGTGGGTCATATATACTCCCACAGCCCCGCCCCTAAGGGTGTACACTCCTGGGACCAAAGGGACTTAAAGGTGCAGGACTGAAAACCTGCTGGGGTGTATATATGGAAAGAACCACCATTACAATATTCCTATGTACAAAATAACACAGAGTATAATAGCTAAAATACAAAAATACAAAAATACAAAACTGCAAAGTACAAAAATATTATCAAAGGTTAAAACGATATCAATATATAAAATTAATATCCCACCTAGCATTTAAACCATTAGGTTCCCTGGTGCCCATCTGTAAAATCCAATATGCCTCCCGTGTTCTCAATTTCTTATATAGGTCACCCCGTCTAGGAGAAGCAGTGACCCTCTCGATCCCCTGAAATACAAAACCACCTATGTCGCCATCATGTTTCTCCCTGTAGTGTCTCGCCAGGTGTCCTGGCGGGAGCTTCTACACTGATGGCGGAGAACGTTGTCCAGAGCTCCATGGGAGGAGTGGCTCTACAGCAGACACAGCGGAGCGCTCCAGGATTGGCTGAGCCGTTGCCTGATAACCAACCAGAGCGACGGTTATATCCTGCTCCCCCCAGCAGTGAGAGACCTGCAACCGGATTGGCCACGGGAAATGCTGGCTCCGGATTGGATCCTGTCCTTCTGGCTCAGACCATGCCGGATGACCGGGTGTCCCAGCTGCTCACGCCGGAGATCCTGCGGCAACTGCAGGCTGCTTCCATGCTTTTGAATATGCCTGCACTGAACGCTGGGCCGCCTGTTACTGGACCAGCACAGGTTCATCATCTTTCTTCCATGCTGGGAACGAGCGGTGGAGGCGGACTGTCACACAATTCATCACAGTATGTGAGTAACTTAAATTCTGTTGCCTCCTCCACTGCTACCTGTTTTGCTCCTGTACATGGTCCTTTACCTGGACAACCCCCTCCCTATATTTCCCTGGGACTCCGTCCATGTCTCTGTATCCCTCCCATCCACCCCCTACGGGATCCAGTAATAATAAGTATCTCAATGTGAATAATCCTAATTGTGATCCCTCTGGCTATGCTGTTCTCCCTCACAACCTTCCAAATGGACATAACCCTAATACTGGGACTGGAGAGACTTTCGGGACCCCCGCTGATGCGGGGCCCCCAATATCTATATTGAATCAACCACAAATAAGCGATTTTTTGAACCAGAAACTCTTGACCCAGTCAGATTTGGGTTGTGATTCTAGGAGGGCTAATAAGTTTGTCACGGTCTTTTCCAGAACACCCAAAGTCCTTGAGGACGAGGTGGACTTATCCTTAAAATCTGCATTTACCCATTTGGAACACCAACTTAATAAAGAGACTAAACTCTGGTGGGACCTCACCGCCCCTAAGCAATATGTGGCGGAGGGGATTATACCACGGGGTCTTAGGATAAAAAAAATCCCTACCAATGTATATTGTGATAGATTTCTGATAGAATGGAATGAGATTTTATCCGACTGTTCATTAAGATTGATGAAACTTATAGTAGTGTATGAGGAGCGTAGACTTGTCGACCTCAATCTTGAAATTTCGCTTACGCGGACCGAGATCGACAAGTTCTACGATACAGATTTGTACGATGATTTGAATAATAAATTAAAAGAGAATGTGGCTAAATTGGAAGCCACTATTATGAATCTGAAAAGGTCTAAATATTTGAGAGATGTGGGAGACTACCGAGATGGCCTTGTCTATGAATGGGGTAGGTGGAATTCTTCAGGGAGTGGACGTCCAATTGGACCTCGCAACCCTAAGCCAATCCTGAAACCTTCCCCCAGAACCCCTACCAAGCGTGTTAGTTTTAGTTCCCCGGATAATTCAGATGACCAGTCAGACTTGCCTGATGTGTCGGGACATACAGGTTCCAGTCAGGACGAGCTTTCTAGGTCACACCCAAACCTATCCCCTTTGGACCAGAACTCCCTTCCCAGACAGTCCAAGAAGTCCAAACGGAGGTGGCGCAGGTTTCAGGAGACCCCAGGGGGAGGACAGGGAGGAAGACGCGGAGAGGGGGGCGGAAACATAGGAAAAAGATGGTGATTCAGCCTATGAATGTTATCAACATCTCTGATGCTACTTTATCACAGGAGGAGATTTCACTTCTTTCCAGGGGCCTCAATTTTGTCCCCGCCTGTAAATGTAATCTTTTTGACACTCTTAAGGATGTCAATGGATTTATTAGATCACTTTTACTCAAAAAACATTTTCTCACACAAACCACTTCCAATGTGTTGTCTCATCGCACGCCTGTTCCATTACCCCCTATATCTTTGTTCCAAGACACATGCACTTTTGTCGCGGCACAACAGTTAGCATCGGAGAATGTTGGTCTCATTAATATTGAAGATGTAACTCTACCAGTCCCCCTCAACCGTGACTACTACCCAGTTTACTGCAGATCCTCACCAGTAGAAATTTTCCAGGACCTGGTAGAAAAAGATCTGAAACTTTTAGCAGAAACTAGTAGAATTAGACACAACCTAACCCCCCTGGAACGGCAAGCATTAGAGAATCTTAAGTCAAGATCTGACATCGTTATTAGAAATGCTGATAAGGGGGGGGGGGGGGGGGGGGGCGGTTGTCGTGCTCAATACTATTGATTATAAGAATGAAGCTCTGCGCCAGCTCCAGGACCTAAATACTTACATACATCTTCCTGGGGACCCCACTTTGGATTACAAGCTAGAATTTGATCAGCTGATTTCTATAGGGGAATCCATGGGGTTACTAAAAAAGAATATGGCTGAGTTCCTTAGGGTTCGGAGTCCTGTCATCCCCATCTTCCATCATCTCCCCAAGGTGCACAAGCCCGTCACCCCACCGGAGGGTAGGCCCATTGTTTCTGGGATTGGGTCCCTTGGGGAGAGATTAGGGGAATGGCTTGATTCCCATTTACAGCCTTTGGTCTTGAGATTACCCGGCCTCATTAAAGACACGAAGCATGCCCTAGCTAGTCTTGAGGATGTGCAATGGAGATCACATTATAGATGGGTGACCCTTGATGTAAGGGCTTTGTACTCCTCTATTCCACATGATTTAGCAGGAGTGGCCCTTGAGTTCCATCTGTCCAGATATAGTTCCTTTCCAGCCCCACTCCAGGCTTATATTTTGGTAGTAACGGAGTTCCTCCTTTCACATAATTATTTTTCTTTTGATGGGGGGTTCTACCTCCAGAAGTGCGGAGCTTCTATGGGGGCGAAGTTTTCGCCCTCTCTCGCGAACCTCTATATGGGGTGGTGGGAGGAGCTCTGCATTTTTGGAGAGTCGAACCCCTTCCTGAACTCTATTATCTGGTATAGTCGTTTCATTGACGACCTTCTCCTAATATGGCAAGGTACTGAGGAAAGTCTGCGACAGTTTCTGTTATATCTCAATTCCAACAACTTCAATCTTTCTTTCACATGCACGTCTAATGACACACAAATAGATTTTCTCGATATCACCCTTCTTGGCTCTGGGGAATTCGGTAGGATTGAGACTAGGACCTATAGGAAGCCTTGCGCTGGGAACTCTTTATTGCAAGCCACCTCCTGCCACCCGAGACACACTCTTAGAGGGGTTCCCGTTGGGGAGTATATTAGGGCTAGGAGGAACTGTTCCACGGATGAATCTACTTTACAGGAATTTTCTGTCCTCAGATCACGCTTTAGGTCCAGGGGTTACTCCGACTCTGATTTGGATAGGGCCCAGAGAATTGCCGTTTCCAGGGACAGGGATAAGCTCCTAAAAAACACCCCGGATACTGCATTGACACAGAACTCCAATGCTGTCCCTCTAAACTTTATAACCACCTATAGCCAACAATATAATCAGGTTATAGGGATAGTTAAGAAATATATCCCTGTGTTGTATGCAGATGACAAGTTACAACAAGTACTTGAGTCGGGATGTAGGTTTGCCTATAAAAGGGCTCCATCCCTGTCATCTACTCTCTCTCCCAGTTTGTTCCGGTCCACCATTGCACCCCAGCGTTCTACATGGTTGTCCTTTGTGGGGTCGCATAGATGTGGAGTTTCCTCCTGTAATTATTGCATCCACCATCGTTCCTCGCGTGGTGTCTCCTCGGTTGCTAACCAAAAAACTTTTCCTATACGACAATTCATTAATTGTAACACAAAATCTGTCGTCTATGTGGTCACATGTACAATCTGCAGCTTACAATATGTGGGCTGCACTACACGTTGCTTGAGACAAAGGATCTCTGAGCATTTTAATGGGGCCTCCTGGAAGACAGACAATATTAGCAATGTGGCGAGACACTACAGGGAGAAACATGATGGCGACATGGGTGGTTTTGTATTTCAGGGGATCGAGAGGGTCACTGCTTCTCCTAGACGGGGTGACCTATATAAGAAATTGAGAACACGGGAGGCATATTGGATTTTACAGATGGGCACCAGGGAACCTAATGGTTTAAATGCTAGGTGGGATATTAATTTTATATATTGATATCGTTTTAACCTTTGATAATATTTTTGTACTTTGCAGTTTTGTATTTTTGTATTTTTGTATTTTAGCTATTATACTCTGTGTTATTTTGTACATAGGAATATTGTAATGGTGGTTCTTTCCATATATACACCCCAGCAGGTTTTCAGTCCTGCACCTTTAAGTCCCTTTGGTCCCAGGAGTGTACACCCTTAGGGGTGGGGCTGTGGGAGTATATATGACCCACCAAGATGTCAGTATGTTTAGGCTATGAGTAAGGATATGATCCGAAACATGTCAGCCATTTTACTGCTTTTGTGAGTTGGAATCAATAAAAACCCTTGGACTTTACCTGCGGGTGTGCGGAGTTCATCTTTCCTGTATTTTCACACCTTGTCGTAAAATGCATTTTAAACCACCAGCAAGCAAGAAAATATTGAAAATAATTTTGTTCGTTCTATTTCGCCAACTTTTGGGTAGTTTTTCAATTGTGAAATGCGTAAAAGTTATTTTAAAGAGAATATCAAAATTCTCTCCTAGGAGATAACTCTGGAGCAAAAGTTAATTGCATATGGACTATTGTCACCCAGCCCATAACATATGACAGTTTGGTGTTCACCAATTGCCACCTTATCATGGGAAGCAGTATTTAGCTTTTTTATCAATTTTCAATAAAGTATAGTTTTATATCAGCACTAGGGCTTGACTTTTGCCACTTAGTTGGCATATTATGTAAATTTTGTATGCAAATGTATGCAGCTCGATCACATTTTACCTCAGCAGAATTTACCTCAGCATAGATTTGCATACAATATTTGCATAAAACTGCATCAACTCAAAATTATTTGCATCTCATTGACCATCCCTAATCATGTGCAGTAAAGTTCAATTTTTGCTAATTCCCTTCCACATTCTGGAGTCTGTGAAACTAAATGCAGGTTCATTTCACAACGCCGCACCTTCCTCTGTCAATTACCCCTATTAGTTTGCAGGTAGTGCAGGTGTGATTAGAATCTGTATTCTAAATGATCACAATTTTATGTTTACTCCGACATCTTTAGCGACATATGCTGTGCCAATTTACTTCAAGAAATCTAACAAGAGGAAAATCTGTGTGCACAGATTTTTTTAATTTGAAGTAGTCTTCTTGAAACATTGACATCTGTATGTTTATACATATACAGTATATTGTCTTGGAAAATAAAGACTATATTGCAATTTACATTTTTGAATAGACAGTAGTTTTCACAGTATTTTTTAACTGCTTATAATAATTTAAACATATGTGAATAACAACAAGATTTAAATATATAAAAAAAAAATTAAAGGGACAGTATCAATTTACGTGTTTTTTTGTGTGGTAAATAATGATGTATACATTTCAATTGCTTATCTCTTTTGTTTACTGTAACAAATTCCTTTCACTCTGAACTGATGGCAGTCTGCTGAATTCTCATGGGAGAGTGAACAATGAGGGGAGGGGGAATTCCCTCACTGTTAACTCTGCGTGTAACTGTGTGTGAGAGAGCTCTCAGAAGATGCCTGTTTCTGAGCTGTCTGCAGGAAGTCAGAGGAAATGTAACTTATTTAAAACATTTGTAATGTGACTCCACAGCTTTTCATACTTTTTTGCTTTCAGGGAGAAATACTCTGTAGTCTGATAAGCAAAAAACATCACTGGCTGTGCATTGAAGCAGACACCCCCACTGCAAATGATTTGTCCCAATAGAGCTAAATCCTACACACAATGAATAAAAGCTTTTGGCTCTGATATTTAACATGAAAAGTAGGAAAATGTTTACACAGCTACTTAGACATTATTTGTACATTGTCATTTTAGAACACTTGGGTATTGATAGTGTTCCTTTAAGATATTCAGTAGATATGAATGGAAATGTGATCGATTTTCAAGCATTTTCACACCACAGAAGCATTACACTTGAAACTCGAAAAATTAGACTATCGTGCAAAAGTTAATTTATGGTCAGTAATTACATTTAAAAAAAGGTGAAACTAATATATGAAGTAGACTCATTACATGCAAAGCGAGATATTTCAAGCCTTTATTTGTTATAATTTTGATGATTGTGGCTTACAGCTTATGAGAAGCCCAAAATCAAAATGTCAGCTCATTAGAATATTGTGAAAATGTTCAATATTCTAGGCTCAAAGTGTCAGACTCTAATCAGCTCATGAATCCAAAACACCTGCAAAGGGTTCTGGAGCTTTTGAATGGTGTCTTTCAGTCTGGTTCAGAATTACTGACATAAATGAACTTTTGCATGATATTGTGTGAGTTTCGCCTGTATTAATAGTTATAGGGGAACTTGTTGCTTTGCAGTATGTCATCTGAATGGCAAACTTGCAAGCATTCATGGACAGAGGGGTACCTAAATCACAGATCCTGCAGAGATTACTGAGCACATAGGCAAACAAAGGATGCCTGAAAAGGAAGTGAAAGACACAGCTGAGATCTATTGGATCCTTGCAAGGAGGGTAACTAAAAAATAAGCCCCCCCATGCCCCAGGAAAACTAGGATAGGGCCCCCCAATGTTCATACCCCTTTCCTTGCCTACCCTTGTGACCCTCACAGCCTGGGGGACCATCTTGCTAGAGTCATAAAACAAGCGTAGACATCGTAATGTTCACACCCATAAGGCCTCTTGCAGACTGCAAGTGATTCCGATTCAGATTCCGCTTTTTAATCAGTTTTTACATCCGATTCAGATTCCGATTTGCAGTGTGCAGGGAGCAAACTGATTAAAAAGCGGAATCGGAATCAGAATCACTTGCAGTGTGCAAGAGGCCTTAGAAGTTTAGCTACAAAAACACCTGGGCCCATATGAAATTCCCTTTTTCTCCAAAGTTGTCTCCTAGTTGAAATTTTAACACTGGCTTTTAGGCCACCAGCAAGCAAGGAAATACAGTACATGTTACTTTTTCACCTACCTTTTAGTACTTAAGTACTTTTTCAATTGCGAAGTGTTGAAAAGTTTGTTAAAGTGGATCCGAGATAAACTTTTAGCGCCCATTTGCACTAGCTCAGAAACCGGGCCGAATTCAGAGAGTTTCCCCGCAGGCAAATCGTGTGGGGAAACTCTCCCATAGGAAACTATGGCGCCACTGCCTTCAGATTGCGTACGGGAGGCTGCGAATCCCATAGCCGTGCATGGCACAGCTCATGGGATTCGTCAGCTTTCCCGCAGAGCAGGAAGTGCCACCGCACGTCTCGCAGCCGCGCGCGGTGGCTAGTGGAAACGGGCCCTTACTCATTGCATAATTGTGTTCCTTTCATATAGTTTATAGGGAATTCCTTTAAAGAGGAGCTGTTAGGTATAAGGTCTCAGAGAAAATAAACACATATATCAGTAGCTAAAGATTGGCTGTACTTACATTACATATGCATTTCACTGTCCACGTTTGGATTTCACAGAATTTGTATATAGTATATGCAGAGATAGATGCTCCTGACAGCTCATGGCAGGCTCCATGTTTTTCTGTCAAATGTGTCGTCATGTCCTGCCTGCTTCCTGATCACAGATAAGCTCCTACTTGAACAACACAGTGTGCAGTGAATATTAATGAGCCATGTGGCTAGGAACAATAGCTGACTCCTGCCGTGTACTCTGCCCGGAGATTTATCAGTGCTACGCGCTGGACTGATTACAAGCTGCTGTAACGTCTCATTAGCAGCCGAGGGGAGAGCCCCAGAATGCTTTGCAGTATGGTATGTGGCTTGCGTCTTCTTAAGAATAACAGCCTTGCTGATAAGCACACATCAAAGGTAACTGAGATTTTTATCTTCACTAATGGCTTTTGGGCTTCCTTCTAAACTGTTTAACACAGGAGAATAGAGGTTTAAATTAGCTTCTGCAGCCTGACAGTTACTCTTTAAGCCAAATACTTTTTTTGTTTTGTTTTAATACTCTAATTCTCTATAAACTAAACAAGCCTCGCTCACGGCTCCTTTTCTGCCTTGGCACTGTAGCAAGGGCTTACTGGAGCTCAGTCTGGGCAGGAGGAGGAGGAGGTCACTAGCCATTAATTTCAGAGGCATAGGGGAGGAGGGAGGAGGAGAGGGGACTGAATTTACACACAGGCAAGCTAATAGCATCTCCAGCCCACAGCCTGTGACAAACAAAACATGGCTGCCCTCATTGTATCACAGGAATAAATAATCATAAACTTTTGAAGCTGTTTGCAGCTAGATTTGCTGTGTAAACTATCTAAGCTTTAGATAAGATATGTAGACAAGTTACTTGTTAGAGTAAGTTTTTCATCTCGGATCCGCTTTAAGACAGAAGATGAAAAATTATCTTCCAGGAGAAAACTTTGGAGATAAGGTGAATTGCATATGGCTCCTGATCTAAACCATGGACCCCTGTATCAGAGGGAGTGAAGTAGTAGTTGGGCCCCCTTACGGCTCTGAGCCCCCCTGCATTTACAGGGGCTGCTCCCCTGCAGTTACGCCCCTGTATGTAGTTATTCATGAAATGCCTGGTGGTCCCGTTTCTCCCCCAGAACCGTCTTTCATCAGGTCCACTTGATTAGATACACCTGTGGATTGGTGGAGTGCTTGCAGTGATTGGCTTAGAGTTTTGGATATGGATATTTAAAGTAAGTTGTTTGATGTGGTGTGATTTTTGGATACGTCCACAATAAAGGATTCTGCTTTTATGGACATCGTGTGTGGGCATTCTCCTACTTATCGATATTTAAAGTAAACCTGAAGTGAGAGGGATATGGAGGCTGCCATACTTATTTCATTTTAAACAATACCAGTGGCCTTGCAGTTCTGATTAGTGGTGCTCAAATACCCCTTTTCAAAATTCGAGTTAGGTCGAATTCGAATAGTAAATTATTCGAGATCAGTCGAATATTCGAGTCGAATAATTTTTACTATTCGATTCGACCTCGGAATTCGAGCTCACTATTCGAGTCGGTATTCGAGCTCATTATTCGAGCTGACTATTCGAAATGGCCTTAAATAGCTTCCAACACTTGTTTTGAGGGTGAATGATGCAAGAAACCTCTTTTTTTCCAAGTAACAACAGCAAGTGATTATGTGGGGATGTTCCTTTAAAAAAAAAAAGTTGAAAAGAGAAGTTGTGTCCAGAAATTTGTTCAGTACTGTATATACTTCTTCTTCTTCTTCTTTATCTTCTATATCTTCTTCTTCTTCTTCTATATCTTCTTCTTCTATATCTTCTTCTTCTATATCTTCTTCTATATCTTCTTCTTTTATATTGTCTTCTTCTTCTTCTTCTTCATCTTCTTCATCATCATCTTCTTCTTCTTCATCTTCTTTTTCTTCATCTTCTTCTTCATCTTCTTCTTCATCTTCTTCATCTTCTTCTTCATCTTCTTCATCTTCTTCTTCTTCTTCTTCTACATCTACTTCATCTTCAACTTCTTCATCTTCTTCTTCTTCTTCTTCATCTTCTTCATCATCTTCATCTTCTTCATCTTCTTCATCTTCTTCTTCTTCATCTTCTTCTTCTTCTTCATCTTCTTCTTCTTCATCTTCTTCATCTTCTTCATCTTCATCTTCTTCATCTTCTTCTTCATCTTCATCATCTTCTTCTTCTTCATCTTCTTCATCTTCATCTTCTTCATCTTCTTCATCTTCTTCTTCTTCATCATCTTCATCTTCTTCTTCATCTTCTTCTTCTTCATCATCTTCATCTTCTTCTTCTTCATCTTCTTCTTCTTCATCATCTTCATCTTCTTCTTCTTCATCTTCTTCATCTTCTTCTATATCGTCTTCTTCTTCACTTATTTCTCTTTTCAAAATTTTTTTTTTAAAGAAATGCAGCTATTTTTGAGCGTAACAAATAGCTGGTGGCGCACGCATGTTGGAAGCGCCATTGTATGTGCTCCCTGGCAGTGGAAACACACAGACAGCAGGAGGTAAATTCAGCAGCAGGAGGAGGAGGATGAGTGTGTGGCAGCAGGCAGTCAATGAGGCAGGCAGCGTGACATATTAGCCCTGGTACCTAGCGGTGATACCAGGGCTGTAAATAAACACAGCAGGCAGGAGGTCCCAGACAGCGGTCGTGCAGCCCACGTTGTGTCCAATACACAACTGGGACAACACAGTTTTCAACCCGGGCACCTCAGAAAAATTAAACCTTTTTTTTTTTTTTTTTTATGGTTTTGTAGTTTTGGTTTTACAACCAATTACACAGATATAGCTATTTTTTGACGTAATAGCTGGTGGCAGAGTGGCAGCAGAAGGTAAATCTGTGTACCCTGGCGTTGGGAAACACAGACAGACAGACAGCAGCAGCAGCAGCAGGAGGAATGGAGGAGTAATGTGAGCAGCTATTATTTGATGTAATAGCTGGTGGCAGAGTGGCAGCAGAAGGTAAATCTGTGTACCCTGGCGTTGGGAAACACAGACAGACAGCAGCATCAGCAGGAGGAATGGAGGAGTAGTGTGAGTGTGGCAGCAGGCATGCAGCGTGACATAATAGCCCTGGTACCTAGCGGTGATACCAGGGCTGTAAATAAACACAGCAGGCAGGAGGTCCCAGACAGCGGTCGTGCAGCCCACATTGTGTCCAATACACAACTGGGACAACACAGTTTTCAACCCGGGCACCTCAGAAAAATTAAACCTTTTTTTTATGGTTTTTCGGTTTTGTTTGTAAAACAAATTACACAGATATATAGCTATTGTTTGACGTAATAGCTGGTGGCAGAGTGGCAGCAGAATGTAATTCTGTGTACCCTGGCAGTGGGAAACACAGACCGACAGCAGCAGCAGCAGGAGGAATGGAGGAGTAATGTGAGCAGCTATTGTTTGACGTAATAGCTGGTGGCAGTGTGGCAGCAGAAGGTAATTCTGTGTACCCTGGCAGTGGGAAACACAGACAGACAGCAGCAGCAGGAGGAGGAATGGAGGAGTAGTGTGAGTGTGGCAGCAGGCAGGCAGCGTGACATAATAGCCCTGGTACCTAGCGGTGATACCAGGCCGTAAATGAACACAACAGGAGGTCCCAGACAGCGGTCGTGCAGCCCACATCGTGTCCAATACACAACTGGGACAACACAGTTTTCAACCCGGGCACCTCAGAAAAATTAAACCTTTTTTTTATGGTTTTTCGGTTTTGTTTGTAAAACAAATTACACAGATATATAGCTATTGTTTGACGTAATAGCTGGTGGCAGAGTGGCAGCAGAATGTAATTCTGTGTACCCTGGCAGTGGGAAACACAGACAGACAGCAGCAGCAGGAGGAATGGAGGAGTAGTGTGAGTGTGGCAGCAGGCAGGCAGCGTGACATAATAGCCCTGGTACCTAGCGGTGATACCAGGCCGTAAATGAACACAACAGGAGGTCCCAGACAGCGGTCGTGCAGCCCACATCGTGTCCAATACACAACTGGGACAACACAGTTTTCAACCCGGGCACCTCAGAAAAATTAAACCTTTTTTTTTTTTTTATGGTTTTTTGGTTTTGTTTGTAAAACAAATTACACAAATATATAGCTATTGTTTGACGTAATAGCTGGTGGCAGAGTGGCAGCAGAAGGTAAATCTGTGTACCCTGGCAGTGGGAAACACAGACAGACAGCAGAAGGGCAGTACAAAGCAGCCCACTGTAGGTGTAAAATGTGTGGCTGCAGGCGACGTAACAGTCAAAGTGAACCAGGCTGGCTTAGTGAGCAGGAGCCAGGAGGTGGTAAAGGGTGGTAAGGCACATTAACGATGGTTCTTAGCCAGTTCATGTCCCCCTCTCGCCGACAACAGGGGCCAGGAACTCGCCTTCCACCCACGCCTGGTTCATCTTGAGAAACGTCAGTCTGTCCACAGACTTGTGAGACAGACGTGAGCGTTTCTCGGTGACCACACCACCAGCTGCACTGAAGCAGCGCTCGGACAGCACGCTGGAAGGGGGGCAGGACAGCACTTCCAGGGCGTACTGCGCCAGCTCGCTCCAGATCTCCAGGCGCTTGACCCAATACTCCATGGGATCAACAGGGGCATCGCTGTCAAGCCCGCTGTAGGACCCCATGTAGTCAGCCACCATGCGGGTCAGGCGCTGGCTGTGACCGGTGGAGGATGCTGCTGCATGCACTTCCTCTCTAGTCACTGCTGCCGGAGCCTCTACAGTCCTGTAAGGCTCGTGGCTGAGAGACAGCAGGTCTGTGGGGCGCTTGCTGCTGGATGCAGGCACCTGCTGCTGCCTCTGTGCTGGCTGCTGGACAGTGGGGGTGGAAGGCTGGGGGAAGGCTTCCTCCAAGCGCTCAACAAGGGCCTGCTGCAAGCTCCTTATTTGTTGCGCTGGGTCTCCTCCTGCAGGCGGCAGGAACTGGCTCAACTTCCCCTTGAGGCGTGGGTCCAACATCATGCTGATCCAGATGTCCTCCCTCTGCTTCATCTGGATCACCCTGGGGTCTCTGCGCAGGCACGTCAGCATGTGCGCTGCCATTGGGAAGAGGCGGGCCACGTCTGCTGGCACCTCGACGGCAGTGCTGCTGTCCTCATCCTCCTCCTCTGCCTCGTCAGCCTCATCCTCTCTCCACCCCCGCACCAACTCAGCTGCACTGTGCTGATCCCCCTCATCAGCAGCAATGTCAGGGACCTCCACCAAGTCCTCCTCCTCCTCCCCCTCAGAGGTGGACTGTGCAGCTGCTTGCCGCTCCTGCTGGTCCAAGGCTGCCGCTCCCTGTTCCAGCAAAGCATCGAGGGCCCTGTTCAGCAGACAAACCAGGGGCACCCACTCGCAGACCATAGCATGGTCCCTGCTCACCATGTTAGTGGCCTGCAGAAAGGGAGCCAGCACTAAGCACACCTGCTGCATGTGCCTCCAGTCATCATCGGGGACGATGGACGGGATGTTGCTGGTGTTGTCCCTTCTCTGAGCGGCGGAAACAGTGGCCAGGGCAAGGTACTGTTTGACAGCGCGCTTCTGTTCAACCAGACGCTCCAACATCGCCAGGGTGGAGTTCCAGCGAGTCGAAACGTCAAGGATCAGCCGATGGCGTGGCAGATCCAGCTCCTTTTGCACGTCTTCCAGGCTCGCACAGGCTGCAGCCGAGCGCCGGAAGTGACGCACAACGTTCCTTGCCGTTTCCAGCAGTTCGCCCATCCCCTGGTAGGTGCGCAAGAACTTCTGCACCACCAGGTTCAGCACGTGGGCAAGACAGGGGATGTGGGTCAGGTTTCCCCTGTCTATTGCGGCAACCAGATTGGCCCCATTGTCGGCCACCACCTCTCCGACTCTGAGGCCTCTGGGGGTCAGCCAAATCCTCTCCTGCTCCTGGAGTTTGGCCAACACATGGGTTGCCGTCAGCTTGGTCTTCCCAAGGCTGACCAAGTGCAGCAGCGCTTGGCAGTGGCGGGCCTTCACGCTGCTGCTGAGGCGGGGGGTTTGGCCAGGTGTGCCGGAGGATGGCAGAGGATCGGAGGAACCTGCTGCAGTTCCCCTGACCCTGCGGGGTGGCACCACCCACTGTGTTGCTGCTGCTGCTGTGCCCGCTGCTGCTCTCCCATCCTCACCCCCTTCCACCAAGCTGACCCAGTGGACAGTGAAGGACAGGTAGCGGCCTGTCCCGAAGCGGCTGCTCCAGGAGTCCATGGTGACGTGGACCCTTTCACCAACCGCGTGCTCCAGCCCTCGCTCCACATTGGCCATCACAAAGCGGTGCAGTGCAGGAATGGCCTTGCGGGAGAAAAAGTGTCTGCTGGGGAGCTGCCAGTCTGGGGCTGCGCAAGCAAGCAGCGCACGAATGTCGCTCCCCTCCTGCACGATCGTGTACGGCAGGAGTTGGGAGCACATGGCCCGTGCCAGCAAGCCGTTCAGCTGCCGCACGCGACGGCTGCTGGGAGGCAGAGCCCTAACCACCCCCTGGAAGGACTCGCTCAAAAGGCTCTGGCGTGGCCTTTTGCTGGCACGGGAATCAGCAGACACAGCGGAGGAGGCCACTGAGGACTGGCTGCCAGAACAGGCCTCAGTGTCGGCGGCAGGAGTTGCAGAGGGGGGAGGAGCAGTGCGTTTCCGCACTCCTGCTGGTGCTGCTGGAGGAGCAGGAGGGCGGGTGGCTGCTGTTGCTGCTGCTGCTGAAGGCTGTGCAGTGATGGGTGTGGTGCCACTGCCAGCACCAGATGCCTTCAGCCTCTGGAACTCCTGATGCTGGTGGAAATGTTTCGCAGCAAGGTGGTTGATGAGCGAGCTGGTGCAGAACTTTAAGGGGTCTGCACCTCTGCTCAACTTCCGCTGACAGTGGTTGCAAGTGGCGTACTTGCTGTACACTGTGGGCATGGTGAAAAAGCGCCAGATTGGTGACAGAAACATCCCCCTACGGCATGGAAGCGCTGCTGCCTGTCTCCCTGTGGTGGTTTGGGGGGGGGGCTTGGGGGGCTTGGGTGCGGCTGGTGGTGGTACTGGCAGATGCTGCTGCTGCTGCTGCTGAGCCTGAGACACCAGCAGGCTGTGGGACCTGCCTACTGCTGCTGCCAATGCTTGCAATGATGCGCCTCCTTGCAAGGCCCACAAGAGCATCCTCCTCCTCCTCCTCAGAGCTGCTGAGGACGACATCCCCTGGAGGTGGTGGCACCCAGTCTCTGTCTGTCACCGGGTCATCAACATCCTCCCCCTCCTGAAACATGTCCTGCTGGGATGAGGACCCCCCAAACTCCTCTCCTGATGCATGGATGGGCTGCTTGACTGTCGCCACAGTCTTGCTGTCCAATCCCTCATCCCCCAAAGTGCCCATCAGCATCTCCTCCTCAAGATCGCCAACAACAGCAGACAATTTACTCATGATGCCTGGGGTCAAAAGACTGCTGAATGACAGGTCGGCGAGTGACGGTGAACTGGCCTCCTCCCCAGACCCTGCTGGGCGGCTGCTGCGAACAGGGGTGGTGGTGGTGGTGGTGAGGGTGGAGGCCTCAGATGCAGAGCTGATGGCGGGCTGCTCATCCTCCGTCATGAGTTGCACCACAGTGTCTGCATGCTTTTCCTCAATGGGACGTTTCCGACCCGGCTGGAGGAAAATCGGAGCAGGTGCTACACGCTGCTGCTGCTGTGTCTCTGCAGCGTGAGTTGCAGATGCTCCTGCTGGGCGGCGCCCAAGGCGTCCACGGCCAGTGGCTATGGGAGGAATGTTAGCCACTGACGCTGCTGCTGCTGCTGCGGAACTGTGCATGGTGGCGCGCCCGCGGCTTGCCACAATGCTGCTCCCTCTCCTCCTGATTCCCTTGCTGCCCTTCCCCTTGCCCAAACCGCGCTGGCTGCCACTTCCAGACATCTTCGATGTTTTGGGCGTATAGACAAAAGTTTTTTAAAAGGGCGGGTGAAAAGTGGGGTACTTTAATGGAGTGGGTTGGTGGGTGAGGTGACTGAGTGAGTGTCCCTAGTACAGTAAGTAAGTAGTAACAGTCAGGAAGTACAACTAGCAGTTACAACTTACAATAATCAGTAGTAATCACAAGTAAATTTAGTGTGTGTACACTACAGACAGTGAGTGCACGCACGCGCAAACACGCGCAGGAGCTAGCCTATGAACAGTGACTGAGTGAGTGTCCCTAGTACAGTAAGTAAGTAAGTAGTAACAGTCAGTAAGTACAACTAACTAATTACAATAATCAATCAGTTATCAGAAGGAAATAGAGTGTGTGTAGTGTGTACACAGACAGTGAGTGCACACACGCAGGAGCTAGTAGCCTATGAACAGTGACTGAGTGTCCTAGACTCCTAGTACAGTAAGTAGTAACAGTAAGTACAACTAACTAATTACAATAATCAATCAGTTATCAGAAGGAAATAGAGTGTGTGTAGTGTGTACACAGACAGTGAGTGCACACACGCAGGAGCTAGTAGCCTATGAACAGTGACTGAGTGTCCGAGACTCCTAGTACAGTAAGTAGTAACAGTGAGTACAACTAACTAATTACAATATTCAATTACAATAATCAATCAGTTATCAGAACTTGGAAATAGAGTGTGTGTAGTGTGTACACAGACAGTGAGTGCACACACGCAGGAGCAGCTAGTAGCCTATGAACAGTGACTGAGTGTCCTAGACTCCTAGTACAGTAAGTAGTAACAGTAAGTACAACTAACTAATTACAATAATCAATCAGTTATCAGAAGGAAATAGAGTGTGTGTAGTGTGTACACAGACAGTGAGTGCACACACGCAGGAGCTAGTAGCCTATGAACAGTGACTGAGTGTCCTAGACTCCTAGTACAGTAAGTAGTAACAGTAAGTACAACTAACTAATTACAATAATCAATCAGTTATCAGAAGGAAATAGAGTGTGTGTAGTGTGTACACAGACAGTGAGTGCACACACGCAGGAGCTAGTAGCCTATGAACAGTGACTGAGTGTCCGAGACTCCTAGTACAGTAAGTAGTAACAGTGAGTACAACTAACTAATTACAATATTCAATTACAATAATCAATCAGTTATCAGAACTTGGAAATAGAGTGTGTGTAGTGTGTACACAGACAGTGAGTGCACACACGCAGGAGCTAGTAGCCTATGAACAGTGACTGAGTGTCCTAGACTCCTAGTACAGTAAGTAGTAACAGTAAGTACAACTAACTAATTACAATAATCAATCAGTTATCAGAAGGAAATAGAGTGTGTGTAGTGTGTACACAGACAGTGAGTGCACACACGCAGGAGCTAGTAGCCTATGAACAGTGACTGAGTGTCCGAGACTCCTAGTACAGTAAGTAGTAACAGTGAGTACAACTAACTAATTACAATATTCAATTACAATAATCAATCAGTTATCAGAACTTGGAAATAGAGTGTGTGTAGTGTGTACACAGACAGTGAGTGCACACACGCAGGAGCAGCTAGTAGCCTATGAACAGTGACAGTGAGTGTCCTAGTACAGTTACAGTATATAACTACAATACTAATACAATCAGTAGTAAAGGACAGCAGAAATACTGGTATAGATGAGAGAAATAAACAGAGGACAGGAGGACAGCTGCCCACACAGGCAGGCCCTGAGGCCTAAAGCTGTAAGCCTGCAGCAGCTGTGTCTGTCTCTATGTAACACAAAAGCTACTAACTAAAATACAATGTCTAACTAACTAACAACAATATAGGTGTGTATAGGAGGTGTATGTGAGCAAAAACGCTAGGTAAATGACCACAATAAAGCTCTTGCTAAGCCAAAGCACAAAGGAGCAACTCTCTCTCTATGCAAGTCTCAGGCAAGGACGGAGAAACGTAACATGGCGGCCGCTATTTATAGGGTAGGGGCTGGCCAGGGTCCCCCTCTGTGATTGGCTGCCGTCAGAGGGCCTGGGAGCCCTCTGATTGGCTCTAAGGACATCAATCTGGGCTATGACGCTATTCGAGCTCGGTACCGAGCTCGAATAGCGCCGTTTGCTCGAATAGCTCGAATAGTGAATGGGCTATTCGAGTGTACGCGAATAGCCCATTCGAATAGCTGCAGCTATTCGGAGCTCGAATACCGAGCTCGAATAGCTGAAAAAGAGCTCGAATATTCGAGCTACTCGAATATTCGAGCTCTGCTGAGCACCACTGGTTCTGATGGTCCTCTACATCTAATACGTTTTGCCATAGACCCTGAACAGAGGTTTCTGACAAAAATCTGACAAGCTTAGCTGTATTTTTGTATCAGGTCTGTGATTCAGAGACTCCTGATGCAGGACTGCCAGGCAACTAGTATTGTTTAAAAGGAAACAAATATGGCAGCCTCCATGTACCTCTCACTTCAATTTTCCTTTAACCTCCCTGGCGGTAAGCCCATGCTGAGCACTGGCTATGCCGCGCAGGAGGATTTCTCAGGCCCTGCTGGGCCGATTTACACACTTTTTTTTTTTGCAACACGCAGCTAGCACTTTGCTCGCCGCCGCTCTCCGCCGATTAGCCGCCGCCGCTCGCCGCGCCGGGCCCCCCCCAGACCCCGCGCGCTACCTGGCCAATCAGTGCCAGGCAGCGCTGAGGGGTAGATCTGGACTCCCAATGACGTCACGACGTCGATGACGTTGGTGACGTCATGCCGCCCGTCGCCATGGCGACGGGGGAAGCCCTCCAGGATTTCCTGATCGGAGATCGCCGAAGGCGATCGAAGAGGGCGGGGGGATGCCGCTCTGCTGCCCCCTGGCGGCTTTTAATAGACCACCAGGGAGGTTAAAGAAGTGAGTGCTGAGAGTAGTTGTACTTATATTGAGAACTTTGATGGCTTGAGAATGGTTGTACCGTCTTTCATCTAAAATAAGACATACCCCGAAAATAAGACCTGTCTTATATTTCAAGCATGCTTGAAATATAAGACATCCCCCAAAAATAAGACCTATCTGAATCACTTTAATAGTAATACTTTAATAGACATTACCTTGTTTCTATCCATACTTCTATACCCATACATACTGCTGCAGTCTGCTGCTTCCTGTTTACACATGTCCACCAATTAACTCCATGTTTCATTCATACACTGATTGCCTCCTCCTCAGCACCCACTGCTGTGAGTTAACAGACGCAGTATTTTTCAAACTCAAACTCATTGCTCCCATGCTTTCAGCAATTGCACAGTCTGCGGCTTTCAGCCTTTCCTCTAATCAGCAGCTGCTCAGTGGGGCGCCCCTCACTACTACTATTTATCCAGGACTGATCAAGAAGAGCTCTCTTGCCTGAGTCCCCTGCTCTAAAGGGGCCCGTACACCTAACGATTTTTCCTGCCGATATACAGCAGATTCGATCACTGTGATCGAATCTGCTGTGAAATCATTGCGCAAACGCAAACGATTGATTTCCGTCCAAAAACAATCGTTCCCGTCGATTCCCGTCGAGCCGCCCGTGCGGAAGATTTTTCTCGATTGCCGACGGGCCGGGAATGCGTCGATAGCGGCGTTCGAATGCCCGACGACCGACGCAATACATTGGCAATACATTACCTGCTCCAGCCGGTGCGAGTCCCTGCTGTCACCGATGTCTTCTTCTCTGCTGGGTTCCGCGTTCCGGTCTGGCTGGTTTCACTTCCTGTCCCGGCAGGAAGTTTAAACAGTAGAGCGCCCTCTACTGTTTAAACTTCCCCGGACAGAAATAAGTGAAGCCAGCCGGTCCGAAACACGGAACCCAGAGCTGAGAAGAAGACATCAGTGACAGCGGGGACTCACGCCGGCTGGAGCAGGTAATGTATGCAGGGGGGGGGGGGGGGAGTGTCAGCACCACCACAGATTGTGATCGGTTTCATGCTGAAATCGATTCACAATCTGTTTGCAGTAAAGGAGCCATACGATCCCTCTCTGATCAGATTCGATCAGAGGAGGGATCTGTCTGTTGGTCGAATCTGATGGCAAATCGACCAGTGTATGGCCACCTTAAGACGGACAAATGCTTTTACCGTGACAGACCTCTATTGGCTAGTCAGCAACTGTCGGAGGTGAGATATTTTCCTGGCAGACTTGCCAGGGATTAAAAGCACACTTCTGTGTGCGCTCTCCTTTTCTCTCTCTCTCTGTTCCTCCTTCCCAGCCTGTCTATGCAGATTCAACATGCTTGGATAGTGGCATTTGAAGAGCAGCACCACCATCGCTGTGACCTAACTTGCATCCTTGGTTATCAATCCAGATCACTCCTCCTGGTTCCCCACAGGAGTAACATATAAAGTATCAATATGCAGACAAGATAAGGTAAAAAGACAGTGGGAGCCTAACATTATGGGGGGTGGAGAGGGGGGTGGGGACAGTGTAAAGATTAAGGAAGTTGGTAAAACTTCAAGTAGCCCATTTCATGTAAACAAAATTGGTAAATGTGATGGTAAAAATATAAAGTGCATGGTAACCAATGCTCGGAGCCTTGCAAATAAAATAGACAAACTAGAGTTCATTCTGAATGAAAAAGGCTATGACATTGTGGGAATAACCAAGACATGGATGGATGAAAGCCATGACTGGATAGCTAATTTAAAAGGATACAATGTGTTTAGGAGGGATAGAACAGGGAAAAAAGGTGGAGGGGTTTGTTTCTTTGTTAAGAATTCTTTTACAGCTGTCCTCAATGATGAGATGGAGGAAGATTGTGAAGATGTGGAGTACGTTTGGGTAAATATTCATGGTGGAAATAAAAGTTGCCAATTGCTCATTGGGGTATGCTACAGACCACCTCATATTAACCACCTTAGCGGTATGGACGAGCTCAGCTCGTCCATTACCGCAAGAGGGTGCCGCTCAGGCCCTGCTGGGCCGATTTTGATGAAATAAAGAGCAGCACACGCAGCCGGCACTTTGCCAGCCGCGTGTGCTGCCCGATCGCCGCCGCTCTGCGGCGATCCGCCGCGAGCAGCGGCAAAAGAGGGTCCCCCCAGCCGCCTGAGCCCTGCGCAGCCGGAACAAATAGTTCCGGCCAGCGCTAAGGGCTGGATCGGAGGCGGCTGACGTCAGGACGTCGGCTGACGTCCATGACGTCACTCCGCTCGTCGCCATGGCGACAGGAGAAGCCAAACACGGAAGGCTGCTCATTGAGGCCTTCCGTGTTACTTTTGGCCGCCGGAGGCGATCAGAAGAACGCCTCCGGAGCGCCATCTAGTGGGCTTTCATGCAGCCAACTTTCAGTTGGCTGCATGAAATAGTTTTTTTTTTATTTACAAAAAAACCCTCATGCAGCCGCCCTGACGATCTTAATAGAACGCCAGGGTGGTTAATGAAGCTGCAGAACTGTGATTACTACAGCAGATTGAAAAAGCTGCAAGTAAAAATGAGGTCATAGTTATGGGCGACTTCAACTTTCCAGACATTGACTGGGGTATTGAGGCTACCCATTTTGGTAAAAGCAGCAGATTTCTGGCAGCACTTCAGGACAATTACTTGACTCAAATGGTAACGGAACCAACTAGGGGGAATGCGTTACTGGATCTGATCATTTTTAATAGACCAGATAATGTATCAAATGTGCAGGTTCAAGAACATTTGGGAAATAGTGATCACAACATGATAACGTTTGATCTGTTGACTCATAGGCCACGGGGCAGCGGGACCACTAAAACTATGAATTTTAGAAAAGCAAAGTTCAATCAAATTAGGCAGGCACTAAGTTTGGTGAACTGGGATAATGTACTACAAGGGGAGGACACTGAACGGAAATGGCAAGCTTTTAAACTTATTCTCAATCAATATTGTACTATGTATATCCCATATGAAAACAAAATGTCTAGGAATAAAAAAAGGCCTCTATGGATGAATAGAAAGGTTAGGATTAAAATGAAGTGGGAAAAAAAAGCCTATAAGGTCCTAAAACAGGAGGGGACCGAGGCTGCACTAAGCAATTATAAGGAGTGCAATAAAAATTGTAAAAAAGAAATTAGGCTGGCAAAGACCGAAGCTGAAAATCAAATCGCTAGGGATATCAAATCTAACCCAAAAAAGTTTTACAAGTACATCAACTCTAAAAAAAGAAAGGTTGACTGTATAGGACTCCTAAAGGATGAGGGTGGGAACTCAATGGTGAATGACCAGGGTAAGGCAGAGTTATTAAATGCTTTCTTTGCTTCTGTCTTCACAAAGGAAACAGCGCTGTTGCAAATTACAGAGGCAGAAGAGTCTCAATCTTCTAACTGTAATATTAAATACTTAAGGCAGGAAAAAGTGAAGGCAAGACTAAATAAATTAAAAATAGACAAGGCACCTGGCCCGGATGGCATGCATCCTCGGGTCTTAAGGGAATTAAGTTCAGTTATAGATAAACCCCTTTATCTTATCTTTTGTTATATAGGAGAGAACAGAGGCGCCAAAAGGATAAAAGGGGTTTTAAAAGAGCTTAAAAGCCAAAAATTTGGTAATTAGAGGAGGCAGTGGTGGACTTACCTCCTCCAAGCAGACACAACATGACTGTACTCTATTTATTAACGAACTCCAGATAAAACAAAGCAACGCGTTTCACGGGTCAGCGCCCGCTTCCTCAGGCAATAGAAAAAGGAGTTACAGCTGCAAATGACAGAGATCAGAGGGTATATTGTTTCTGCTATGATACATCCTACATTTAAAGCTTTGATCAATGAGTGACAAACATGTGCAACATAATATGGTATATTGGCAGTAAAGGTACAGTATTTTGTATTATAGAATTGTTATGTTGGTGGGGGGGGGAGAATTTGATAAAGAGAAGAGGAAGGGAGGAGAACCACACAGGGGTGGGGGATGGGAGGGGGAGAGGCCAAAGCGAAGTTGTGTATCAGGAGGAGGGAGAGTGGGGGGGGGAGGAAGGGGTCTATCAATTATAGCCATGGGACGTGCAAGTTATAGAGCAAGTAGCAAAAGAGGTAACTGTAGATCAAAGGTAGTAAAAGAGTGTGAATGGCAGCAAAACAAACGAAACAGGGGCAGCAAAACATACCCCAGTATGGGGTTAAAAATACAGATGGCAGCAGTAAAGACAAAATGTAAGTGGGTGAACCCACCAGGACTTACCATCTAGCAAAACAAACAACACTCGGCACCTCTGTAATGGCAGAGAGCGTCTGAGCATGCTAAGTAGTGTACAGGATGTGACATGAACTGGGGAGAGGAAGTGCATCATCAGTGGGCAGAGCCTACAATCTTATCTTTTGTGACTCTCTTTCAACTGGCAGAGTCCCAGTGGATTGGCGTACAGCCCACATTTTCCCATTATTTAAGAAGGGCAAAAAATCAGATCCAAGAAATTATAGACCTGTAAGCTTAACATTAGTTGTATGCAAACTATTTGAGGGGTTACTAAGAGATACTATACATGAGTTCATAGTAGAAAATAATCTTATTTCTCAGCATCAACATGGGTTTACTAAAGACAGGTCCTGTTTGACTAACATGCTTAGCTTTTATGAGGTAGTGAATGCTAATATGGATATTGGGAATGCTGTAGATGTGATATACTTGGACTTTGCAAAGGCCTTCGACACTATTCCACACAAAAGTCTGGTGCAAAAGAGTCTGTGTGCATGGATAGGGAACTGGCTAATGGACAGAAAACAAAGAGTTGTGGTCAATGGATCATACTCAAAATGGGAGACTGTTAGCAGTGGCGTCCCACAGGGGTCTGTACTGGGTCCAGTGCTCTTCAATTTATTTATTAATGACCTAGTAGATGCAGTAGTGAGCAATGTTGCTATTTTTGCAGATGATACAAAATTGTGCAGAATCATCAACTCTCAGGAAGATAGTGTCATATTGCAACAGGATCTGGATAGGATGGCTTTATGGGCACATAAATGGCAGATGAAATTCAATGTTGAAAAATGTAAAGTCATGCATTTAGGTCATACCAATGGTCTAGCACCATACAAAATAAATGGGATACAGTTGGGGACATCAAACTTGGAGAAGGACTTAGGAGTACTCATCGACAACAAGTTAAATAATCGTACTCAATGCCAAGCCGCTGCAGCTAAATCTAATAAAATTTTGGGATGCATTAAAAAGGAAATAAAAACTCGAGATGCTAGCATAACATTGCCCCTGTTTAACTCTCTAGTAAGGCCACATCTGGAATATGGAATTCAGTTCTGGGCACCACATTACAAAAAAGATATTGCAGTTTTAGAGCAGGTGCAGAGACGAGCAACAAAATTGATACGTGGGATGGAAGGTCTCGCTTACCAAGAAAGGTTAGATAAACTGGGTTTATTTAGTCTAGAGAAAAGACCCCTTAGAGGAGATCTAATTAACATGTATAAATACATCAGAGGGCAATATAATAGCTTGGCGGATGAGCTTTTTGTCCCTAGGCCTTCTCAAAGGACTAGAGGACATGATCTGCGCATGGAGGAAAAACGTTTTAGCCATTTATTTAGGAAAGGGTTCTTTACAGTAAGAGTGTTTAAGATGTGGAATGCATTGCCACTGGAAGTCGTTATGGCAAACTCTATACCTGCATTTAAAGGGGGCTTAGATGCTTTCCTTGCATTGAAAGACATCCATGGCTACAATTACTAGGTAATGCCTAATGATGTTGATCCAGGAATTTTATCTGATTGCCATCTGGAGTCGGGAAGGAATTTTTCCCTTTTAGGGCAAATTGGACCATGCCTTGTAAAGGTTTTTTCGCCTTCCTCTGGATCAACAGGGATATGTGAGGGAGCAGGCTGGTGTTGTACTTTGTACTGGTTGAACTCGATGGACGTATGTCCTTTTTCAACCAAAATAACTATGTAACTATGTAACCTGCACCACTGTATATGGGATATCACTCCATATCTTCCAGTACAGTAGTGACAGTGCAGAAAGAGCAATCCAAAGGACTTCCTTTTTCTGGTTGTTGTAGAGGGTATCATAGTGTATGCCCACACACTAATATAGCATCCCCACACACCTCATACACTAACATACAAAACATACCCCTCAAAATATAAGACATCCCCAAAAATAAGCCCTAGCACATCTTTTGGAGGAAAAAACATTATAAGACAGTGTCTTATTTTCGAGGAAACACGGTATGTTGGTTTGAAACAGCACAAGGCTGGTTTCAGTTGCTGCTAAGCGACACGTGCATTGTTCCCTTGTGAAGCTGCTGTAATTTGATGTGTCCTCCTATTTTGTGCTTTGCTGCACTTATAAGTAAGAGTGTATGCAGTTTTTGGACTGTAACTATTGGAAGTATTTTCAGCTGGGGCGTTGTTTTGTCACTGTATGAAGCATTATAAAATATTTCTGAATAAAATTGAGAGCTTTTTTAGAAGATAAACTTGAAGAGAGTGCTGGTCTTCTCTACATTTTTGAATCCATTAACCAGGGCAGGTTTTAGACTTTTTGCGTCCAGAGGCAAACTTGTGAGGCCATCTAGCCCCTCCACCCATCTCTCTATGCTCCCTCTGCACTAGCTCCACCTCCTCTTACCGAGAATTCAATCTCCATTTATGACCTTGGAGGTGTGATATTTGATTATATAAACCTGATGTATATGGTGATGTCTTTGGGACTACACTCAGCTTGAAAAAGGGCGTCGTCTAAAACAGCAGTCTGTTGCTGCACAGTAGTCATGTCTGTCTTCGGTCTGGTGCAATAAATGTAATTGAGTTTTAATTACTCTTTGTGGTGGCGACCCCTTTCGTTTCTCTCACACCCAATTCCCGGAGCCAATGAAAGTGCCAATTTGGCCAGAAAAGCAATGTGACTGTTATGGCATATTACCATGGGGGTATTTTGATAAACAAATGCATGGGCGGCCAGAAATTAAGACAGATGTGTAAAGCTAACTGGTACTCTACTGTATTTGGATACATGGATCTCTTTTTTGCCCTGGGTAATAGATGGACAAATCCCTCCAAATTGCAGTGTTATTGTTACCATTGACAGGCATTTTAACCTTTGTATTCCTATGATGGCATTCAGCAGCATCTTATCTTATCTTATCACTTTCTAGAAATGATTCTGCATTTTTGTGATTTGACCTATTTTATTTTAATAACAGTCAGAGAAATCAAGGACAGCTGTAACCTTTATATAAAAAAAATCTTAAAACAACAAAGTGCCCTAGTTCTTCTATTCTAAAATTATACAATGAAACAGGCCAGGTGATTTGTGGCATGTCCCAGAACAAGAGTTTAGTCCTACCGTTAAAGATAGGTCAAAATGAGAAACTCTAATATAGATGTGCAAGTTTTCATAGTATTATTATTTTTATTATTATAATTAATTTAAAAAGCCCTAAAATATTCTGTGCCTCTGTACAAATAAGAACAAACATGGGGTACATAATAATACAGACAATGGTATACACAAATATACAAAATACAGAATTGGTAATTACAGTGACAATAGTAACATGATGAATTAAATGTATAACAATGTCCAGACACATAAGGGTGAGAGAGCCCTGCCCTTGCAAGCTTACAATCTAAATTAATGGGGGGAAACAAGAGGTGGAGTAGTATACGTGTGCATGAAAAAAGGACGCCGTGAAAAAAGAGCCCGGCTGGATAACGAAATGGCGTTGGTGGATAACGAAATCTGATAACGATAAACATTGTTGTCAAACTTGGTTAACAATAAATACCATTGTAAAAACAGACAGTAAATAATAATGAAAAGATATTAATGTTAAAAATCGTTACGTAATTCAACAATACAGCTTAACCCAACCCTACTCTCCCACAGAACCATCCCCTGGTGGTGCCTAAAACTAACAGCCACTCCCCTGGTGGCGTCTAACCCTAACCACCTAATCCTAACTACCCCCCTGGTGGTGCCTAACCCTAACTACCAATCTCCCCCCCCCCCCCCCCCGGTGTTGCCTAAAATGAACCGCCACCCGGGTGGTGCCTAACCCTAACCACTCCCCCTGGTGTTGCCTAACCCTACCACTCCCTCTGCAGAAACACCCTTTTACACATAAATATGATAATATCTTTGATAACATAAAATCTTTACATATAAGCAAAATAATATGACAAAAACTATAACTTTGCAAGCTTCTAAACCGATAACATACTTTAACAACTGTAATGTTCTAATGTTGTTAACCATATTTATCGGGTGCCCTTTTTTCTGCTTTTTTCGCCATATTAACGATAATTACATTAGAGTCTATGGCGCCGCCCTTTTCAACCACCCTCAGCCGATGCCCTTTTTTCCTGCTACCTAGTATACAATATTCATACCTAGAGGCAGTGTGTTTTTAGGTTATTCAGTAGGAGTGTAACTTGGCCAGAGGTGATTGGCCTAAGGTAGAGCATATGGTTGTTGGAAAAAGTGAGTTTTGAGGGAGCGTTTAAAGTGAACTCGAGATGAGAATGATAAGGAGGTGGTCATACTAATTTCCTTTTAACCAATACCAGTTGGCTGGTTAGCTTCTGTCTCTAATCTTTTCAGCCATAGACCCTGAACAAGCATGCTGCAGATCAGGTGTTTCTGACAATATTGTATAGACTTCAAGATTGAAAATGGGTATTATCTTGCAAGTACAGTCGTTATATACATCTATTCCTCCTCATGTGGTGGGCTTGAGAGCAGTTGAAGAGGCCCTAGATGAAAAATAGCCTCTACATCTTGATCATAATCTATATTTGGTCAAGTTATTGAAATTTGTGCTTAGTAACAATTATTTTCTCGAGAATGTTATTTACAGGTACGAGGAACCAGCATGGGCGCAGCCTGCGCACCTGCATATGCATGCCTGCATTTGGGAATGTGGGAAAAACAGGATGTCTACATACAGGAGTTGTTCTGGTTGGGAGTGGTCCTCTGGCTGAGGTATGTGGATCATGTGCTCGTTGTGTGGAGGAAATCAAAAGAGGAGTTCCAAAAATTAGTTGATGCATTAAACCAAAATACAGTTGACAGAACATCAGATTGACATCAGTGATTGATGCAAAGATGATCACATTCTTGTATTTGGAAATACACATCAGCGAGGGTACCCTAACCACAAAAACATACAGAAAACCAACAGCGGGAAATACTCAGTTTCATGCAGCAAGCCATCATCCTCCATGCTTGGTTAGGGGCATCCCGACTGGACAATTCTTGAGGGTCCGACGAAATTGTTCTGTGAATGGTGATTTTCGTGATGAGTCCTGACGAATGAAGGCACAGTTCAGATAACGCGGTTATCCGCATCGCGTCCTTCACACAAGTTTATGGAATGCAGGGGAGAGGGAGCGAAATTCCTTACTGGTTCTTCGAGAAGGAGGAGTAGGAAAAGGAGACAGAGACATTGTTACCAGAACCATCACAAAGTATGGGGAACATTGGGATGAGATCAATAGTATTTTTGCTGCACACTGGCCTGTCTTGTGCTTGGATCCAGTAATAAAAAAGATTGTTGGCCCTAGACCTATGGTTACGGCTCGTAAAGCCAGGAATTTAAGGGGTGAACTGGTGCATACAGTCCTCCCCCCACCAACTGGGAATAACTGGTTTGTAGAGGAGACCTCCCCCAAAAGGGATGTATAGGTGTGGTCGTTGCACCATGTGTCCATATGTAGACAGGACAAATATCTTTGAGTCCCAGGATGGTAGGAAATTTTTTTTTATTCAAATGTTCTGTAATTGTGAATCTCAGGTAATTATATATCGATTCATTTGTCCATGTAGAAAAATGTATATAGGAATGTCAATACACCTCTTTAAGGTCAGATGGGGGGAACATATTTCTAATATCACAGTCGGTAAACCAGTGTCGCCCCTCGCTGAGCACTTTCAGAACTGCCACACTGGGCAGGTGCAGGGCCTGAGAGCCAAGGTCATCCAGGTTATAAAACCTAATATGCGTGGAGGGAGTTTGGAAAGGATACTCCTCCAGCAAGGGCTGCATGGATGTACAACCTTGGCACGAGGGCTCCTGATGGCCTAAATGTGGATTTCTCTCTAAAGAGCTATATATAACGTTGTAGGCCCCACCAATTTGCATAAAATCTGCATAGAAATAGTGCAATAGTCTGCCCTGACTAGGTTATTTGGTGATTTGGTGCAGTTAGTCGTTCTGCCACTAGATGGTGATACTTGTGTGTTCTATGTATGTACACAACCAGCTTGAAGCTGGGAGGAGCGGTAGCCATGTATAAGAAGCGTTGCGCACCTCTGGGAAACCACTTCCGCCCTGAGGAAGCTTGGGGTTGGACCAAGCGAAACATGTAGGCATTTTCCTGCCGCCACTACATGGTAACGCCGCACACACTGACCTAACACAGTGATTCAGCCATGCACAGAACTCTGTGGCCTGTAATCGACCTCAGCGCTGTGATGCGTGGACTTTGAGCAACATACCTGGGACAGTGATCCAGCGGCATTTGGAAACATATCCTTGAAAGCTTGCCTGGCAGTTGGGTGAGAGACAACAGCCTATCTGGCTGCACCAATGTGCTTTCTATACTACACTTAGGCTGAATGCTATGCATTAATATCTGCTGTACGACAGTATGCTTTGATGGCATGATACACCGTATCCAAAGTTCCCATTTTAAACAGCAACTGCGACTGGGACACTTTAGGGAATGTGTACAGCCTCACATGGTTATCAACGTTCAATGTCGTTGCAGACGCTTGAAGTATGATTCACATTTAAATGCACAGAACTTTGGCGCCATCTTGCCGTCTTTGATACAGCCTCTTTACTGCCTTATGAGGAGTTAGTGTTTATTGCTGCTGGTTCTAATGGTCCCTGGACTGAGTTCAAATGTCCAGCTGGATTGATGCACCTTTTGTTGGCTGTAGGTCAGTGAGTGCATGGCGCGATGTGTGGGCCGGCCTTGATGTTTTTAATGTTTTGAAAGATCTGTCAACTGTTTTATATGGATGCCTGTTTAATCTTTAATCTTTTAAAGAGGAACTGTCGCGGAAATCTTAAAATTTAAAACACATACAAATAAGAAGTACATTTCTTCCTGAGTAAAATGAGCCATAAATTACTTTTATCCTATGTTGCTGTCACTTACAGTAGGTAGTAGAAATCTGACATTACCAACAGGTTTTGGGCTAGTCCATCTCTTCATGGGGGATTCTCAGCATGGCCTTTATTCTTTATGAAGATATTCACTGAAAATGATTAATGCAAAGATGCTGGCCAGCCTCCCTGCTCACTGTACACTATTTTGGCAGTTGGATGGAGCAACTGCCATTCACTAAGTGCTTTTAAAAATAAAGAAAACTATGAGAACCCCTCTATGAGAAGATGGGCTAGTTCAAAATCTGTCAGTAATGACAGATTTCTACTTTTTATTGTAAGTGACAGGAACATAGGAGAAAACTAATTTATGGCTCATTTTACTCTGGGAGAAACGTACTTCTTATCTGTATGTGTTTTAAATTTTAAGATTTTCGCGACAGTTCCTCTTAATCTTTTGTAATGCAAAATAAAGTGACCACACAGTGGGTTTGTTTTTTTGGATATATACGCTTTTTTGAGTCCTCTTTTTCCCTAAATACCCCATTTTTGTAATATTGTCAGGACAGACAAGATTAGCTCCCTGCTTGTTTCTGGTGTAATTCAGCCACTACTGCAGCCAGAGAGATGAGCAGGACTGTCAGGCAACTGGTATTGTTTAAAAGGAAATAAATATTGCATCCCCCATTTCACTCTCACCTTGGGTTCATTTTAAAGATATCTAAGGTTGGAGAGTGATGGATGTGTTGTGGAAGGGCGTTTTAGAAGAGAGGCGATGCACGTGTGAAATCTTGTATACGTGAATACGAGGAGGTAAGTGTACTTAGTGATTGTGTACTGTGTATTTGTACCCACAGTGTTCGGATATCACTAAAAATCATGCTGCTTGACATAATATATTAGATCCTCAGAGTATAATGCCAAACCTATGTACCTCGGTTACAAAAAGAGAAACACAGAGAGCCGAATATAGTGTAGTATGTATTGGATTTGATGGATAGTGTAAGTAAGTAAATTGATACTCACAAACTAGGGTTACCCGACAGGCAACCACTGCAAATGCAGGTGGAGAGATTAAGGAGACTCTGTAACCTAATCTTTAGCCTTATTTCTTCTATCCTATAAGTTCCTATACCTGTTCTAATGTGGTCTGGATCACTGCAGCCTTTTCTAGTTGCACTGTCTTTTTAATAGATCTAATCTTCTTTTCTTGTCAAGCCTTGGCGAGACAAAGAGGAATGCAGTGATAGGGAGAAGTTATACATGCCCCCTGCACGGCCCCTGAAGGCTCTCCTGTGTGTGTATCAGTCACAGGCAATGTCTCTGCTCACAGCCAGCATCTCTGCAAGGCTCGTGGACCTGAGACATTTCAAACAGCTGTGAGTACAGAGAGATCAGTGCAGAGCTCAGACAAGCAGCTAAGGCAACCCGTGGGAGTAACATTCCAGCAATCAAGTCACATTTGAGAGGAGCTTCTGCAAACGGGCACCTGCTCTGATGATGTATTTCCTGTTTGGCAGCCATCTTCATTGTTTACAAAAACAATGAATAAAACAGTGATTTTATCACCAGGAAAGCAGCGGGAGTGTCGAAAATGTCACAGAGGGGGCTAGGAGAAGACAACAAACAGGCTGGTACGTTTATTTATGTAAGATTTTCACAGTACAGATTCTCTTCAAGACCTGTCCCCACTCAGGATTAAGAAGTCGCTCTCTGTAGATCAGAAGAAGAGGGTATATCACCACTCCAACAGGGGTGGACACAGGTATCGCAGGAATTGAACATAGGAGCTAACAGGATAAAATATGCTAAAAACTTTAAAATTGCTGAGGAGGCAGTGGTGCTCTTACCTCCTCAAAGCAGACATGAAACTGTCAATTTTCAAAGGTTTAGATTTATTAATATACTCAAAAAAAACAGTTGCAACGCATTTCATCAGGCAATAGGGGAAGGAGCATACAGCAACAAGTGTCTATGTCTCAGCCTAGCGCCCTTGTGAACACTGCCTCCTAAGCAATTTTAAAGTTTTAAGCATATTTTATCCTATTGGCACCACTGTTCAATTCCTATGTACCTCGGTTGTCAGCTTTGAAAAGCATTCACTTTTTCTGCTGTATCCAAGAGTCATCAATGCAGCCACTTTAATTTCATTGGACCTCAGAAATTGAAGGGAACCCAAGGTGAGAGACATATAATGCTCCCATGCATGCTATTTTCAAATTTGCCAATAGTCTAGTAGGAACATGGTAAAAAAAATGTGAAAAGACTCTGTAGTTTTTCAGAAAAATCAATTCTAGAGTTTCATAAGAAAAATGTTTTTTAAACTGGCTACCGTACACTTTGCTGCGATACACTTTACTGCATTAACCATGAATACTTACCTTTCCTTTCTCCCACCACTGTATCCTCAGTTTCCCCAAAGTACAGGTGAACATATATTTTACGTAAAGTTAGTGTTAAAGAGGAATGCCAGTGAAAATAATGTAATAAAAAAGTGCTTCATTTTTACAATAATTATGTATAAATTATTTAGTCAGTGTTTACCCATTGTAAAATCTTTCATCTCCCTGATTTACATTCTGACATTTATTACATGGTGACATTTTTACTGTTGGCAGGTGATGTAGCTGCTACAGCAATTTCCCACAATGCAACAAGGTTCACAGACAGGAAACTGCCAGGAGTACCACGGTCCTCAGAGTTTCTTGTGGGAGGGGTTTTACCACAATATCAGTCATACAGCACCCCCTGATGGTCTGTTTGTGAAAAGGAATAGATTTCTCATGTAAAAAGGGGTATCAGCTACTGATTGGGATAAAGTTCAATTCTTGGTCGGCATTTCTCTTTAAATGCAAATGGTGAACTATCATTGTTCACCATGGACTGTCTGTCGGGGAACAGGTCATCCATCACTAATAATAATTATCAAAATGTGTAGTTAAAATAAGTTGCCCTGATCAAAAAACAAAATGTTCTTAATTTCTTTTTAGTTATTTATGCCTGGTTAAGTGGTCAGAACAGATTATGTAGGTAAAAGTGGAGAAAAATATTATGCATAAATCTTTTCTAATAAGTTCTGTCACTTTTTATCTTCTACTCACTTTATCTATATGATGTATTCTCAGTATTTAATAAGCAGAAGGGTACAAAGAATTAGAAGAGAAACATACTATTACATTTTACCTAAACGCAATTTATTCCAAAGTGTTTTGCTTGCTAGTTACTGTAAAAGCACCTATATTTAACCAATTAAGGACCATGGGCTTAAACCCCGCTACTGAACAAGCTATTTTTTTTACAATTAAGTCCACTGCAGCTTTACGGGCTCTCTGCAGGGCTGCACAACTCAGCAAACAAGTGATTTCCACCCCCCCCCCCCTTTTCTGCCCACCAGCTCTCTGTTGGTGGGCTATGATTGCTCGCAGGAATTTTTTTTATAAATATTTATTTTATTATTTTTTCAATAAATAAGCCTCTTTTGCTTTAATTTTTGTAATCCGCCCTCTCTCCCTCCCTATGACAGTGATCGGCTCCCCCAGGGGGACAGCCGTGTCACACAGCTGTCCCCAGTACAGAGTTGCCTTAGATCGCAGTGCTATACAGTGCTATTAGACAGTGGTTTCGCCATCTAACAGTTTCCTTGTGGCAATCGCTGTTGGGAGACTGATGACGGACCTCCGCTCCGTCATTCAAGTGGAGATGCACGCGCAGCGGTAAGCGTGATCTCTTACAAAACACGCCCCCAGGACTGCTTGCTGATCAGCGTTAGGCGGTCCTGGGGCTGCCGCCGCATCCATGCGTGGAGAGGTCTTTAAGTAGTTAAATGACCACTATCAAGAAAAAAAATTGTCAAATTTAAAATACTGTACATGTAAACACTAAACACATACATATCAGATATTCATTTCTTCCATGATAAAAAGCAGTATACATAAACAAAGTTTAAACAAAGTTCCCATTAATTGATCTATGTCCCCGGCAGAAAAACCATATCAGAGGCCTCGGTCTTTCTAAACAAAAAAAAGTTTCCCGTCCTCCTTATGCTTCCTGGAAGCAAGAGTGTTTGCTTCCAGGACTAAAAAAAACTTTTTTGACTGTGGCCAAATAGTAAAATTACATCCACATACATTGTCACACATGAGAGCTCTCACACTGGTGAGAAGCCTTTTTCATGTGCTGAGTGTGGGAAATGTTTTCCACAGAAATCAGAAGATTTTTCACATGACCGTTTTACTCAGGAAATAAGCCTTATTCATGTTCAGGTTTCTGTGCAAAACATTTCCAACACTCACCACATGAATAGGGCCTCTCACCAGTGTGAGACCTCTCATGTCTGACAAGCAGTGATTTATGCCCAACACATTTCCCACACTCAGAACATGAATGGGGCTTATTTCCATTTTAAAAGCTGCCATGTAAAACGAGCTCTGATTTCTGTGCAAAACATTTCCCACACTCAGCACATAAAAAAGGCTTTTCACTAGTGTGAGATCTCTCAGGCCTGACAAGTTGCGATTTCTGTGCAAAACATTTCCCACACTCAGCACATGAAAAAGGCTTCTCATCTGTGTGAGATCTCCCAGGCCTGACAAGAAGTGATTTATGAACAAAACATTTCCCACCATCTGAACATTTCCCCAAATGAAATAAAAACGCAACCATGGAAAAGGCCTTTAATAATCTTAATTAACCATAAATAATTACCTTTCATTACTCCTACATGATTGTATCTTAGGAAATGATCCAGCGCCATATCCTCTCGATACCCAATGAACAATGCAGAACGCCATACGCATCGATCTATTCCATTCCCAGCCCTGGACTTTCTATACTAAGTGGCTGCAGAGATGCCCTTTATGGCCAAAATATTTCCCACAATCTGAACATTTCTTTGAAGTATTCAAAATCGATTTTCCCAAAAACAACAAGGTCTTTTTGAAAAAATATTTTCCTCTTGCTCCCACAGTTCTTCTCAACATACCATGCATATTGGGTGATTCTAGCATGTCTGGGGCTTTGCTATTAACCGTTAAAAAAAGTTTATAAACTGCTTGCGTAAAATACGTAATTTTTGCAGAAAATTTAGTTATTGATCCCCCCCCCCCCCCCCCCACCATGCAGCTGTCTGGGGTTTTGGATGCAGAGATGCCCTTTAGTGCCAAAATATTTCCCACAGTCTGAACATTTCTTTGAAGTATTCAGAATCAATTTTTTAAAAAAAAAACTACAAGGTCTTTTTGAAAAAAAAATGTTCATTTGTATCCACTCTTCTTCTTTACATACTCTAAATTGCTGATTTTAGCATGTATGGTGACTTTGCTATTAACTGCTAAAGCCGGCGGCCATTGACAGCTCTTTAAAAAAAAAGTTGAAAAAGTGTTTACGTGAAATACATATCTTTAGTGGAACATTTTGCCATTGATCCGCCTCCACTATGTCCTGGTTTTTGGACACTTTGAAAACTTTTTTTAAAGAAATTATGGCTGCAGAGTTGCCCTGAAGGTCATAGAAGCTCACCAGCCATTAAAGTCAATGGAGCTTGCTGTGAACGATCGGTTTGCGAACTTTTATGGTAAAAATTACAATGTTCACCCATCCCTACTGGCAGGATGTGGTTTTCAAAGGGAGGCATGATGGGAGAGAACTTTAAAATTTGTGATGTTTGAATACTGCACATGACTGTTCAGCTGAAAAGGTATCCGGATGTCAGTAGACCTAAAAACTGATCCCCACTGAGATTAATGAAAACAGAAATTAGATGGGCATTTGGAGCCTGCAGTCAGAATCAGGCACATAACAATAGCCCTCATGACCACCGTTGTTGGGGGGGACGGAGGGGGGGGGGGGGGCCCAGGGGTGGCAGGAAATTTGGGCGCCTCCTAAGCACCCATTGAAAATCTGGTATAAGTATGAAATTGCTTGGGCGTCCAATGGGCAATGGGGGAAAGGCACAAGGAAAAATATGGCTACAAATAGTGTGTGCTTTTGGCTACAAACAGTGGTACAAATTTTTACACCAATATTTTCAGTGATTGTCCTGTCCAAGGTGTACGTTAGTGGTCCTTTAAATATGGATACCGTTATAATTGTTTTTGCGGCAGAATTACGGTGAGGGGGGTTAAGGTTAGGCATCCATGGGGAGGGTTTAATGTTTGATGTGGGGGGTTAAGGTTAGGCATGGGAAGAGTCTTAAGGGTAAGCGTGGGAGGGAGTCTTAAGGTTAGGTGTGGGGGGGCTCTTAGGGTTAGATGCTGTGGGTGGAGTCTTAATAGGTTGGGCATCGTGGCTGGATTTAGGGTTAGATGATTATAAACTAGTGCGGGGGGGGCGCAGTCAAAATTTTCATCCAAGTGGAGCTGGGTTTTGCTGGAAGCCTACCCAGTTCAGTTTTGTTGTGGGGCCCGCTGGGTCCTAGTTGCCCCTGTTTAGAATGATCCCAAGAGTCCTCTCACCCTGCCAGCACATTCACGAGTGCCATGTTAGCTTTTCCACTTTTTTATCAAGTAGGGGTGGGCCACCAGTGGGAAACAAACACCTCTGAATGACTGTCATAATCCCAAATAAGTCACATAGGGGTATATTCAGTGTCAGATTGAGAGGTGGAAAAAGTGAGGAAATCCACCTGCTGGCCAAGCAGCAGTAACCCTGGGTTATCACTCCCAATGGAAACCTGCAGCAAGTCTTCACTGTGAGCAGCATCACCTGATTACTGCTACTTGGCCTGCAAGTGGATTTCCTCAGCTTTTCCAGTTCCCAGTCTGACACTGGGTATATTCACTAAGCTGCAGTAAGCAGAATAGTGTGCGGAAAGTCTTACCGCTTTATAAGACTTCACGCACGCTATTCTGCTTACCACAGTTTAGCAAATATACCCCAAAGAATCATAAGCTATGTTTACCTCTGATGTCATACCCTTATCACTAGATTTATGTATTTCTGGCCAGGCCACCATCTTTCATTTTGGCAGCAAAAACTCAGTGTAAAATGTTTTAGGGGGTTTTAATATGACTAGGGGGTCCTTTCCACTAGGACAGCCTAGATGAGGAAACCAAAACTCGCTTTTACACTGAGGGTTAGCTGCAAGAATCCTAGATGGTGAACTGGTGACATCATTGTCCAGATATGCATCTCGATGTGCATGGCTTAGTGTCAGTTTAAATTGGATTTGTGGAAGACAGGGTGTTGTCCTGTTTCACAGGAGGTGAAATAGAGGATACAGAGGAGGTTAAAGAGGTGGGGCAGGGGAAGTGGGGAAGTATTAGACAGGAAGAGGCAAGAAAGAGGAGAGAAAGAATTGAGGTAATGGGGAAAGTCAAATAGGGGGAAAGTAGGTAAGGATTCTAGCAGGGACAAAGGATAAAGGCAAGATGGGTAAAAAAGAGTGAGAGAGCTGAGAGAGAGAGAGAGAGAGAGAGAGAGAGAGAGAGAGAGAGAGAGAGAGAGGATGGGCAAGACAGAAGAGATACAGTGGGTTGCAAAAGTATTCGGCCCCCTTGAAGTTTTCCACATTTTCTCATATTACTGCCACAAACATGAATCAATTTTATTGGAATTCCACGTGAAAGACCAATACAAAGTGGTGTACACGTGAGAAGTGGAACAAAACTCATACATGATTCCAAACATTTTTTACAAATCAATAACTGCAAAGTGGGGTGTGCGTAATTATTCAGCCCCCTTTGGTCTGAGTGCAGTCAGTTGCCCATAGACATTGCCTGATGAGTGCTAATGACTGAATAGAGTGCACCTGTGTGTAAACTAATGTCAGTACAAATATTACAGCTGCTCTGTGACGGCCTCAGAGGTTGTCTAAGAGAATATTGGGAGCAACAACACCATGAAGTCCAAAGAACACACCAGACAGGTCAGGGATAAAGTTATTTAGAAATTTAAAGCAGGCTTAGGCTACAAAAAGATTTCCAAAGCCTTGAACATCCCACGGAACACTGTTCAAGCGATCATTCAGAAATGGAAGGAGTATGGCACAACTGTAAACATACCAAGACAAGGCCATCCACCTAAACTCACAGGCCGAACAAGGAGAGCACTGATCAGAAATGCAGTCAAGAGGCCCATGGTGACTCTGGACGAGCTGCAGAGATCTACAGCTCAGGTGGGGGAATCTGTCCATAGGACAACTATTAGTCGTGCACTGTACAAAGTTGGCCTTTATGGAAGAGTGGCAAGAAGAAAGCCATTGTTAACAGAAAAGCATAAGAAGTCCCGTTTGCAGTTTGCCACAAGCCATGTGGGAGACACAGCAACCATGTGGAAGAAGGTACTCTGGTCAGATGACCAAAATTGAACTTTTTGGCCAAAATGCAAAACGCTATGTGTGGTGGAAAACTAACACTGCACATCCCTCTGAACACACCATCCCCACTGTCAAATATGGTGGTGGCAGCATCATGTTCTGGGTGTGTTTCTCTTCAGCAGGGACAGGGAAGCTGGTCAGAGTTGATAGGAAGATGGATGGAGCCAAGTTCAGGCCAATCTTGGAAGAAAACCTCTTGGAGTCTGCAAAAGACTTGAGACTGGGGCGGAGGTTCACCTTTCAGCAGGTTAACGACCCTAAACATAAAGCCAGGGCAACAATGGAATGGTTTAAAACAAAACATATCCATGTGTTAGAATGGCCCAGTCAAAGTCCAGATCTAAATCCAATCAAGAATCTGTGGCAAGATCTGAAAACTGCTGTTCACAAACGCTGTCCATCTAATCTGACTGAGCTGGAGCTGTTTTGCAAAGAAGAATGGACAAGGATTTCAGTCTCTAGATGTGCAAAGCTGGTAGAGACATACTCTAAATGACTGGCATCTGTAATTGCAGCAAAAGGTGGTTCTACAAAGTATTGACTCAGGGGGTTGAATAATTACGCACACCCCACTTTGCAGTTATTGATTTGTAAAAAATGTTTGGAATCATGTATGATTTTCGTTCCACTTCTCACGTGTACACCACTTTGTATTGGTCTTTCACATGGAATTCCAATAAAATTGATTCATGTTTGTGGCAGTAATGTGACAAAATGTGGAAAACTTCAAGGAGGCCGAATACTTTTGAAAATCACTGTAGATAGATGGGCACATCTATGAGCTGCGCTGCCCTGCTTGCCTTTGTTATGCACTGCCATGCCTGCCTCCATGCCTCCCCGTCGCACAGACCTAAGATCAGATTCATTCTGTTATCTTGGGAACATTGCTACTTAACTTATGTATATAGGGCACACTTGGCTTAGTGTAAGAAAAGACAAAAGAGTGTGAATATGAAGAGATATTTCCAGAAAAGTAACTGCCACAATATTCTGTGTCAAAAAACACCAGTAACTATAACGCATATACACGAGAAAGGATGCTGTTTTTAGGGGGCTCTGATGGGGGGAAAAGGGGGAAATGCAATTTGAGTGTTTGCTGTAGGCTTTATATTACCCAGATAAGCCCCTGGAGAGAGAGAAGGGAGAAAAGTTGAGCAACACAGATTTACAGAACTTATCCAAAAGTCTACCACTTTGTTACTGGCTTGCTGATTGGTACTCATACTAAAGGACATTCCTATTTGCATAATTTTCTTCTGTTCTGAAGCCTGGTACACACTATAGATTTTTCTCACCCAAAATAATCCTTACACATTGCTTTGAGTGGCAGTTTAAGAATAATTGATGTACAGACACACTACTCAGGAGTGATCTGAATTTGACAGAGGCTAGGAGGTGGAGAGTTGTGAGGGTCTCACCTACTCCCCCCCAGATACAGCGGTCCATCCTCCAGATGAGGTGTTGTTATGGGTTGGGAGGATCATCCAAGCTTGTTATATGACCCATCTCTGAAGCGCCCTCAGGCTGTGGAAATCACCAATGGGGAGATGGGGTAAGAGTGTGAACATTGGGGGTCCCCTTCAAAGCTTTGCTGGGGGGGAGCAGATTTTTACTTGCACTTCTGAAAAACTTATCAAGTCCCAATTAGAGATGAGCGTAATGACCTAATTACGATTTTGCGAAATTTCGCGTAATTAGTGTAATTACGATTATGGCCGTAAGTACATAATCGTAATGAAGAAGGATTTCGCGAAATTTCGCGTAAGCGTAATTTTCGCGTAATTTTCGCATTAAAGTCGTATCATGCCGTAATTTCGCATTAAACGCTACCGTAATTTCGCGTTAAACCGTAACGCTCCGTATAATATAAAAAAGCCGCCGACTTTAAGGGTTAATAGCAAAGCCCCCTTAAATGCTAAGAGCCTCAAATTTGGAGAATATATTAAGGAGATCAGGAGGAATAAGAGGAAAAATTTTTTTTTCAAAAAGACCTTATAGTTTTTGAGAAAATCGATGTTAAAGTTTCAAAGGAAAAATGTAAACATTTAAAAACCCGCCGACTTTAACGGTTAATAGCAAAGCCTGCTTAAAGTTTAGGAACACCAAATTCCCAGGGTATATTAAGGGGATCAGTGGGAATAAGAGGAAACAATTTTTTTTCAAAAAGACCTTATAGTTTTTGAGAAAATCGATTTTTAAGTTTCAAGGGCGAAAATGTCTTTTAAATGCGGAAAATGTCAGTTTTTTTTGCACAGGTAACAATAGTGTATTATTTTCATAGATTCCCCCAAGTGGGAAGAGTTTTACTTACTTCGTTCTGAGTGTGGGAAATATAAAAAAAAAACGACGTGGGGTCCCCCCTCCCAGACCTCTTTAACCCCTTGTCCCCCATGCAGGCTGGGATAGCCAGAATGCGGAGCACCGGCCGCGTGGGGCTCCGCACCCTGACTATACCAGCCCGCATGGTCCATGGATTGGGGGGTCTCGGAAGGGGAGGGGCAGCCAAGCTTTCCCCTCCCCCTCCGAGCCCTTGTCCAATCCAAGGACAAGGGGCTCTTCTCCACCTCCGATGGGCGGTGGAGGTGGAGGCCGCGATTTCCTGGGTGGGGGGTTCATGGTGGAATCTGGGAGTCCCCTTTAAAAAGGGGTCCCCCAGATGCCCACCCCCCCTCCCAGGAGAAATGAGTATAGAGGTACTTGTAGTACCCCTTACCCATTTCCTTTAAGAGTTAAAAGTAAATAAACACACAAACACATAGAAAAAGTATTTTAATTGAACAAAAAACATAACCACGAAAAAAGTCCTTTAATATTCTTAATTAACCATTAATACTTACCTGTCCCTTTAAATAAATGATCCCACGCAATATCCTCGGAAATGTTCTATCAGTTACAATGTAACAAAGTTATTATGTAACAACTTTGTTACATTGTAACTACGCCGCACCCGACGCCACTCGCCGCTCAGCCGCCGCATACGCGTCCGTGCAGGACGCTAAGTCCCCGCAGCTCCCGCTGTCCACCCCGCCCACATCTGTCACCCACATGTCACCCACATGTGGGTGACATGTGGGTGACATGTGGGAGAGGCGGGGAGGGCAGCGGAGCCGGCGGGGACTTAGCGTCCTGCACGGACCCGACAGAGCTCTGAGCTATATAGCTCAGAGCTCTGAGAAGCATCTTTGTATTTGGGCTCCAAGGAGCCCCATTGGTCCTTAGCAGACCAATGGGGTTCCTTCAAATCAGAAGGAACCCCATTGGTCTGCTAAGGACCAATGGGGCTCCTTGGAGCCCAAATACAAAGATGCTTTCGAGAGCTCTGAGCTATAGCTCAGAGCTCTGTCGGGTCCTGCAGCGCAGACGCGGAGGCGGCGGCGGCGGTGAGTGACGTCGGGTGCGGCGTAGTTACAATGTAACAAAGTTGTTATATTGTAATAACTTTGTTACATTGTAACTGATAGAACATTTCCGAGGATATTGCGTGGGATCATTTATTTAAAGGGACAGGTAAGTATTAATGGTTAATTAAGAATATTAAAGAGAACCCGAGGTGGGAATTACTTTTACTATTGGGGCACAGAGGCTGGTTGTGCGCACTAAGACCAGCCTCTGTTGCCCCATCGTGTGCCTCCATGTCCCCCCTGCTCGCCGCTATACCCCCCGCATTGCTGGCTGTGTCGCCAGCTCAATGTTTACCTTGCGCTGTCAGTCAGCGCCGCTCCCCCGCCTCCTCCGCATCGGCGCCACCCGCCGCGTCACTTCCCTCCTATCAGCAGGAGGGAAGGGACACGGGCGGGTGCGCCGATGCGGAGGAGGCAGGGGAGCAGCGCTGACTGACAGCGCAAGGTAAACATTGAGCTGGCGACACGCTGCGTGTCGCCAGCAATGCGGGGGGTATAGCGGCGAGCAGGGGGGACATGGAGACACACGATGGGGCAACAGAGGCTGGTCTTAGTGCGCACAACCAGCCTCTGTGCCCCAATAGTAAAAGTAATTCCCACCTCGGGTTCTCTTTAAAGGACTTTTTTCGTGGTTATGTTTTTTGTTCAATTAAAATACTTTTTCTATGTGTTTGTGTGTTTATTTACTTTTAACTCTTAAAGGAAATGGGTAAGGGGTACTACAAGTACCTCTATACTCATTTCTCCTGGGAGGGGGGTGGGCATCTGGGGGACCCCTTTTTAAAGGGGACTCCCAGATTCCACCATGAACCCCCCACCCAGGAAATCGCGGCCTCCACCTCCACCGCCCATCGGAGGTGGAGAAGAGCCCCTTGTCCTTGGATTGGACAAGGGCTCGGAGGGGGAGGGGAAAGCTTGGCTGCCCCTCCCCTTCCGAGACCCCCCAATCCATGGACCATGCGGGCTGGTATAGTCAGGGTGCGGAGCCCCACGCGGCCGGTGCTCCGCATTCTGGCTATCCCAGCCTGCATGGGGGACAAGGGGTTAAAGAGGTCTGGGAGGGGGGACCCCACGTCGTTTTTTTTTTATATTTCCCACACTCAGAACGAAGTAAGTAAAACTCTTCCCACTTGGGGGAATCTATGAAAATAATACACTATTGTTACCTGTGCAAAAAAAACTGACATTTTCCGCATTTAAAAGACATTTTTGCCCTTGAAACTTAAAAATCGATTTTCTCAAAAACTATAAGGTGTTTTTGAAAAAAAAAATTTTCCTCTTATTCCCACTGATCCCCTTAATATACCCTAGGAATTTGGTGTTCCTAAACTTTAAGCAGGCTTTGCTATTAACCGTTAAAATCGGCGGGTTTTTAAATGTATACATTTTTACTTTGAAACTTTAACATCGATTTTCTCAAAAACTATAAGGTCTTTTTGAAAAAAAAATTTTTCCTCTTATTCCTCCTGATCTCCTTAATATATTCTCCAAATTTGAGGCTCTTAGCATTTAAGGGGGCTTTGCTATTAACCCTTAAAGTCGGCGGCTTTTTTATATTATAGGAGCGTTACGGTTTAACGCGAAATTAAGGTAGCGTTTAATGCGAAATTACGGCATGAACGAAACGCGAAATTTCGCGTTGAAAATTACGCTTACGGTATTTTCAATTACGATTTTAATGGCAATTTCGCTACGCTAATTTCGCATCGTAATCGCAAATTTCGCATGCGTAATTATAGTAATGCGAAATTACGAAAATTTCAGCTCAACTCTAGTCCCAATGCTGCTTGTGTTTTTCAGCCACTGCCAGGGTGTGAAATCTTCTGCTTGTTCTTATCATGTATTCATGTAGCTTTGTACACACGTTAGATCAGGCATGTCCAAAGTCCAGCCCAGGGGCCAAATACGGCCTGCCAAGCCTTTTTTGGTGGCCCCTGAAACTCTCTTCAGTTGTTAATTCCAAGTGGTCCAAAGGCCGTAGCTGTGTTGCCAAATAAAGGGGCCACCTTGTTTCACCACTCTGCCTCCCCATATGCTCACCTGTAGGTTATCAGCCATCACTGTAGCAGTAGCAGCTGCCACGGTGTTAGCAGCAGTAACAGCCACTGATTAGCAGCTGCCACTGTGCTAACTGCACACGGTATATGGGTTATTTCCTGTGGACAAAAAGTCGCAGGCATAGGGCTTGATTCACAAAGCTGTGATAACTGTTAAGTGGTTTGCGCATGTTTTAGCGTGCTTTCGCACGAAAAACGGTTATCGTTCGCACGCTAACGTGAATTTTCACACGTTAACCTTCGCAAATTTATCGCACAAACACGGAAAATTAACGCGCAAATGTTTGCGCTCAGTAACTGTTTTCACACTAAATTTCACGCGAACCACTTACAGTTTATCTAACAGTTATCACTGCTTTGTGAATCAAGCCCTTAGTGTACCTAACTGCAATCAGCAAAAATGATGTTTCATTTCGTTAGTTAATCTCCCTAGCACTCTCAAGAAGAGCAATATGGCCCTTGGCCTAAAAAGTTTGGGCAACCTTGCACTAGATGTTTGTCAACCAAGGCGGCTGGTTGGTGCCACCTCCGCAGAGAATGTATTATGTGTACAGCAGCCCCTGATCCCCTCGGTGCCTTGGCAAATGATCTGTCTGGCATATGTTCTTCAGCAGAAAACATCGCTAGCCTGCAGGCTACTGATGCGCATGTACAGAGTTAACCCCGAACTATCGCCTGCCCTGCCAGCAGGGGTGGACCTACCATGAAGCCAATTGAATCCTGTGGCTCAGATGGCTAAATCTAGGGGGCAGCGTTTGGACAGTTTGGGCCGCTTGGTGTCTGCCTCCTCTCCACTTTCCTGCTCGCCTTCCTGGAACACACACTACCCTCCTCAACCCCGAATCCCACTTGCCGTGGCCAATCACATGGGGGTGCAGGCACCAGACTAGCCAGTCACAACGTCATTGGGTAAGTCACTAATCCACAATCAGCTGCATTTCCTTGTCCACTCCTCCTTATATATGCAAGGCAGCAGTGAATACCCTGAAATGCAAATTCAGCGCACATCGTGCCAAGCATTGCCAGCAGGGGGTACTGAGTGTCTACTTTTTTTGTGGCAATAATTGGCACTTTGTGCACTATCTGAATTTGCATTTCAGGGGATTCTCTGCGGCCTTGCGCATATAAGGAGGAGTGGACAAGGTAGCACAGTTGATTGTGGATTTGTGTATTTATGGGAGTGAAGTGAATCTTGTTTAGCTGCGATCCCTTGAACATTTGTACGTTGACCATTGGAGCGCAGTTTTGTTCCGCAAAAAATTGGGTAAATCACTGATCTCGATCAGTAGCAGTGACGTCTGATTGGTCACTGCTATTGATCAAGTACAATTATTGGCCAAATGATGGTGCCGTGGTCCTGCCCACGAGGCCATCGGGACCAGTTAGCAGCAGGCGACTGTGATTGGCCAGTCTGGTGCCAGTACCCCAGCCTGATTGGTCGCGTGCCAAAATTTTTCCTCTGACTGGCCAAGGTGATCTGTCACCGGTGATGGTTTGTGGTTTATGAGGTATATACGGTGAAGGATATAGCAGCGTTTCCGGAACGCATCCACCAAAGTTTGCTTCAGGCAGCAGAAAGTCTAAAACCAGCCCTGTCTGCCAGGCAATAGTCCTTGTACGTGTGTAAATGGCTTAAAACCTGACACCATTCAGATTTGATGGTTTTTTATAAGAGCTGGTCTTTTACATCAGAAACTGAGCCACTGAGAATATCTGTACGCTTGTTCCGTTTATGCATGAATATTCTAGCAGTTGTTTTATTTATTTTTTTCCATGGGTGAATTTAATGCATTAAGGATACATTGAACAATCGAGAGACTTGGGAAACTTATTGCTTTTATTCAAAGTAAGGATGTAATGTTCTTCTTTTTTGTTATCCTTCCCTCCAGTTTTCTGTGCTTACAAGGGAGGGGGAAACACTGAATATTTCCTTTGAGAGCTGAAGTGTTAAGCTGCTCTGGCTGCCGCAGGGCTGGATATGATTTTTATCTTGTAGCTTGCGCATAGCAATAAGGTTATCCCAATATATGCTTGAACATGCTAGCAATTTAGATGCACCTGCCAGGTTTCAACAGGCATTTCCCCATGGCAAAACAATTTGGGTAGTGTGATGAGCAGCTGAGCCACCAAGCCAGATTATTGAACTTAGAAAGCACAGAATATATGAGCAAGAGGGAACTAGTATTACCTTATCCCTTCACTGGCTGCCAGTTACACAAAGGATACAGTTCAAAGTCCTGATGCTTGCCTACAAAGCTCTTTACAACTTTAACTCCTTCTTATTTAAATAAGCTTATTTTCAGATACCGACCAAGTTCTCCGCTCTACTAACAATATTCTCTTGTCAATTCTTCTCATTCCTGTTTACAAGACTTTTCTCGATCCACTCCCCTACTCTGGAATTCTCTCCCTCAAACACATCCTCCACACACCCACACTTACCCTTTTTAGGCGCGTCCTGAAAACCTACCTCTTCAGGCAAGCATACTCTCTCACCTGGGACACCATGTTTACATTCTCATGCACAGCTTCCCTTCACCTATTGTCCTATATCTTAACGCAGGACCGTCTCTGGCCTATTTGCCACCTCAGGCAATGCACCTGAGTTCGCCCGCCTTTCCCTGTCCTCCTCTTGTGATAGGTCAAGTGTCAGCAATATGCAAATATTACCAAGAACAAGAAGATCATATGAATCACAGTAAGGCCCGGTTCACATTAGCGAGCGCCGTCCGGAATCGCCGTGCCGGAGCCGGACCGCATGCGGGACGGACAGAACGGACGCACGGCATAGCAATGAAAGCCTATGCGTGCGTTCACATGCGTCCGTTTCGTCCGGACCGGATCCGGACCGGATCCGGACTCCGGCATAAGACCCAACATGCGCTATTTTTTGGTCCGGCTCCTCCGGCAGCCGTATCCGGGGTGGAGCCGGACTGCACCATCCGGCCAATACAAAGCAATGAGAACCGGAGAGCGCACAACACACTGGCTAAAAATCCGGATGTTCTACCCCACTTCCTATGCAGATTGTTGCGGCGATTTTGGATGGGGACACATGGGCAAGCATTTTGGAGTGGATCAGCAGTGACTTTAAACGAGCTGGAGATGTTGGCAGCATGTCGGAGGTGGAGGTGAGTGCTAAACAGCGGAGGGCCTGATACCACAGGTCCCCCTTCTGCTGACCTCCCAGACCCCAACATTTTATTTGGTTTGTACTAACTTTTGCCAAACGGATCCGGATCGCATCCTGATGAACACCTGATGCAACCTGACCGGATCCGGATCGGATCCGGATCAGAACCGTACGGTTCCGATCCGGATCCGCTCCGGATCCGGTCAGGTCATCCGGTCCGTTTGGCAGAGAACCGCAAGTGTGAACCGGGCCTTAGTAAGGAATATCAGGAACACGCAGGTAGTGACAGTTCTACTGGCAGGCAGGTAATGATAGCCATGGGTAGGGATCGGTAGATTCTAGTGGTTTGGCTGCAGTCATTGATATATTATAGCAGTGAATAAGTAGCAATCATTAGGTTCTAGTGGTAGGCCAGTAATAATCAGAATATTCTGGTGACAGGCAAGTTGTGATTGGTAGATTCTACTGACAGGCTGCTAATGATCAGCAGAATCTAGAGCAGGCATGGGCAAACTTGGCCCTCCAGCTGTTGAGGAACTACAAGTCCCACAATGCATTGCAGGAGTCTGACTGCCATAGTCATGACTCATAAAGGCAAATGTATTGTGGGATTTGTAGTTCCTTAACAGCTGGAGGGCCAAGTTTGCTCATGCCTGATCTAGTGGTAGGTAGGTGATCCATACATTTCAGTGTTCTTTGCATTCTAGTTGCAAACTGGTAGTAATAGTTAGATTCTAGTGGTAGGCAAGTAGTGATAAGTAGAGTGTAAGGGGAAGCTGGTAGTGACAGTTAGGGTCTAGCAGCGGATGGGTAGATGCTAGTGGCAGGCTGGTAAGTGTGGGCTATATGGGTGCTGGGTGCAGGCTACAGAGGGAAGTGGGTGTTAGATGCAGCCTATAGTGGCTGCTGGGTGCCATGTGGGAGCTGAGTGTGGGCTATGTGGGAGCTGGGTGCAGGTTATGTGGGAGCTGGGTGCAGGCTTGTCACGGAATAGCCGTGAGAAACGCAGGTGAATCTAGAGAATTCACAGTCGCTTTCCTGATCGCTCCCTGTCGGATCTGTGCAGTCGTGCAAGCGATCAGAAAACGACACTTTTGTGGTTTTTAATCCAGAGACCTGTTCCCCTGTGAGCAAAGCATTCCCCTCAGGAATGTCGCACGTGGCTGGATTCCCTGCAGGGACCAGCTCCTTTTCCCCCACAGCCAGATGGCCCCATGAAAAGAGAAAGAAAACTGGCTCTCCAGGGGTCCATGACAAAGCAGCCAGAACGGCATCGACCAGGCAGATAGGAAAACCTGGGGGATAGGGTTTCTTACCTATTAAATGGAGACCGTATATCGCACAGCTATAAAATTCATATCGTCTTGTTCGGTAAAACCTGGCCATCGTGCTGATATGACATTCATTGTGATAGCCTGTCCGGTTATTGAGATATGAATCTTCTCAGGAGCCTGACCCGCTGGCTTAGCCATGCCTGATGTCATATTAATCTGTATTTTCCAACAAGTATGAATCTCTTACCCCCCTAAATATAACGTGTATGGTTCAGGAGTTACAGCATTTCATAAGTTTAGCCCTAAAATCTCTCAGAGGGAATGAACTGTCATTTGTTGGTAACTCAGAGGGGGCCGGCATTGCCACACCCCCAAACCAGCTTCATCAAAAGCACAGAGCCCCCTCATATTTGCGCTTTCCCTGGAACCTCTACTGTGTTCTATTAGGAGCAGTGGTGGAATTCAGGGAATAGCCATGCCCAAGTCTAGTCATAAGGTGGCAGCTTATGCCGACGACTTGTTGTTTTTTCTAAGGACTCCCCACGTATCTCTGCCCAATTTGCTGCAGGAATTTTCCAAGTATGGTGAAGTCTCTAATTTTAAAATTAATTATAGTAAAAGTGAAGCAATGGCGGTGGGTCTAAATCAGGATACGATAGCATCTATTAGTCAAAATTTCCCATTCAGATGGGCCCAGAAGGGGTTGAAGTATTTGGGGATATGGCTCACACCCTCGATAAAGGAAATGTATCAGAGAAACTTTCCACCAGTTTTGGAGAAATTGGGCAGAGACGTGGAGGAGTGGGGGGCGGGAACCTTCTCATGGCTAGGGAGAGTGAGTATTCTGAAAATGACAGTTATGCCGAAGCTGTTATACCTATTTCAGACAGTGCCGATTGCTCTTCCCCCACATTTTTTTCAACAAGTTAAAAGAATGTTCTTGAAATTCATCTGGAGAGGGAATAAACCCAGAGTCAGGGCCACACTGCTATATGTGAGTAAAGAAAATGGAGGATTGGCCACGCCTAATGCTAGACTATACCATGCGGCGGCGGTGTTGACCCGTATAGTGGACTGGTCGCGACATGGGGAGATCAAACAGTGGGTGGGAATGGAACAGGAGCTATTGGATTGCCCCATTTGCAACATAGCGTGGATTGATAATAAGCCCAAAATAAAGCATGCAGCAGGTACACTGATGGCCCATACGCTTGATATCTTTGGTAAGTATAGAGGACGTGGTGGCGTTTCTCCCTGGCCCTCGCCGCTTGTCCCCTTGGTGGGAAATCCGAGATTGGTAGGGGGGATAACGGGAGGTGGGACTCCATGGCGGAAGGAGATACGGGAGATGAGGGCCATGCATCTAGTGGAGAGGGGAGAATGGATCCCTCAACAACAAATTGAGCTGCAGCTGGGAATTTCTCGGCTGGATGAATGGAGCCTGTTTCAGTTCAGGCACTATTTGCAATCCCTGGGTAAAAGGAGAGACTTCTCAAGAGACCTTGCTCCTTTTGAGGAGCTTTGTAGAGCTCAGGGGAACCATAGAGGCTCCCTTGCTAGAATTTACACCATTTTAAATGATGAGGCGAACTCGGCAGATTATATAAGAGCCAAATGGGAGAGGGACCTAGATGGGTCTTTTACAGACGAACAGTGGAGAAAGGTCCTTTTGTTCGCCCATAGATCGTCAATGGCGTCTAAAACCCAGGAATCAAACTATAAGTTTCTTACAAGGTGGTATATGACCCCTGATAGGCTAAATAAGATGTTCCCAAGGGTTTCACCTATGTGCTGGCGGTGCAACAGGGCAAAGGGTACGATCCTCCATATATTCTGGGAATGTGAGGAATTAAAGGACTTCTGGAAAAAACATAGGGGTTACATGAGCGAGATAGTGGGAGGGGATCTCCCTGATGACCCTGCTTTCTACCTCCTACACGTTAATCCATGGAGCATTAAGAATTATAAAAATATGCTCCAGAGGCATTTGTTCAATGCAATTAAGATACTAATTACTAGAAAGTGGAGGGCAGCTGAACCCCCAAAAATAGGTGAATGGATCCGGGAGGTAGAAGAGACTATGAAGATGGAGGATCTCTCTCTCTCATGAGGCATGGTCACTCAGAGAAGTTCCGGAAGGTGTGGGCACAATGGATAGAATTTAAAAATATGGAAAGTTATGTACAAGCTTTGACGGAGTAGGTTCCTCCCCTGATATTTGGTGACGCGTCGATGGTTTTCCTCCTTGGGCTGGCCCGGGCCCCCCCTCCGGGGGGGGGGGGGAGAGAGGGGGAGAGGAGAGGGGAAGTCCTTTTTTTTTTTTTTCCGTGGTGGATTGCACGGAGAGTGAGGGAGATGATGGGGAGTGGGCATGTATGAATGGGATGAGTGATTTGTTTGGTAACTGAGATTGGAACTTAGGTGGTCCCTCCTAGTAAACTGGGGAGAAAAGAGGGACTCCTAAAGGGAGTATTTTTCATGGCAAGAGCAGAATGGAATAGAATAAAAGTGAAGAGTCGAAGCAGTGCTAGAGCTGACCTTGAGATTGGGGAGAGATATGGTACTGGTACGAATCATACCATAGGTGTAGGAACGAGGGGTATAAATAATAAGTAGCTTTCTCTTAGACAAATGGGAATATATACTCGCTGTGATGAGTAAAGTTTAACTATTTAATGGATGTGTAATATGTATAAATGTGCAAAAGACGTTTTGTGAAAAAAAGAGATAAATAAAGATTATGTAAAAAAAAAAAAGCACAGAGCCAGCAGGCGGGCTTCAGTCCTCCAAATTCCACCTTCCTGAGAGCACATTGCCAGCCAGAGGACATATGGTTGGCAGCCATCTTGATTGGCCATCTTGTCTAAACTGAAACAAAGGACACATGGCTAGCGGCCATCTTGATTGGCCATCTTCTGTAACCTGGAACAAAGGACATTTTCCATGTTTGCGTGGATTTTAAACTTTGCTGAACTGAACAAAAGGAACTCTACAAGTTTTCCCACTAAAGGACATCTTTCCAGGAACTAAGTATTTTTTCTCCCTTCTTTTATTTTTCATACTGGCTATTACTGTTTTAATAATTGTTGATTTTAATAATTGTCTGTATATATTAATTATTTATATTGCTTTCAATAAACCGACGCTATCGTCAGTTGTTGTTCTAGCTACCCTATTATTCAGCACACACACAACTGATCCCAGGTCTCTGAAGAGACGCTACTATTGTTTGTTGTTGGCTAGACAGAATACAGCGTGTTTTAACTGTTTTTATTCACAGGATCAGTTAGGCAGTCAGGTCCACTGGCCCATATCAGTGCTGGTGGCAGTTATACCCTGGAATTGTGTGTAAGTTGTAATTACCGTACCTCACAGGCTCCCTTCTGGTTTGTCTGCAGTTTGTTCCCAACGGTTCCTGCGCATTGACTGCGACCAGAGTTCGCACGATCCGTGCGCTGGCACCGTTTAGAAGGCCATTTGCGGTCTGACCACTAGGGCCTCATGTGACAAGGCTATAAAGGGAAATGGGTACTAGGTGCAGGCTATAGGGGCTGCTGGGTGTAGGCTATTGAGGGTAGTGGATGCTGAGTGCAGGCTATAGGGGATGCTGTGTGCAGACTATAGGAGGTAGTAGGTGCTGGGTGCAGGCTATAGGGAGTTGCTAGGTGTTGGTGCAGGCTATTAAGGGGTAATGGGTACTGGGTGCAGACTATAGGGGGTAGTGGGTGCTGGGTGCTGATTATAGAGAGTTTATGGGTGCTGGTACAGGCTATTAGGTGCCATGTGGGTGGGGTTAATAAGGTTTGTGGGTGCTTTTTAACTTTTCATGCCCCTTGTGCTAGTGGATGGCAGATAGGTGCTGGAAGTCGCAGAGGAGAGCAGCAGAGGGTGGGATCTCTTCAACTACTCACCTTCCCGCCCACTGCTCTCCTCTTCCAATGCCAATGGGCCGATGTCAACCAGCTTGGGGGATGGAGCTACCTACTCCCTCCACCTCCTTCCTGCCCTGCCATCTCCTTCCTGCCCACCTGTTCTTCTCCCTTGATGCTGATGGAGAGACCTGCTTGGGGGGCAAAGCTACCTACTCCAACCTCTTTCCAGTGGGCCTCCCTCCCTGTTGAGTAATTGGTCAGCAGCAGGAAGGGAAAGCCTATCGAAAGGAGGCAGAGAGGCACAGGACAGGAACTGACCAGGCTGTGTGCTGAGCCGTGGTGTTCTCATGGCTTAGAGAGGCCACGCCCTGGGAGATGGGACTCAGCATAGGAGCGCTCAGCAACTCGCCTTTTGCTTTTGACAGCGCTCCAGGTGACCGCCTAGTGTGTCTGTCACTAAAAACGTCACTTCCTCATTCCTTTGGACTGTCAGGCCGATTTACCAGGGCTCTCATCCCCTGTTTCTCAATGCTTCCTATGTAAAAATCTGTAGCTCATTTGTTTATTGCATTAGCTGTAATCTACTATTGTATCGTTAACTGTGTTGTTTATTTTGTATTGTTATACCTTGCATTCTGTTGCATTCTGAATAATAATAATAGTATATTTCATATAGATGAATTTACGTAGGTCTGTACAATCTGCAGTTGCATTGTTGGTTTAATAAATAGATATATTCATGCATATTTAATCGATTCACTCCACAGTATGAACATGGTGTGAAAATAGAATTGCTTGTTTACATGTAAAATTGTATTTGATTAAAGTACTTTCCATTAACATATTCCAAATTAGGCAACTGAAGCTGAACATTTTTTTTTTAGCATTATGATTTCAACTAAGGCCTTTCTTCAACCTGCTATTTAATTTTGTTACGGTGACAATAGTTCAGCAGACAATTGTTGAGATCCAGAATATGTTGAAGAGCCCAAACAATTTTTTACCCTAAAACTATATACCCCATGTTTCTGAGGTGAAAAAGAGGGACCTCTTTAAAGAGTAACTGTTAGGCATGAAAATCAATTCTCTACTTCTAGCTGTTGATCATATAAAAGGAATGCTAAAAAGGCAATGCATAACTTCAAAATCAACCACCCAGACCACCAGAACCAGAATTGGGCAACACAAAAGGAACATCATTAATAATTATGCACTCCACAGTGTTTCCCGGCACTTTGGCACCCATCACCAAAACAACCCACACCTATTCACTATCACTTTGATTGAATCTCTACCCCCCAACACCACTAATGTTTTTGAGACTTTGCGGCATAGGGAGATGATGTGGATACAGATCCTCAAAACCCTAACACCAACAGGGCTAAATGAGGTCTTAGAAAAAGTATTTTGATCCCACCTCCCAAGTGTTTAATTATAGGTAAATAGCTCCATCTATACTCCAAACCTTTTTTATGCTTTTAATGGTCCTCTCTTTTATATCTTTCTTACTCTTGACCCCTTTTATGATGTCAAAATTTATAGATGTTACTTTTATACGTCTACGTTTTTTATGTGTATGTATGTATGTATGTATGTATATACATATATATATGTGTATGTGTATATATTTATTTTTAATTTTTTTTTTTTTTTTATTTATTTTATATCATCATTACCCACATTTTTATAATAACATTGTGTTCACATTTTTATCATTGGCAGCCTCTTATGCTCTATCTCATGTATACTTTTATTATATACTGTTGGCATGTTTATATGGTTTTTAAAAAACACTCATACTGTTATATTTTACCATTTTTACCGTTTTACACCTGAATCCGTATGTATACATGTGCACACCCAGTGACATCTTTATACGAACATCCATGGCTAAAAGTTACATGAATTGTCTAGCTGCCACAAAAAATTGCTGAACTGGTGGAGCCGGGTTTTGAACCCGGGTCGCCTGTGTCAGAGGCAGAGCCCTTGACCATTACTCTATCCAGCCATTGCTGCTTATCCCATGTCCCAGCCACTGCTGGGGATTTCGTAACTATCCCACTGGAGAGATTCACTTCCTGTGCAAAGTTGTTCACACCTCCTGTTACCAAATACTTCCTGTTACCAAACATTCCTGATTGGACTTCAGTCCTGTCAGTTTAACCTCTCTTCCCATTTAAAGCAAGCCTCACTTCATACTGACACAGAGGCGCTCAAACTTATTGCTTGACCCACTGAGGTAAGTTATCTTATACTTTATGCTTGCAGTTTATTTTAATCCTTTTTGTGTCCATATAAAGCTCTATATGCTATCTGGGAATAGACCGTGGCCTATACCCAGCTCTACCATGTAACTGTTTCACTTTGAGACATACAATATGATTCCTTTAATCTGGGAGCATTAAGCCTTAGCTATTTGATTTCTGACATCTAAGCTTGTTTGCATAGCCCTGTGTTTATGTGGGCGGAAAATGTTTTGTTTTTTTTGTAGCAATGCTTTATGTAGCAATTATTTTATGTGTTCTCTACCAATTATCTGCTGCGCCAATTGTTGCAATTCTGTGGGTAGTTATTTTGTGTATATTTTGTTTTTATTCCAGTTGTGCTCCCATTTTTGCCTGAGGAAGCGGGGTCACGCCCGCGAAACGCGTTGCATTTGTGGAGTTGAATAAATTACTTGACAATTCTATTTTATTGAGACTCAAGTGAGTTTTCTTTTTTTGTAAGAGGGAGGTGAGTCCACCTTAACATCCCCCTCTCCTTTTAAGCGGTTTTTAAAACGTTTTACTCTACTCTGGCGCCTCTGTATACCGAGTTTTTGCTGATCTTCTAGTCCACCCTGGGTGGAGGGGTGCATCCCCATCTACTATCTACAGAGAGCGACTTCTTAACCTGAGTGGGGTCAGGTCCTAATGCTCCCCACCTGCATTTAAAGTGGTTGCCTATTGGTAACCCGTGTTTGTGAGTATATATATACATAAAATTGTATTGAACTCTTCATTTTACCTGACAATACTGCACCATATTGGGCTCTCGATTCTCTTCTTGTTTTTAAGCATGGTGTGAAAATAGAATTGCTTGTTTACATGTAAAATTGTATTTGATTAAAGTACTTTCCATTAACATATTCCAAATTAGGCAACTGAAGCTGAACATTTTTTTTTTAGCATTATGATTTCAACTAAGGCCTTTCTTCAACCTGCTATTTAATTTTGTTACGGTGACAATAGTTCAGCAGACAATTGTTGAGATCCAGAATATGTTGAAGAGCCCAAACAATTTTTTACCCTAAAACTATATACCCCATGTTTCTGAGGTGAAAAAGAGGGACCTCTTTAAAGAGTAACTGTTAGGCATGAAAATCAATTCTCTACTTCTAGCTGTTGATCATATAAAAGGAATGCTAAAAAGGCAATGCATAACTTCAAAATCAATCTTACTATTTTATTGCAGAGATTAATCCTCATGTCCCCAGCTCCTTAGTACGCAGCAAGTAATCAGCCGCAAAAGAGAAGTTGCAGTGCAGGCTGGGGCAGGGGGAGTTTCTGCACAGACACAGCTAGTTCAGCCTGATTGGCTGCAGCCTGTGTCACTCTCACTCCCTTTCCTCTCATTGGCTGCCTCTCATGACTGCCTGTGTCTGCTCCCTCCCCACACTTCAGCCCGACAGGCATCTCCGCTGATTCATGTAGGCAGTGGCTGCCACCACCGCATCACATCGCATCCATGGGGACTCCCGGCCCTGCTACCATTTCCTTAGGGATTCCCTGCATTTCATTAGGGGTTCCCATGGATGCGGGGGTGCCCTGATATAACGCTCGCTATTGCTGTGTGGAGGAGGGGGAAGTAAGGGCGGAAATGACCTCACCATTGGCTTCAGCTTGAGGGAGTAAAGATGGCCCCTGCCAGCAAACAGAATTCTCTACATTTACCTTTTTTATTTTATCATTTTCACTGAAATCAACACTTGGACCGTGCAATACACATGTTTTGTAAGTAGTGCTAGTATTTATCTACTTATATATGTTGTTTTTTTATCTGGCATAGTATGGCTGACAGCTCCTCTTTAAAGCAAACATAAGGTGAAACTATACTAATGAGATCAGCCATTAGATCTATAGTCCTAATCCCCAGTAGGACTTTCAAGGAATCCCACAGTTTTATTTTGTGTTTAAAAGCTAAAAAAGTTAAAAGTTTTTATTATCTTGAAGGAATGGTGACAGCATCTTGGTTTGTATTTTTTTTATAACTCTTTTATTGGCAGGAAAGAAACAAGACTGTTGTACATCACTAAGCAAACTGACACATACACCACTCGCTTAACTGAGGAACACAAAGTCATAAATGACTGGCATATGTAATATTAACTGGTCAATTTCTATATCAACTTATACAGACTATAGATGTCTCAGGAAATACAAGAACAATAGCAACCATTCTACCACACAAAATAAACACATTACAGTGATTCAACCAAAAAGTTAAACAAAAACAAAAAAAGAGTGCAGATTTTGCTGTAACCAAAAAAAACAAAAAAAACAAAAACAACCATGAAGTCAATTTGGTCTATAGCCTCAGTAATTTTGTACAATAACAAGGTCCCCGACTTACAAACGCTTGACTTACGAACGACCCACCGATACATTTATTCTGTGATTCTGTGGGAACAAGTAAAAAAAAAATTCAAATTGGACAGAGCTTTCTGTTGGTGGGCTCTGATCCCTATATATATATATGGTTTTTAAAATAAATTTACCCTCGTCGCTGGGAGATGACGGAGCATGTGCGCGTATCTGTGCATGCGAACTCCTGCAAAACCTGGCCCCAGGACTTCATGCCAATTGGCGTTGAGCAGTCCTGGGGCTGCCGCTGTGTCCACACCATGGAGTGGTCTTAAAGAGGTTAAAATGGGCATGAATGTATTGATTAGGTTTATAAATATCACCTAGGAGATAACTTAGGAGAAAAGGTGAATTGAGTAAGGGCCAATGACCTAATGAAGAGTGTTTAATAAGCTGTTTGAGTCATGGTGCAAATGTGGTGTAACTTGAAAGCATATAAAAAAAAAAAAAATACAATATTGCATCCATACTTATGTCAGCCTTTCATATGTGGGCCATGGCACTATCTGCATGGAGTTTGCATGGTCCCCCTATGTTTTCATGAGTTTTCCCTGTGCAATGTGGTTTCAAGCCACACCCCCAAACATCAAAGCAAAAAATCAGCACCAAGGGAATCAATAGTTCGATCGCTGCTGAGAAAGGACAGAGTCCAAAGTCCACACATATAAAAACTAATTAAAAAGTCAGCGCAGATCGTAAGTGAATCCACTGTTTCGATCAATCATCTTTCACCAATGTGGTCATAAATTCTCATATCCAAGTGGTAGACCGTCACCCAAAGGATTAGAGGGAGTTTACCAACTGCTGACAACCCACGTTATAAGGTTGTATGTCTCACATTCAGTGGAAAAAGGGACCAGGAACCACCCAGGATCCAAGACTTCCAAAAAATCTTATATTAGTTCAGGTACACCATCCGGAAAATCAGAGCCAGTAAAATGTGCAAATAAACGGTAGATCTAAGTGTAACCCGTTAATTAAAAACCATAGCATATAGCCATAAAAGATAAATAAAATTCAATAAAACTTACATACGGGGCCCAAGCAATGGGAACCCCGAAACAATATTGCGCTTGTATGCTGGTCCACTACCAGTAAGAAAGTATAAAAAGTGCCGCCTGTGTCCTGCCCGACCGGTTTCGCAGTCTTGCGGCGTCAGGGGATCAAGAGTGCAGGCGGCTGGCACCAAATTTATAGGCTACTGAGTAAGGGGAAGGGGTTGAGCTAAAAACAGACCACTCCCTAAACGACCCTATTGGTTGTTACAAAAAGGAAGAGAAAATACTCCTCAATAGATCCCATTGGTTGTTACAAAGAAAAACAAGGAAGTGTTGCAATTCTAAATACATATTAAATATTAAACTTCAAAGTGGTTATTATAAACCATACAGTGAAACCAATCTGTATATACTTACCACCCAATGTGATAGAAAAGCTTGATGACATCAAAAAACACCACCTGCAAACCACGGACAAACCCCTGGAAAGCACACCCCCAAACATGCTGCCTATTTAATTCGTTCCCCCACAAAACTGGTCTTAGACTATGATAGGGTCAATAGACATGACTAATTACTCTCTAAAGGGCTTTTAAAGATCTCAACACAATTTAAATACACAATAAAAATGCAAACAGCCAAGCCAAGTTACAGAGCTTGTGCCGCTACCTTAATCAGATGTTGTGTTTGTCCTTAGATCTTGACTTTAGTCTTTCTGCAATCCTTAAAAGGGCACCATAACAACATTATTCAGGGTACGCAATTGTATGTTAATTATCTTGGTTTCATCATCAGAAACACTTCCTATATATTGCTGTGTATTGGTATATAACCCCACCCTCACAGTAATGCTTAGGCTAGGCTATAATGTCATGAAGCCTTCTCCTACAGGTGCACTCTGAGAGACCAAATGTTGTTTCTGTTCACTTTGGAACTTACAACAAACATTCAGCAGTGATGCACATTGCCAACAGTAAAGATGTCACCGCATGTAATAAATAATGTAAATCAGGGTGAGGTAATATTTTACAATGGGGAAACACCGCCTAAATAATTTAAAAAGTAATATTTTTTAGAAAATAAGCAATTTTATTTATTAACCTCCCTAGGTTAAGGACACTCCACGTTCTGAGGTGAAAAAGAGGGAACTCTTTAAAGCAAACATGAAGTGAAAATAAATGAATGAGATCAGCTATTAAATCTGTAGTCCTAATCGCAAATATGACTTTCAAGGAATCCCACAGTTTTATTTTGTGTTTAAAAGCTAAGAACCTGAGTTAAACGTTTTTATTAACTTGGAGGAATGATGAGAGTGTTTTTGTTTGTTCTTTTTTTATATATATTGTGTGCATGCTTATGGACAGCTTGCAAGACGGCAGGGGTTTAACAATAGACCCTGCAGGGGATGCAGCCGCAGGGGGGCCCAGAAGACACAGGGGGCCCCGTGAGCGCAGAAGTTTCTTTTCCCTGTCCTGAGACACTGACAACTAAGGGTACGAAAGAAAAAAACTTTCTGCTCTCTGCGCAACCGATTAAATTATTGCATCTGCTCAGCCACTGATAATGAATCATACAAAGTTTTGTAGGCTAAGATTTGTAGACAGTCCCTATTCAGTGTTCAGCAGGGTCTTGTGTACAACGCCCAGCCCCCAACCTCTCTATCCCTCACCAAGTGCTCTGTACTGTAGTGATGCTAGAGAAATCTGCAGAGCCAGTTCGGCTCCATCAGAGATGGACAGCGTGAGTGTTATAAGCTGAGGCTGGGAGCACACTGGTCTGTCAGTTTTCTGTATGCATTTTCTGCACACCATGTGTGTCTGTATGTGTGAAAACATGCAGGTTTTATCACAAAGCTATTGTGATTGATAGAGAAAATGCGTGCAGTGCTTCACTGCTGTCTGTTTTTATCTAACATTCAAGTGTGCATTAGCCAATTGAATAACATTGGTTCTCAGTTTATCTGTGCATAAAGCAAGGGAGGGGAGGGGGCCCCATCCAAAGTTTTGCAGGGGGGCCCAATGACTTCTAGTTATGTCCCTGCAAGACCACAACTTGCAAGCGGCCCACAAAAAATACTTACAATATAAAGAAAAGCTTTTTAAAAAATTGTACCTCTTTTCGTACAAAAATCTTGCATAAATTAAAGGGGCGCTATGGCAAAAAATTTTAAATTTAAAATATGTGCAAACCTAGACAACTAAGAAGTATGTATCTTCCAGAGTAAAATGAGCTATACATTACTTTTCTCCTAGGTTGCTGACACAGTAGGTAGTAGAAAGCTGACAGAAGTGACAGGTTTTGGATTAGTCCATCTCTTAATAGGGGATTCTCAGCAAGGCTTATATTTTTTATAAAGATATTCCCTAAAAATGATCTAAACAGTGATGCTGGCCAGCTTCCCTGCTCACTACACAGTTTTTTGGCAGTTGGACAGAGCAACTGCCATTCACTAAGTGCTTTTAAAAATAAATAAATCCCTGAGAATCCCCCCATGAAAAGATGGACTAACTCAAAACCTGTCGCTTCTGTGAGATTTCTACTACCTACTGTAAGTGACAACAACATAGGAGAAAAGTAATTTATGGCTCATTTTACACCATAGTGCCCCTTTAAACATCGGGGAGGTTAAGTCATATTGAGTTAAAGAGACTCCAAAATTGTCAGCTTTATTTCTTCTATCCTATAAGTTCCTATGCCTGTTCTAATGTGTTCTGGCTTACTGCAGCCTTTCCTAGTTTCACAGTGGCTGTATTATCTCTGTTATTGTAAAGGTACTGTGTAGCGACTCAAATGTCCAACAATACGGTGATCTGCAGAATCACCAATAATGCGGACTCTATACCAGATTATGTGGTGACCTGCAGAATCACCAATAATACTAGTATAGCAGAAAAATACAATAATGTGGTGCTTGGTGCAACAGTAGTACTGATAGGCTTCGCTGTACCTCTCCAGAGGAGCTGGAGGGCCCTGGCAGTACAGAGCCCCTCACCAGAGACAAGGGCCCTCTGGTGAGAGTAGAGGGGTCAGACTAATCGAGTTGGCAACAGAGAGGTAGGCAAGAGAGTAGTCGGTAATCAGGCAAAGGTTCAGCAACAGAGAGGTAAGTATCGGTACAAAATCGTAAGGCAAGAGGGTAATCGGTAATCAGGCAAAAGGTTCAGCAACAGATAAGGCAGATAAGCAGAAGTACAGAGTCAGTGTAACGATTGTGGAATTCTCTCCGTGATCAGCGCACAGGGCGTGCGCTGACACTGCGGAAATCCTCCGCAAGCGTATAATTTGAGGGAACCCAGCAAAAGGTGCAATGCACCTGTAGAGGGAAATTCCTGTCGGCAGGTGGAGCTGTGGAGTGCAGAGGAACAGATCCTCTGCCCTGCCACAGACGCCAGACAGGAATTGTACGAAGGGAAGAAACGCAGGGCAAGATAGCCCTGAAAGAGAGAGAGCAAAGCGACAGAGGGTATGTGTGTGCACCAATCTAGTCGCCAACCCGCGACAGTGCATACACAACAGCAGATATGAAGTAGGAACGCAATCGCGAGAGAGGCGATTGCCAGAGGTGACACAAGGCTACAGCAAGGCAGAGCACGAGAGTAGCAAAGGCACAGCAAATAATACAATGAGGAGATAAGGAAAATAACAAACGCTAACTAAACGCGAACACCGCACTCATTCGCAACAGTGCACGCGTTTATACGCGGTCTCCACGTGTTAAGCACAACAGAGACAAGCACGCCTAATTAACCACCGACAGACAAACATGAAACAGAGGACGCGAGCGCTTGCTTAACGGTTACCTCACCGAGCCTCCAGCAAGCGTTCGTAGCAGACAAGACAGATACACGAAAACAGGAATAAGTGAGAGATAGGATCCACAGCACTAGCGCAAGAGGCTAGTGCGATCCAGGAAGACAGAACAGAAGGATCCACAGCACTAGCGCAAGGCGAGTGCGATCCAGGCAAGACAGATCAGAAGGATCCACAGCACTAGCGCAAGGCGAGTGCGATCCAAGCTAGACAGGCAGATGAGATAGCTGGTAGCAACGGCTGCTCCATCTTTACTCCAAGAACAAAGATCAGAACGATCTCCTGTCGACCACCGCTGGGACAGGACAATCGCAACAGACAAACAAAACAGATATGCAATCCTAAATGCACTAGGGAACCTGCCTAGTGCAGTCCCAGGAATTACTCTAGGCTAATCTTCAAACAATGAGCAAGGCTGACACTCCAGGAGTGTTTCACAGGACTAACCCTTATGACCAGCCCAGGTCTGTGATATCACATGGTACTTATAGAGCAAGCCTACAAAGGATGTGGCTAGGCAATCTGCATGACAAATGTATGCAAATTCCTCAGCAGCAAGCTGCAAAACTGACAAAGGGTCTCTCTTCCAGAGACCTGCAGAATGCAGACCTGCGCAGGCAGCCGAGCGGATCCTCACAGTCAGAAAGCAGGATCAGAGTCAGAGTTAGCCAGGAATCCTACACAGGAAATGAAATACAATATAAGCAATGTCCTAGTCTTGGTGTGAAGTCCTTAGCATCAACACCAGGGATCTAGTCTAAGGTCTGAGCGCTAGCACACGAGGTATTCACGACAGCAGACGAGGAGCAACTGACAAACAGCTCCTTTTATGCTGGGAGCGCTTCTGCAGTGCCACCCAGCCGCCCAGCCAATCCGGCAGCTAGCTGGAGTCAGCTGAGCAGCGAGTCAGCTGACTCTCCGTCTAGCTGCATAAAGGTCCTGCCGCCGGGCGCGTACACGCGTAGCCCGTGCCCTGTGTGCAGCCAAAGGACCTATCCGTGACAGCGAGGCGGGGACCGCCGCCGGCTGACATGCGGAGGCGGTGGACATGCCGCGCTCCGCCGCGGCGGGATCCCCACCGCGTGTTACAGTAATATCATCTAATCCTCTTTCCTCTGTCGGCTCTGTCGGGCTCAGGCACTCAGGCTGGAATGTGCTGGTCTGCTTGTGATAGGATATAAGCTATACATACCCTCTCCAGGCCCCCTGCAGTCTCTGTATGAGTCACAGACTCTGCTTATCTGAGCCTATCACAAGCTTTTAGCAGCCATGTTTTTTGTTTGTAAACACTGCCTAAAACTGGCAATTACAAGCCAGGATTGCAGCAGGGAGAGGCAGAAACAGCACAGAGGGGCCCAGGAGAACATAATGAAAAGAATGGTATGCTTTTTACTGTAAGCATTTTAGAGTACAGATTCTCTTTAAGTTCCTCTTTAATGGTGTTTGTACCCATCTAAATATGAATTCCATTATGTGACCTCAAGTAGGTGTAAGATAAAATGGAGGTAAAAGAAAAAAAGGAAAAAAAAGCTGTGTTTATGCTCCATTTTATTATCTATTTTTACCTTCTTTATTTCCTTGATTTATCGGCACTGCAATTATGATCTTCACATAACACATACCCTTATTCAAAAATGGCATTTCTGTCATTGCATTATACAGTTCCTCTCTCCAGCTTGCAACATAATATTGTAAAAATGCCAAAGTGCCTTGTACCCCACAGCATCATAAAACATAAAGTACTACAGCTCCGGTCCCTGGTGGACACTTCAGTGTGTTTATTCCTATGGTTTCTCAGTTTGTTCGGCATAGATTTCCAGTAAATGCAGCGCAGAGATTCACAGGAGTCCTCCCTGGTGACCAACAATGTTCACCGAGGATTTATTCCGAATGCTTTCTAAAATGAGCCATGCAAAATATGCCATGAATAAAAGGGGGGAACGGAGGCATAAAAACGTTAGTATGTATTATTGAATTAGAGGCAATTGTAACTGCAATGTCTGAATCCTCGTCACCACGGAATGATTGGTAATTACTGGCAAACAAAGAACTGCAATAATTAGGCATCGCTGTGTTCAGAGGCCGTAAATAAAATGGTCCTTTTAGGCTGGTTTCACAGTGGGACGTTAAAGTCCCACGTTACAGCAGCCAGTAACGCAGCCTAACTCACAGCACTGTAAAATCAATGTGCTTGTTCACAGTGCATAGTTGCGTTAGGGTATAACGCTGCACGTTAAATGAAAATGCGGCAGGCTGTACGTTATACCCCTATAGAGCTGTGTTAGATTGTTTGCACATGCTCAGTGACTAGCCACATGGATAATTAATATTCACTGCACTGTGGAGACTCGTGGTGGGACTGTAGTGTTGTCCGGATCATGAACGAATCGTTCATTTGATCCGGATCTTTTTTGTGAGTCGAATCATCCGGATCATCACAATGAAAGATTCGGTTCACAGTGGATGTCTGTCTGGAAGAAACAGGAACATACAGAATGTACAGTGCAGGGAAAGACCTGTCCTGCTAGTCATTTCACCCAGTCTGCTTCCCTAGTAAAATGATTCGGTTCAAAGATCCGGATCTTTTCAATGATCCGATTCGAATGATCCGAATCCTTAAAAAGATCCGGACTTCCTATCACTATCCTGGAGCGGCTGCTTTGAGAGCCGCATAATGCGGCTCAATCTGACGTCCAACTTCAAAACCACCGTGCGTTGCGTTAGGGGCACGTTATGCAACCTTAACGTCCCCTAAAACGCAACGTCTTGGTGGGAAAGAGGCCTTATAGGATTATTTGATAAGGCCGTGCAAAGAGCAACAAACTGTATAACAGTCAGCTTACCAAAATCCGGACAATGAAAGGTGATCGCTGGTTGGTTGTCATGGGTCACTCAGTTTTGATTCAGTGATTGTGTGCTTATAAGGTGTGTTCAAAAATATTATAACTGCTAAATTAGAAAGGGAATGTACATTACAATTTCTTGTATTTTTTTTTCTAATTTATCAAAGGTCTCCCTAACCCTATTCCTAAGGCCTGGTCCCCACTGTGTTTGTGCTGCCTTTGCACTGTGTTTGTGTTTTAAAAGTGACGCATGCAACATTTATGCAGTGATTCTTATTCACTTGAATGAGGTTTCGTCATCTATTTAAGGAGGGGTTCTTTACAGTAAGAGTGGTTTTAAAGTAAGCTTGGATGTTTTCCTTACATTGTAAGTAATTATTCCCTTAAAGAAAATCTGTAATGTTGCCAAAAAAAAAACAAGTTTCACTTACCTGGGGCTTCTGCCAGCCCCCTGCAGCCTCCCTGTGCCCACGCCATCTCTGAACGACCCTCTGGTTCCTTGCCACAGCTCAGTTTCGTTACCGCAAGTTGACTACACTGGCGTGCACCTTCTCATTTCTTGTTCCCTTCACCGGGAGCATCCTGCATAGGCGCAGCATAGTGGTGTAGCGCAGTGTAGTGGTTAGCGCTCTCGCCTTGCAGCGCTGGGTCCCCGGTTCATATCCCAGCCAGGACACTATCTGCAAGGAGTTTGTATGTTCTCTGTGTGTCTGCATGGGTTTCCTCTGGGTACTCCGGTTTCCTCCCACACTCCAAAAACATACAGATAAGTTAATTGGCTCCCCCCTAAATTAGTCCTAGACTACAATACATACACTACATGATACATACATAGACATTTGACAATGGTAGGGATTAGATTGTGAGCTCCTTGAGGGACAGTTAGTGACAAGACAATATATATATACTGTACAGCGCTGTGTAAGATGTTGGCGCTATATAAATGCTAAATAATAATAATAAAATAATAATAATACTGTGGCTGCGCAGGATGTGAACTAGGACGCGGCAGGGGACCGGAGGATCGAGACAATGCAGGCACAGGGAGGCTGCAGAGGGCTGGCAGAAGCCCCAGGTAAGTGAAAATCTTTTTTTTTTTTTTTTTTTTGCAACATTACAGGTTTCTTATAAAGGTTTATTGGTCTGACGCTTGTAAGGTTTTTTTGTTTTTTTTTGTTTTTGCCTTCCCCTGGATCAACTGGTATATGTGACGGTGCAGGGCAGAAAGTTACCGAATGTTTACTTATTCATTTATTTATTAATTTTAATCATTATTATTCTGGTTGTACTTGATGGATGGATGTCTTCTTTATCCAAACTATGTACAGTGCTGCCCATAATTATTCATACCCCTGCCCAATTTTGACTTTAAGTTACTTTTACTCTACAAGCAAGTCATTTTTTGACAAGAAGTGACAGAGGTGTCTCTCAAAAGATAATAAGACGATGTACAAGAAGCATTATTGTGGGAAAGAAAAAACATTTCTCAGCTTTTATTTATATTTGAGCAAAAAGTGTCCAGTCCAAAATTATTCACGCCCTTTACAAACTGTCACAGTCTTTGGGAAAATCCAAAGTTCTATACCATTCCAAATAGTCCAAGCTGTTCTAAAGCATCCTAATTACCCTGATTAATTGGGCACAGCTGTTTTAATCAACTCAACAGGTGAAAAACAGCAGCTCTCTGCAGTTGGTTTGTGGACAGTCATTGCTAAGACAAAGGAGCTCAGTGAGGACCTGCGGCTGCGCATTGTGGCTGCTCACAAGTTAGGAAAGGGTTACAAGGCCATTTCTAAATGTTTTCAAGTTCCAGTGGCTACAGTGCAAAGTATTTAAAAAAAGTACAAGATGTTCTGCACTGTGGAAAATCTCAGAGGATGTGTTCGGAATCCAAAAGTGACACCTGTGCTGACCAGGAGGATAGTGAGAGAGGTGAAAAATAATCCAAGGATCACCACCAAGGCCATCCTGGTGAATATGGGCTCTGCTGGTGGCAATGTCTCAAGGCAGACAATCCAACGGATACTGCACACTGCTGGGTTCCACAGATGAAGACCAAGGAGGATGCCATTTCTCCAGATAAGTCACACAAAAGCTTGCTTGGCCTTTGCAAATGCCTGTCTGGACAGAGAAGAAGACTTCTGGTCTACTGTGTTATGGTCAGATGAAACAAAAATTGAATTGCTTGGTCACAATGATGTTTCCTCCATTTAAAAAAGGAGAAAACTTCAACTCAAAGGACACCATCCCCACTGTCAAACATGGTGGTGGCAACTTAATGCTTTTGGGGTGTTTTTCAGCCAATGGACCAAGGCACCTAATTGCAGTTAATGTCACCATGGAAAAGAGCAATACATGAGGATTCTCGACGACAACATCAGGCAGTCTGCAGAAAAACTTGGCCTTGGGCATCAGTAGACATTTCAGCATGACAATGACACAAAACACACAGCAAAAATGGTCAATAAATGGTTAGCAGACAACAACATTAATGTTTTGGAGTGGCCCAGGCAGAGTCCGGACTTGAATCCAATTAAGAATCTGCGGAGGGAGCTAAAGATCAGGGTGATGGCAAGAAGACCCTTCAACCTGAAAGATTTGGAGCTCATTGCTAAAGATGAATGGGCAAAAATACCTGTAGAGACATTCAAAAAACTGGTCTTCAATTATAAGAAGCGTTTGATTGCTGTAATAGCCAATAAAGGCTTTTCTATTGATTATTGAGAAGGGTATGAATCATTTTGGACTGGACACTTTTTGCTCAAACGTAATTAAAAGCTGAGAAGTGTTTTTTTTCCCACAATAATGCCTCTTGTACATCGTCTTATTATCTTTTGAGAAAGATCTATGTCATTGCCCATCAAAAAATTACTTGCTGGTTGAATAAAAGTAACTTTAAGTCAAAGTTTCATAGGGGCATGAATAATTATGGGCAGTACTGTAACTATAAACCCACATCACTTCCCCGTCTGTAGAATTGCACTGAAGGAAGGGTGAGTGGCAGGTCCACTGTTTCCCTTCCTTTAACCCATTAACACTTTAACCGCTTTGCCAAAAATGGAGGAAAAGGGATTGAGAGCCTTCTATGCTGTAGTATGTTAGGGTCAAGTGAGATATTAAAGTGTATAGAATTTATACTCACAAGCATAGAGCCTCTGCAGCGATCAGCAAGCACTGGAGCTGATCCAATTTGCATATGCATGTGTCAGTACTTTCTGTTACTGCAGCGGTGGGCTGGCAGTGCATTTGATCCAATTTGCATATGCATGGGAGTGTTCCATCACTTGCAGGGTAATTGCCCCATTAGTGGAAGCATTTAGCATCTTGAGTTCCCAGCAGGCTTTGCTGTTGCATTGTGTTGTCTAGCCTAGCTTTAGTGCAGCTGAACCTTAGCTTCCCTGATCGCTGACTCATATATCTAGTTTTCCTGTATCCAAGCCTGTGTTCCTGTTGATGTCCTGAGCTCTTGGCGTTCTAGCCTTGATGCCTGTTCCTGCTCTGAGTATCTGGACTTCAAGCCTGAATACCTGTTCATGCCCTGAGTATCTGGATTCTTTGCCTGTATGCATGTTCCACGTTAAACCTGTATACCTGTTCCTGGATAACCTGCATGTCTGTTCCTGATTCAACCTCCATATCTGTTCCTGGACTTGTATCTGTTTGCCAGTCACTGGGTAATATTCCTGCATATTGATCTTGAACTTGTGTTGCAAACCTGTTCTCGCATTATGTTTTGGAAACCCTGCTTTGAACATTGCATGTACCTTTCACTGTAAATAAACGTCACTTGCATCAAATCCTGGACGTCTGCATATTGTAACAATCTGCTAGTGTGTGAGCACAAACAGACAGACAAATATCAGACGTTCCCTCAACGGGAATGTCTACAGACAGGGTTAGTAGAAGGCAGCACTAACACTGAGTACAGATAATAGGAATGGTAAGGCAATCAGGGTTGGTAACAGATCTGACATATACGGTACAAAATCGGCAGGCAATTACAAAGTAGTAGACAGGCAGAGGTCGGCAACAATCAGATATGCAAGGTACAGAATCGGCAGGCAAGAGCTTAGTGAGTGTTCAGGCAGAGGTCGGCAACAGATCAGATTGGCAACGGTACAGAATCGTTAGGCAAGGAGTAGTCAGAGAAACAAGCAGAAGTAAAAAACAGTATATCAATCAGTAATAATAATAATAGGCTAGCTAGTGTGGAATCCCCGGGGTCCTGCCGGTTCAAAGCACACAAGGATCTGACTAAGGACTGAAGCCTTCACTGTGAAGTGTTAGCTAGAGCAGACAGTGAGCAAGTGTCAGCACAGCTCCTAAATAGCTTGGGTAAGCAGGCAACCACGCCCCTAAGCCGCTTGGCCAATCAGGCACCGGAGGTGGAGCCATGCGTGTCAGCTGACAGGTGATCAGCTGACATGCTTCCTTAGAGTATAAGAGGGGCGTCGCCGACAGCGCATGTGTCCACCCTCATTTGCAGTCTGAGAATCATGCGGCCGGATCTCTGCATGAATGCTGCTGACACCATCCCTGACAATGTGGGCAGCCACACCGGAAGTCCCAGATGCGCTGCCAGCGGAGGCAGCAGAAACTGACATGGTAAGCACAGGATTACTGACACATATATTTGGCAGTTACCAACTGCACAGAACACGGCTGAGCCTGACACATAGGTTGCCAAGTAGGCAACCACTTTTCAGGCAGGAGGGGAACCAGAACCCATCCCCTCAAGAGTTTAAGATATCGCTTTCTGTAGATGGGAAAGATGAACTGGGGATAGACCCCTCCACCAATGGTTGACTCAGACTTTGGAAAGCAGTTGAATCAGAGGCACCAAAAGAATAAAACATACAAACTGTAAATTAAAAGGCTAAAACAAGGGGAATTAACACTTACCTCCCCATTGAAGAGTCAGTAAGATATTGTCATCAAGATAGTTTAATAAATACTTCAAGATTTGCAACACGTTTCATGGGACCCAGACCACTTCCTCAGGAAGTAAAAAACAGAGGCAATTGCTCACTGTCTCATAGCAAGCATGGTTGAAGGAAGCCCCAGGTAAGTATAAATACAGCACCATGTACTATGTCAGGATTTTTGCCTTAAAATTTCAACAGCAACTGGTCTGAGTGATAAAGATGCTGCTAATCCTGCATTCAAAAATGTCAAAACTTTTTTCTGCTGTTATGGTTTAGGAACACTGGCCCTTTAATTGCCATTGCTAAGCAGTTGCATGCTGGGGGGTCTTTTTATCTATAATATATTCCTCTTCTTTCCTTTATTTCTCCCACCTTCTAATGACATAAGACAGTGAATTTCCTAGTATAGACCTCAGTGGGAGTGTCTGAAGACTCTGGGAGGAGGGCGGGTAATGAATACACAATTAGCAAGAGGAGAAAAAAAGAGTGAGGGAGGAAATTATGTCAGGAAGTCAAAGGTAGCCAATATGGATTCTCTGCTTTTCCTTTATAAAATTCACAGGAATCGTTACGTGGACAGAACAATACATCTGTTATGTAAGTAGAACTAGTATTTATCTACTTATATATGTGTTTTTTATTTCTAGGTCAGAAAGGGTGTCACTTGTTCTTTAAGAAATCTAGTGCAACAGCCCCAATCTAATGACCTAACTACAAAAAAATACAACTTCTAAGCATCGAGGATACTTTTTATGACAATAAATCTGACCAAAACTGAGAAATGCTGTATCCTGCTACATATGTTGTAATGCATACACAGCTTTCATAAAAGTATGTGTACTGAAGCTGAAATATGAATATCAATGACGTGTGCAGGTCACAGAGACAGACAAGGATATGCAGCCCCTGAAATACTAGGCACAGCTGTTTTATTGCTCATGTGCAGAAACGTGTGAATAAAGGTCGCAGGTACAACTTTTATATTTGACTGGGAACTGACCTAGTTTGCTGCACTGGCGTAGAATTCAATGATCCCTGTGCTATGTGGACAAACACAGGAGACAAGCCAACTTGGAAAAGTAATTCCACTTTCATTTTAAAAACATGCTACATAAGTGATTTTTTTACTAAAATATTATTAAAAATGTTCTTTCCATTTCAATGAGTAGCCAGCTATGCATTTCCAGCAGGCTGAAATGTCAAATTATCTTAAAGAGGAACTCTAAGGATTGAACTTCATCCCAGTCAGTAGCTGATGCCCCCCTTCCCATGAGAAATGTTTACCTTTTCTCTAATAGATCATCAGGGGGGTCTGGCTGATATTGTGGTGAAACCCCTCCCACAGTGTGATGTCAGCACCTATGTCCTGACAGTGTGTTGTCTGCAAGCCTTGTTGCATTGTGGGAAATAACAGGTGTTTTTAACATTTAAAATGTGTGTAAACGTATACAGATAAGTAGTTTTCTTCCAGAGTAAATGAGACATAAATTACTTTTCTCCTATGTTGCTGTCACTTACAGTAGGTAGTAGAAATCTGACAGAACCAACAGGTTTTTGGGCTAGTCCATCTCTTCATGGTGGATTCTCAGCAAGGCTCTTATTCTTTATAAAGACACTCCCTGAAAAGGATTTATACAATGATGCTTGCCAGCTTCCCTGCTCGCTGCACACTTTTTTGGCAGTTGGGCAGAGCAACTGCCATTCACTAAATGCTTTTGAAAATAAACAAAACCCTGAGAATCGCCTATGAAGAGATGGGCTAGTCGAAAACCTGCCCGTTCTGTCAGATTTCTACTACATCCTGTAAGTGACAGCAACATAGGAGAAAAGTCATTTATGGCTCATTTAACTCTGGAAGAAACGTACTTCTTACTTCTTCTTCTTTACATGTATTTTAAGATTTATGATTTTCGCAACAGTGGGCCTTTAACTGAGTTCTGGATAACTGTAACTGTATTGAGCAAGTATAGCTGCCCCCTTGTACCAATACAATAACCATAAAGGGAAGCAAGGTTTTTAAAAACATTTATGCTGATAATATAATTGACGTCAGGTTGGCAACCGTGATAAAGATGTTTGGAAAAAATGTATCTGCATTAAAGTCAATCTATGTGTCCTGTTCACCTTTTTAACTTATTTACTGAACTATTTTCAATTATTTACACCACGATGGATGATAAAGTATATGAGGTGTAAAACTGGTGTAATCAGTGGCCGGCTGTATGCTCTGCTAAACATAGCTGATGAAGGTGATGAGAGCAGATCTCATTTACTGCACCTTCTTTCCCTGAAGGGTATTAAAACCAGATGGAACTGCTAGTTAAGGGTTACCAGGTACAGTCACTGCTAAGCACCTTTAAAGGGAATCTGAAATAAAAATAAACTTATGATAATGATTTGTGTGTGTAGTACAGCTAAGAAATAAAACATTAGTAGCACAGATATAAGTCTAATATTGTTTCCAGTGCAGGAAGAATTAAGAAACTTCAGTTGTTATAAAGTATAAGGTAGCCAGGTCTATAGGTGTCTCCAATGTAGACATACTATAGGTGTCCCCAGTATAGATAGCCAGGTCTATAGGTATCCCCAGTTTAGGTAGTAGTCAGGGGCGTAGCTAGAAATCACTGGGCCCCCTTGCGAAAATATGGATGGGGCCCCCCATAGGTGCCAAATAATTATAATGGGGCAGCGTTTCACTATAAAATAATTGTAATGGGGCAGCGTTTCACCATAAAATAATCGTAATACAGCAATGTTTCACCAGAAGATAATCGCAGCGTTGGCAGCATTTCAGCAGAGAATAATCGCAATGTGGGCAACATTTCACCAGAAAATAATCGCAATGTGGGCAACATTTCACCAGAAAATAATCGCAATGTGGGCAACATTTCACCAGAAAATAATCGCAATGAGTGCAACATTTCATCAGAGAATATTCGCAATGTGGGCAGCATTTCAGCAGAGAATAATCACAATGAGGGAAACATTTCAGCAGAGAATAATCGCAATGAGTGCAACATTTCAGCAGAGAATAATTGCAATGGGTGCAACATTTCAGCAGAGAATAATCGCAATGTGGGCCACATTTCAGCAGAGAATAATCGCAATGAGGGCCACATTTCAGCAGAGAATAATCGCAATGTGGGCAGCATTTCAGCAGAGAATAATCGCAATGAGTGCAACATTTCAGCAGAGAATAATCACAATGAGTGCAACATTTCAGCAGAGAATATTCGCAATGTGGGCAACATTTCAGCAGAGAATAATCGCAATGAGGGCCACATTTCAGCAGAGAATAATCGCAAGGAGTGCAACATTTCAGCAGAGACTAATCGCAATGAGTGCAACATTTCAGCAGAGAATATTTGCAATGTGGGCAACATTTAAGCAGAGAATAATCGCAATGAGGGCAACATTTCAGCAGAGAATAATCGCAATGAGGGCAACATTTCAGCAGAGAATAATCGCAATGAGGGCAACATTTTAGCAGAGAATAATCGCAATGAGGGCGACATTTAAGCAGAGAACGATCACAATGAGGGCAACATTTCAGCAGAGAATAATCGCAATGAGTGCAACATTTCAGCAGAGAATAATCGCAATGAGGGAAACATTTCAGCAGAGAATAATCGCAATGAGTGCAACATTTCAGCAGAGAATAATTGCAATGAGTGCAACATTTCAGCAGAGAATAATCACAATGAGTGCAACATTTCAGCAGACAATATTCGCAATGAGGGCAACATTTCAGCAGAGAATAATTGCAATGAGTGCAACATTTCAGCAGAGAATAATCACAATGTGGGCAACATTTCAGCAGAGAATAATCGCAATGAGGGAAACATTTCAGCAGAGAATAATCGCAATGAGTGCAACATTTCAGCATAGAATAATCGCAAGGAGTGCAACATTTCAGCAGAAAATAATCACAATGAGTGCAACATTTCAGCAGAGAACATTCGCAATGTGGGCAACATTTCAGCAGAGAATAATCGCAATGAGGGCAACATTTCAGCAGAGAATAATCGCAATGAGTGCGACATTTCAGCAGAGAATCATTGCAATGAGTGCAACATTTCAACAGAGAATATTCGCAATGTGGGCAACATTTAAGCAGAGAATAATCGCAATGAGGGCAACATTTCAGCAGAGAATAATCGCAATGAGTGCAACATTTCAGCAGAGAATAATCACAATGTGGGCAACATTTCAGCAGAGAATAATCGCAATGAGGGAAACATTTCAGCAGAGAATAATCGCAATGAGTGCAACATTTCAGCAGAGAATAATCCCAATGAGTGCAACATTTCAACAGAGACTAATCGCAATGAGTGCAACATTTCAGCAGAGAATAATTGCAATGAGGGCAACATTTCAGCAGAGAATAATCGCAATGAGGGAAACATTTCAGCAGAGAATAATCACAATGAGTGCAACATTTCAGCAGAGAATAATCGCAATGAGTGCAACATTTCAGCAGAGACTAATCGCAATGAGTGCAACATTTCAGCAGAGAATAATTGCAATGAGGGCAACATTACAGCAGAGAATAATCGCATTGAGTGCAACATTTCAGCAGATAATAATCGCAATGAGTGCAACATTTAAGCAGAGAATAATCGCAATGTGGGCAGCATAACACCAGAAGATAATCGTACAGTGGGCATCATTTCAGCAGAGAAGATAGAGCGGAGCGGGCACACACAGCAGCGTGAAGGCGGGGAGGCGAGGGGAGTTTCCCCCCCTCCCTCACCTGGTGCTCCCGTTCCCCCTACCCCTCAGTGCAGCCAGAGTATAGGGGCAGCCCGGACAGCGGCCAGCAATCAGCTTACCTCATCCATGCAGCGCGCGAGCCGCGAGGGAAACTCTGCATGCCACCGCCTGGTTTAGTGACGTCACTAACTAGACCACACCAGCGGCATGCAGAGTTCAGGATCAGCTAAGGTTGTGGTGGCCCCAAGCAGCCCATGACTTGAGGGCCCCCTCCCTGAAATTAGTGGCATGCGAGGTGCACTGCGTCCAAAAAATGGGTGTGGCACCAACAGCAAGAAGAGCGCCGTGGCGACAAAATTGGGCGTGTCCAAGAAGTGCTGTGGTTGGAGACAAATACTAGCAAAATGCAGATAGTCCCTGGTTAACATACGAGATAGTGTACAGGTGGTGCCCTCAGTTTAGGTAGCGAGCTATAGGTGCTGGAGTATACAGTAGATAGCCAGGTACAGGTGCTGCAGTATATGTAGACAGAAACATGTGGTGGCCTCAACAGTGTTCTCACCAGGCTCTTTTAGCCAGGTGCTCCACCCGGCTAGTTTTGGTGAGCACCCGGCTATCATTGGCTCACCTCCTCCTATTCTGTAAGCGGAGTTGCTCACAGAAGCACGGGCTCTGCATTCTCTCATCTCGCCCCACACGGCTATTTTTTCATGCCACTCGGCTGGAAAAAGTTTCTGGGGAGAACACTGCTCAGTATACAGTATGTAGTGAGCCACAGGTGCCATAGTATAGGTAGCCAGGTACATGTGGTGCCCTCAGTATAAGTAGTGAGCTATAGGTGCTGCAGTATAGGTAGCCAAGTACGACTATGGTAGGGATTAGATTGTGAGCTCCTATGAGGACATTCAGTAAGGATGGCCCTGCCTAGGAGAACTCACAGAGAAGCATGTGATCAGTCACATCTGCGTCGCCGGCTGCAGGCTAATTAATCAGGAAACAGCTGCTCGCGCGAGCGGCTGCTTCCTGTCAATTCACGGCGGGGGGCTCTGTGAATAGCCTGCGGGCTGCCGATCGCGGCTAGCAGGCTAAATGTAAACACAAGCGGAAATAATCCGCTTTCTTTACATTTGTACATCGCTGCTTTTTTTACATTTGTACAACGCTGCTAACAGTAGCAGCGTTGTACCAAATCAGCGATCCCCGGCCAATCAGCGGCTGGGGATCGCTGTCACATGACAGGCAGGAGCCTGTTAGAGGCTGCACAGGACAGATCCGTTTCTGTGCAGCCTCCGATCTCTGGGGAAGGGAGGGAGGAGAGGGAGAGGGGGAATCCTGCGGTGGCGGGGGCTTTGAGGTGCCCCCCCCCCCGCCAGCCACACGCAGGCAGGAGCGATCAGACCCCCCAGCACATCATCCCCCTAGTGGGGAAAAAAGGGGGGCGATCTGGTCGCTCTGCCTGGTGTTTGATCTGTGCTGGGGGCTGTAGAGCACACCCAGCACAGATCAGCGAAATCAGCGCTGATTCTTAAGGGGGGGGGGGGGGGTAAAGGCTGGGTCATCAAGTGGTTAAAAATGTATCAGCTGATCAAACTGAGGGGCTAGTGATGTTTATTTACAGTGAAAGGTACATGCAATGTTCAAAGCAGGGTTTCCAAAACATAATGCAAGAACAGGTTTGCAACACAAGTTCAAGATCAATATGCAGGAATATTACCCAGATCCTGGCAAATGGATACAAGTCCAGGAACAGACATGCTGGTTTATCCAGGAACAGACATGCAGGTTTATCCAGGAACAGACATGCAGGTTTATCCAGGAACAGGAACATGCATACAGGCAGGGAATCCAGATACTCAGGACATGAACAGGTGTACAGGTGTGATGTCCAGATTTTCAGAACAGGAACAGGCACACAGGCATGAACTCCAAGAACTTAGGACATCAACAGGAACACAGGCTTGGAATCCTAGTACTCAGAACAGGAACTAGGATACAGGAACTCAGGACATGAACAGGAACACAGGCTTGGAATCCTAGTACTCAGAACAGGAACTAGGATACAGGAACTCAGGACATAAACACTAGATACATGAGTCAGCGATCAGGGAAGCTGAGGTCCAGCTGCACTAAAGCTAGGCTAGACAATTCAATGCAACAGCAAAGCCTGCTGGGAACTCAGGATGCTAAATGCTTCCACTAATTGAGTAATTACACTGCAGGTGATGGAACAATCCCATGCATATGCAAATTGGATCAGAGTCACTGCTTGCTGATCACTGCAGTGGCAGGGAATCCTGACAGGGCCCTTTTCCACTGGCAGAAGGAATACGATGCGACTATCGTGTCACATCACTTCCGCTCCTGTTCGAATCATTTCTGCATCTCCCGATGCGGAAGTGTATAGGAGGAAAATGGCGGGCAGATGCAGCCATGCCAGAATCTGCAGCAATACTGCAGATTCTCTGATTGCTCTGCATATCCAGCACACAATGGAAACTGTTCCATCGCCATGCATTGATTTCAGTACAGCCGCAGTGTGATGCGTCTATGTAGCCATATCGCATGTAGTGGAAACGGGCCCTTATTGGGCACTCCACGGGCAATCAGGAGCATTAGAGAGCCTTGCCCAAAGACTCCATTCTCCTTACTGTACATACTGGCTTGACCTGGGAATTAAACCCTGGTCAAAGGCGACAGGGAGAAGCAAAAGCCAATAGCAGAATAGTGGTAAAGGCATACTATTGGTATTCTAGGTATCGGTCCCAACAGATCTAGTGTTTTAATTGTATGCATCCTACTACTATTACAATTACTACTGTTGGTACAGTAAAACCTGGCACATGCTGGGATTGCTGATGCTGGATATGTGTGTGTGCTGGTTCCTTGATAAGTCAAGCAGCCAGCCCTAATATAACACCAAGCTCCACCCCCTCCCCCTTATGAAGAGTTGGGTTCAGTAGAAGCAACCGACAAAACTTCCGGGAACCGTATTCTACACTTCCTGCAGCTCCCAGTTGCTGTGCTGCGTACTCTGTGTACGGCTCCCAAAGAAACATGTGACCCGATGTGGGTCAGGTGATACGTGGGGAGCCACAAAATCAAACTCCCTTTACCCACTGCTCTGTGTTTATTATGTAGTCTATCTGCAGTCTACAAAGGAATTGCAAGGATTCCAATATAATCATAAATGTTTCTGCTGTAATTGATCTTATCTGCCTGGCTCTATTCTGGAACATTACCTGGGAAAGAGAAGCTTGTTATCTCCCCTCCCACATTCCTGATCCTTACTGATTGGCTGAGGGCAGCTCAGTGTGACAGGCTGAGGCTGAGAAGGGAAATATAACGCCAACCTCTGCAGAAGCTGCTGAAATACGATCTATGCTGTGCTCACATGTGTTTACAAAGCAAGCTAGATATGACACTGCAGTTTTGATAGAGTTCAGTGGGAAGGAGTGCAGGTGATGCATACACCAGGCAGAGGAGAGAAAAAAAAGCGTAAGGGAGAAAATTACATCAGGATTGGCTTCATTTGGATGTAGTAAAGATGGAAAATGCCTGAAACAGTGTTCTGTTTATTTACTATATAATATTCAATGAAATCAAAATGTGGACAGTGCAATACATCTATTATGTAAGTAGAACAAGTATTTATCTACACACTTATGTTTGGGTTTTTTTTTCTTGGGATAGTATGGCTGTCCCTGCTGCTTTAAAATGTCTTTGCCATTTCTTTCCTTTGAATTTTAACATTACTTTTGAAAAGTTAATATAATATTCTGTGGTCCCATCTGACAGCCACAATCCCTGATTCATCCCACATGTTTGTTTTTTTACATCACATTTTCAAATGAAATGCTCTCTCTGAATTCTAAACACAAGCTAAATATGTTGCATATGCCATAGCATGCATTTTTCAGGAGGCTTGCAATTACCTGAAAATTAGTTAAACAATGTCACGCTACCCTTCGGAGTACACAGTCACACATTCTTCCAAACCACCATCCAACACCTTGAAAGTTTAATACTGCTGAATTGTTAATTTTCCACGGGAGGCCTCATTTAGTATGCTGATGTCTGCTGTCAAAAGAAATATAATACCACATATAACAGAAGAGCTTAAATGTAGAAGCTGCCAAGAGATAAGAGGTTATTAATTTTCTCATTCTTTAATAGTGAAAAGACTCATAAAATGGGACCAAGTGAGCGCAGTCACCACTAAAACTGTTTTAAAGCAGGAAATGATTGAATTTTAAGGCCGGCAATTTACTGTCTTAGAAAATGGAAAAGATTTTACAGTTCATTAGCACATAAAAATAAAAGACCCATTTAAATGTCGTCTGAAAAAAATGGAGAAAACACATAATAATGTTTACTTTTAGACAGCAAAAAAACCCATATTCGTTCTTTTGTTTTAGCCACATGAAAAATATGTTAAAAAAAAAAACATACTACAGAAAAAAACATAAAAGCAAAAAGGTATTTGGAAGCAGGAAAACATAGGATAACAGCTGCCCAGAATCCCCCCTCAGACCAGGGCCTGTGCAATGTCTGGGGACAGGCACAAGTTGAGACACCAGAATATCTGCAGGCATCCTGCAGCTCACAGCACCGCCCCCTTTCTTTCCCTGCTACAGTTGACTTTGGATGTAGCAGCAGCGTCTGTACAGAGCATGGAGCAGCTCTGGGGAACTTAGAGACTCTGTAACAACATTTTCAGCCTTATTTCTTCTATCCTGTAAGATCCTATACCTATTCTAATGTGGTCTGGATTGCTGCAGCCTTTTCTAGTTGCACTGTCTCTGTAATATATCTAATATTTTCTTTGTCAAGCTTTGTCGACCCAGGGAGGAATGCACTGCCTCTGCTGTAATAGGGAGAAGGTATGCACGCCCCCTCCACGCCCACTTGCAGGCTGTGTGTGTGTGTGCTTTGTTTATCCCTCACAGACAAGTCTCTACTCTCAATTTCAGCTTGTCTGAGGGGGGAGGGAGCTGCCCATGCTGAGAAACTATGAGAACTTCTGACTGGAATGCAGAAAATTCACTATGTAATATAAACTTTGAGTATACTGTAACATGATATATATATATATATATATATACATACATCACTTCCTGTTTTTTGTTTGTAAACACTGCCTAAAACTGGCGATTAAAAGCCAGGATCGCGGCGTGGAGCGGCGGAAATGGCAATAAGGGATCCAGGAGAACAAAATGACTCGATTGGTATGTTTTTTATTGTACAAATCAGACAGTATAGATTCTATTTAACAGAGCCAGGTAGGAGCACAGCCCTGTGCCCTGCTGTGTGAATGCTTCACTTTCCCCTTCATAAGAAATGTCGGCTGTCCTCACTATTATCTGTATCCAAACTACTCCTGATCGATCATGTTGTCGATCGGGAGCAGATCGGACATTTAGGAAATAATTGTCAGGTCCTGTCAGTCAGATGGGAAATTGCATTATGTGTACCCAGCATGATGTCCTACCATATCATTATACTGTATTAAGCGGGGTTGAGGGATCCCCCCCTTGAAAATCCTGAGTTTGCCCCTGTTAAAGACAGTAAATGGCTTAGTTAAAAAGGCTCATGCTGGCGTTAAGGTGGCCATAGACTACTTGATTTAGCAGCTGATCGACCATCCGATTTGATAATTATTATCGAATCGGATGAGAATTGGTGCCACCAATAGCATGCCCGATCGACAATGCAACAAATTTTAGCCTGAAATTGGTGGCATGGATCAATCGGACATGGTGCAAGATGTCTGGCCGCCATGGTCGATCGGGTGCACGGGGCTAAGGGCGTGCAATATCGGGACAAGTGCTGAACGCAACAAAATGCAACAAGAGCCCCAGCGCTGTTCCCTCTAATGTATAAATGTGCCCCCTATGTGTGCATTTTACATTATCTGTCTTATATCGCCCACCATGTGGTGCCCATCCGTCTTCAGGAAGGATCCCGATGCTCCATTTGCGCTACCACCATATAGCACATGCTGCATATGTATAGCGCAAATGGAGGAGCCGGATCAAGAATATGGATAGGTACCGCGTGGCGGGTGACATAGGATAGGTAGTGTACAAATGCACACATGGGGGGCACATTTATACACTAGAGGGCAGCGGTGGATTTCATGGTGAAATCAATCAGGAATCAGCCTGCGGTGTATGGGCAGCTGACACATCTCCCCCTAATCAGATTCAATCTGAGAGATATCTGTCTCTTAGTCGAATTGGCCACCATCGCTACTAGATCTATGGGCACCTTTAGAGCGGATGTTCTGAAGCTACATACATACTGCAAGACTCATGGGAAACGATTGATAAATGATCATTCCATGATCAAATCCAAAAGGACTTCAGTAATTTGATGTGAACAACGGCAGAAGACTGAAATTATAATGCCAAACAATCTTTAATCAATAGGATCATTAAACAGTGCAGGACATAGAGAAAGTGCCATAGACTTTGCGGACACATCCTTTAAAAATCATTCATAGCGATGTACACACCACTGACGATGAATGATTGCCTGCCGAAGTGATCTGTTATGCCGGTCATTCAAAAAGCAATCGTGGATCATTTGTTTAAGCCCTTGTTTGTGGCTTAATAGTGGCTGGATAGCCTACTGTTTAATGGCTCTGCCTCTGACACAGGGTTTGAATCTCAGCTCTTCCTGTTCAGTAAGCCAGCACCTATTTGGTAAGGAGTCCTTGGGCTAGACTCCCTAACACTGGTACTGCCTACTGAGTGTGACCTATTGACAGCATCTCAAGTACCTTGCATCCGGGAGGAGAAAAGCGCAATATAAATGTTAGTTGTCTTGTCTATGGATTTTTAAAGCAAAGCTGTAAGTGTTCAAGGAGAATAAAATCAGATACTTACACACCAAAACAAGGAGGCTCTCAGCTACCGTAAAGCTAATATCGGTAGAAAAAAAAAATACGGGCACTGTCACTCTTCACAAATGAGGCTCAGGTGCAGGGAAAAATGTAGATGTCTGTTTTCAGTTGCTTTATGGTCAAACATCAGCACCCACATATTTCCCTGTGTGGTCCTCATCTATACAATAGACATTATCAAAGACTGTAAGGTGTGGTGTGTTGTTTTTGTTGGGTTTTTTGGGAGGGGTTAGAAATAAGCAAATACTTTATGGTGGGTGCAATTCTGGATTTACCATGAGGCACTGTAGGCCCCTGATGATGGAAAGGCGGCTCACTCCCTTCCCCTAGAGCCTCCCTCCTTCCCTCCGCAGAGTCCTGATGAGAGTGTAAATGGGAGGTTACTCACCAGAGTCCCTGAATTCCACTGACCAGAGCTCCCTTCAGTCAGAAACACCTCTAGCTACCTAATACTGAGGTTCCTATAGCTACCTAATACTTGGGGGCACCTCTAGCTACGTACTTTTGAGGGCACTTCTGGCTACCTAATACTAAGGGGCACTTATAGCTACCTATGATAGCCAATGGAAATAAGGGAGAAGTGACAGCTGGGACACCGAACACACTTGCGTGCAGTTTGGTGGGGGTTTCTTTGTTCATGGAGGGCAAAGTCTAAGGTGCCAGGACATCTGTCCCTATAGGCTTAGCTACTGTGAGGTAAATCCAGGCCTGGGTGGGCGGAGGTTAAGGTAAACATCAGGAAGGGTTTTCTGTTGGGGAGATTATGGTTAAGCATCAGGTAGGATTTTCTGTTGTGGGAGGTTATGGTCAGGCATCAGGAAGGGTCTTATGTTGGGTGGAGGGTTAAGGTTAGGCATCAGGAAGAGTTTTCTTTTGGGGGAGGTTATGGTTAGGCATCAGTAAGGGTTGTCTGGTGAGGGAGGTTATGGTTAGGCATCAGTAAGGGTTGTCTGGTGAGGGAGGTTATGGTTAGGCATCAGTAAGGGTTGTCTGGTGAGGGAGGTTATGGTTAGGCATCAGGAAGGATTTTCTGTTGGGTGTAGGTTTAAGGCTAGACATCAGGCAGGGTTTTTTGCTGGGGAAAAGTTAGAGTAATGGTGGCCATACATGGTACAATTTTTTTCATACAATCTTACCATATCCATGTAGTATAAGGGTAAATTAAGTGAATATACTGGAAGGATAATTTAGGCAGTTCCCTTATACTACATAGAATTGGTAAGATTGGACAAAAAAATTGTACCATGTATGGCCACCATTAGGTATAACGAAGGGTTTTCTGTTGAACGAAGGTCAGACTTTAGGCATTAAAAAGAAGAAGGCTGATTGTATAATGTCAATAAATACACCTTACTTTTAATATTCAAGCTATTGGACTCAACTGGTGCTCAATTAAATACTGTATATGCTGCAATGCAACTAAAATGTACAAATGATAGCATCAGAGATAAAGGACAACTGAAGTGAATGGGCTTGATTCACAAAAGAGTGCTAACTGTTAGCACGGCCGTTTTCGTGCGAATTTTCGCACTGCGCGCAATCGCGAATTTTTGCGCGAATTGATAACGTTTTCACGCGCAAACGCATTTTTTGGTGCGAAAACAATATCGATTTCGCACGAAAATTTGCGTTTGCGCGCAAAAACGTTATTGTTTCGCACGAAAATACGCGATCGCGCACAATGAGAAAATTCACGCGAAAACGACCGTGCTAACAGTTAGCACTCTTTTGTGAATCAAGCCCATTGATTTGGAGGCTGTCATATTTATTTCCTTTTTAACAATGCCCATTGCCTGGCTGTGCTGCTAATCCTGTCTAATATTTTAAGCCACGGACAAGCATACAGATCACTAGAGTTGGGCCGAACGGTTCGCCGGCGAACGGGGTTCGCGCGAACTTGGGTGGTTCGCGTGCGGGTACCGCACGCGAACCTTTTGCGGAAGAAGTTCGGTTCGCCCCATAATGCACCTGAGGGTCAACTTTGACCCTCTACATCACAGTCAGCAGGCCCAGTGTAGCCAATTAGGCTACACTAGCCCCTGGAGCCCCACCCCCCCTTATATAAGGCAGGCAGCGGCGGCCATTACGGCCACTCGTGTGCCTGCATTAGTCAGAGTAGGGCGAGCTGCTGCAGACTGTCTCTCAGGGAAAGATTAGTTAGGCTTAACTTCTTCCTGGCTGCATACCTGTTCTGTTCAGTGAGCCCTCAGCCCACTGCATACCTGTACTGTGATCCTGCCACTGCATAGCTGTTCAGTGATCCTGCCACAGCATACCTGTTCTGTTCAGTGAGCCCTCAGCCCACTGCATACCTGTACTGTGATCCTGCCACTGCATAGCTGTTCAGTGATCCTGCCACAGCATACCTGTTCTGTTCAGTGAGCCCTCAGCCCACTGCATACCTGTACTGTGATCCTGCCACTGCATAGCTGTTCAGTGATCCTGCCACAGCATACCTGTTCTGTTCAGTGAGCCCTCAGCCCACTGCATACCTGTACTGTGATCCTGCCACTGCATACCTGTTCAGTGATCCTGCCACAGCATACCTGTTCTGTTCAGTGAGCTCTCAGCCCACTGCATACCTGTACTGTGATCCTGCCACTGCATACCTGTTCAGTGATCCTGCCACAGCATACCTGTTCTGTTCAGTGAGCCCTCAGCCCACTGCATACCTGTACTGTGATCCTGCCACTGCATAGCTGTTCAGTGATCCTGCCACAGCATACCTGTTCTGTTCAGTGAGCCCTCAGCCCACTGCATACCTGTACTGTGATCCTGCCACTGCATAGCTGTTCAGTGATCCTGCCACAGCATACCTGTTCTGTTCAGTGAGCCCTCAGCCCACTGCATACCTGTACTGTGATCCTGCCACTGCATAGCTGTTCAGTGATCCTGCCACAGCATACCTGTTCTGTTCAGTGAGCCCTCAGCCCACTGCATACCTGTACTGTGATCCTGCCACTGCATACCTGTTCAGTGATCCTGCCACAGCATACCTGTTCTGTTCAGTGAGCCCTCAGCCCACTGCATACCTGTACTGTGATACTGCCACTGCATACCTGTTCAGTGATCCTGCCACAGCATACCTGTTCTGTTCAGTGAGCCCTCAGCCCACTGCATACCTGTACTGTGATCCTGCCACTGCATAGCTGTTCAGTGATCCTGCCACAGCATACCTGTTCTGTTCAGTGAGCCCTCAGCCCACTGCATACCTGTACTGTGATCCTGCCACTGCATAGCTGTTCAGTGATCCTGCCACAGCATACCTGTTCTGTTCAGTGAGCCCCCAGCCCACTGCATACCTGTACTGTGATCCTGCCACTGCATACCTGTTCAGTGATCCTGCCACAGCATACCTGTTCTGTTCAGTGAGCCCTCAGCCCACTGCATACCTGTACTGTGATCCTGCCACTGCATAGCTGTTCAGTGATCCTGCCACAGCATACCTGTTCTGTTCAGTGAGCCCTCAGCCCACTGCATACCTGTACTGTGATCCTGCCACTGCATAGCTGTTCAGTGATCCTGCCACTGTATACCTGTTCTGTGAACCCGCCACTGTATACCTGTTCTGTTCAGTGGACCCGCCACTGTATACCTGTTCTGTGAACCCGCCACTGTATACCTGTTCTGTTCAGTGGACCCGCCACTGTATACCTGTTCTGTGAACCCGCCACTGTATACCTGTTCTGTTCAGTGGACCTGCCACTGTATACCTGTTTAGTGAACACGCCACTGCATACCTGTTGTGTTCAGTGAACCTGCCACTGCATACCTGTTCTGTGAACCCGCCACTGTATACCTGTTCTGTTCAGTGGACCCGCCACTGTATACCTGTTCTGTGAACCCGCCACTGTATACCTGTTCTGTTCAGTGGACCTGCCACTGTATACCTGTTTAGTGAACACGCCACTGCATACCTGTTGTGTTCAGTGAACCTGCCACTGCATACCTGTTCTGTGAACCCGCCACTGTATACCTGTTCTGTTCAGTGGACCCGCCACTGTATACCTGTTCTGTGAACCCGCCACTGTATACCTGTTCTGTTCAGTGGACCTGCCACTGTATACCTGTTTAGTGAACACGCCACTGCATACCTGTTGTGTTCAGTGAACCTGCCACTGCATACCTGTTCTGTGAACCCGCCACTGTATACCTGTTCTGTTCAGTGGACCCGCCACTGTATACCTGTTCTGTGAACCCGCCACTGTATACCTGTTCTGTTCAGTGGACCTGCCACTGTATACCTGTTTAGTGAACACGCCACTGCATACCTGTTGTGTTCAGTGAACCTGCCACTGCATACCTGTTCTGTGAACCCGCCACTGTATACCTGTTCTGTTCAGTGGACCCGCCACTGTATACCTGTTCTGTGAACCCGCCACTGTATACCTGTTCTGTTCAGTGGACCTGCCACTGTATACCTGTTTAGTGAACACGCCACTGCATACCTGTTGTGTTCAGTGAACCTGCCACTGCATACCTGTTCTGTGAACCCGCCACTGTATACCTGTTCTGTTCAGTGGACCCGCCACTGTATACCTGTTCTGTTCAGTGGACCTGCCACTGTATACCTGTTCTGTTCAGTGGACCTGCCACTGTATACCTGTTTAGTGAACACGCCACTGCATACCTGTTGTGTTCAGTGAACCCGCCACTGTATACCTGTACTGTTCAGTGAACCCACCGCATCAGTGCGCATACCTGTGCAGTTAAGTGAACCCACCTACCTACGTGAGTGCACGCAGTGTGATATACCACTCCGTGCATACCCGATATGGACAAAACAGGTAGAGGAAGAGGAAGAGGTAGTGGCAGAGGCAGAGGAAGGCCACCCGGCAGGTCTGCGCGAGGTCGTGTAAATGTAATTTCGTGTGGACCTGGCCCACAGTACAGTGCTCGGAAGAAGGCACGTCCCATCACCTCCCAAGATTGTCAGGACGTGGTTGAGTATTTAGCGACACAGAACACCTCATCTTGCTCAGCCACCAGCGCTACTACTAGCACCACTTCCGCTGCATTTGACACTTCGCAAGAATTATTTAGTGGTGGTGAAATCACTGATGCACAGCCATTGTTACAGCCAGATGAATTTTCACCAGCTCATATGTCTGCGTTACGCGACAACACTGTGGATGTAACGTGTAAGGAGGATGAAGGACCTACACATTTGGATTTTTCTGAGGCAAGCGAAGCTGGGCAGGATGATTACGATGATGACGATGATAGGGATCCTCTGTATGTTCCCAATAGAGGAGATGAAGAGGGGGACAGTTCAGAGGGGGAGTCAGAGAGTAGTAGGAGGATAGAAGTTGCTGAAAGAAGCTGGGGCAGCTCTTCGTCAGAAACAGCTGGTGGCAGAGTCCGGCACCATGTATCGCCAGATTCGCCACCTATGTACAGCCAGCCAACTTGCCCTTCAGCATCAGCTGCTGAGGTCCCCATAGTGCCCACATCCCAGGGTGGCTCAGCGGTGTGGAAATTTTTTAATGTGTGTGCCTCAGATCGGACCAAAGCCATCTGTTCGCTCTGCCAACAAAAATTGAGCCGTGGAAAGGCCAACACTCACGTAGGGACAAGTGCCTTACGAAGGCACCTGGAGAAAAGGCACAAACAGCAATGGGATGGCCACCTGAGCAAAAGCAGCAGCAGCACACAAAAGCAAAGTCACCCTCCTTCTCCTCTTCCTCCTTCAGGTGCATCATCTGCTTATGCCGCTCTCTCCCTTGCACCTTCACAGGCACCCTCCTCCACTCCGCCTCTGCCCTTGAGCGGTTCCTGCTCCTCTGCCCACAGCAGCAGTCAGGTGTCCGTGAAGGAAATGTTTGAGCGGAAGAAGCCACTTTTGGCCAGTCACCCCCTTGCCCGGCGTCTGACAGCTGGCGTGGCGGAACTGTTAGCTCGCCAGCTGTTACCATACCGGCTGGTGGACTCTGAGGCCTTCCGTAAATTTGTGGCCATCGGAACACCGCAGTGGAAGATGCCAGGCCGCACTTATTTTTCCAGAAAGGCCATACCCCAACTGCACCGTGAAGTTGAGAGGCAAGTGGTGTCATCTCTTGCGAAGAGCGTTGGGTCAAGGGTACACCTGACCACGGATGCCTGGTCTGCCAAGCACGGGCAGGGCCGCTACATTACCTACACAGCCCATTGGGTGAACCTGGTGGTGAACGATGGCAAGCAGAAAGCGGCGGACCAAATTGTGACACCTCCACGGCTTGCAGGCAGGCCTCCTGCCACCTCCTCTCCTCCTGCTACATGCTCTTCGCTGTCCTCCTCCTCCTCCTTGGCTGAGTGGCAGTTCTCCTCTCCAGCTACACAGCCCCAGCTCCGCAGGGCCTATGCTGCATGCCAGGTACGACGGTGTCACGCCATCTTAGACATGGCTTGTCTCAAAGCGGAGAGTCACACTGGAGCAGCTCTCCTGGCTGCTCTTAAGAAACAGGTGGATGAGTGGCTGACCCCGCACCACCTGGAGATAGGCAACGTGGTGTGCGACAACGGCAGCAATCTGCTTGCCGCTTTGCATATGGGGAAGCTGACACACATACCCTGCATGGCACATGTCATGAATCTGGTGGTTCAAAGATTTGTGGCAAAGTACCCTGGCTTAGCGGATGTCCTGAAGCAGGCCAGGAAGTTCTGTGGGCATTTGAGGCGCTCTTACACAGCCATGGCACGATTTGCAGAAATTCAGCGTAAAAACAACATGCCGGTGAGACGCCTCATTTGCGATAGCCCCACTCGCTGGAACTCGACCCTCCTCATGTTCTCCCGCCTGCTAGAACAGAAGAAAGCCGTCACCCAGTACCTCTACAACTGGAGTAGAACGAAACAGTCTGGGAAGATGGGGATGTTCTGGCCCGACAACTGGACAATGATGAAAAATGCATGCAGGCTCATGCGGCCGTTTGAGGAGGTGACCAACCTGGTGAGCCGCAGTGAGGGCACCATCAGCGACTTAATTCCCTACGCGTACTTCTTGGAGCGTGCTGTGCGTAGAGTGGCGGATGAAGCTGCGAATGAGCGTGACCAGGAACCGTTACGGCAGGAACAGGCATGGGACCAATTTTCATCAGACCCAGCTGTTTCCTCAACACCTGCAGCAGCACAGAGGGGGGAGGAGGAGGAAGAAGAGAGGTCATGTGCAGAAGATGAGTCAGACTCAGAGGATGATGAGCAAGGTGTTTCTTTGGGGGAGGAGGAGGAGGAGGAGGGGACAGCGGCAGGAGAACAACCGCAGCAGGCGTCGCAGGGGGCTTGTGCTGCGCAACCTTCCCGTGGTATTGTTCGCGGCTGGGGGGAGGAGGTTGACTTACCTGACGTCACTGAGGAAGAGCAAGAGGAGATGGAGGGTACTGGATCCGACTTTGTGCAGATGTCGTCTTTTATGCTGTCCTGCCTGTTGAGGGACCCCCGTATAAAAAACCTCAAGGGGAATGAGCTGTACTGGGTGGCCACACTACTAGACCCTCGGTACAGGCACAAAGTGGCGGACCTGTTACCAACTCACCGGAAGGTGGAAAGGATGCAGCACATGCAGAACCAGCTGTCAACTATGCTTTACAATGCCTTTAAGGGTGATGTGACGGCACAACGCCAGCAAGGTACCACTGCCACTAATCCTCCTCCCGTGTCCACGCAGTCAAAGACAGGACGCTCCAGCGATCTCATGGTGATGTCGGACATGCGGACGTTCTTTAGTCCAACGCCTCGCCGTAGCCCTTCCGGATCCACCCTCCACCAACGCCTGGAACGGCAGGTAGCCGACTACCTGGCCTTAAGTGTGGATGTAGACACTGCTGTGAACAGCGATGAGGAACCCTTGAACTACTGGGTGCGCAGGCTTGACCTGTGGCCAGAGCTGTCCCAATTTGCCATCCAACTTCTCTCCTGCCCTGCCGCAAGCGTCCTCTCAGAAAGGACCTTCAGCGCAGCTGGAGGCATTGTCACAGAGAAGAGAAGTCGCCTAAATCACAAAAGTGTTAAGTACCTCACCTTTATAAAAATGAATGAGGCATGGATCCCGGAGGGCTGCTGCCCGCCCCAAGACTAAGTCAGTCCCCGCACATACAGCATCTCTGCCTGCACGCCGTGTGACTGGCTGCCTGGCCTGCCCCAAGAAGACTAAGTCGCTCCCAGTCCCTCCACACAGCATGTCTGCCTGCAGGCCGCTTCACTACCTTCTCCGCCACCACCAACAGGGTCCGGGACTCCAGGCGGATTGCTGAATTTTTTAGGCCGCTGCTAGCAGCGGCCGCTGTAATAATTTTTCGGGTGCGTGTACATGACTGCCTAATTTTTCTGGCTGCACTGCGGGCAGCTGCAACAACAAAAGAAAAGGCATGAACATGCGCCCATTCCCCTTCGTGATCATTACCTTGCCGTGGTGAAGGGGCTTGCGTATCACAATGGAGCAATGACCGGCGCCTAGATGAGTGTCTCGGGGGGCACACCCACGATAATAAGGTCGTTGCCTCATTGTGGTCAGACCAAATTTGATCAGCTGGACAGTCACTGTTCTGTCATTCAGCTACATCAGCCAGGTGACTGACCATATGGGCTGTAAAGCCACCAAAACCTGCACTCTCGCCATGGTGCGCACCAGTCCAGCACGGCCGTCACTACACAAACAGCTGTTTGCGGTGCGTTACACGATGAGTTTGGTGCGTCAGTGTGAAGCAGTACCTTAATTACACTACCTGATTGATGTATACACATGCAAGATGTTTGAAAGCACTTTAGGCCTGTCATTTAACATTCAATGTGATTTCTGCCCTTAAAACGCTGCTTTGCGTCAAATCCAGATTTTTCCCGGGGACTTTTGGCATGTATCCCACTCCGCCATCCCCCCCTCCAGGTGTTAGACCCCTTGAAACATCTTTTCCATCACTTTTGTGGCCAGCATAATTAATTTTTTTTTTCAAAGTTCGCATCCCCATTGAAGTCTATTGCGGTTCGCGAACTTTAACGCGAACCGAACCTTTCGCGAAAGTTCGCGAACCCGGTTCGCGAACCGAAAATCGGAGGTTCGGCCCAACTCTACAGATCACACGTTTGACTGGATTTGCCTTCTGCTTGTTTCAGGTGAGTGATTACGACACTACTGATGAATGAAAGATCATCAGCATGCCAGGCAACTGGTATTATTTAAAAGGAAATAAATATGGCAGCCTCTACATCCCTCTCACTTTAGGTACCCTTTAAATAAAATTGAAAGGGGTGGTCAAACATAAAACAAGAGTCTGCTCTGACTCCTCATGTAAACATGAAATATACAAAATGTTGACACCTGTTTGGGAAAATAAAAAGTTTAGCAAAAATTAGTTTAGAAGACTCAAAGAGGGAAAAAACTTTATACATAAATACACAACTTGGAAACAAGGTATATAAGTAATACTAGTTATGCAGCTGCATTAAATGGAAGATATACCTTAAATAGCTCACTGTGTGTATAGCTTAATTGGTAGCTGAGATCCAGCAGGGCTCCCCTTCAGATTGATCAATATACAATGTAAACACTAAACAGTTCTATAAATTATGCACCTGAATTGTATTGAAAAAAAGTGTACCTTAAATAAATGACTCTAAAGTACGGAAGCAGCCTGGAACCCAGCAGGGTTCTTTTTGGAATATGTACTGCTTTCATACTACTGGCTAGTCAATTATTAGAGAGCAAATCTCCCTGTGCCACACTTTGTAGCATAGAGTGGGGTGAAAGGTTATCAACAAAATATATAGAAAATGAATTACAACGTTTTAAGTCAACTTCATGTAAGTCCTCTGGCCAGCAAATATCACAGACTAATAAACATATCAAATGTTTAAAATGTCTTATTGTTCAACAGTTACAATAACAGCTGCAGAAGAATATGGGGTTGGTAGAAGTATTAGAAAGAGTGAGAACATCTGCAAGGTTTTCATCTCCCTGGTAATAAGAAAAGTACACATGGTAGATGGAAGCTGTTGGATTTGAACATTTCCCAACAAATGACCAACATCTGCAATTCCGTTCATACTGCAACGTCACTATCGTTCTCCTAAAGTTCATGTGGAGGAGCCATGCATGCGTTCTTGCGCCATCGGCATTTGCGAGATGTGTTATTTGAGTCATTAGGAAAATGCCTATAAACTTTTTAAAACTTTGCAGAAGACATCAACAAACACAGCAGTAATAATGTTGCCATCTTTGCAAATGACACAAAATGATGTGATGCACTCAAGGCCAGTACTAAACTTTTTGCCAACTATTTCCCCCATAAGCGCTGCCTTCCCCCCAAACAAGGGGTGTGGAGGGGGTATTCCCCTCCGCTAACACATGGGGCCAAATACAGTGTCCTGCGCCCATTCGTATTTCCAAAGTTTTTTTAGTTTTTAACATATAATATGGGAACATACAGTAAGAAAAGTGTTATCAAGTACATTAATCACCGGTAAAGATAAACGGTAACTGTACAACTTGTTTAACACAAGCAGTAATTAATATAATTATGCCAAAGGGAGCTCAACTAGTGCTCCAGAGAGCTCAACCTGCTTTCTGGGGCATTTATCAAATCAAGTGAGGAACGCTAGTCCAGAGAAAAGAGGACAAGGGAATTACAGAAATTTGTGTCTTGTCATCTGGGAACCGACAAAGGGAGCACAATTACCTGGTCTGTTATCCACCGCAATATAGTAACACACACACACACAGACACACACACACTCACACTCGGTTTAGGCCAGTGATCTGCAAACTTGGCTCTCCAGCTGTTAAGGAACTCCAAGTCCCACAATGCATTACAAGAGTCTGACAGCCACAGTCATGGTTCATAAAGGCAAATGCATTGTGGGACTTGTAATTCCTTAACAGCTGGAGAGCCAAGTTTGCAGGTCACTGGTTTAGGCAAAATATTGTTGAGTGGAGTGCTCTAGTCAAAATTCCCAGGGTGATTGACCAACTTTCCTTGTTCATCCTTAAACAATGCAAAGAGTCTGGCATTTCAGCAAATGATACTTTATTCAAGCAAACACAAGCCAATATTTCAGGACATAACAGTCCTTTCTTCAGCCCAAATAAGTATTTTAACTGTATCTATATTCAAACAAGATCAGGCATTATTGCCAATACATCATATCACAAAAAGAAAAGAGAGACCTATCTGAGCTATAGATAAATAATATCTCAAGGACACTTTGGATCTCAATATTTCAAATGTCAAACTTTATTAAGCAAACAAGCAAAATTATTAAAAACAATTAAAAAATAGTCTCCTGGGACATATTGATTGTTATCAATACTATCCACCTCTGGATCACAATAAAATAAATAACACTAAAATAGTAATATATAATTCAATAGGCAGGTGCCACAAAATATGTGCACTTGTGCAAAAAAAATTTCAGTATCTGTGCACATATTTTGTGGCACCTGCCAATTGAATTATATATTACTATTTTAGTGTTATTTGTTTTATTGTCATCCAGATTTGGATAGTATTGATAACAATCAATATGTCCCAGGAGACTATATTTTAATTGTTTTTAATAATTTTGCTTGTTTGCTTAATAAAGTTTGATATTTGAAATATTGAGATCCAAAGTGTCCTTGAGATATTATTTATCTATAGCTCAGATAGGTCTCTTTTCTTTTTGTGATATGATGTTTTGAATAAAGACCTAGGGGCGTTATGCCAAAAATGGGATTATATCTCATTAGGTTTATACTTGTGTTATTATTGCCAATACACTCACCAGCAAGCGATCTGGTGGCCACAGCACACTGGTGGCTTGTGTCTGCTCGAATAAAGTATAATTTGCGGAAGTGCCAGTCCTCTTTGCATTGTTTATGGTTTATGGTCTAATCTCCCCACCTGCCTATACAGTGGTTGCCTTGGAGGTAACCCTGCTTTGTGAGTATAGCTTAGCTCTGTGTTTCAAATTTAAAGGTAACTGTTAATGTTCATTAATGTTAAGTTGTAAGGTTTATACAGTATTTAAAGAGGAACTACAGCCTAAACAAACACACTGTCATTAAGTTACATTAGTTATGTTAATTAAAATAGATAGGTAATATAATCTCTTACCCACCCTGTTTTAAAAGAACAGGCAAATGTTTGATTTCATGAGGGCAGCCATCTTTTTGGTTGAAAGGAGGTGACAGGAAGCATGACACACCGTTCCAACTGTCCTGTGTGCTGATCACCCCTCCCAGTTGCTGGGCAACGTTAATAACAACATAGGAAATCCCATCATGCTTTGCACAGCATCAGGGAAAAAAAGCCTAGGCAGTTTTCTTTGATGGGTGGAGCTTAGCTAAAAATGCAGCGAAAAATGATGCTTTGGTAAGAAAAACAAAGTTCTAATGCTGTGAAACTGTTAAAGAAACACCAAGCCTTTTCAGTTCTGCTGAGTAGATTTTTAGTCCGGAGGTTCACTTTAAGAAACTAAAACAAATGAGAGCCAAATTGGCAAAAAGCAAAGATCATTCTATTTTAAACAAAACTGCAGTTTTCCTTGTAAGTTTCTCAATTGAAACTAGTTTTCATTAAGAGAGTCCGGCTGCTGAAATTTTGTGTGGTTTAATTGACAGAATTGTGAATTGAGCTGAGTTTCGAATAATCCCCATGCACTCTTTACTTCTATTACCAAGCTGCTGCAGAGAATGGCTGGCCTAGGGTAAGGTACTGATGAACTGAAAAATCAAGTGTGAAAGAGCTGTTGTGTTCATTGATGAGCCACGATTCTGTCTGAATCAAAATAACATGCTAGCAAAAGATTGATTCTGTGTATAGAAACAGGAACCTCTGCTTCCCGCCAGGGGTCTGATGCAAACACATATTCTCTCGAGCTCACTGTGGTGATTACCACTCTTGGGGTGACCTTTTAGGCTAGTTTGCCGCTGCTGGTAATTTCAAAAGCTTACCTAATGCCCACGGCATGTTCCTAGCCTTTGTTAACAAAGAAAAACATTTACTATGTCTGGAGGTACTACTAGTTTTCAGTTCAGACAGCCCATGTAGTCTCCTTATTCTGCAACAGCTGCACACAACAGGAACTACTGTTTTTTATTTTCCACACCTGCATTAAGTGAGTGACTGTCAGCAGCAGTGCTGCTCGGATACCACTTTTCACTATCTGGAACTAATTCAGATCCGGATACCCCGCTATCCGATCCGGGTCGGATATCTGGATCAAAAATTTTCCAATCTGAATCGGGGACAATTGCCGTCAATTAACATCAGGCCTAGGTTCCAGACAGCGGTCGTGCAGCCCACATTGTGTCCAAAGTCTAAAATGCAAAGTGCCAAGTGCAAAGTGCAAAGTGCCACGTGCAAATTGCCATGTGCAAAGTGCCACGTGCAAAGTGCGAAGTGCCTCGTGCAAACACGTGCAAAGTGTCATGTGCAAACACGTGCAAAGTGCAACGTGCCATGTGCAAAGTGCAAAGTGCAAAGTGCCACGTGCAAACACATGTAAAGTGCCAAGTGCAAAGTGCCAAGTGCAAAGTACCACGTGCAAACATGTGCAAAGTGCAAAGTGCCACGTGCAAAGTGCCAAGTGCAAAGTGCATAGTGCAAAGTGCCACGTGCAAAGTGCCAAGTGCAAAGTGCCAAGTGCCACATGCAAACATGTGCAAAGTGCCACGTGCAAACTGCCAAGTGCGAAGTGCCACGTGCAAACACGTGCAAAGTGCCATGTGCAAAGTGCCAAGTGCAAAGTGCCACGTGCAAAGTGCCACGTGCCACAAGACTAAATGTATTCTTTTAGTCTTGTGCCTTTCTACCCAGCTACAGGCCAAAACGATTTTCCTCTACTTACAGATACCCCTTTCTTGGCGGTTCTAGTTTATTATAATTGGTACATCATTTTCACAAACCGACAACAGTAATATTAAAACTAAGAGCTGTTGAAATGCAGTTTGGAAGATATTGTTTTGTGACAAATGTCTGTTCTAAAATGTAAAGCATTTTGAGCACCTAGTAACACCTAACTGCAGATAACGTCTCAAACATACCTCCCCCTAAGAGAAGTTTATTCATTGTGTGGGCTTTTGGGTGGGCAGCGTGCATTTACTTAATTATGGCTATTCCATAGTCCCCCCCTCACCCCATATGGAAACCTCCATCTTCTGTGTACTTATGCCGCAGGTTGACGTTCCCGCGGTGATGTACTGCGTCCCTGACTAGTACAAGGCATGACAGGGATGAGTGAGGCATGCTGGGAGATGTAGTTAATTGATGTTACTACACCTCCCGGCCAGGAGATATAATCACATAAATAAACTACATCTACCAGCATGCAACACGCTTTCCTAGCATGCATTGCAGCGGCCAGGGACACAGGACATCACCACAGGAACTTCAACCTGCGGCTCAGAGGCACAAAGACATAGACAATGGAGGTCTCTATGTAGACCAGGGCTACCAATCAAGCCAATCACCCCCAAAAGCACACACAAAAGCCCCTTAGGGGGAGGTTCATTTGAAAAGTTTTAAAAAATGAAGTGGACCTGAACCCTTGCAAAGGACAGAAGGAAAACATAGAGAAATGCACCCTGTATGTATTTAGAGAGTTTAGCCACCGTAATTTCCCTCTTATCTGAGGCTAAGCACAAGTTGTAATTTGATCCCTCAGCTGTGTCAGCTGACTGCCACGGTAGTAGAGAGTTCATTTGTAAACACAGGATATTAACAATATGTCTGCTTTCATGAAAGCAGGAAGTAGACAAACTTCAGATTTATTGCAGGATTTGTATCAGCTGTAACAAATAATTTTTTTCTGTAAAGGTTATTATGCTGTTTGGTGTCTTTTAGAGCAGAGAGGATGTTCTGAGTTCAGGTCCGCTTTAAAGAGAATCTGTACTCTAAAAATCTTACAATAAAAAGCATACCATTCTATTCATTATGTTCTTCTGGGCCCCTCTGTGCTGTTTCTGCTACTCTCTGCTGCAATCCTGGCTTGTAATTGCCATTTTTATGCAGTGTTTACAAACAAAAAACATGGCTTCTAACCAGAGTGAGAACAGCTCACTGTGTGACTCATGCAGAGCTTGGAGAGGGTGTGTATAGCTTCTGCCAATGACAAGCAGTGCTTCACAATCCACACATTCCAGCCTGAGCCCGACAGACCCGACAGAGGAGAGAAGATAAGATTTAATACAGAGATAGTGCAACTAGAAAAGGCTGCAGTAAGCCAGAGCACATTAGAACAGGTATAGGAACTTATAGGATAGAAGAAATAAGGCTCAACATTTTGTTACAGAGTCTCTTTAAACAAAGTTTTCTTTCTGTTTTGATGGGAGTTTTTTTAAGAGTTAAACTTTCCTATAGTGCACTCTTAGGGAATCATGTTAATTATAGGACAGCATCAGTGACAACCAGCAAACAATTCCAATTCACAGCCATCGGAATGTGTCTTGTAAAGGGCCTGTAATGAGAAGCCTCTTCCGAGACTTATCTCTAAGGCAAAATCTCAAATGTAATTTCACAGAATTTACACCTAGAAAATTATGCAGTAAAAGTAATTTAATTGTCTGTTATACACTATCTGTTAATTGCCTAACCCAGCTTTTATAGCTTTACTATATAAAATGATGATTGCTGAAAAAACAAATACGTTTCTGCATGTCAGTTGGTAAATATATATTTACAGTATAAATCACTTTGTCACCTTTATTCAGAAAACATATACTCTGCAGAAAGAAAAGATACCAAACATGTTAGGCTGTAAGTGGTGAGAGGGTATAATAATCACACCCCGATAATTACAAAAATTAATAGTCAGGCTTAATAGGACTTTAACAGGAATCTGAAGTGAAAATACATGTATGAGATAATAATTTAGAACATTAGTAGCAAAGAAAAGAGTCTTATTGTAATGATCCACTCAGCTGTCTGCACAGGCAGACAGCTGTTTGACAATTCCTTGGGTCTGAGGGCTGCAGGTCTTTGGAAAAGAGACCTGTCTTCACTTTGCAAGTTTCAGACCTGCTCTGCTGCTAAAGAATTTGCATACACTTGTCATGCAAATTGCCTAGTTGCCTCCTTTGAAGGCTTGCAGTATAAATACCATGTTCTCCCAGAGTCCTTGGCTGGTCATGATGGTTTGCTCCTGCTAACACCTGGAGTGTCAGCCTTTGCTATCGTTTGCTAAAGATTATCTTAGAGTAATTCCCTGGGACTGCACTAGGCATCCCTCCTAGTGCAGTCAGGTTGTATTATCTGTTTTACCTTGCCAGCAGCAGTCTGTCTGTCTGGGAGTGTAGGCCAGAGCTGCGGTTGCTACTGGCTGCTCCATCTGTCTGGCTTGAATTCGCCCTAGTGGTAGTGGCAGTGCTTCCTTCTGTATTCTACCTTAGGGGTGCTAACCAGAGCAGCGGTTGCTACTGGTAGCCCCATCTGTTTGTCTGTCTGGATCGCATCCGCTCTAGCGGTAGCAGCAGAGGTTCCTTCTGTATCCTGTCTTAGGGGTGCTAGCCAGAGCAGCGGTTGCTGCTGGTAGCCCCATCTGTCTGTCTTGTCTGGTACGAACGCTTGCTGTAGGCTCGGTGAGGTAACCGTTTAGCAAGCGTTTGCGTTCTCTATTTCGTGTTTGTGTTTCATTGGTTAGTTAGGGTGACACGCTTATCACTGGGCGCCTAACGCGCGGTGATCGTGTTTAAAACGCGTTCGCTGTTGCGAATGAGTGCGGTGTTCGCGTTTAGCTAGCGTTTGTTATTTTCCTTGATGTTCTTATTTGTGTTGCTTGCTGTGCTTTTTGCTACTCTCGTGCTCTGTCCTGCTCAGTCTTGTGTCTGTTGGTAATCGCCAGTCTGGCGATTGCATTCATACTTTGTTTCTGCTGATGCATGTTTACCGTCGCTGGGTGGCGACTAGATTGGTGGACACACATTCATTGTGTCCCTGTGCTCTTTCTTTATACTTGTGATCTCTCTAATTCAGTCTTGTTTCCCTGTTAGCAATCGTCGTCTCTTGCGATTGCGTTCTCACTTGGTTTCCGCTGTTGTGTGTTTGCCGTTGCTTGGTGGCGACTAGATTGGTGGACATACATACAGTCCTTCTCTGTGCTTATTCAGTCTTTTGTTGCTGTTGGCAATCGCCATCTCTTGCGATTGCTTTCTCACTTGGTCTTCACTGTTGTGTGTTCATCGTCGCTGGGTGGCGACTAGATTGGTGGACACACATACATCCTGTCTCTGTGCTCTCTCTCTTTTAAGGCTATCTTGCCCTGCGTTGCTTCCCCTCGTACAATTCATATCTGGCATCTGTGGCAGTACAGAGGGGTTGTTCCTCTGTTCTCCACAGCTCCATCTGCCGGCAGGAATTCCCCTTTACAGATGCATAGCACCATTGCTAGGTTCTCTCAGATTATACACTTGTGGAGGATTTCCGCAGTGTCAGCGCTCATCCTGTGCGCTGACCACGGAAATAAATCCACAATCGTTACAGTATGACCAGCCAAACCTAAATTCCCAATGTAGAGGGAATTTCCGATTTGTACGTTTTTGTCGAATATGGTTCTGATATCTTTAAGAGCTTTAAAAGACTGGATTCTGAAACTAAAGAGGACTTCCTTTCTGAATGTGTAAGATTTCTTTTGAATCCTACCTTTCAAATTACTGATCCGTCCACGTCAGCTCTCCAATTAGCTTATACACTATTGCAAGGAGATCTGTTTGTGTGGGCTTATGAGGTTTTGAAAAACAGTTCCTGGAATGATAATCCTTATCAGTTTCTTACATTGATTTTTTCCCACTGGTTTAAACTGCCTAGTTTACCACTCTTTCTGGATGAGTGTGTACCTGCCAATCAGTCAGCTGTTCTATCCCTTCCATGCAAAACCATTCAGTGTGATAATGAATGCAGTAACAGCCCCCTTGTATCCAAAAAGCTGCCATCAAAAGCTGCTAAGTTTAAACGTAAAAAAAGTCTAGAAAGGCTTCCCAGTTAAAGAGCCCCTTGCCCATAGCAACTACAAATAACGAAATTATTTCTGTAAAGTCTGAAATGTGTAAAACAGTTGAATGTGAGGAATTCAGAGAGACTTCCTTAATCTGAGGTTTTGTTGCCCCAGACTAAAGCATATGTGGAGCCTATGATAGGCAGAATTATTTGGTATATTAAAGATGTAAAAAAATCTATGCTTGTTTCTGATCCCAAACCCTGTGAGTGTTTCTTTGATACAGAGTTGTTTGAACCTCCATTCGCTCCGTGGGAGATTAGGGCTTTGATTGAGGAGTTTGAGTTTGATTGGAAGGCGTTTTGCGATTTTTACATCTCTGGTGATTCTTAATGCTTGTGTTGAGTCGGTGTACGCTTTGATTGGATCTGATGAGTGTGACGAATGTTTTGAGGATCCGGTGATTTGTGTGTGGCAGACGATTTTGGGTGAATTGCACACACACCAACCAATTGACTCCAATAAAGTGACACCGTTGTCTGATGATTGTTCCTGTCTCTCTGGGGTAAAGCAAGTGAGTTTAGACACTGTGGGATCTGAAATGAATGGGTGTACTACGGTGGTGGACACCTGTGTGAATTCTGAAAGATTCTCTCCTGTTTCTTTGGAATGTGAATCTGTGCGATCTAATGCCTGTATCTCAGGCGTTTCTGCAGATTGTGATCAACATAAATGTGTCAGTTTGGTCAAAGATATGTGGGATCCCTTGTTAATTAAAAACAGATGTTTTTCTCTCAGTAATTTTTTAAGACCTTCCATCTATGATTCTGCTATGGGGAAAATTCCTAAACTATGCAGCATCAAAAGTAATATTAATGTGTCTAATAAAGTTTCTCCTGTTGTTGTCGCAACTTCTTTTGCTAATGAATCTATGTCTCGCTCTGTTCACACCTGTAAAGGCCCGTTGCCTGATGACAGTTGCTCCAGTGTTTCTGTCCTGAACACCTTGCAGTCTGGTCCACAGATTGCAGAGGTTTGCGTTTTGGAAGCGTCAGTTTCACAACCTAAAGCAATCTTGGATTCGCAAATTTTGTGTTCTGACTCCTTGGATTCGACATTGTTAGCCGAGTCTAAGGGTGAAACAGCGCTTTGGTTTTGCGAATCTGATACTGGGGAATCTTTGCTTTGTCCAGAGAAGGTCTCTGTGAGCCTGCCCTGTACCATGAATAAAATCATGATGTCCACTCGCACTGACATTTGTGAGTCCCTTTCTTGCTCAGAAGATAGTACTGACTCTCCACCCTGTACTCTGGATGAGTCAATATTGCCTTGCATAAAATCTCCTGCAGTGACCCTAGAGGCTCGTCTGGGTATTGCTACCATTTTCACCTGTTTTTCTGCCATTTTGGAATTGCAGTCTAGTTTGACTGCTATGCAGAATTCTGCGTGCAGTGAGATTAGAGTTAGGGAGTCAGTGTGTGTTCCAGTAAATATTCCTGTGCATCCTGTTCATGAAGATAAAATTCAGTCTCAGCGGATTGTAGAACCATCCCTGGGACATTTGCTCTGTCCGCAAAAGGTATTTGATGTTTTGCCCTGTAACATGGATAGTTCAGAATCCTTGATTTCTTTGTCAGAAAACTTGGGAAACAATGCTCCTGAGCTTTTGTTTGATGTTCTGGAGGTCTCCGAGTTCCTCCCAAAGGGTGCAGAACTTTTAGGAGGTGCCTCCTGTCCCGCAGGGCCGTCTGAAGTATTGCCCACTTCAGTAGGCATCGCTGCTATATTGACTACTTTTGCAGCTCTTGTGAAACTTCAGTCATGCGTAGTCAATGATGAGTGTTGGATAGATACCAGTACAGTCACCGAAATTTCTAAGTCGGAGTCCAAGTCTTCTTTTGAAAGTCCAGTGCTTGTGACCACTACTCGTGATGATTCTCTGCCCGGTTTTGGTTTTGATCTTGTCGTGACGGACTCTGAGGTTGGCAGTTCCTCAACGTGTCCTGAGGTTTCTCTTGTGCTAGTGTACCCCGATGTGCTCTGTGACCCAGAAAGCCCAAGCGTGTCTCGGTTGCCAGCATGCTCAGATGCTTCCTCGGGGGAGACATGTTCTGATGTTGCCTGCCTGCCTGCCTGCAGGCCCAGAAGTGGTCCCTGAAAGCCCTGATCTTGATGCTTGTCCTGGTAATCCTAAATCCGGAATTGTCATTGGTTCCATAGGGGTTCTTGGTGGTTCTCAATATGAGCCTGGTAAATGTTCTGCCCTCTTGGGATCTCTGCGGAGCTTCAAAGTGTTCTGGGAGATTCTGGGAGAAATATTTCCTGGTACCCTGGATGAGATCAACAGTGGCTTCTCTGTGGAAAGGGACACTTCAAATAGGTATTGTGGCAGGTTTGGTATTTTTGAACGGTCCCTGGAAGGTGGTGGGCATTGCTCGGATGGTGTCGATGGGTTCTTCTCTGGCATTCACAGTTCTGATGGGTGTTACGCTGAGACTTGTAGTACTGATGGGCATGTTTCGGTGGCTTCTGCTTCCGACGAGGTCGGTTTCGGGAGGATTAACTCTGGAATTGGGCCTTGTCGTGCTGTCCCGACCTTCATGAGTCTTCAGTCAGAGGTTTTTGCTAATATCAGTTTTGAAAGACGTCTGGAAGCCATCTCTAGAGGGGGGGGGGGGGGTACTGTAATGATCCACTCAGCTGTCTGCACAGGCAGACAGCTGTTTGACCATTCCTTGGGTCTGAGGGCTGCAGGTCTCTGGAAAAGAGACCTGTCTTCACTTTGCAAGTTTCAGACCTGCTCTGCTGCTGAGGAATTGGCATATACTTGTTATGCAAATTGCCTAGTTGCCTCCTTTGAAGGCTTGCAGTATAAATACCATGTTCTCCCAGAGTCCTTGGCTGGTCATGATGGTTTGTTCCTGCCAACACCTGGAGTGTCAGCCTTTGCTATCGTTTGCTCAAGATTATCTTAGAGTAATTCCCTGGGACTGCACTAGGCATCCCTTCTAGTGCAGTCAGGTTGTATTATCTGTTTTACCTTGTTCTGTTCTTTGCTTCGATTGTCTTGTCGCCAGGAAATCGTTCTGTCTGTCTGGGAGTGTAGGCCAGAGCTGCGGTTGCTACTGGCTGCTCCATCTGTCTGGCTTGCATTCGCCCTAGTGGTAGTGACAGTGCTTCCTTCTGTATTCTACCTTAGGGGTGCTAACCAGAGCAGCGGTTGCTACTGGTAGCCCCATCTGTTTGTCTGTCTGGATCATATCCACTCTAGCAGTAGCAACGGAGGTTCCTTCTGTATCCTGTCTTAGGGGTGCTATCCAGAGCAGCGGTTGCTACTGGTAGCCCCATCTGTCTGTCTTGTCTGGTACGAACGCTTGCTGTAGGCTCGGTGAGGTAACAGTTTAGCAAGCGTTCGCGTTCTCTACTTCGTGTTTGTGTTTTATTGGTTAGTTAGGGTGACACGCTTATCACTGGGCGCCTAACGGTGATCGTGTTTAAAACGCCTTCGCTGTTTTGAATGAGTGCGGTGTTCGCGTTTAGCTAGCGTTTGTTATTTTCCTTGATGTTCTTATTTGTGTTGCTTGCTGTGCTTTTTGCTACTCTCGTGCTCTGTCCTGCTCAGTGTTGTGTCTGTTGGCAATCGCCAGTCTGGCAATTGCATTCATACTTTGTTTCTGCTGATACGTGTTCACCGTCACACAGTCTTGTTTCCCTGTTAGCAATCGTCGTCTCTTGCGATTGCATTCTCACTTGGTTTCCGCTGTTGTGTGTTTGCCATCGCTGGGTGGCGACTAGATTGGTGGACATACATACATTCCTTCTCTGTGCTTTTTCAGTCTTGTGTCGCTGTTAGCAATCGCCATCTCTTGCGATTGCTTTCTCACTTTGTCTTCACTGTTGTGTTCACTGTCGCTGGGTGGCGACTAGATTGGTGGACACACATACATCCTGTCTCTGTGCTCTCTCTCTTTTAGGGGTATCTTGCCCTGCGTTGCTTCCCCTCATACAATTCCTATCTGGCATCTGTGGCAGTACAGTGGGGTTGTTCCTCTGTTCTCCACAGCTCCATCTGCCGGCAGGAATTGCCCACTACAGGTTCACAGCACCATTGCTGAGTTCTCTTAGATTATACGCTTGTGGAGGATTTCCGCAGTGTCAGCGCTCATCCTGTGCGCTTACCACGGAAATAAATCCACAATCGTTACACTTATATTGTTTTCCAGCACAGGAAGAGTTAAAGGACTTCCGAGGCCAATTGACTAAAAAAAGTTAATTACCTGCATCATCTTTTAAGGCACGGAGGATGCCGTCCGCGCCCTCCGCTCCGATCCGCTGGGTCCCCCCACTCATTAGCCCCCCGGGCCGGCTCCCGACCCCATGAGTGGCTCCCGACCCCATGAGCGGGGGGACCTGGCAGGTCGGCACGGAGGGCGCAGACGGCGTCCTCCGTCACCGTGCCTTAAAAGATGATGCAGGTAATTAACTTTTTTTAGTCATTTGGCCTCGGAAGTCCTTTAAGAAACTTCAGTTGTTATCTATGCAATCCAACTAGGGTCGAAGACAACCCTGTCTTCTGAAGTACTTATACGTTAAAGAACCAGTGAAAGACAGCTTCAGATAAGGTTTTACTGCAGCACAGCTTAAAGGGTCATTAGCTCTGCTCATTTTGTGGTTTTGTGGTTTGTAAACTGCTAATATGACAGAATGATGCAATGCTATATAAAAAAAAAGCTATGTAACTGAAAATAAAAATATTAGACTCTTTTCTTTGCTACAAATGTTATATTAATTATCTGTACTACACATACAATGCATTATATCATGAGGTTTTTTTTCACTTCAGTGTCCCTTTAAGTGTTGTGCCAGCAGACCACAATAGAGATATTTCACAAAGTATGTGCAAACAGGCAACTTAAAATACAACAAAATCTTCAATGCAACAACAATACTAGGAGGTGCCCAGTTTAACAAACACATTCATAAAAACTTAAAAGTGAGTGCCAAGTGTTGGTCTAATTTGCATTGAAGTCACACTTGGCATTCACCAACACAGAGCATTTGTTTGTTTGTTTTTAATTCTTTTTATTAAAATTTTGTATAAAACACACAAAAACAACAGAGCATTTTAGCAGCTCTGCCTATGTTATCTCGTGATAATGGAGGGCACTAGGACATCCGCTGCCGGCTAAACTCGTTGTGCTGCTTAATGCAGCCATGTAGAGCAGTTGGGAGCTGTCATAGTAACCTGTTCCACACGACTGGACCGGCTTTCTTCTTCATCTTCCTCCACCCGCAGCGATTCATAAGGACCTGAGCCCACTAATGCAGTTGTATGCAGTCGTGCGCAGTTGTGTCCACTTTTCAGGATTGATGTGTTGTTGAAAAGCGGACACAGCTGCGTACAACTGCATTAGTGGGCTCGGGCTCTTACTGACGTCGTGTTCTGGGTCCCGATCACATGATATGACATGTGATCGGAACCCAGAGGATGGTGTCAGCATTGCAGCGCTGCCCAGTGGTGAAAGAGGGGTGATAGAAGAGTCTCTTCCATCTCCCCTCTTCCACCACCATACGGTGCTGCAACAATGAAACCATCTTCTTTGTTCCGATAACACGTCATATTATGTGCAGTTTCCAACTGCCAAGAAAGCAGTATCTCCCTCTGTGCATAGAACTCTCAGTAAAGGAACAGTCTGCAGACATCACTTGCCAGTACTGAAGATGATGCCACCTGTGATAAATGTCAGACTGTAAATCAGGGAGAGGAAAGAGTTTACAATGGGCAAACGCTGACTAAATCATTTATAAAGGAATCTTGCAAAAAAATCAGCAATTTTATTCATTATATTATTTTCACTACAGTTCCTCTTTAAGATGTGTACACACCTTTGTTGGACGTCGGGGATCGGGAGCCGGGCTGGGCTGCACAGACGCGAGTCAGCTGTGGAGCTGACAACGTGCTGTGTTGCTATGCAGGGAAGTGGAGAGATGACAGAGAGGCGCGTGTGTAACTTTATGTAGCGGGCGGGGGAGGGGCGTAGATAATGGTATCAGCCATTGCAGGGGGTGAGTTGATACGCCAGACAGATCATTTGTGGGTCGAGGGCTGCTGCACACATGCTTGATTATCATCTGAGGTGGTCATTATCGGCCGCCTTAGACGACTTAAGTAAAGCGTGTTTACGAGCCTTTAGACTGTAAGGCCTTTTGGCCAGGGCTCTCTTTCCCCTTCTATCCCTCAGTGCTGTGTAATGTGTGTAAGTATCTCCCACCCCTGTGTAAAAATCTGGAGATAATTTGTTCATTGCATCACCTGTAATCCACCGTTGTCTTGTATACAGTGGCGTGGCAATAGGGGTTGCAGAGGTCTCGCCTCCCCCTGGGACCCTTGGGCCAGAGGGGCCCCTTAGGGCCCTCCCTCAACTGCAGTATTAGCTCTGTATCGGTCCTGTGCTGGTAATAATCACTTCTCTAGATGTATGAATGGTAGTAATCATTAACAAGCTGTTCCCCATCCCCTTCTTGCACTTCTGACACTGTGGTGGTCCTTAGCAGGTTTTGGTGCGCCGTATCAATTGTTATGTAAAGAGTGCTTGGGGGGCCCAATGGAAAACTTGCACTGGGGCCTATAGCTCCTTAACGATGCCACTGCTTGTATTGTTAGCGGTTGTATTGTTTATTTTTGTATTGTTATACCCTGTATGCTGTTGTAAAGCGCTACGGCAGATGCTGGCGCTATACAGATCAATAATAATATTTCATGTTGGGGACTATAGCTAGGCTATGGATGAGCAGTAGTATTTAGTGTTGGAGGAGTTAGGTCATACAGGGGGGTGGTATGTTTATGCTAGGTTAGGAACACACAAAAGCTACTGTATTTGTGAGCTTTTGGCAACAATCACACTACACTGCAAGTCACCAATAGGTCTGACACCAAAAACAGCAGCACCAAACTGTGTTAGACACATTGCGCCTAAGGGCAATTGTTAACCTTGTTCACACATGGAAACTGCTGACAGATAAAAGTTTTGTTGGTTACTGTGGGGAAAAGCTGACATGACTTCGCGCCAGCAATTCACCAAACATAAAATGCTGACGTGAGTAAAATGATTCATGCAGCATATTTATTGCTGAACACTGCGCCGCATCTGGCACTGTCAAGTAAATAAAACCCTTGAGAGGTTAAAAGTGTCACAGACTGATTAGATACATTATACTCGGGTGTTAAAATGCTACAGCACATCCTTATGTCACTCTTCTCTGAAAATAAAACTATTGGGTGGCATATGCTTAAAGAGGAGCTGTCAGCCATACTATCTCAGAAAAAAAAACACATATATAAGTAGATAAATACTTGCTCTACTTATATAGCGTATGCAGTGCATTGTTCACATTTTGATTTTAGTGATGTTTCTATAGTAAAAAAAAAAAAATACTTCTTAGGATTTTCCATTTTGACTGTGTCTATTTTGAAGCCAATTTTGGTGTCATTTCCTCCCTTACTCTCCTCTGTCTGATTGTGTATGCATTGCCCGCCCTCTTGCCAGTCTTCAGACACTCCCACCCAGCTCTGAGTGACTTTCTCAGCTTCTCAGCATGAGAAATATTTGACAATCAGAGAGGAACAGAGGTGTGGGAGGGGAAAACGGGAGGAAAGAGGCTTCAGCCAATCAGGATGCATTAGTTATGTCTGAGGGAAAAGAGGAGGAAAGTAAAGAAGGAAAAAAGAAAACTCAGCATGCCCTGCAACTTCCTTTGTGTGCCAGATGTACCACATAAGAGCCAGGGAAACTGGGAAATTATGTTTTATGGATAAGAAAAGTAAGAGTGATTTTTAAATTTTGGATTGCCTGGTTAGCATCCTTATTACAGGTAGTCCCCAGTTTACGAATGCCCGACTTACTAACGACCCGCCGATACAAACGGCTGCTGACCCGCCGCGATGACGTCACGCAACCGGGGACTACCTCTTCTGTAGCCGTTTTTAAAGCAGATTAGGCGCAGCAGAAGGCAGATAGGGGACATCTCACCTGTTCCACGGTGGTAGAAGGTCCCAGCGTGCTGCCCGGAAGCTGCACGGCCTGTCCTCTCGCTACATTCACTGTCCCCCCCGGCGGCTTCACATGCGTCGCATAATGACACAATCAGGAAAAGCCCCCTAGTGGGGGCGCCTCCTGATGCGTCATTATGCGACGCATGAGATGCTGCCGGGGGGACAGTGAACGAAGAGAGAGGACGGTTGTCCTGACTTAAGGACGGATTCAGGTTAAGAACGAACGGACAGTCCCTATCTCGTTCGTTAACCGAGGATTACCTGTACTTGTTTATCAGATAAAAATAAAGAATTGATTTTTTATTTTATGCCCGACGGTTACACTTTACAGTGGACCCTTGGTGAAAATAAACTGATGAGATAAACAATTATATTTATCCTCCTGATAATAAAAATGACTTTTTTGTAAGTATCCCAGGGTTTTATTACATATTTAAACATTTACAAAGTAGGTTGAATGTTATAGGGCCCGTTTCCACTATGGCGAATTTGCATGCATTAGCCACACACGAATTCGCATACGTAATGTATTTCAATGGGCCTGTTCGCTTCCCCTCGCAGGCGAAAAAAACCGTCAGCCTCTGTAACCATTTTCTGTGCGGTTTACGTGTTTTTGCGGGTTGGCATACGTTTTCACATACATAGGTCAATAGTGATGAATGGCAATAGGAAAACAAAAAATAAATATTTGCTTACACATGTGAATTGACATGAAAAAGACATCCGCAAAAGCACACGAATTCGCATAAGCATGTGAATTCGCAAGCGTTTTTTTTTCCTATGCGGATTCGCCTAGGTATAGTGGAAACGGGCCCTTACTGTCTATAATCAGTTTCAGCCTATTAAGTGTCCCAGTGTTAGAGTTAGAAAAAGGTCAATAGTTCATGTAATTTATCTCCCCCTTCCCTCAGAAGTTGTATTCTGCCAGGAAAACATTTATGGCTGTAATTTGCTTATCAGTGTTGTTTGCTATATTCCCAACAAGGTACGGACAAGACAGAAGCTGTCACTTCCATGCCTAGAAAGTAACTCTTTCAGGCAGCAAAATAAAACAAATAAAACAGCCTGGTTATTAGTATGTTTTGTACTGTACATACACATATTTATCTCATCATGTCACATACCGCCTCAGGTACACTTTAACCACTTGAGGACCACAGTGTTAAACCCCCCTAACGACCAGCCCTTTTTTGCTGCACTGGGCTGTGCAGGCTTTTCAGCCTCCTGCACAGTCCAGCTAAGGAGCACAGTGATCGGACTCAACTCCTATTTTTGTCCCTAAGGGGACATGCCGCCGGAGGTGTCTGATTGCTGCTGCACTTATTTTTTTATTTTCCTCATAGAGGCTCTCATAGGCGTCATCCCCCTCCCTCTCCTTCCTCCCTCTCCTTCCTCCTCAAGGATTGAACAGGACGGCGATGCGTCCTGTTCTCCGCCTCTCATAGGCATCAGCCTATGAGAGGACAGTGATCCCCGGCCAATCCGAGGCCAGGGATCGCCGATCTCGTACAGCGCTGCTGGAGACAGCAGCTTTGTATGGATGTAAACAAAGGGGATTTCTTTGCCCTTTCGTTTACAAACAGCCCGTTAGCCGTGATTGGCGGCTAGCAGGCTATTCATGTGAACTGGCATGCGCGCGGCCGTTCCCTGGGAAACCACAGCTCCAGGATTTGACGCCAATTGGCATTAGGCGGTCCTGGGGCTGCCGCGGCGTTGACGCCAATTGGCGTGACGCGGTCGTTAGGTAGTTAAGGAGAAATCAGAAAGCTTTGTTTTGGATTTCTATAGAAGTCCTTTTGACTCTGTAAGGCCCGGTTCACATTGGCGTTCCAGGTCCGGCTTCCCCGGACCCGAAACGCTCCGTACACAGAGGATGGTGAATGGATACATTGTTAATCAATGTATCCATTTACACTCGTGCAACGTCCGGATCCGGATCCGATCCGGGAACGCAGCTCTGGGACGATCCGGCTTTTTTTCCAACATGCTCTATTTTTCAGTCCGTCCCGGTGTGGCTGCGGACCCGGGCCGGATCCTGACCCGAACATGCGGCCATGCTGTGCAATGAGAAACGGATGTTTCTCATCACACTGGCAATAGGACCGGATGCTTCCAGCACCGGTCCTATGCCACTTGGGGGGCCCGGACTACACGCCGGTATCCCCCATGCTTGCAGTGCCTTTCCGGCACTGCATTGTATCTAGTTCCGGCTACTTTATTGTAGCTGGAACTGATACATGCATCCGGCGCAACTTGTGGCCACCGCAGAGACCCGTACGATCTCTTTGCGGCCCCCAGACCCGGACCCCGGACACTTGCGGACTCGAACAGCAAGTGTGAATGGGGCCTAAATGTGCAGTTTGCGTCAGGCATAACTCTGCTGTACAACTAAATGAACTATGGCAGACTTAAACAAGAGAATGCAAAGAGAAATGCCTCTTGTTGTTTTCTCACACTGCAATTGTTTTCAAATTATTTTAATCTTGCTTAATGGTTTTAGGAACGGCAGCCAAAGGAATATTTCCTGGCTTCCAATAACTTCTGTTTAAACCAAGAATCAGGACGTACCTAATCACATTATTGCACTATTAGCTGCAACAGCACGGCCGGTTTCTTTTGTAACATGTTCTTGGCATAATCCTTAGTGAAGATGAAAAAAAAAAGAGTTAAAACGCTTGTCAATGACTTTGCAGCAATAGAAGATTTTTTTTTAGGAAAAAAGAAAGTCTGGATTTTTAAAGAAAAAATACAGTGCAAAAATTAAAGTACCCCTGAACTGAGAGGGGGTTTGACTGATATAGGTGCCGTTTTGTCAAAGAGTACGCCTGGACTGTAAAATTTTAGACCTATTGAAAAAAAAAATCAACTGCCTACTCCTGATTCCTTTGCTTTCTTTTTCACCCTGTCAGCTCTCGCGTTCTGCCGCCATGTCCTCTCATATTCGCTGACACCCTCACCGCTATGACACTGACCTGGAAGTAAACCAAAAGTACTTCCGGGTCAGCGCCATAGCAGTGAAGATGTCGATAGATAAAAGAGGACACAGCGGCAGAAAGAAAGAGGTGAAAGGTCAGAAAAGACAGCGAAGGGAACCAGGAGTGGGTGAGTTGTGCTGTGTTTTTTTTACATATGTCACAGCACCATCCTTTCAGTCCATTGCCCCCCATGTCCCTCGCTATAGTCAGCCGAAATCTTTGACTGACTAGAACGATGAATATGGGCGGGGAGGATATAGTAGTTATCCTCCCTAGGAACGCCCCCCGATCACCCCACACTTGTAACCCTTCATTTTATACCTAAAAAAAAAAAAACACTGCACAACTCACCTACTCCTGGTTCCCATCGCTGTCATTTCTGACGCGTTGTCTCTTCCTTTCCGCTGCAGTGGCCTCTCGTATCTCCCAACATCTTCACTGCTATGGCAATGACTCAGAAGTACTTTTGGGTTATTTCCAGGTCCGTGCCATGGCGGTGAAGGTGCCAACAGATACGAGAGAAATCGGCAGCGGAATGGAAGAGCTGACAAGGCGAAAAAGACAGCAAAGGGAACCAGAAGTAGATGAGTTGTGCGGTTGATTCTTTTTTCAACATGTCGAAAAGTTTCAGTACAGGAGTACTTTAAAGAGAGTCTGAAGCGAGAATAGATCTCGCTTCAGACCTCATAGCTAGCAGGGGCATGCGTGCCCCTGCTAAAACGCCGCTATAGCGCGGCTTAACGGGGGTCCCTGTCCCCCCAAACCCCCTCCGTGCAGCAGGGGAGCGCTTCCTGGTTGGGGCAGGGCTAACCGCCGCAGCCCTGCCCCATGCGCGTCTGTCAGACGCGTATCTCCGCCTCTCCCCCGCCCCTCTCAGTCTTCCTTCACTGAGAGGGGCGGGGGAGAGGCGGCGATGCGCGTCTGATAGACGCGCTGGGAGGCAGGGCTGCAACCGTTAGCCCTGCCTCCAGGAAGAAGATTACCAGCGACCATTTTACGACCAACTTTTGCGGGGGGTGGGTTGGGGGTGAAGGGACCCCCGTTAAGCCGCGGGATAGCGGCGTTTTAGCAGGGGCACACGTGCCCCTGCTATATATAAGACCTGAAGCGAGATTTAGTCTCGCTTCAGTGTCTCTTTAAAGCAAACCTGAACATAAAGGAACACTATCAATACCCAAGTGTTCTAAAATGACAATGTACAAATAATGTCTAAGTAGCTGTGTAAATATTCTCCTACTTTTCATGTTAAATATCAGAGGCAAAAGCTTTAATTCATTGGGCCTGATTCACAAAGCGGTGCTAACAGTTAGCACGCTGGTGAAAAGCCCTTTATCATGCCTAAACTCAGTTTAGGCATGATAAGTTTAGGTGTTATAAGTTTAGGTGTGATAAGTTTAGGCATGATAAGTTTAGGTGTGATAAGTTTAGGCATGATAAGTTTAAGCACCAACTGCGTTAGCACCGCAGTGCACAGCTGATCAAATGTTTTGCGCTAGCAAAGTCTGGTGCACTTCGCATAGAGTTTAATGGCGCTGCTTTGCGTGCGGGACTTTGCACGCTATCTACACTTATCTAAACTTAGCATGCCTAAACTTATCACACCTAAACTTATCACACCTAAACTGGCTTTTAACCAGCGTGCACCACAATGGTTATCACGCCTAAAGTCTCTAACTGGGTTAGCACCGCTTTGTGAATCAAGCTCATTGTGTGTAGGATTTAGCTCTATTGGAACAAATTATTCTCAAAAGGGGTGTCTGCTTCAATGCACAGCCAGTGTTGTTGTTGTTTTTTTTTTTGTTTTTTTTTGCATATGAGACTACAGAGTATTTTTCTCTGAAAGCAAAAAAAAGTATGAAAAGCTGTGGTGTCACTGACAATTACAAATGTTTATAACAAGTTATATTTCCTCTGCTCTCTTCAGACACTTCAGTCATAGACACAGGACACAGAATGTTCTCTCACACAGGGTTAACAGATGCACTGGGAGGGAATTCCCCTCCCCTCATGATTCACTCTGCTGTAGACTGCCATTAGTTAAGATTGAAAGGAATTTGATACAGTAAACAAAGCGGATAAGCAAGTGAAATATATGCATAATTATTGACCAGCACTTCAGGAACTCTCTCAATCCCAGGTTAAAAAAACATGTTATTCAATAGTGTTCCTTTAAAAATAAAAGTCAAAATAAACATGTACTGTATGTCATACAAAGCTCCCAAGTAGTCATCAATCTCTTTCCCATGTCGTATTTGTCCACTGTTATTGATGGAATCCCCATTTTAAAAATGGCAAAAGCCCCCATAACATCAGTACTCATTTAACCTGTACTATTGCATACTTGAGCCATAGGGAAACATGAACACTGCCTTGCACATCGGGTGTCCTTTCAGTTATGACTGACAGCAATTAAAAAGGGCCCTAAAGCATTTTAGTTCTGACTATATCTCATCAGAACCGGAAGAAATAATTGTTAGAAGAAAATGGTGAGCTTCTGAGAGGAAATTACATCGAGGTAAGTATGTAATATTCATTTACAGGTACATCATGTATTTATTTTAAATAATTTCACTCGGTTCATGTTCCCTTTTAAGCAATTTCAGGTTGAGACCTACTGTGGTCTACTGAAAGCGTGTTTAGAGGAAATATTGAATGGGAAAATAGACGTACAGTATCTCTCAGTTAATCAATGTTACTTAAATGAGTGGTGTTTACCACTTTATCCACCGCATGTTATACCATGGGCAGCATAAAAGATTTTTTGGGGGAAAAAAGTCAAAAATAAAGGTGACAGTAAATTGCTTCTGGTTGACCTCTGCGGTTTGGACAAGGCAGTGATAAATGGAAAAGAACGTACATTTTTTTCATTAAATATATCAGCTCTCTTAGTCTTCAGCATTTATAATAACAGTGCCTCCTGAACAGTTACTAAGTCATTAACCTTGTGACTCAAGGACAAAGAGAATATATGATTATCTGTTTTATAACATTAATCAAACTTATATGTAGCAGCAGCCGAGAGAATGAGCAGTCTCACTTGCTGCCTCTGACTCTTTATCTCAGCTTGTGCTAGGACATTTTACATGAGATTGCTCAGCAATTGCCTTAAATTGCATGCACTGTATACTCCTATCTTAGGTAACAGATTCATACTTCTATTCCCTTGGCAGTTTTCTGAAAGCACAAAAAAAAGGGGTTCTGATAAGTCTGACCTAACGGTGCTTTTGTCGCGTTATTAAAAGGAACCTTTTGACTTCTTGGTGTTGTTATCAGAACAATCGGCTAATTTAAGGAACTTTTCAAAGATCTCCCCTGACCTCGGACAGCATTTTAAGTTTTCTAGCCGTGTTGAGTGGGTTATTTCACATCAGACTTGACTTCATACAAAATGTGGTCAATTCAATTAAATATATATATATATATATATATATATATATATATATATATATATATATATATATATATATATACAATATATTGAATTCAAAGACTAAATTAAAGCACTGTTCACTTGTTCAGGGAACAGCTGGTCTTTGAAACTTCAAAAGTTATTTATTACCTTACATGCTTATATAAATGTTGGCATTTTCTCTTCCTCATTTTATTCTGTATCTAAGACCCTTTAACTATTTAACGATCGCTCTACGCCAATTGCGTGGACGCAATGGCAGCCCCAGGAATGCCGAGCGTGCAGTCCTGGGGGGCGAAGAAGAAGATCGCGCACACCAATGCACGCGCATCTCCGCATCAATGAAGGAGCTCCGCTCCATCATCGGTCTCCCAGCAGCGATCACCGATAGGAGACTGTTAGGCGGCGAAACTGCCATCTATTTACAGTGTACAGCGCTGCGATCTACAGCAGCGCTGTAATGGGGACAGCCGTGTGACATGGCTGTCCCCCTGGGAGGCTCAGGGGTAATCGGCTGTCATAGGCTGATGCCTATGACACCTGATCACAGTGATTGGCTGGCGGGAGGAGGGAGGGAGGCAATAGAATAATAAAAAAATAGCAAAATGTATTTAAAAATAAATGTAATAAATATTTGTATAAAAATAAATAAACACCCCAGCCAGGATCAGAGCCCACCAACAGAGAGGTCTGTTGGTGGGCAGAAAAGGGGGGGGGGAATCACATGTGTGCTGAGTTGTATGGCCCTGCAGCGAGCACTTAAAGCTGCAGTGGCCTAATTTGTTAAAAATGGCTTGGTCACTAAGGGGGTTTAAGCCCGTGGTCCTTAAGTGGTTAAAGGGAACCTTAGGTGACATGTGACATGATGAGATAGACAAGTGTATGTACATTGGCAAGCACAAAAATAACTAGACTGTGTTCCTTTTCTACTTTCTCTGCCTGAAATAATTTTATAGTCAACTATGCAGCTGACAGTTTATCTCCAGTCGGGGCCCAGTCGAAATATAGTATCTCTGACTGATAAGGAATTACAGCCATTAAACACTTTTCTGGCAGAAAATTGAGCTTTTAAGAGCAAGGCATATATATAAAAGGTCAACAGACTGTGTCACAGAGCTGAGGCAAGACAATAAATCTAGTTTTTTTTTTTTTTTTTTTTTTAAACATAACATAAAGCTGTGGGATATCTAAAGATCATTTTTAGGCGAGGGACATATCGGCAAGGGACATATCGGCTGCTAGGGGCTGGGGAAAGCCCTGTGTAAGTAGATGTCATTTTATTTTGCAGCTTGGCCATTCCTTTTATATTTTCACCTTTGTTAATAACTGGACATAAATGAAGAGACATTGACCTGAATTCACTAAGCTTATCTCCTGTCTTTAATAACGTTTCTAGAGTTATCACCATGGTGATATGGCATGTAGTATTCAAAAAAGATTTTACTTCAGGCAAACCTAAAGTTAACTCTTCTGTCTTTAAAGAGGAACTCCAACCAAGAATTTAACTTTATCCCAATCAGTAGCTGATACCCCCTTTTACATGAGAAATATATTGCTTTTCACAAACCGACCATCAGGGGGGGCTGTATGACTGATAGGGCCTGATTCACAAAGCGGTGCTATCAGTTAGCACCCTGGTGAAAAGCCCTTTATCACGCCTAAACTCAGTTTAGGCATGATAAGTTTAGGTGTGATAAGTTTAGGTGTGATAAGTTTAGGCATGATAAGTTTAGGTGTGATAAGTTTAGGCGTGATAAGTTTAGGCGTGATAAGTTTAAGCACCAACTGCGTTAGCACCGCAGTGCACAGCTGATCAAAAGTTTTGCGCTAGCAAAGTCTGGTGCACTTCGCATAGAGTTTAATGGCGCTGCTTTGCGTGCGGGACTTTGCACGCTATCTACACTTATCTAAACTTAGCATGCCTAAACTTATCACACCTAAACTTATCACACCTAAACTTATCACGCCTAAACTGGCTTTTCACCAGCGTGGTGCAATGGTTATCATGCCTAAAGTCTCTAACTGGGTTAGCACCGCTTTGTGAATCGAGCCCATATTGTGGTAAAACCTTCCCACAAGAAGCTCTGAGGGCCGCGGTGCTCCTGGCAAACTGCCACAATGTAACAAGGTTCACAGACAGGAAATAGCTGTTTACAGCTGTCTCTAACGACCAAAACAGCTAGGAGCAGCTACATAACCTGCCCACAGTAAAAATGTCACCATGTGATACATGTCAGAATGTAAATCGGGGAGAGGAAAGATTTTACAATGAACAAACACTGACTAATTCATTTATACATAATTATTGTAAAAATGAAGCACTTTTTTTATTACATTATTTTCACTGGAGTTCCTCTTTAAGTTAACTCTTCAATCCTTAAAATAACTCCAGAATTCTAAAGTTAAAGACAGAGTGCTTCGGCACTAGGGCAATCTCAATAGAATTTATAATTGTGTCCTGGTGTAGAATCAAATCTCACAAAGGCTACATCCAGTGAGGTAATAATATCTGAGTAGTGGCTTTCTAAAGGACCTTCAGCACAAACCATGGTGTACCTCCATCACCCCTTCATTAAAGAGACACTGAAGCGAAAAAAAATATATGATATAGTGAATTGGTTGTGTACTATGAATAATTACTAGAAGATTAGCAGCAAAGAAAATATTCTCATACTTTTATTTTCAGGTATATAGTGTTTTTCCTAACATTGCATCATTCTATAATATGTGCAGATTACACAACACTCAGCATTCAAAATGAGTCTTTCAGAGCAGTCTGTGAAGTAATGACCTCTCCTCTAGCAGAGGAAAAGTAAATAGTCCAGGAACAGTTGAGATAATAAAAGTCAGATAACAGCCCTCTCCACGACTAACTTAGTCGGAGAGCTTAATGGCTTGTTTGCATAGAGATAACAACTGGAGTTTCTCAACTCTTCCTGTACTGGAAACAATTACACTGATCTATCTGATCTTAATGTTTTATTTCTTAGCTGTGCTACACATACAAATCATAATATGATCATTTTTTTTCGCTTCAGTGTCTCTTTAAGAGTTGTAAGTATCTTTGTGTTTACAAAGCCATATATACAACACAATCCAAAGCACACAAGAACAATCAAAAGTTATGGTTTTTAAGGTCCGTACACACGCCGGACTTTAGGCAACGACGGGTCCGTCGTTGCCTCCCGCTGGGTGGGCGTGCCAGCGACAGTTCGGCGTGTACGCTCTGTCGTCAGACTGATACGGCTGTTTCTGACCGATCCCCTGGGCGGATCGCTCAGAAACAGCCGTATCAGTCTGACGACAGAGCGTACACACGCCGGACTGTCGCTGGCACGCCCACCCAGCGGGAGGCAACGACGGACCCGTCGTTGCCTAAAGTCCGGCGTGTGTACGCTGCTTTATGCTAGCAAGCAGAAATGCCGGCTCTCACTCAGCAACACCAACTATAAAAATAAATAAAAATCTTTATTCAATGATTTTGTGGATCCAATGTGAAGAATAACAATTATCTTAAAGTCTTGCAACATGTATTCTTTTTTTGTTTTTTTATGCATTTTTACCAGCTTTGAACATGTATTCTTTTAAACCTATTAACTATAATGTATTAATATTATGTGTGTGTGTGTGTTTGTGTGTGTGATGCCTTGCTGCACCAATATTTATTAAGCTCACTGTTTAGTGATAACGCTGAATAATGCTATAACTTTGACAATAGATAAATAGGGTGACAGACAACAAGGTAGAAGGTACAAGACAACATCATGCAATGGCATTGGTCCGCCACCTATTAGCAAGAGGGTAGTGCCTTGCAAGGGAAAGACAGCAAATGTTTCCCTCTCTGAAACCACTTTGCCCACTGTTTGAAGTGATGGGGTTGTGTCTACCAGAATAGCAAAACAATCAGACAACAAGTACCTTCTTAGGTATATGGGGTCTTCTACTAGACCTCTTACACATAGGTAGTGGTAGGTTTGTGTATTATTATTTTTTCATTAAAGCTGGTGTTTTTTATTTATATTTAAGTTGATTGACATCTTTGAGGTTTTTCTTTCTGGACTCCCATCTTGATCTATACTGTACACTTTATTGAAGGCTCTCGTTACCATGATTGCAGTAAAGTCCATCCAGAATGTCTTAAAACGTTCCTCCATCTCACCTGAATGATCTTCTCATCTTGCTTGTAACGTGATAACCTCCATGTTGATTGCAGACCCAGACAGATGGAAGTTGAAATTGTATTCTTATAGCATGGAATACCGATTGCTGTTTGTTTGTCCTACTCCTAACTTTGAATTCCCAGCTCTCAACTGACAAATCCTGGTGGCCAGGAAACAACGTGGCTATGTGGTCTAGCCACGTTGTTACATTGGTTGCGAAAGCAAAGTAAAAAGAAGGCAGATGCTACGTCTCTTTAATCAAGCTAAACTTGCACATTTATGATACAATCCCCTAGCTGATCAATCAATCGGAAATGATCTGTCATGTCCATTAACAGCCAAATTCCTGCTAGCCAATCCAATCAGATTGATGGGAAAGTTGACGAAATATTGATTGGTTAGCAAGAATTTGGCCGATAATGTGCGCAACCAGTCATTTCCAATAGATCATTGCGGCAATCGGAAACAAATGATCGGCCACAGGATTGTATCATTAATGGCCATTTGAATAGAAGCCTGCAACCAATAGAGAGGGCATTGTGCAGCAAACTAGATGATAAAATTCTTTAAAGGCCCACTATTGTAAAAAATTGTAACATGAAAACTACACACATATACAATGTACATTTGTACTATAGTAATCTGTACTATAAATTACTTTTTTCTACGTATTTGTCACTTACAAAAAGAATTTACTGAATGGCAGTTGCTTAGTCCAACTGCCAAACAGTCTCCATTGAGTAGGGAGGCCAGACGGCATCTTTGTGTAGATCCTTTCCAGGGAGTCCATTCAAAAAGAATAAAGGAAATATTGCAAATCCACCACGAGGAGAAAGACTAGACTAAAACTTGTGCATTTAGTGTATATGTGTACCTTATCCGTGTGTGTTTACATATATTCTACATTTTACAGTTTTCAAGGATAGTGGTTCATTAACTCATTACAAGCTTCAGTAGAGTAATCTTGTTTGAGATAAGTGCATTGCTTTTGATCTCAATCAGCAGAACCGATTGTGCTGTAAATTCTTGATGTGCTTTGATCTTTTTCTACTAGCAGAAAATTTGAAAGCTGAAAGCAGAAATCCCCCATTATTGTCTCACACTGCCCCCCCCCCCCCCCCCCAGTGACAAGTGGCCATAATACACTTTACAGCAGTACTAATTAGAAGATAGGACATGTTACAAAGAAGAAATGAGAACAAACTCGTACAATAAATTGACCTGGAGCACTTGCAAGCCTCTAAATAAATTGGCTGCTAAAGGGTTAAGAAAGCTGCACAATGACTTAGAGCTACTCCAGAAAGATGTTGCTGCAATCAAGAAGGAAAGAGGCTAAAACAATAATGTACAGTGCAGGCCACTTAAACTGCTTCTGAACCTGTAGCTAAATGTTTCAATTTACACAAACAAACAGATTGCTGATTGCTCCTTTTTGAATACACACACTTCAAATCAGTTCGATCAACACAACTCACTCCAGTGCTGCGTTGCTGTGTCCTAGTGTCAGGAAAAGCACGTGTCAAGCTGCACTTTGGTAAGGTGGATGTGCTGGAGCTTTCTCTGAGTCTGGAAACATGAGCAGAATAGTACTACCGTAGTGCATGGAACTGCTATACTTTAATTTAAAGTGAACTTCAGCTGAATCTTGGGTCAAAAAGAAAATACTCACCGAAGAAGAGGAAAGTCTTTGGATCCTATAGAGGCTTCCTCCTTGCCGCCAGTGGTGGGCCGAAATTTCGCATATGTGACATTTTGCATCGAAATTATGCATCGTAATCGTAATGCGAAATTTCAGAAAAAATCGTAATTCAGTTTGTATGAAATAGCAATATTTCTTAATAAACTTTGTGGCGACTTTGGCAATTAATAGCAAAGGCTTCATACATGCTATCGCTAACAAAATTGCTATATATGTTAAAGAGACTCTGTAACAAAATTTTCATCTTTATTTCTGCTATCCTATAAGTTCCTATGCCTGTTCTAATGTGCTCTGTCTAACTGCAGCCTTTCCTATTTGCACAGTGGCTATGTTATCTCTGTTATATGATCTAATCTTTTCTCCTCTGTCGGGCTGAGGCAGTCAGGCTGGAATGTGCTGTGCTGCTTGTGATTGGATAGAAGCTATACACACCCTCTCCAGGCCCCCTGCACACTCTGTATGATTCACACACTGAGCTTACTCTCAGCGTATCACTTGCTCTGTCTTTTGTTTGTAAACACTGGATAAAAACGGCAATTACAAGCCAGGATTGCAGCAGGGAGTGGCATAAACAGCACAGAGGGGCCCAGGAGAACATAATGAATAGAATGGTATGCTTTTTATTGTAAGAATTTTAGAGTACAGAGTCTCTTTAAGGAGAATAGTGGGTACAAGGGAAATAGTGGGTACAAGGGAAAAAAATTTTTTCAGAAAGATCGATTTTAAAAATGCAAAGAAAAAAGGTTTTTAAAGGAAACCAGAAATGAGCGCTTTGGCACAAAATAAACATATCCCCCGAAAGATTTTACAAAACAAATACTATACCTGGTATTTTCACAGCTCTGGTGTGCCGATTTTTGTGTTTTTTTTTTACTAAAACTCCGTGCAAAACACAGTTCATCAGAAAAGCATATTATTTAGTGGGCTGTGTGCAAAATTAAATCACCATTTCTAAAAAAAAACTCTTATGACTAATAAATATAGATTTAAAAAAATAGCTCCTTTCTCATCACCAGCAGCTCCTCCGATCTCATAACAGCTCTCTGTGATGCTGCAGTACACAGAACAGGAAAGCAGAGCCAGAAGGGGGCAGGCTTGGGCTTGAAAATATATCAGAGAAGACAGACTCAGCTATAATGATTCCTGAGCAAAGCCAGACTGAATGCTCAGTCGGGGATTTTATCAGGGCCGATAACAAGCAGGCTGAGCAGTGAAGGGTTAAACAGGGAGCAGGTTAGGCGTTTTCTCTAATGTTCCCACTGATATATATGGTAAATATATGAGGGGGCTTCATCTCTGGTTCACTTTAAACTGTAATTTTTCAGTTCTAAAAATGATTTTTACTTTGCATTTTTAAAATCAATTTTCTCAAAAACTACAAGGTCTTTTTGGAAAATTCTTTTTTTGACTTGTACTATTCTCCTTAACATATGTAGCAATTTTTGTGTCAATAGCATGTATGGGGGCTTTGCTATACACTGCGAAAGTTGGCATGAAACAATGCGAAAATTAAGCAAAATTTTATGTGAAATCGTCATTACGTATAGGCGTAGAATTTAGTTAAAGGGGTGAAATTACGAATGACTATGCCAAATCAATTGAATTTACAAATCGTAATTACGTATAGGCGTAATTGTGAAAATGTACTCGAAATGTTGCGTAATCGTAATTAGCTGATTACGATGATCACTACTTGCCACTGCCTCTCTGGAGCCACACGAGCAGCTGCAGTTCGCTGCACAGATGCAACCATACTTGTGTAGGCGCTTGTTCTTGAAGAGGAACCCTTAATCAGATTTTCCAACAGGTCTTGGGCAGAAATATTTGTTGGGTCCGCGAGAAGCAAATGGGGAAGCCTTGTTTAGAGATGGGCCGAACGGTTCGCCGGCGAACGGTTCCCGGCGAACTTCGGTGGTTCGCGTTCGCCTCCCGCAGGCGAACGTTTCCGGAAGTTCGGTTCGCCCCACAATGCACTATGAGGGTCAACTTTGACCCTCTACATCACAGTCAGCAGGCCCAGTGTAGCCAATTAGGCTACACTAGCCCCTGGAGCCCCACCCCCCTTATATAAGGCAGGCAGCGGCGGCCATTACGGCCACTCGTGTGCTTGCATTAGAGAGAGTAGGGCGAGCTGCTGTCTGTCTCTCATAGGGAAAGATTAGTTAGGCTTAGCTTTTCCTGGCTGCATACCTGTTCAGTGATCCTGCCACTGCATACCTGTTCTGTGAACCCACCCACCACTGCATACCTGTTCAGTGATCCTGCCACTGCATACCTGTTCTGTGAACCCACCCACCACTGCATACCTGTTCAGTGATCCTGCCACTGCATACCTGTTCTGTGAACCCACCCACCACTGCATACCTGTTCAGTGATCCTGCCACTGCATACCTGTTCTGTGAACCCACCCACCACTGCATACCTGTTCAGTGATCCTGCCACTGCATACCTGTTCTGTGAACCCACCCACCACTGCATACCTGTTCAGTGATCCTGCCACTGCATACCTGTTCTGTGAACCCACCCACCACTGCATACCTGTTCAGTGATCCTGCCACTGCATACCTGTTCTGTGAACCCACCCACCACTGCATACCTGTTCAGTGATCCTGCCACTGTATACCTGTTCTGTGAACCCACCCACCACTGCATACCTGTTCAGTGATCCTGCCACTGCATACCTGTTCTGTGATCCTGCCACTGCATACCTGTTCTGTGAACCCACCCACCACTGCATACCTGTTCAGTGATCCTGCCACTGCATACCTGTTCTGTGAACCCACCCACCACTGCATACCTGTTCAGTGATCCTGCCACTGCATACCTGTTCTGTGAACCCACCCACCACTGCATACCTGTTCAGTGATCCTGCCACTGCATACCTGTTCTGTGAACCCACCCACCACTGCATACCTGTTCAGTGATCCTGCCACTGCATACCTGTTCTGTGAACCCACCACTGCATACCTGTTCTGTGAACCCACCCACCACTGCATACCTGTTCAGTGATCCTGCCACTGCATACCTGTTCTGTGAACCCACCACTGCATACCTGTTCTGTGAACCCACCACTGCATACCTGTTCTGTTCAGTGGACCCGCCACTGCATACCTGTTCTGTTCAGTGGACCCGCCACTGTATACCTGTTTAGTGAACCCGCCACTGCATACCTGTTCTGTTCAGTGAACCCGCCACTGTATACCTGTTCTGTTCAGTGAACCCGCCACTGCATACCTGTTCTGTTCAGTGAACCCGCCACTGTATACCTGTTCTGTTCAGTGAACCCGCCACTGCATACCTGTTCTGTTCAGTGAACAGTTTGGTGTGTCAGTGTGAAGCAGTACCTTAATTACACTCCCTGTTTAATGTATACACATGCAAGATGTTTTAAAGCACTTTAGGCCTGTCATTTAGCATTCAATATGATTTCTGCCCTTAAAACGCTGCTTTGCGTCAAATCCAGATTTTTCCTGGGGACTTTTGGCGTGTATCCCATACCGCCATGCCCCCCTCCAGGTGTTAGACCCCTTGAAACATCTTTTCCATCACTTTTGTGGCCAGCATAATTTTTTTTTTTTTCAAAGTTCGCATCCCCATTGAAGTCTATTGCGGTTCGCGAACTTTAACGCCAACCGAACCTTCCGCGGAAGTTCGCGAACCCGGTTCGCGAACCTAAAATCGGAGGTTCGGCCCATCTCTAGCCTTGTTAGGTAAGTATTTCCTTTTTGGCCTAAGCTTCAGCTCAGGTACACTTTAAACTATCAAAAACAAACAGCCTGAAAAAGTCAATGGGCTTGATTCACAAAGCGGTGCAGTTAGCACGCTGGTGAAAAGCCCCTTATCACGCCTAAACTCAGTTTAGGCATGATAAGTTTAGGCGTGATAAGTTTAGGCGTGATAACTATAGCGCCAACTGGGTTAGCACCGCAGTGCACAGCTGATCAAAAGTTTTGCGCTAGCAAAGTCTGGTGCGCGAAACGTCGCATAGAGTTTAATGGCGCTGCCTGGCGCGCGGGACTTTGCGATCTAAACTTATCACGCCTAAACTTATCACGCCTAAAGTTATCATGCCTAAACTTATCATGCCTAAACTGAGTTTAGGCATGATAAAACGGTTATCACACCTAAAGTCTTTAACTGGGTTATCACCGCTTTTTGAATCGAGCTCAATGTATACTTCGCGTCATAAGAATACAATCTGAGCTTTTGTATGCCTGGCAGCCTGGGTCTGTTATTCCTTTCAGGGTTGACTGCCAAAATAAGCTAGAGTTATTGGTAGTTAAAAGGAAAACTCAATTACACGACTCTTGGTGGCCCTCCTATATCTGAACAACTCTCAACACTTCTTTGTTTGAAGTTGCACATTTTGCCAGTACATGGTTTTTCTGAAGAAAAATAAGATAGCTTTAGTTGGATACCTTTTTCTGTCCTCGAAGACATTTTCATCAATGCTGTACAGTAACTTCTTCCGTTCTAACAGCTCTAATGAGTGAAGATTGCCACTAATAAAATGCCCAGGAATCTCTTAATCACTTAACGACCGCCTAACACTGATAGGCGTCGGCAGGTCGCAGTGGTGTTTCCATGGAAACGTTACATGTCAGTTCACGGAGGGTGTCTCCGTGAACAGCTTGCGAGCCGCCATAAAGGAGATCGGCGATCCCCGGCCTCTGATTGGCCGGGGGTTGCCGGCATCTGATAGGCTGAAGCCTATCAGAGGCGGCACAGGATGGTGATGGGATGGAGGAGAGGGAGGGAAGGAGAGGGAGGGGCGGAATAGCGCTGCGGAGGGGGACTTTGAGGAGCCCCCCCGCAAGGCACAAAGCAGCGGCGTCGATCAGACCCCCCCCAGCAGGACTTCCCCCTAGTGGGGAAAAAAGGGTCTGTCGCCCTGCCTATTACACGATCTGTGCTGCGGGCTGAAGAGCCCACACAGCACAGATCAATCAAAACTGGCCTGGTCCTTATGTGGTTAATTCAGTTCAAGAAAGACAGTGAGTAACCTTGTCTACAAGCCTTACCACAAAAAAAACTGTGCATTTGTAACACTAGATGACTAGATGTGCTTTAATCTTATTGATATGATTGTGTTACTGTATAACAATGTCCCAAACCTGATTGTAGTTCTGTCTAGCATCAGGAGCATTTCAAACGTCTGTTCACAAAGTGTTTAAGTGTTGCAAATTGTTGAACGTTGATTGCTGTTTGTTTGTTATCGCTCAATAAAGAGCTTTGTTGGGGAAAAAGAATTAAGCTAAGGTACCTTACATATTTCTTTACTTTTAGGTTCGCTTTAAGTTAAATCCCTAAATAACAGCAGTGCCACCATGTGGACAGATTAACAACTGAAATGCATTTGAGGACATTTCAGATTATGATACATTTTTGTAGGAAAAGGGGGGTATTTGAGGTTAGAAAAAATAGCAACAGCACAGATAGTCATGTTTGCTGAACTACATATTTTAGGCTTTTGATAGACTAATAGATAATAATAGACTATGGAAGAGACTGAATAGCCCTCATACTAAAAAGCAACACTGCATGCTGGGCAGCACGGTGGTGTAGTGGTAAGCGCTCTCGCATTGCAGTGCTGGGTCCCCGGTTCTATTCACAGCCAAGTCAGATCTGCAAGGAGTTTGTATGTTCTCCCTGTGTCTGTGTGGGTTTCCTCTGGGCATTCCAGTTTCCTCCCGCATCCCAAAAACATACTGATAAGTTAATTAGCTTCCCCCTAAAAATTAGCCCTACACTACGATACATGCACTACACCATATAGACATATGACTACAGTAGGGATTAGATTGTTAGCTCCTCAGAGGGGACAGTTAGTGACAACACAATATATACTCTATACAGTGCTGTGTAAGATGTCGGCATTATATAAAGACTAAATAGTAATAATAATACTAATATACTGTAGTTTGGCTTCTTAAAGGGGAACTCCATTGAAAATAACGTATAGAAAAAAAGTGCTTACATTTTACAATCATTATTTATAAATGATTTAGTCAGTGTTTGCTCATTGTAAAATCTTTCCTCTCCCTGATTTACATTCTGACACTTACCACATGGCGACATTTGTACTGCTGGCAGGTGATGTCAGTGGAAGGAGATGCTGCTTGCTTTTTGGGCCATTGGAAACAGCTGTTATTTCCCACAATGCCACAAGGCTCCCACAGTGTGATGTCAGCACCATGGTCCTGACATCACACTGTGGGAGAGGTTTCACCACAATATCAGCCATACAGAAGCCCCTGATGATGAGGAAAAGATTTCTCATGGGAAAGGGGTTATAAGCTACTGATTGGGATGAAGTTCAATCCTTGGTTACGGTTTCTCTTTAAAACAGAAGGTGGTTGTGATAATCCAGCTTTAAGCGAACAGCTGTGGTTTCCCATGATGCATCACTCCCAAATATGCAAGTCATCTTTATGCCCTATAAAACCAAGGACGCAACCAGAACCACTGTATAGTGAGTATATACATTTTACAGCGTTCCATCAATCCAACATGCAAACAGCCATGGTTTCATCCGTGCATGGCATGGATTGATATGGCTCTCTGTGACTTGGACCAGTACTACAAAATACCCAGAGAGCTGGTTTTAGGGGCAGAAAGGAATGCTTTGCATATTAGGGAGTAATGCATTATGGGAAACTACAGTTTCTCACTTAAAGCTGAATTATCACAAATACCTTCTGTTTTAATAAGATAAAATTATACCTAGCGTTGCTTTTTAGCGGGAGGGCTTTTCTGTCTCTTTTGGCCCATTATATTTTCGTAGTGGTTCTGGGTAATCATGAGATATCTGGGTATTCTGTAGTTCGGAAAAGGGATTTAACACCAGGTTAAAGTTTGAAAAGAATAGTCTTTTGTTGTTGTTGTTTTTTCCATCAACATCCATGTATGTGATGTTTTCATTTGAAAAAAAAAAATGCATTCTTTAGTCAGGCAACAGTCTTTAATGTGAGGACTGTAAGGAGATCAGACTGATGAGGTGGGGAGCAGGGCGAGTTTTAGACTTTTTGCTGCCTGAGGCAAACTTGTGAGAATGCGCCCCCTCCTCAGTCAGTAAAACACAACAGTGCCACCTCCTTCGTTCTGCTGGGCAAGTCACTGCTGCTCTCCTACCTCCCCCACTCAGCACAACATGCTGATCCACGCTACAGCCTGTAGCGTGGATCGGGGGGGTTGGCCCTAGAGCTGCGCAGCCCCACTCGCGGCTATGCGGACTGCGCAGCCGCGGCCAGCTCATGCAGTCATGTTTGTAGAGGCAGGAGAGCCCGACCCAGGGCGTGGGGTCGGGAGCCGGCCTGGGGGGCTATTGAGCGGCGGGGACCCCGGCGGAACGGCACGGAGGGCGCGGACAGTGTCCTCCGTGCCTTAAAATATTATGCAGGTATTTTACTTTTTGTTAATTTGGCCTCGTTAATTTGGCCTCGGAAGTCCAAGGGGGAGTACCCGACGCGCACCCGACGAGCGTGCCCGCCCGCCGCACGCAACTGCCTGCTCACCCACCTCGCTCTTTGGTCCCCTCCAGCAGCCCGTTACTGCGCATGTGCGCAGTAAAACAATACCAGGGACACAGGGATGCTGCAAAACTGTTGGACGCAGCAACACTTGGACTTTATTCTATAGGATGACCTAATCCCTACTATCATACAGAACCCTCCCTCTACCAATGCCTAATCCTAAAACCCCCGCCGAGCCTCCCCCCCTCTCCTTGGTGTTGCCTAGCCCTAAGACCTTCCTGGTGGTGCCTAACCTTAACTGCCACCCTGGTGGTGCCTAACCTTAACCTTTCCCCCTAGTTTCCGGCCTGCTATTTTAGAAGATGCCCTTTTTAACAGGACACATCTGATGCCCTTTTCAGCTGTTCTGCCAGTGGTGACCGTGTCGTATGTTGAGAACTTGGGCAACAGGCCAGCAACTTAACAACCAGAAATAAGGAATATTTCCCACTGACACAGCCTGTAGAACTGCAGGAAGGTAATGAGTACTATTTACCAGCTTTATTATCTGGCTACCTTGCCCTACAGTATCAAACGTGTCAGAACGGCGTAGCGAGGAGGACTTGCACAGCAACTTTGAATTCTGCTGAGGTTTAATTATCACCATACGGGACTCAGAAGCAGTGTGGAGAGAGTCTCTGTCGAGACTTATTTATGCTTTTCTGCTCTCTCTCGGATTGGCCAACTTTTAAACTGCGAGAGAAAGCCAGCATATGCAATTTAATGAGCTGTCAAATTATAAAAATACTGGAAAAAGAATAGTCCTCGCCGGCTCCAGTCATTGCCGACTTTCTCTTAGCTTTGCAGAAAAATGTGGATGAAGGAAGTCCGTGAGACGTCTTTACACAGGAAGATACGCCAATGGGCGAAATATCACCACACGGCTCCTAATAACAGATTATTCTGAGGTAAATCCTGTGAAGACAGAGGCTCTGTTCTTCCCATGAGTAGAAAATATCTGCAATGTCTGCAAACACAAGTAGGTAATGTTGTTATCTCAAAGATCAAAATGATCCTTTACACAACACCATCACATTGACTTCAGCACTGTTGTTCACCCAAGGATGTATTGACATTCCTGTAAAGAAAACCAGGCAGGAAGCAAATGAGTAAATGTGGCTCTATTTTTTTTTAATGTACTCACACTGACACCTAGTGGTGAGCAACGCACTTCACATTTGAGTTCAATCAAAAATTTTATGTCATGTATTGCCCAAGGATTATAATTATTATTTTTATTCAAACATTTGACATGGAAATGAAGGTGAACCTGAAATTAAAATACATTTATGAAGTAACACACCCCCCCCCCCCTCCCCCGGATGCAGAGCAAAGGACAGCTTGCTGGGGCTGGAGAAGGCCCCAGGTAAGTAGATTTTAAAAAAAATAATTAGCATAGATCTTTCCTTTAGGCTGGGTGCACACATAGCAGAAATGCTAGTGTAGCGGAAAATGCTGCTTTTTATGCAGCAACGTTAGTCTATGGGACGCAGAAGACGCTGCGTTTGTACAGTATGCGTTTCGCAAACACTGGTAGTGTTGCATAATATGCAGGCTGGCTGCCAAAACGCACATAATAAAAGTCAATGGTAACGCATATGCATTGCATTTTTGATGCGTTTTAAGTTAAAAAGAAAAGATCTCTGACGTGTTTCCACTTCCTGTTGTCTTCCTAATGATTTGCATAAATCATTATTTAAAAAAAGCATACAAAACGCATATGCCTTTTTACATTAGCGAACCGCAAACGCATTAAAACGCATGAAAAACACATCTGCATAAAAAACGCAAAACGCACCAAGAATGCAGAAAAAACGCATTACAAAAACGCAAACGCACCTTCCAAAAATGCTACTTTTTGATGCTATGTCATATGTGAACCCAGCCTAAAGCTATCACAAAGACAGATTCCATTAAGACAGCTTATTATCTGTTCTGTTTACTCAGATGTGTGTTTCATAAAGTGAACCTGTAAGGAAAAAAAAAAGTGCCTCATGGGAAACTTACCTCGGCAATGACATCACACTATGGGAGGGGTTTCATCTCAAGAACAGCCACACAGACGTCTCTGACGTCTGATCTGTTTGAGAGAACGTAAAGTTTTCTTATTGGGGGGGCAACGGATTGGGATGAAGTTCAACCTTGAGTTAAAGTTCCTAAGTACCTCTTTAAAGTGTACCTGAGATGGGGATATTAAAAAATTATACATACCTGGGGCCTCATCCAGCCCCCTTGAGGCTGATCACTCCCTTGCCATCCTCCTGCGCTCCCTTGACACACTCCTGCGTCGGCTGGAGGCTCTGCTATTCGGCATGTAAAGTCATTCAGCTGGCGCCAGTCAGAGCATGAGCAGGGTGTCCACCCTCATCAGGGTGTCCAGCCTAGCAGCGTTTCTCCTCTACAACGCCGTGGAACATTCCCTATGTGCATCTACTTGGTTTTGGATGCCTGTGTTCATTCTATTTTTCTGGCCTTCTTTGATCCCTTTAGTTATACAGAAACTTGTATTGCGGCCTGATGAAGGGCAAGTTTATGATATAAGGAGCCCGAAACAAACATGTGTCGTTGCCTATAAGATACAAAAAAATCTCCTTCAAAATTAAATCAAGCCAGAATACAATACTCACCTATTGGCTTCAATTATGTATGCCTTATGGCAATGATTTTTCCATATGAAGACCTATGACATGTGTGGAATTGAAAAAGCTTTTAAACATTTGCAGATTTTTTGATATTTTGTACCAATAAAGTTTTTTCTACAAAGTTTTCCTACAAAGTTTTTGCCAAACTGCACTTTATCTTCGCGTTTTTTCTAAAGTCCTTTATTATAAATTACCTAGGTCACTGTGGGCAAGGTGGATTGCCCGTTAGGGGACTTGTGTTTTGATCCTTCACTTTTTTATAAAAAGGATATTACCCAATTTTATATATATCCAGCGTTCTGTGTCAATGCAGTAGTACTGTGGGAGCGAGATGGGGAGCACGTGGCCACACTGTGTAGTGCGCCCCAGGCCTGAAGGGTGTTTTACGGGTGAATAGCGGAGGAACCAGGCAGCGCAAGAGGGCAGTGAGGGGAGCGACTAACCTAAAGCGGGCTTAACCACTTTACCCCCGCGCGTACGTATTTCTCCGCCCCTTTTTCCATCCTTTAAAAACCAGGGACGGAGAAACACGTACTTTCCGCGTTCCCGACGCTGTCCGCGCTCCCGCTCGTAAACACGCCGCCCGCCGCTAGTAAAACCGCCGCCGCCCGCTCGCCCGGAGATCAATGAACGGGAAAATCCATTCCCGTTCGTTGATCTAAGCCCCACAATGACCCGCTGCTCTCCTATGGGCAGCGCGATCATTGTGAGAAGAAACTCACGTGTCCAGCCTCCTTATTCTTCCTCCAAGCTTCCGGAAGGAGGCTTGGAGGTCGCAATAAAGCAAAAAGTTACTGTGGCCATCTTGTGGCCAAATAGTAAACTACACCCTACACATTTTTCACATACAAATAAATGACTTTTACACACAAAATTAACTCATTACCTCCCACACTCCCCATTTTTTTTTTTTTTGTAATTAAAAAAAAATTCAAAAATTTACAATTAAAAAAAATACATAATTAGTTACCTTAGGGACTGAACTTTTTAAATATTTAAGTCAAGAGGGGTATAACACTGTTACTTTATAAACTATGGGCTTGTAATTAGGGATGGACGCAAAACTGAAAAAAATGCACCTTTATTTCCAAATGAAATATTGGCGCCAAACATTGTGATAGGGACATAATTTAAACGGTTTTATAACCGGGACAAAAGGGCACATAAATTTCATGGGTTTTAATTACAGTAGCATGCATTATTTAAAAACTATAATGGCCGAAAACTGAAAAATAATTTTTTTTTCCCCACATTTTTCCTATTTTCCCATTAAAACACATTTAGAAAAAAATAATTCTTGGCATAATGTCCCACCTAAAGAAAGCCTAATTGGTGGCGGAAAAAAACAAGATATAGTTCATTTCATTGCGATAAGTAATGATAAAGTTATAGACGAATGAATGGAAGGAGCGCTGAAAGGTGAAAATTGCTCTGGTGGTCAGGGGGTAAAACCCCTCAGTGGTGAAGTGGTTAAGAAAGCCCCAGGTATGTATTTTTTTTTATCCTGAACTCAGGTTTCATTTAAGAGTTTTATTAAAATGTATTCATATCGATACAAAAAACTGAGATATTTGACATTGACATTAACTTTTCTGTGCAGCCTACTGTTTT